>NC_034202.2:17813590-19013590 GCF_002021735.2 Oncorhynchus kisutch
CAAGATAAAGCAAAGCAGTTCGACAGATAAAACGACACAGAGTTACACATGGAGTAAAAACAAACATACAGTCAATAATGCAGTATAAACAAGTCTATATACAATGTGAGCAAATGAGGTGAGAAGGGAGGTAAAGGCAAAAAAGGCCATGATGGCAAAGTAAATACAATATAGCAAGTAAAATACTGGAATGGTAGTTTTGCAATGGAAGAATGTGCAAAGTAGAAATAAAAAATAATGGGGTGCAAAGGAGCAAAATAAATAAATAAATAAAATTAAATACAGTTGGAGGTAGTTGTTTGGGCTAAATTATAGGTGGGCTATGTACAGGTGCAGTAATCTGTGAGCTGCTCTGACAGTTGGTGCTTAAAGCTAGTGAGGGAGATAAGTGTTTCCAGTTTCAGAGATTTTTGTAGTTCGTTCCAGTCATTGGCAGCAGAGAACTGGAAGGAGAGGCGGCCAAAGAAAGAATTGGTTTTGGGGGTGACTAGAGAGATATACCTGCTGGAGCGTGTGCTACAGGTGGGAGAAGCTATGGTGACCAGCGAGCTGAGATAAGGGGGGACTTTACCTAGCAGGGTCTTGTAGATGACATGGAGCCAGTGGGTTTGGCGACGAGTATGAAGCGAGGCCAGCCAACGAGAGCGTACAGGTCGCAATGGTGGGTAGTATATGGGGCTTTGGTGATAAAACGGATTGCACTGTGATAGACTGCATCCAATTTGTTGAGTAGGGTATTGGAGGCTATTTTGTAAATGACATCGCCAAAGTCGAGGATTGGTAGGATGGTCAGTTTTACAAGGGTATGTTTGGCAGCATGAGTGAAGGATGCTTTGTTGCGAAATAGGAAGCCAATTCTAGATTTAACTTTGGATTGGAGATGTTTGATATGGGTCTGGAAGGAGAGTTTACAATCTAACCAGACACCTAAGTATTTGTAGTTGTCCACGTATTCTAAGTCAGAGCCGTCCAGAGTAGTGATGTTGGACAGGCGGGTAGGTGCAGGTAGCGATCGGTTGAAGAGCATGCATTTAGTTTTACTTGTATTTAAGAGCAATTGGAGGCCACGGAAGGAGAGTTGTATGGCATTGAAGCTTGCCTGGAGGGTTGTTAACACAGTGTCCAAAGAAGGGCCGGAAGTATACAGAATGGTGTCGTCTGCGTAGAGGTGGATCAGGGACTCACCAGCAGCAAGAGCGACCTCATTGATGTATACAGAGAAGAGAGTCGGTCCAAGAATTGAACCCTGTGGCACCCCCATAGAGACTGCCAGAGGTCCGGACAGCAGACCCTCCGATTTGACACACTGAACTCTATCAGAGAAGTAGTTGGTGAACCAGGCGAGGCAATCATTTGAGAAACCAAGGCTGTCGAGTCTGCCGATGAGGATATGGTGATTGACAGAGTCGAAAGCCTTGGCCAGATCAATGAATACGGCTGCACAGTAATGTTTCTTATCGATGGCGGTTAAGATATCGTTTAGGACCTTGAGCGTGGCTGAGGTGCACCCATGACCAGCTCTGAAACCAGATTGCATAGCAGAGAAGGTATGGTGAGATTCGAAATGGTCGGTAATCTGTTTGTTGACTTGGCTTTCGAAGACCTTAGAAAGGCACGGTAGGATAGATATAGGTCTGTAGCAGTTTGGGTCAAGAGTGTCCCCCCCTTTGAAGAGGGGGATGACCGCAGCTGCTTTCCAATCTTTGGGAATCTCAGACGACACGAAAGAGAGGTTGAACAGGCTAGTAATAGGGGTGGCAACAATTTCGGCAGATAATTTTAGAAAGAAAGGGTCCAGATTGTCTAGCCCGGCTGATTTGTAGGGGTCCAGATTTTGCAGCTCTTTCAGAACATCAGCTGAATGGATTTGGGAAGAAGGAGAAATGGGGAAGGCTGGGCGAGTTTCTGTTGGGGGTGCAGTGCTGTTGTCCGGGGTAGGAGTAGCCAGTGGAAAGCATGGCCAGCCGTAGAAAAATGCTTATTGAAATTCTCAATTATGGTGGATTTATCAGTGGTGACAGTGTTTCCTATCTTCAGTGCAGTGGGCAGCTGGGAGGAGGTGTTCTTCTCCATGGACTTTACAGTGTCCCAGAACTTTTTTGAGTTAGTGTTGCAGGAAGCAAATTTGTATGTATGTATGTATGTATGTATGTATGTATGTATGTATGTATGTATGTATGTATGTATGTATGTATGTATGTATGTATGTATGTATGTATGTATGTATGTGCATATGTATGTATGTATGTGCATATGTATGTATGTATGTGCATATGTATGTATGTATGTATGTATGTATGTGCATATGTATGCATGTATGTATGTGCATATGTATGTATGTGCATATGTATGTATGTATGTGCATATGTATGTATGTATGTGCATATGTATGTATGTATGTATGTATGTATGTGCATATGTATGTATGTATGTATGTGCATATGTATGTATGTATGTATGTATGTATGTATGTGCATATGTATGTATGTATGTATGTATGTATGTATGTATGTATGTATGTGCATATGTATGTATGTATGTGCATATGTATGTATGTGCATATGTATGTATGTATGTATGTATGTGCATATGTATGTATGTATGTATGTGCATATGTATGTGCATATGTATGTATGTGCATATGTATGTATGTGCATATGTATGTATGTATGTATGTATGTGCATATGTATGTGCATATGTATGTATGTGCATATGTATGTATGTGCATATGTATGTATGTGCATATGTATGTATGTGCATATGTATGTATGTATGTATGTATGTATGTATGTGCATATGTATGTATGTATGTGCATATGTATGTATGTATGTGCATATGTATGTATGTATGTGCATATGTATGTATGTATGTATGTATGTATGTGCATATGTATGTATGTATGTGCATATGTATGTATGTATGTGCATATGTATGTATGTATGTATGTGCATATGTATGTATGTGCATATGTATGTATGTGCATATGTATGTATGTGCATATGTATGTATGTATGTATGTATGTATGTGCATATGTATGTATGTATGTATGTATGTATGCATGTATGTATGTATGTGCATATGTATGTATGTATGTATGTATGTATGTATGTATGTGCATATGTATGTATGTATGTATGTATGTATGTATGTATGTGCATATGTATGTATGTATGTATGTATGTATGTATGTATGTATGTATGTATGTATGTATGTGCATATGTATGTATGTATGTGCATATGTATGTATGTGCATATGTATGTATGTATGTATGTGCATATGTATGTGCATATGTATGTGCATATGTATGCATATATGTATGTATGTGCATATGTATGCATATATGTATGTATGTGCATATGTATGTGCATATGTATGTGCATATGTATGTATGTATGCATATGTATGTGCTATGTATGTGCATATGTATGTATGTGCATATGTATGTATGTGCATATGTATGTATGTATGTATGTGCATATGTATGTATGTATGTATGTGCATATGTATGTATGTGCATATGTATGTATGTATGTGCATATGTATGTATGTATGTGCATATGTATGTATGTATGTGCATATGTATGTATGTATGTATGTGCATATGTATGTATGTATGTATGTATGTGCATATGTATGTATGTATGTATGTGCATATGTATGTATGTATGTATGTATGTATGTATGTATGTGCATATGTATGTATGTGCATATGTATGTATGTGCATATGTATGTATGTGCATATGTATGTATGTATGTATGTATATATGTATGTGCATATGTATGTATGTATATGTATGTATGTATGTATGTATGTATGTATGTATGTATGTATGTATGTATGTGCATATGTATGTATGTGCATATGTATGTATGTGCATATGTATGTATGTATGTATGTATGTATGTGCATATGTATGTATGTATGTGCATATGTATGTATGTATGTATGTGTGCATATGTATGTATGTATGTATGTATGTATGTATGTATGTATGTGCATATGTATGTATGTATGTATGTGCATATGTATGTATGTGCATATGTATGTGCATATGTATGTATGTATGTATGTGCATATGTATGTTGCATATGTATGTATGTATGTATGTATGTATGTATGTATGTAGTATGTATGCATATGTATGTGCATATGTATGTATGTGCATATGTATGTATGGTGCATATGTATGTATGTGCATATGTATGTATGTATGTGCATATGTATGTATGTATGTGCATATGTATGTATGTATGTGCATATGTATGTATGTATGTGCATATGTATGTATGTATGTGCATATGTATTATGTATGTATGTATGTATGTGCATATGTATGTATGTATGTGCATATGTATGTATGTATGTATGTATGTGCATATGTATGTATGTGCATATGTATGTATGTATGTATGTATGTATGTATGTATGTGCATATGTATGTATGTATGTGCATATGTATGTATGTGCATATGTATGTATGTATGTATGTATGCATGTATGCATGTATGCATGTATGCATGTATGTATGTATGTATGTATGTGCATATGTATGTATGTATGTATGTGCATATGTATGTATGTGCATATGTATGTATGTATGTATGTATGTATGTATGTGCATATGTATGTATGTATGTATGTATGTATGTATGTATGTGCGTATGTATGTGCATATGTATGTATGTATGTATGTATGTATGTGCATATGTATGTATGTGCATATGTATGTATGTGCATATGTATGTATGTGCATATGTATGTATGTGCATATGTATGTATGTATGTATGTATGTATGTATGTATGTGCATATGTATGTATGTATGTATGTATGTATGTATGTATGTATGTATGTATGTATGTATGTATGTATGTATGTATGTGCATATGTATGTATGTATGTATGTATGTATGTATGTATGTATGTATGTATGTATGTATGTATGTATGTATGTATGTATGTATGTATGTGCATATGTATGTATGTGCATATGTATGTATGTGCATATGTATGTATGTGCGTATGTATGTATGTATGTATGTATGTATGTATGTATGTATGTGCATATGTATGTATGTATGTATGTATGTATGTATGTATGTATGTATGTATGTATGTGCATATGTACGTATGTATGTATGTATGTATGTGCATATGTACGTATGTATGTATGTATGTATGTGCGTATGTATGTGCATATGTATGTATGTATGTATGTGCGTATGTATGTATGTGCATATGTATGTGCATATGTATGAATGTTTATGTATGCATATGCATATGTGTGGGTATGTATATGGATATATATTAACCCAAAAAAGAAATGGGGGATTGGGAATGATGCTGACAATTACATTGATGGAAGCAACAATCTTTCTGCAATATTAAACTGACCCAACCCTAAAAACAAATGATGAAATAAAACACTCTAACCAGAGCGATTTACAGGAGCAATTAGGGTTAAGTGCCTTGCTCAAGAGCACATCAACAAACTTCTCACCTAGTTGGCTTGGGGATTCCAGCCAGCGGCCTTTCAGTTACTGGCCCAATGCTCTTAACCGCTAGGCTACCTTCCATCTATTTATTTTCTTTCTGCCCTCTCCCTCTCCTATTTTCCTCTCCTTTAGTTTCCTCTTCTGTCATTAGCTATTGCACCTAACCTCTACCTCTCTCTTTCCCATTCTCCGCCATCTCCAACTGCATTACTCCCCCTTCTTCATATCTTTTCTCTTTACCTCTCTCACTCTCTCTCTACCGCCTGTCATGGTGATGATGTGTTGACCCTGTGGGAGCTGGTGGAGTCATTGACCGTGTCTTGCTGAGCGCTCTGTAGGACCTGCTGCCACGCGACTCTCAGACACACAGACTCCATCTCCTCTACTCCTAGCACCTGCTCCAGCACAGGTTAACCAGTCTTACTTTAGAGCCAACACAGACTTCATCTCCTCTACTCCTAGCACATACTCCAGCACAGGTTAACCAGTCTTACTTTAGAGCCAACACAGACTTCATCTCCTCTACTCCTAGCACCTGCTCCAGCACAGGTTAACCAGTCTTACTATAAAGCCGACACAGACTACATGCACATTACATTTTAGAGTGTTTTTTTATTACAGTGCGCCAGAGTTTATACACAGCTGCACACAATATACAATTTTTTTATGGCCTTATGCTATTTTACCTTTGCCTATAAACAGAGGATTCTAAGATATTTGTTGAATTGCCAGAATTTCACATGTAGCCATTATAAAGGAGACAAAGCCCAGGGTTTGTGTAGTATCTGTCAGCGAAGATAAGCTATGTACTGAAATGCTGGATCATGCCCTGCACTAATCGCCAGAGAGGTGAGGGAGCCAAGCATCGACATAGAGTGATGTCATAAAGAGACTCAAAGGAGCTCTACCCAGCATGCTCAGCGACCGAAGCTCCTGCAGTACTCATGAATATTGAAAGGAAATGGAGAGAGAGAGAGCGGGGAGATAGGGGAAGAGAGAGAGATATGGAGAGTAAGGGAGATGGGTAGGGTCAGAAAGAGTCAGGCAGGGGGAGAGAAACAGGGGGTGGGGTAGAGGAGAATAGGAGGGGGAAAGGAAAAATGGGGAGAGAGAAGAAGGAAATATAGAGAGTGAAAGGGAGAGAGACAGGGAGTGGCATAGACTGAGGTAGAGGGAGAGAAGGGGGCACAAAAAAATATGAATGTTGATGTGGAACTCAGACTGCTGTAATGTAATGAGAATGAGAAGAACTGGCGCGGCTCACCAGGAGAAGAGCAGAGAGAAGTTGAATTTTAAAATCCCTTTTATTTGATCAACACCCAATACTGCAGTACCAGTGTTTTCCACAAGAACATAGAGTAGCCAGCCAAATAGAAAAGTAGCCAGCCGGTCGCTGAAGGAGCTCTATTTTGGTGGCCTCTAGTACATTCAATAATAAGAAGAGACTTACTTGGGCCAAGAAACACGAGCAATGGACATTAGACTGATTTGAAATCTGTCCTTTGGTCTGATGAGTCCATCTGGTTCCATCTGAAATACATAGCGAAATGATTAAATACTTGATTGAGTTTTTTTGTGGTATTGTGTAGAAAGACATGACTTTACCATTTACATGAATGATAATGTATGACAGTGTATTTTTACTTGTTTTGGATAACATCTAGTTCCAGGGATATATTATCAGGACTATTTTCTAAGTAAGATAACATAAAAACCTTTTGAACATTTAACCTGTCTTCTCTTGAGATTAATCTTATTTACAGTTTTACTGCAAGGTATCAATTGTCACAATTTATATATTTGATTAAAACAGAACATTTAACTAAACTACATTATCTTGAAAGATAAGTCAGTCTTAATTATTGTATCGTTCTGATTTTAATTTTTTTTAAATCATTAGGTATGGCCCTATAAAATACATAACATTTTTTGTCTGATTCTGATTCTGATCTGTTCTTTCCCAAATTACGTTTTGTTAATTTTGTTTTTGAAGATTTCGGTTCATCCCATTTTTTTCAGGTTTTTACTTTAAAATCCCTCTTTTTGGAAGTCCACAACAATGCTTTAACCACATAAGGAGACCACTTTTGAGATCTGGGCAAAAATCTGAGAAATTAGAAACCCTTTAATTCACGTGTGCACCTACAGTAGCACCATGCTCAAAGGGATCAGTGTCTGCTTTTTAAAAATTAAATATATACAGTACCAGTCAAAAGTTTGGACACACCTACTCATTCAAGGGTTTTTCTTTATATTGACTATTTTCTACATTGTAGAATACATAAAAACTAGGAAATAACACATGTAGCAACCAAAAAAGTGTTAAACAAATCTAAATATATTTTATATTTGAGGTTCTTCAAAGTTGCCACCCTTTGCCTTGATGACAGCTTTGCACACTCTTGGCATTCTCTCAGCCAGCTTCATGAGTTAGTCACCTGGAATGCATTTCAATTAACAGGTGTGCCTAGTTAAAAGTTATTTTGTGGAATTTCTTTCCTTCTCAATGTTTTTAGCCAATCAGTTGTGTTGTGACAAGGTAGGGGAGGTATATAGAAGATAGCCCTATTTGGTAAAAGACCAAGTCCATATTATGGCAAGAACAGCTCAAATAAGCAAAGAGAAATGACAGTCCATCATTACATGAAGGTCTTTGACCTTTTTTTGTGCAGTTGCAAAAACCATCAAGCGCTATGAGAAAACTGGATCTCATGAGGACCTCCACAGGAAAGGAAGACCTAGAGTTACCTCTGCTGCAGAGGAGAAGTTCATGAGCGCTACCAGCCTCAGAAATTGCAGACCAAATAGATGCTTCAGAGAGTTCAAATAACAGACACATCTCAACATCAACTTTTCAGAGGAGACTGTGTGAATTAGGCCTTCTTGGTCAAATTGCTGCAAAGAAGCCACTACTAAAGGACACCAATAAGAAGAAGAGACTTGCTTGGGCCAAGAAACTCGAGCAATGGACATTAGACCGATGGAAGTCCAAATTTGAGATTTTTGGATCCAACCACTGTGTCTTTGTGAGACGCAGAGTAGGTGAACGGATGATCTCCGCGTGTGTGGTTCCCACCATGAAGCATGGAGGAGGAGATGTGATGGTGTGTGGGTGCTTTGCTGGTGACACTGTTGGTAATTTCTTTAGAGTTCAAGGCACACTTAACCGGCATGACTATCACAGGATTCTGCAGCGATACGCCATCCCATCTGGTTTGAGCTTAGTGGGACTATCATTTGTTTTTCAACAGGACAATGACCCAACATACCTTCAGGCTGTGTAAGGGCTATTTGACCAATAAGGAGAGTGATGGAGTGCTGATGACCTGGCCTCCACAATCACCAATCTCAACCCAATTGAGATGGTTTGGGATGAGTTGGACTGCAGAGTGAAGGAAAAGCAGCCAACAAGTGCTCAGCATATGTGGCAACAACTTCAAGACTGTTGGAAAAGCAATCCAGGCGAAGCTGGTTGAGAATGTCAAGAGTGTGCAAAGCTGTCATCGGGGCAAAGGATGGCTACTTTGAAGAATCTAAAATCTTAAATATATTTGGATTTGTTTTGCACTTTTTTTGGTTACTACATGATTCCATATGTGTTATTTATTCGTTTTAATGTCTTCGCCTTTATTACTACAATGGGAAAACCCCTTGAATGAGTAGTTGGTCCAAAGACAACTACAAATTGGTGCCGTTCTTTGAAAGGCATCGAAAAACATCCCTGGTCTTTGGTTAAATCTGCTTGAAATTCACTACTCTATTGAGGGACCTTATTATGCAGGTGTGTGTGTGTGTGTGTGTGTGTGTGTGTGTGTGTGTGTGTGTGTGTGTGTGTGTGTGTGTGTGCGTTATAGAGATGGGGTACTTATTCAAAAATCATGTTAACCACTATTATTGAACACTGAATGAATCCATGCAACTTATTATGCCATTTTTGCCACATTTTTACTCCTGAAGTTATTTCTGCTTGCCGTAACAAAGGGGTTGAATACTTATTGACTCAAAACATTTCAACTTTAATTCATTTGTACCAGGAGGCGGGACAGACGGCAGACTGCATTTCCCTGTCATCCCTCTCTTTGTCTTACATGCACCTATCCTATCAATGGATTGCTAGAAGATGCATATCGTTCATTCTAGAGGTAGAGGGCTTGACAGACTAGCAAATTGAAACTTTTAAATTAAAAGTTGCCTCGTTAATATGAAGTGGAAAAAGTAGCTGGCTGAAAATGAGTCTATAACCAGCTGATTAGCCAACGGTCGGCTCTAATGGAAAACACTGCAGGACATCACATCAACATTCAGCCCTCAGACGTCGAGCTCATGTGTTCCAGCCTTTAAGATAAACAAGGTTAAATGGGTTTAAAAGGAAAGCTCCAGAGCCCCCTCATCATTAATAGAGCACAACACTTTGCTATATATAGCCTAATGTTACCAAGTGAACATTGAACCTGGTTGGTTAGCTACCTGCAGATTCACGCAGGGTATTAATGTCATGAGTTCGGATTATGGTTCATTATTTACCTAGCTACTGTTAGCTAGCTACATGTCTCAACAAAAACTCCACTATGCAAGTAACCATTTCAATAGAATGTCACTGCGACAACTGTGATAGCCAGAGCAAATTTACCAGCTACGTCGATCTACTCCAATTTCAGAGCACTCTCGTCTGAGTGTACCGGAGTCTACGAACGCTCAATATGGCCGGTGTCAGTAAACGTTGCCAAAAAAGCGTAAATTGTTGCCAGCAGCACAGTTGCAGTAACCATCGCTCAGGATAACATAAAAACAATGGTCAGTGAGCTGTTCTCTCATTTGTGTCTGGAAGTAGCTAGCAAGCTAGCCAACGTTAGCTTGGGTGCTTAACTGCAGTTGTTAGGACAGAACGCTCGGATCAACCCTTAAAGAGATGGATGGGGCTAAAGCTTAAGAGGGTGTGAACGATGCTGAATGGGTGTAGATGAAGAAGAGCTCTCCAGTAGGTACTAAAATATTCAAAGGCCATTTTCTCAAAAGTGAGATTACAAGTTTATCAACTCTCAAAGCAGAATCCTTACATTACATGACTACATAGGACTATATTCCACATCAGGTAACTGATGCAAGCAGTAGAATCAGATTTGAAAAACAGATAAAAAAACACATTATGGAACAGCGGGGACTGTGAAGCAACACAAACCTAGACACATGCATACACACACACGATAACATACGTTACGCCCCTGAAAACAGGGGAGAAATAATCACGACAGTGATACAGTGTTGTATTCTCAATTCAACGTTTAGTTCAATCATTTCACAAAAGTAACACATTACAAAACAACAGAAAACCCATTATACAAATAACACAGCAAAATATCTTATTAACAACGTACATGTTCATTCACAATCGACATAAAATGGCAGCTACTCTCAGTACGATGCTATTCTTCACTTCAACCGAGCAGGTCTAATATTACTCTCTTCAAACTTAACTCTAACTTCCTCAAAACGTTACTAAAACACACCTTAAACACTCTTGACATGTTAGCGAGTTACATGTCAAGAGTTACTATTTTTATCATCAAGAAAGTACCTGAAAACAGGGGAGAAATAATCATGACAGTGATACGGTGTTGTATTCTCAATTCAACGTTTAGTTCAATGAGAAAAGACCGCGATTTTCCCCAGGAATATGGGTGGAGACCAGAGCAATCGATCTCCGGCTCATAGATTAAGAGCATTTCGTAGATCACAGATTAACACTTTTAGGCACTACAAAATCAAGTAATCAATATAACATTTACACATTACTCTCACAATTCATACCCTTTGACAGATTTTAACTTTAGATGTTTTAAGATCCTCACATACTGTGAACTTACTAATACTTTCCAATGTATAACAGGCTATGAATATTTCCTTTAACCTGTCACATATACACACACGTACACATGGATTTTGTGTTGTAGATATGTGGTAGTAGAGTATGGGCCTGAGGGCACACACTTAATGTGTTGTGAAAGCTGTTGTGAATGTCTTGTAATGTTTTACAAAAATTGTATAACCACCTTAATTTTGCGGGACCCCAGGAAGAGTAGATGCTGCCTTGGCAACAGCTAATAGGGATCCTTAACAAATACAAAGTACTAGGTCGCTATTACTGAAACTATATTTCGGCCCTAGAATGAAAAGCCTGGAAGAGAAACCCAAGGCCAAAAACCAGCTGGTTGGTAGCGTAAACAGCCCTATCAGTCTTGGACATTGCATTAAGAGATGAGCTAGGACAATGCTAGGATCCAGGTGCACCAGATGCCTATTGGTGGCTATTGATCCTCCATCGGAGGTCAGCTGCCCGTTTATCAATTGGCAGCTTGTACAGAGATCACCAGAAGTCTTTTGGGGAAGCACCTGGGACCAAGCAACACGGGCCACCTCGTTGACTTCGCCCCTTCCAGAGAGCCCACGTGCGACACCTAGACACATGCTGTGTACATCGCCTTCTTCCCAACTGTTATGAACTCCCCCAGTTCTAGGGTCTTGAATGACAGCTGCAGCCCCTCATAGAGTGAGGGAGAGAGATGGAAGGAGACAAGAGTGGTAAAGAAGAGAGAGAAGGAATGTGATCTGCAGGTTTCTTCCATGAAGCCATTAGGGGAATATGGGATGGTTAAAGGGGGAGAGGGAATCTGATACAGTCTGAGTGGAAGTTAGGGGAGCTGAGAGAATACAATGGTTTTGATTTATACAGTGCACAGCAACTAGACATGGGTACAGATGTAGGATCTTAATTTGAGCCAGTTTGCTACAACAGGATAATAATCCTGCATCAACAGGAAATGTGAATTATTATGTGTATTATAATTAATGATCAATTATTTTGTACATTTTAAAATTTCAGATTTGAATTTCCCTCACTAAAAATATATCAACCCCTACAAACATTTTCATTCATTATAATTCACATAACAATTCACATTTCCTCTAATAATTCACATTTCCTGTAGCTGCAGGACTATCTTCCTGCTGTGAGAAATGCGTGTGTATTTGTGTGTATCTATTGGCATTATTCATCTGTATATATGTCTTTATAGGCATCATGATATGTGAACAGTAGTACACACTATGTGCATGCATTTGAGTATGTTTAAGACAGAGAGAGAAATAGTGAGAGATAAAAAAAGTAACTATGCTTTGATTGTAATAGAGTGCAGAGGCAGTGGCCTGACAGAGACTATAAATATTTCAGGGCCTCCGTTTTAGCACGAGGGAGAAGAGACAACAGGAAGCTCCTTATTTGGATGTGGCTCATTATTTATTCATGAGAAGGGAGTGTTTTTGTGGCTTTTTGGCATGCTCCTCTTCATGTTCAAATCGTTGGAATACAGAGAGGGAACATATGGAAGTCTGTGTGTGTACAGCATGTGAGTGTGTCCGTCCGTGTAAGTGCATATGTATGACCGTGTGTGTCTGTGTGTTCAAGTGCCTCATTCCAACACACGTACGTGACCTCTGATACTCTTGCTGTCTATCAATATTTGATCAACTCCCACTCTTGAGCGCCTCCTGGGCAAGTTATTGATTTCTCATTCTCTAGGCCATGACTCCATCTTGCCAGTCATGCAGATGGGATGCAAATGCTTTCAGGAACATTTGCTCCCAAAACAACAATGTGGGAAGTAACAAATCAGAGGTTAATCTATCTCTACACACTATTTGCAGAAAATACTCATCTCAATGCCAGGTTTACCAGCATAGGGATGGAGAGAGATGCAGAGAGGAAACTATTACCTCCTAGGGGATGTTTTTCAATTAGAAGTCTCATGATGAAAGGAAATAGAAATGTGCTGAATGGAAGGAGTGAAGAATGACTGGAGGAACCAGACCAGAGATGATAAGAATAGTGCTGATAATTATAGATGGGAGTCTAGTGTATTTATAACGGCGCACAATGACCTTCCAGATCCAGCAATTGTTTTAGCAGAGTGTATCTCCGTTTCCTCCTTCTACTGCTGAGCTCCAATTGGCTTCTGTGCTGTAGCTAATCCTGACTGTCCAGGGACCTGTGAGACTGCCACCACTCAAAACCCCATCGCCCAGTCTACTGCTAACTGAGCCTCATCATAGTGTGTGTGTGTGTGTGTGTGTGACGTAGAAGTGGGTCTTTGAGTAAACCCAGGAGGGTTCATTACTGTGATCCATCTCTCTCTGATCCTACTGGTGTTTTTGTGTGTGAATGTGTGCATGCATGTTACTACATGTCAGAACATTCACAGCTTTCACAGTTTCTGCCAAATGTGCCAGACCTGGGTTGGAGCAGGGACAACATACTACTACTACTACTATACATCAATCATAGACTGTAACAAATCCCAGTCAAGAACAGTACAGTACCTCCAGCTACAAGCCCCTCATCCTTAAATCATTATGGGTTTGGTTGATTCTCTAATTGGCATGCCCTTTCCACTCTGCTCTTTTCTGTGGAGATGTAGGTGCAGTGGCATCTGCCCTAAATGCTTTGTCTGTCTGCCTGCCTGTCCCACTCTCTCTGCTGTGTAAGTGGAACTGAGCTGAGAGAAGCTGAAGTATGTCCATCTATTCAACGTTATCCGATTTCTTGACCTGATAACCAGGCATTTACCTCTGTGTTACTCCATTCCAAAGACATGTTCACTGCTGTCTGTGATCTTCTCTAAACCATGTGATCCTAGAAGGCTGCTCTGTTTCAGGTTTTTTCTCCAGTTGTAGATTTGTTAACCTCAGGTCAGCTGTGATAGAAATACATACAAAAGATCTGTCTGAGATCTTGAACGTCAATCTATTTATCTCATACCCTTAACTAATTCTACACTCTCAGAAATAAATGTATGGAATTGTACTTAGAGGTACAAGCACTTATCATGCTTGCCCTGTAAGGCACATCCATTGTACCATTTGTTATAGGCATATAATTGTACCATTTGTTATAGGCATATAATTGTACTCTTGCATTTTGAGCCAAAATGTACAAAATTGCCTTTTTAGGGTACTACCACATTGACAAAGCAGTTTTTTCCTTTTATGTGGCAAAAATGTACCTATTCTCTATACCAAGTCCCTCGTGTACATGCCTTCCCACTTCTTCTTCACAATTCGGGGGTAGCCCCGACCAGGACTCGAATCTGGACCCAAGCTAACAGCTTAACCATTATGCCAACAGGTGGGTACCTCTTGACAAGGTCACTTAGATTTGGGTTAAGGACGCTACAATATTAATTACAGCACTTTATGGTCACATGCTCTTATGTCAGCTTTTATAAAGACTTCAGAACAGCGTAAATGCTCAAACTTGAACAAAAATAACCATAGACCACTTAAACTGGTACAGAACTAACCGAAAGCCACACCCCCGCTGAGCTACGCCTCCAATGATTGTACCTTTCAAAATATTGGGTACCAAAATGTACCATTATAGTAAATGATTTGCACATTTACCCTAAAAGGTACCGAACTATACCATGTGAAATCATGTGTACCTCTGAAGGTACATTATAAGTATTTACATATGTTTAGTACCCCAGGGAACAATACTGTACAATACTGTACCCTTTGTTCTGAGAGTGTACAGTACCTGAAGTTTAAATATAAAGTGGAACTCTAAGTTGTATTCAGGAAGTATTTCTAAGTGATGTGAGGACACTGGAGCTAAATCACCAGTGACGGGTGCTGTCACTACAGTAACGACTTCTGACCTCTTCTGTCTAAGGCTTTTGTCATCCCAGACCGAGACAGTGTTCCACGCTATCAAACTGCTGAACTTTTCCTATAATCTTGACTGTTATGATTAGTGGGCTAAGCTTGCTGAACGGATAGTTTTGACTCCCCCAGGGGATCTTGTATAGCAGTGGGGACGCTCCTGGACCGGCTCCAACGACTGGCCAAGGAAACGCATGACTCTCACTTTTAGAAAGATAACGAATGACTCTTACGTTATAGAAACAGCTACGATTATCAAATATATTTACAGTATACAAAATCGCATTCCGGTTTCTGTATCATCTCATTTTCCATCCTCTCCACTTCTTCAGTTTACCCACCTGTGATTATGTGTCATGGAGCTTGTTCCTCATAATATCTATATTTACATCTTGTGGAATATTTTGTCTTTGAATGTAATGTGTTTAGTAAGTGTGGAATTGCAGTTGTCTTTTTTTGTCGTTGCCATGGTGTGTTTTGCGGAAGGCGTACTTTCTGTTGATTTATTGCAGCATAGCTTTTATTTGGATATAGCAGTTTGTTTTTGTATTTGTGTGTTTTGGCTCAAATGTGGCTGTGTGTGTTTTAGTCTTTAGTCTTTTAGTTGAAATGAGTGTTAGCGTGCAGTCTCCCTGTGTGTTTGGCTCTGTTTTCACTGGGTTGGCTGTGGCTTAGGAGAGCAGAGCTCCGGTCTTCCTGGGCTGTGGTCGCCGCCTGTCTTTGTCGCGTTAGACATGGCTCCATGCTGGAGCTCTAGATTGACCCTGATGGTGTGTGCCATACGTGTGTGCTGTTGTAGTCCTAGTCCATACGTGTGTGCTGTTGTAGTCCTAGTCCATACGTGTGTGCTGTTGTAGTCCTAGTCCATTGGATATGCCACATCGGGGGTATCCCAATGTTTGCTTATTTTCATACTCATCTTAGGCTACATGCCTTTTGTGTGCATGAAGTTCCTTCTAAAGCCACCCTTTATGTGGCTGCAAATTGTATGTGGGACTGTGTGTTCATGATTTTTTGAGCATGTTTTTTGGCTGTGCGTTTTCTTTGCCAAGGTGGATGGGTTTCTTTTCTTTGCCAAGGTGGATGGGTTTCTTTTCTTTGCCAAGGTGGATGGGTTTCTTTTCTTTGCCAAGGTGGATGGGTTACATTAGCAGGCTTTGTGTCTTGTTGTAGGGAGTCTTCCAAGCTTATGAATTGTGTATACCTGTCTTTATTGTGTTTGTGTTACGTAACAGGTGGTCTTGTTCTAGGATTGTGTGTGTGTACTGTACACTGTATTTGGAAGCGTCTGCCTTTTGTATCCACACAGTTTGAGTACAAATAGTATGCACTTTCATCCTTTAGATTTAGATGCACAAGGATGTATGTGTGTGTTTATTTATCTTTCCATACACACCTCATCTATATGTCCTCAGACTCCCTTGTGTCGGTCTGTATGGTGCATGTGTTACTTCTTATGCGCCTGTGTTTCTGTTTGTCAGTAAATCACATTACTGTAACAGGCTTTGACTTTGTCTACTGACTTCAAGACTAATATGTAGTCTGCCGTGCGGTCTGCACGCGTGCGTCTGCATACCGTATCTGTGTCACATTAACAGGCCTTGTCTTCGTGTTGATGTGTCTTCTAGGCTCATGTGGTTCAGCGCCGGCTTGGCCATCAGGACAGTAGTGTGAGCTCTGAGAGGTCGACCAGTCGAGCCCGGGGAATATGGTACTATGACTACAGAGTAAATATCATCTAAAACACACGCCGTGTACTTGAACACTTTCTCTCTACATGTCTCTATGGCAGCTCTATGTAGCCGTGGTTTTATGTCCTTGCATCTCCTTGGGGATCTTCCCCTCATGGCTTCTTGAACTCTCTGTACGACTTCTGTGCTGTCGTCGTTGTGATGTGGCAAGTCAGTGCAATTAGGTTTGGTGGTGTTTTGCAATACCGTGTATCTATCTTCACCGCTTTCCTCTCTTTACCTACTTGTATGTAGTACTTGCTTGTCTTTGTGTGTTTGGTGGACAATATTTGTGACTGTGAGTTTGCAAGAGTAACGTGGCGTCTTTATTGGTGCACATGTGTGCATTCTTCACCGTGCGTGGCAACTCTGGATGTCTGTTTATGAACTGTTTGTGAGCGTGTGTGCTGTCTCGTCTACCACTCTGTGTGTGTTTATGAACTGTTTATGAGCGTGTGTGCTGTCTCGTCTACCACTCTGTGTGTGTTTATGAACTGTTTATGAGCGTGTGTGCTGTCTCGTCTACCACTCTGTGTGTGTTTATGAACTATTTATGAGCGTGTGTGCTGTCTCGTCTACCACTCTGTGTGTTTATGAACTGTTTATGAGCGTGTGTGCTGTCTCGTCTACCACTCTGTGTGTTTATGAACTGTTTATGAGCGTGTGTGCTGTCTCGTCTACCACTCTGTGTGTTTTTATGTCCGTCTATAATATGTATGAGTCTGTTTGAGTCAAAGAGAAGAATGTATCAATATCTGACATTGACTGGTCCTTTTAGGGTAAGATATGTGTATTTCTTTTAAGAACCCCACTCACTGCAGTGTACACATCTTTCCATCCACTCACCTTGAATCACATCATTTTTCCTCCTTCCAAATGGACATAATCCATTACAATCCAGTAGAGGCCTGTACATGCACATTCCCTCTGGAAACAAATGTAGCTTTTAGAAGAGATGGCCTTGGGAGAGCAGACAGGTTTTATGTACTGCACGTGTATAGCCTACACATGCACACACGCAGCATCAGCCATACACTACAGAGCACTGTGATAGCGCTGAGTGCGCCTGTCCTCTGGGAGTTTAGTCATCTGGAGAGAAGCAAGCCGGAAAACACAGCGATATGATACAGTATTAGATTCCTCCACAGATATGAGATTAAAGGCTTTCATTTCTCAACCCTCCTCTCTTCCACTGGCCGCGTCAATGGAGGAATGCTTGTGACACATGTACGCCACGCCATACTGCAGCATGCAATGATGACACAGCATCACATCAATATGACACGAGAGGGACAGATACACACACACTGATATGAGGGAAGGAAGGGGGAGAAGGAGGGAGGGAAGAGCGAGATGAACACGCACCAGACGGAGGGTGTGAGAGAATGAGGCGGGGAGCCTGCCTTGCAAGGGACGAAGAGGGGATCTGGAGAGGGAGGAACAGAGAGTGCAAGAAGGATAATGAGATAAAGAGAGAGAGGGCGGAGGGAACGTGAGCGATGGGAAGGGGGCATGCTGAGTGTAAATCACCATGTTTGGCTTGAGGATCTGATTACTGGATACAATTGACGCATTGACTTCACATGACGATTACAAATGAATAGACAGGGCTGGGATGGATTGCTTTAAATTGACCACATATTACAGACAGAGGGATGGAGAGGGGGATGGAGAGAGAGGGAGGACATGAGAAGGAAAATCAATTGTGCCTCGTAGCGAGTCAGCACAATCTGACATAAAATGTAATTTCAAAGATGTTCTGCAGTCATTTCCATTTCTTGGAAGATATGAAAACATAGGATAGGACACACACCACACACACACACACACACAAGCACAATCAAGAACGTTGATCCGACTGCCTCTGCCTCGAGAAGAGATCAACATCCGACGAGGTTCTCCTTCACGTCTCTATGGATTAAAATGACAATTTTTTACCCTTCTGCCTCAGACAATCAAGTTAAGAAACACACATTGAAGATCATAGATGCACTCATCAATCCATTTCAGAGACTGACTGAGGGGAGGCGGCTGCTGGAGACGTTATTCTCACCATTCTGCTCACATATGGCCCACATATATCCAACATGTCAACAAAGCTGTGAAATCCTAGAACAAAATGGCTAAAGGCCGCAGAACGAAAATAGGAGCATAAACATGCTCAACACTCGCTGACAAGTCGGTGCGGGAACCCAGAGCTGCAGCAAGAGGCTTCGCATGTGAAAACATCCTACAAGTAGTATAATATTGGTTTCTTACAGGGGAACGTTGACTCCATGGCACCAGTCTTCCAAATGTCCGCCGTCAACTCACAGAAAAGAGGGTGGGGTCTAAGATGTGAAGGCAACTGAGACAGACAAGGTGAAAAATACATAGATCATATACCTCTCAGGATATCCCTTAGTTACTGCAGGTCAGAATGAAATAATATAGAAATATTTCAGGGATCCTGAAATATACTTCCTGTTTGACATGCATCAGAGATTTCTTTCAGCACTCGTGTGTGCTTAATGCATAGTTTTTTGTGTGATTAATGCATAGCTTTTGTGTGAGGGAGAGGAATGATCTCGGTATTAACAGCTTATCTAACACATTGCCTGAGACTGAATACAAAATACACACACACTGTTAGCATTAGGCTGGCGAAACCTCAGCCTGGACACATCAGCCATACATCGCTGAGGGAGAGAGTGAGTGGGGAAAAAGAGCAGGTTTACACCCCTTCCCACTGGGATCACACACAGGAGGAGATCAAAGGAGAGAGGGAGAGAAATGGAGAGTTAAGACCGCAAGGTAAGAGAGAGGTAAAGAAAGAGAGAGGCACAGTTGAAGTCGAAAGTTTACATACACTTAGGTTGGAGTCACTTGTTTTTCAACCACTCCACAAATTTCTTGTTAGCAAACTATAGTTTTGGCAAGTCGGTTAGGACATCTACTTTGTGCATGACACAAGTCATTTTTACAACAATTGTTTACAGACCAATTATTTCACTTATAATTCACTCTATCACAATTCCAGTGGGTCAGAAGTTTATACACACTAAGCTGACTGTGCCTTTAAACAGCTTGAACATTTCCAGAAGATGATGTCATGGCATTAGAAGCTTCTGATAGGCTAAGTGACATCATTTGAGTCAATTGGAGGTTTACCTGTGGATGTGTTTCAAGGCCTCCCTTCAAACTCAGTGGCTCTTTGCTAGACATCATGGGAAAGTCAAAAGAAATCAGCCAAGACCTTAGGAAAAAAATTGTGGACCTAGTCTGGTTCATCCTTGGGAGCAATTTCCAAATGCCTGAAGGTGCCATGTTCATCTGTACAAACAATAGTACACAAGTATAAACACCATGGGACCACACAGCCGCCACATCGCTCAGGAAGGAGACACGTTCTGTCTCCTAGAAATGAACGTACTTTGGTGCAAAAAGTGCAAATCAATCCCAGAACAACAGCAAAGGACCTTGTGAAGATGCTGGAGGAAACAGGTACAAATGTATCTATATCCACAGTAAAACGAGTCCTATATCGACATAACCTGAGAGGCCTCTCAGCAAGGAAGAAGCCACTGCTCCAAAACCGCCATAAAAAAGCCAGATTACGGTTTGCAACTGCAAATGGGGACAAAGATCGTACTTTTTGGAGAAATGTCCTCTGTTCTGATGAAACAATAACTGTTTGGTCATATCGACCATCGTTATGTTTGGAGGAAAAGGGGGAGGCTTGCAAGCCGAAGAACACCATCCCAACCGTGAAGCACGGGGGTGGCAGCATTATGTTGTGGGGTTGCTTTGCTTTAGGAGGGACTGGTGCACTTCACAAAATAGATGGCATCATGAGGTAGGAAAATGATGTGGACATATTGAAGCAACATCTCAAGACATCATCAGGAAGTTAAAGCTTGGTCGCAAATGGGTCAACAAAGGACATCAAAGTCAAGGTATTGGAGTGGCAATTACAAAGCCCTGACCTCAATCCTATACAACATTTGTGGGCAGAACTGAAAAAGTGTGTGCGAGCAAGGATGCCTACAAACTTGACTAAGTTACACCAGCTCTGTCAGGAGGAATGGGCCAAAATTCACTCAATTTATTATGGGAAGCTTGTGGAAGGCTACCTGAAACGTTTGACCCAAGTAAAAAAATTGAAAGGCAATGCTACCAAATACTAATTGAGTGTATGTAAACTTCTGACCCACTGGGAATGTGATGAAAGAAACAAAAGCTGAAATAAACCATTGTCTCTACTATCATTCTGACTTTTCACATTCTAAAATAAAGTGGTGATCCTAACTGACCTAAAACAGGGAATTTTTACTAGGATTAAATGTCAGGAATTGTGAAAAACGGAGTTTAAATGGCTAAGGTGACTAAGGTGTATGTAAACTTCCAAATTCAACTGTATATATAGAGAGAGATGTAAATAGAAAGATGTAGAAAGAGATAAAGAGAGGGGGAGTGGTAGAGAGAGATGTATATAGAGAGATGTAAAGAGGTAGAGAGAGCGAAAGAGAGAGAGAGGGGAGAGTGGTATAGAGGTAGAGAAATGGGGTATGCAAAGGGCACAGTACATTTAGGCCCTTGGGGAATATTGATTGGAAAGAGAAGTAGAGAGCAGAGGAAAATGTATTCTATGTGGGATGCAAATATAAGAGTTCTAGGCCTGTCTGATCAAATCTGAGGGACATTGATTTGTGAGAATACACCATACAAATAGGAAATGGGAGAAGATAAACCCGCAGGTCTGTCGAGTCTAAATTGTACAAGACATCCCGTACTGTAAGAAAAAGGACATACTGAATCAGTTTAATATAGCAATCTTACTTGAGAATTCACCTCCTACAGAATATGTATCATTGCATATGACTAGTGTGTGGGTGGAGGTGAGTAGGCATACTGTATGGAATTGTTATAATATTTGTCCTCAAGGCAGAGATTGCATGCTGGACTACAGTACTAGGCAGCCATGTTACAATCTCCCTTTCTGTCTGATCATGGTGGCAGAGGTGAACACATCGCTTTTACAGAGGCCTCAGAAGTCAGTAAACATGCAGGGATGGAGCCAGCGTGTGCTCGGCTATGTATAGCTACCAAACTCCTAGTGAGGGGGAGGCTCACCAGTTTGTGCTGCCAGACAGTCAAAAAATATCAGACAGTGGGATCGTGAGTAGTTTAGTAGAGTATGCTGATTTTGAAGAATGACAACCAGACTGTAATAGACATTTCAGTGGGATCTATTCGCTTCTCTCTATCTCTCTCTCTTTCTCTCTCTCTTTCTCTTACTGTTTGTCTTTGTCTCTATCTCTGTCTCTGTCTGTGCTCTCCTTCCCTCCAGGCGGATGCTGTCACCAGTTTCCTCCGTGCAGCCCGTTCAGGGAACCTTGACAAGGCTCTTGACCACATCAAGAATGGAATAGACATCAACACATCAAATCAGGTACGTCAGAGAGTCCTCAAGGTCACAGTCTGGTACACTGCCTCTGGACCACAGAGTTTGTCTCGTAAAACATTTATTACATCAGACTTTATTAAGATTCAATTGTAGATGTATTTTTTATAGATGGCATTATTTGGTTTCGGCCAATCAGATCTATTAACAGTCAAGTATAGCCTAGATAAACTGTAGTTTCAAGGATCAGTGTGTGTGTGTGTGTGTGTGTGTGTGTGTGTGTGTGTGTGTGTGTGTGTGTGTGTGTGTGTGTGTGTGTGTGTGTGTGTGTGTGTGTGTGTGTGGATGCATAACCATGTTCCCACATTGTCCCCCTGTGTTCCTGTGTCCTGCCACTCTAGCTGTGTTTACTGTGCACTAATGCCAGTCATTCACAACCTCAATGAGAAAATATTAATAATTAGCCATACAGCCAGACCCTCTCTCGATTCCTCCCTGCTCCTCTCCTATCCTACCCTTTATCTGTTCCATTGCACCTTGTTGCGTCATGACAGGACCACAATGCTTAACGGTGTGCTATGCACAAATCACTTTGCCATTTCCTGGTTGCTAAAATTCTAATAGTTTGCCTAATTTCTGTTTGTGACAAAACAAGCAAGTATAGTACAGAGAATCATTGTACCATCTAAACCGCTGTGAAATATACTTCCCTTAACCAAAACACATGCATTTTCAGCTGTTTGAAGCTGGTGTACATAACCGAAAGTAAAAGACACAAAAATGAAACTTAAGAAGGGGAAGCATAGAAATAGTGCAAAGGCAATAGATCTACCGCTTCCTAGACTTGCTTTCAATGAAAATGACAGATCTATAACAAAAAGTTAATGTCAATTTGGTCAGGTGGCTGAAAAATGTACATATTGTAGTTTTAAATAACGTCAAATTCACACGCAAAGAATGGCTGAGGTGCATGCATTTTTTGTTTCCGACTCATCTCAAGTGGCAAGTTTTGTAATAAATACGGAATGTGTGTGTAACATGTATGCCAGCCTATTTATGAGTGGACGCTTAAGTGGAAGGGACTCAGTTGTTGTATTTTTCATTAGTAGTTTGGTGAAAGGAAGGTAGTTCAGTTTGTACACAAGCACTGGCAGGGAGCCCATGCTCTGGACAGCTCGGGGAATGCACACCCACTCTGTAAGCCTACAATCTGCTACCGCAACCCCTCAGCACCATTCACAGAAACAACCATGGCACCAAGCTGTCAATGTTGTGAAACTAATACCACTATCTCTACACCAAGTAATACTACCACTATAATAATTCCACTACTGGCTAAGGATCAGAGGTAGAGCTATGATACAAATGAGGATGCATGCTTTAGTGTGCCTTCAATGCACATGCTGCATGTGTCTATATGTGGGGATGTGACATTGTAAAACATGTTTTCTATATGTGTTCAAGTTAGGATTGGGGTTGAAGTAGAGCAAAGAGCTATGATAATTGTTGGAGCTACTGCTGTTCTACAAAATACTATGAGTCAGGGTTTTATATGTGAAGTCAGTCTGTCAACCTACCCCTGCCCGATCGACAAACCAGCAGACTCCTGCCAGCTCACACATACATATTTGTGTGTATGTGCGTATGTGCATGTGCATGCACGCGTGTGTGTGTGTGTATGTGTGTCTCCCCTCAGTGTGTGCATGCACTGCAGATGTAGTACGTTATTCATGTGAATTGGGTGACACTGCAGTATGAGGGCGGGACCAGTGTGGCTTACAGAGTCTCCCTGTGGCCAGTTACGGTACTGCAGGCTGGCAGAGCAGAGACAGGCCCTGACTTTACTCTTAGTCCGTCTGATTCTGCAGCTGTATGCCCTGACAGCCTGAGACAAATCCATGCTGTCTGCTTCCTTTGAGACCCGACTGTTTCAGTCTTAAGGTTGTTTATCTTCAGAAATCTTTTTGTTCTGCTTCGTAGCCACTGTGGGTTTCGAGTTTCTCTGCTTGTTATTTTTAGTGTATCTATTGTTTAGGAATCCATGTGATGAATGGACTAAAAGGCAGACAGATTCTATTGGGGCTTGTTCTGTTGGCTGACGATTCTGTCTGATGGTTCTGTGTGGTCAATACTAATCTTCACTGCGGTCTCTGCAGAATGGGCTCAACGGTTTGCATCTGGCCTCGAAAGAAGGCCACGTCAAGATGGTCCTGGGGCTACTACACGCAGGCATTGTCTTGGAGACCACCACTAAGGTACTACTCACTCACTACTCACTGCTTACCATGACTCTACTCACCAACCACAGATGCATAAGACCTACCTCTGCCTTATGCTTGAGATATTCACCAGCTATAACAGACTGTTTACAGACAGAATCCACTATATACAGAGCCTTCAGAAAGTATTCACTCCCCTTGACGTGTTCCGTATTTTGTTGTGTTTCAGCCTGAATTTAAAATCGATTCAATTTAGATTTTTGTTCGCTGTCCTACACACAATGTGGAATTATGTTGATTTTAATTTTTTTTTACAAATTCATGAAAAAGTATTCAACCCCCTTTGTTAAGGCAAGTCTAAATAAGTTCAGGAATAAATCTCAATACACCCAGTCACTAGAAAGATACAGGCATCCTTCCTAACTCATTTCCCGGAGAGGAAGGAAACCGGTCAGGGATTTCACCATGAGGCCAATGGTGACTTAAACAGTTACAGGGTTTATTGGGTGTGATAGGATAAAACTGAGGATGGATCAACAACATTGTAGTTACTCCACAATACTAACTGAATTGACTGAGTGAAAAGAAGTAAGCCTGTACAGAATACAAATATTCCAAAACATGCATCCTGTATGCAACAAGGCACTAAAGAAATACTGCAAAAAAATGTGGCAAAGCAATTCACTTTTTGTTCTGTATACAAAGCGTTGTGTTGGAGGAAAATCCAACACATTACTAACTCCCAAACCATATTTTCAAGCATAGTGGTGGCTGCATCATGTTATGGGTATTGCTTGTAATCGTTAAAGGACTGGAGAATTTTTCAGGATAAAAATTAAATAGAATGGAGCTAAGCACAGGCAAAATCCTAGAGGAAAACCTGGTTCAGTCTGTTTTCCACCAGACACTGAGAGATGAATTCACCTTTCAGCAGGACAATAACCCAAAACACAAGGCCAAGAGTTTCTTACCAAATGTTCCAGAGTGGCCGAGTTACAGTTTTGACTTGTGCTTGACAATCTATGGCAAAACCTGAAAATGGTTGTCTAGCAAATGATCAGCAACCAATTTGACAGAGCTTGTAGAATTTTTTAAAGAATAAAAGTGAAATGTTGCACAATCCAGGTTTGGAGGCTCTTAGAGACTCACCCAGAAAGACTCACAGCTGTAATCACTGCTAAATGTGATTCTAACATGTATTGAATCAGCGGGTTTATTTTCATAATTTTTTTAACAGATGTTAGCATTTTTCTTCCTCTTTAGATATTACAGAGTATTTTGTGTAGGTTATTGACATTACAGGACAAATCAATAAAAAAAATTAAATGTAGGAAAATCAAGTGGTGTGAATACTTATTAATCTCATTTGATAGGCCTACAAACGGATGTATCTAATTTAATCTATTCAATATCAATCTATTAAGTCAGAAGTCAGTCCCTCCAGAATTCAGAAATTCTGCGATCCCAATTTTTTTTGCAAAATCAACAATTCAACAAAATGTCAGAATTGCCGCAGCAAAATCAAGCCTTTTGCCCGCAAATATAAAAAAAGAATCCCCACAAAATCCTTAAGGGACTGATAAGTCATAACTCATTATTTCTTAGCACTGTATCCTTATCAAAGCTTTTTAAGTAGAGATTTGGGTCATAAGGCTGAACTCAGACTGCTCTCTGTCTCTCTCTGTGTGTGTGTTTGTGTGTCACCTCCAGAAAGGGAACACTGCCCTCCACATCGCTGCATTGGCAGGCCAGGAGAAAGTGGTGGCTGAGCTCGTCAACTATGGAGCCAACGTCAATTCCCAGTCCCAGGTGAGTCATCAGTGACATTATACTGCTTCTTACTGTTATCCAGGAGGTTGGGGGAGGGGGGGGGGGAGTGTAGTGTGTGTGTGTGTGTGTGTGTGTGTGTGTGTGTGTGTTGATGGTAACTAGGGCTGTTACGGGACAGTATTACTGCCACACCGGCAGTCACGAGTCAAGACCACCGGAAATTCCACGTCCGTTTAGTCATGGTAGTTAGTCTTCCCCAAGCTCTGATGCTGCTGATGGTCATTAGTAGCCTACCAAACTTCATAACTGCCTGGTACTCAGCACTCTATTGTCCCTCCGATCACTCTGACATTAATGCAGATGTATCGGAAATCTAATCAAACACTTCATGAAAGCTCATGTTGCGCAACATTTCTGTAGGCTATGCAATTGCGTAAGAACACAGTTTTGATGGCCTCTATTAAAAAGAGGAGGGTCCCATCAGCTTTCTATAGACTAGGACTTCCCAGATATTAAGCACATTGCTTCGCTTTACAACAGGAGTATATCCTACCTGGCTGGCATAAAAGGGGGAAAAGTGTCCTCCATTCGCTTTTTTGTATTTTTTTCCCCCTGTTCCAAGACAGCTACATGATAATGGTCGATTCTAAATCAAAACTAATTTCACAAATATGATTTAGTATATGTAAATACAAGGTTACATAGGCTAATATTGTCACCCATCAGACTACTATCACTTGTGAATTCTGTATTATTATTTGTGAATGATGCCCAGCGTGTGCAGTAAGAAAAGAAACAGCGCATGCCTTTTTTGTGTGCAACTTTTTCAAATCATAGGCACACATCTCATGTAGCTTAGCCCATAGGCCTATATGTTTTCGATAAGGTTTGTATCACGACTAAAGTAGCCAAATAACTTCTTAAAATGAAGCACATGCATTATTTTTACAACCGATGTAGAGCCTAACTGGCATGCGTAGGCGGCGAGTGAGTTTCAAGTTTGGAGAATATCATTTTCACCATAAAAATTGCACCTTTATAATAAAGCATTACTTGCATAATCTCATTTGCAGTCCTTTTTGAGAGTCGTGTTTTCCCGCTAACTGATTGCTTGCATTTTGCAAAATTGTGCGCATTTCTGCGCTTAGAATGTGAAGAAATAGACTAATAGTTTATTAACATTTTAAGCTAAAGTTTCTGATCTGTTGCATCAACCTCATTGCTATTGAAAGGTTTTTTAATGCGAGTATGTTTGAATATCATTTTCTCGCACAGAAAGACAAGTTCACCAATAGAATAGGTCAACTTTTGTACTTATTGGGGGATAGTAGATTGACATAGGCTAGTGCTTTTGCTGTTTGTTAGGCCTACTCATCTACTCATGTTGGTTGATGAAAAGCACATGTGGACAGTTCCTCTAACATCTTCACTATTGCGTCTCAGAATTCACTAAGTGGGACGGGAGCAGTTGAGTCCCCGATGTGTCTGTCTTCACTTGTAGCCTACTTCGGAGTTGAGATGCCTGTGAGAAGAACCCGATCACATAAGGGGCATTGGCTAATAAGAATTGAGATATCTGAGAGAGCCATGTGAGTGAAAGGTGCAGAGCACGCCGATTGGCAGCCGGGAGAAGGGAAATATAATTATTACATTCAGCCCAAAGAGACACAAGGGCCATTTTGGCCGCAAAAGGCATAGATTTTTTAGGGGGCATTACGGCTACCGGGAAATTTGAGGCCTGATGAGAGTATTATGAAGTGCTTGTCAAATTGTGAATGAGAGCCTGTCGAAGTGTGTGTGCAGCCTGCACAACAAACAAAGCAGAGCTCATGCCTTTCATGCGACTTTTTTCAAATCATCATTAGAGTCGCATCATGCAGCCTTAGAATATATTACAAACAAACTTTGGGCTATATTTTATATCACAACTAAAGTTGCATAAATAATTCTCAATGAAGCATATAGGAGGACCGGTTTCTTTGTTGACCACTCAGCACAGAGTAGCTGCATGTGCAGCTTTCTATTTTATTCAGCTATGTTCAATTGTATTCTTCATACTCTAAAATAATGCCACGGATTTCTAAGCTTATCTTGTCTGCTAATTGAACTAGTGTAGCCCACAGCCATATGGAATAGCCAGATCAGGGCCTAACATAAGGACAACTCAGAGTATGCTATTATATTCTTCTGAAATAGACTACATTTTCTTCATAACATGTTCCTTTAGACCTGTCTAAAATAAATAATGGATTTATTTTACTTCACTACATTCCTAAGGAAAATAGTGTACTTTTTACTGCATACATTTTGACTGACACCCAAATGTACTCGTTCCATTTTGAATGCATAGCAGGGCAGGAAAATTGTCTAATACACACACTTATCAAGAGAACATCCCTGGTTATCCCTACTGCCTCTGATCTGGAGGACTCACTAAACAGAGAACATCCCTGGTTATCCCTACTGCCTCTGATCTGGAGGACTCACTAAACAGAGAACATCCCTGGTCATCCCTACTGCCTCTGATCTGGAGGACTCACTAAGCCCATGCTGTGTTTGTAAATGATGTCTAAGTGTTGGAGTGTGCCCCTGGCTATCCGTAGATAAAAAATACAAAACATTTGCTGTCTGGTTTGCATAATATAAGGAATTCAACATTATTTATACTTTTACTTTTACTTGTGATACTTAAGTATATTTTAGCAATTCAATTTACTTTTGATACTACTTAAGTATATTTGAAACCAAATACTTTTATACTTTTACTCAAGTGGTATTTTACTGGGTGACTTTCACTTTCGATTAAGGTATCTTTACTTTTATGACAATTGGGTACTTTTTCCACCACAAGTGGCTTGTAGGATATGCATGGAAGCCAGGAGATGCTAAACTTGTTTATGTTAATTAACGGTCAATTACTGTGAGACTGGCAATTATTTTCTTGACAATCGCCGGCTGACAAAATTTCATGACCTCCAAAGCCCTACTGGTAACCATGCATCATGTACCTCTTCTTTACAGAAAGGCTTCAGCCCCCTCTACATGGCTGCACAAGAGAACCACTTAGAGGTTGTTAAGTTCCTGTTAGAGAATGGAGCCAATCAGAGCCTTCCAACAGAGGTGAGTAAAGGCCTACAGTCATGCCTTCTCAGATTGTATTAGTCCACTAGACAAATGTTACATTAACTTTCTCTCCTCTTTCCATTACAGTAATCTCAATTTACAATGTATCACATTTTCCTTTCCTCTTGTCCTCCGCCCCTATCTTCATTTTCTTCTGCTCTCTCTTCCTCTCCCTCTACTTACCCTTCTCTCAACCCTTCCATTATCACTTGGCTTGTCTCCCTTTTCCTCCCACTCCCTTGCACCCTATCGTTGACATTCCTTACCTCCTTCTCCCTCCTGTCCTCTTCTTTCTCCCTCGCTACCTCTCCCTCTGTCCTTCCCTCTCATCCTTTCTCCCTTCTGACCTTACTCCCTGGCCACCCCTCTCTCACTCCAACATTCTACCTCCATCTCTCTTCCCCTGTCTGTCAGGATGGGTTCACGCCGCTGGCGGTGGCTCTCCAGCAGGGTCATGAGAACGTGGTGGCCCTGCTCATCAACTACGGCACCAAGGGCAAGGTCCGTCTTCCCGCTTTGCACATTGCTGCACGCAACGACGACACGCGCACTGCCGCAGTACTGTTGCAGAATGACCCTAACCCCGACGTCCTCAGCAAGGTACTTGCGTGTGTGTGTGTGTGTGTGTGTGTGTGTGTGTGTGTGTGTGTGTGAATGATGACTTTTTAAACCTTAATATGCTGGTGTCATTAGCTGATGTCATCAGTCAAAACACTGTTGTGTTGACTTGCAGAAAAGCAATAGCATCAAAGGTGATTATCTGCATTGCTTGCTGTTTGCTGTTTTAGGCTGGGTTTCTGTATAGCACTTTGTGACATCTGCTGATGTAAAAAGGGCTTTATAAATACATTTGATTAAACAAAAAAGCTTTCAACAAAAGCCACCTGCAAACATGGATGATGAAAATAAGATGTTACTATTTTCTCTCTCGCTCTCTCTCTCTCTCTCTCTCACTCTGTCTGTAGACTGGCTTCACTCCTCTCCACATCGCGGCTCACTATGAGAACCTGAGTGTGGCCCAACTGCTAATTAACAGAGGAGCCAATGTCAACTATACTCCCAAGGTCAGTCCATTAAACCTCACCTATACTGTACCTACTGTATCTGCCTTAATCGTGACATAGATATTGTAGATATTATAGTCCCTCAAAGACCCCATTTCCTAACAGAAGAGTCTTTGATTCAATTGATTGAGAAATGGTTCTTTCCCCTCTCTCAGAATGGTATCACCCCCGTGCACATAGCTTCTAGGAGGGGTAATGCGATCATGGTTCGGCTTTTGCTGGACAGAGGGGCCCAGATAGACGCCATGACCAAGGTACTGTAACCCACCCTTTCTCCTCTTCCTCCTCCTCCTCCTCATCCACCCCTTTCTGCCATTTGACTTGAAAACTGTTTAACCCTACCTGGCTTCTTCACTCTCTTTAGGATGAGCTGACCCCTTTGCACTGTGCGGCCAGGAACGGTCACGTGAGGATCATCGATCTACTGCTGGACCAGGGGGCTCCCATCCAGGCCAAGACCAAGGTCAGCCACGGGCCTCTTGGAGTCCACTATGGGGAAAATAAAGGGCCCTACTTTACGTCCACTTTGGCACAATATCACACCATTAACACCACTTTGGCACAATATCACACACACTTGCATTTTCAGCTGCCAGCAGCACAGAGGCGTGAGTTATTTCAGTATTATTAATTTATAAATTTTTTCCCCTCTCAAAGGTCTTACACTGCACTTCTCCTTTCTATCTCCCGGTCCTCCCTCTCTCCCCTCCAGAATGGCCTGTCCCCCATCCACATGGCGGCCCAGGGTGACCACATGGATTGTGTGAGGCAGCTCCTTCAGTACAACGCTGAGATCGATGACATCACGCTGGACCACCTGACCCCTCTACATGTGGCGGCCCACTGTGGTCACCACCGCATGGCCAAAGTACTGCTGGACAAGGGGGCCAAGGCCAACGCACGTGCACTGGTCAGCAGTGTGACACTTAAGTGTCCTTCTATTTCTCTATACTGGTGTTAAGGGTGAGGTGTACTGTAGCTGTCCATTGGTCAGGTATACTGAGCTTTTATAACTGGGTCACGTTCAGTAGGCACAAACAGTAGAAAACATTATGAATGAGGGTTGTTATTGGACAAGTTCAGGCAGGACCGTCTCCATTTCTAAATGCTTTCTCCCATTTTGTGCGTACCGAACATAACTCTACGCTGAATTAGTCAAATGTTGTGACTTTGTTCAGAATGGGTTCACTCCCCTCCACATCGCCTGTAAGAAGAACCACATGCGCTCCATGGACCTGCTTCTGAAACACTCTGCCTCCCTGGAGGCCGTCACAGAGGTGAGATAACACTCTTTTGAAGAGCAATGGATTCGGTGCACTACTGTTTGTAATTGTTGTAATAGTTTGCTGCCAGTTATGCCATTACAAAAGGTCTGAAAGTGAGAATGAAGGCTTAATGGAGGTGGATTTATATAACACCTTCTCTCTCTTTATGTGCCCCCCCCCCCTCCCCTTACATAGTCTGGTCTGACCCCCCTGCATGTAGCAGCCTTCATGGGCCACCTGAACATTGTGAAGAACCTGCTCCACAGAGGTGCTTCTCCCAATGCCTCCAATGTGGTGAGAGGCCACCCCTTTACAACCTTTATTATTGACACGGGGGTGAAATATCCAGCGCTCTCTGATGGACTAGTCGTAACTTATCTTATTCTTATGTTGAAATGAACACCAGCAAAAGGTTATGATGGATGACAGACTAAAGCCTGTTCTCTGATATTTTAGTTGATGTGTGTGTGTTATTGATGTTGCATGGCCTAGTCATGTGTTTCATGTCAGAGTGGTTGTGACAGGCTATGTGACCTCTGACCTGTGTTTGTGTAACAGAAAGTGGAGACGCCCCTCCACATGGCTTCCAGGGCAGGCCACTGTGAGGTGGCTCAGTTCCTGCTGCAGAACACAGCCCAGGTGGATGCCAAGGCTAAGGTACGGTACACACTCTCATATACACATCTATGAGCATTCAGAATGTTTTACTACAAACTCTGTCCTGGTTGGAATACACATTCAAAACCACCAGCACATGGTACATATCAGGGGAGCATATTTGGTTTTAGAAGTGGGGGGGGGGGCATATAAGTTGGATAAACACTCCAAGCAGCCTACCCGACTGGTCGGAGGTGTCCACATGGGGGGGGGGGGGGGGGGGACAAAAATGCAATTTCAGAATGTTGTTACTGTTACATGCTGTTACTGTTACATGCTGTTACTGTTGCATGCTGTTACTGTTACATTTATGCTGTTGTTGTAAAGATAGTAACTGAAGAGAAGAATATATATATATATATATATATATATACATATATATAAATTCTTCAGTTACTATCTTTACAACAGCATACACTGCACAAATACCTTAATGTTACTGCTAGCTAAATACAATTGCCTACACATATTTCATTCCAATCTCTGTTTTTCCTCACTCTCTCTCTCCATCTCTCTCTCTCTCTCTCTCTCTCTCTCTCTCTAGGATGACCAGACCCCTCTGCACTGTGCGGCCCGTATGGGACATAAGGAGCTGGTCAAGCTGCTCCTGGAGCACAAGGCCAATCCTGACTCGGCTACCACCGCTGGCCACACCCCCTTACACATCGCCGCCCGTGAGGGACACGCCCACACCACCCGGATTCTCCTGGACGGGGCGGCCCAACAAACCAAGATGACAAAGGTTCTCCTTTGATTTACCAACTTTTCTTTCTCTCTCTCTCTCCCTCTCTCTCTCTCTCTCTCTCTCTTCCTCACCCTCTCTCTCTTTCTATCTCTTTCTAACCCAATTTTTCTCTCAAGTTCGTTCCTCTCACTCCTAATCCCTTCACACCTCACCTCTTTTAGTTCTCCTGCTCATGCTGAATCTGTGTGTTTGTGTGTCCAAGCAGAAAGGCTTCACTCCTCTCCATGTGGCCTGTAAGTACGGCAAGGTGGACGTGGTCGAGCTGCTGCTGGAGAGAGGAGCCAACCCCAACGCGGCTGGAAAGGTAGAAAAACACACTGCAACACAACGCGGACTGTCATGTGCTTTTTTATCTGTGCGAGGCATACTTCTCAGTACTGTGACCCACCTAAAGCTTATGGAACTCTCCTGTGACCCGACTAACAAATAAACCTTGTATTCTAAGTACTGACCGTCATTTATCACAGCCCAAAAGGAATCCACATGTCCCACCATTTTAGACATCATTTTTTATTTTAAACATGCGCCCACAAAGGCAGACTGATATTCTGTGGTTTAGATAGCTAGTGACAGTAAGTGTGTGTGTGTGTGTGTCCAAGCAGAACGGCCTGACTCCTCTACACGTGGCCGTCCATCACAACAACCTGGACGTGGTCAAGCTGCTGGTCAGCAAGGGAGGCAACGCACACAGCACTGCCCGGGTAAGAGGAACGATGTAACACACACGCCGCTCACACATAGCGGTACTAGTATATCCCCCTTCCAGGTTCATTGGTAACTAGTGTACACTATGATGAATACGACCCACCAATTGATGATCCAGTGTATTACACCCAACCCTGCTGACTCCCTGTGTCTGTCTCTAGAACGGCTACACTCCTCTGCACATTGCAGCCAAGCAGAACCAGATGGAGGCGGCCGGCTGCCTGCTGCAGTATGGAGCCTCTGCCAACGCGGAGTCCCTCCAAGGGGTCACACCCCTCCATCTGGCCTCACAGGAGGGCCAGCCAGACATGGTGGCCCTGCTCATCTCCAAGCAGGCCAACGTCAACCTGGGGAACAAGGTAGTGGACTGGAGAGAGGAACAATACATCTCAGGAGGGTTTGAGGCAAGCGTTCAGGGATAGCTAGTTGAGTTGTACAGGGTTTGAGGCAAGCTTTCAGGGATAGCTAGGTAAGTTGTACAGGTTTTGATAGACCCATGGTAAGATAAAGTGTTGAGGGCTACGGGGCAAGATGTTTCAATCACTGGGTCAAACCGGTAACCGGAATTACCTACTAGTATGCGTGTTTTGACGGTGCACTGTGACTTAGACGGACTCAGAGCTGGTTAGTGAACAGACTGACCAGCAGCCTACTTTATTCCTCCTGTTCCCCCACGTGTCTCTCAGAATGGACTGACCCCTCTGCACCTGGTGGCCCAGGAAGGTCACGTAGGGATAGCAGACACCCTGGTCAAACAGGGGGCATCAGTCTACGCAGCCTCACGGGTAAGACATGCTGCATGATGTCAACCACAAACCTCAGAATACAGTGTACAAAACAGAAATGTGTAATGTACACTTTTCTGTTATATTCAGTAGAGTGGGTTTCAGTATTATCAGTACGATGCACCACATGCTATGACGACATGCCATTTCCAATACTTTCATACAGCATCCACACTCTCTCAAATTTCAATAATATTTTACTGGCAGGACTGTTCAAGGTACAACAGAGCCACCAAGCTGTTTATAATGAGGCCACTGAAACATAGCCAACCCCCCCCCCCCCTCTCCATCTCTCTTTCAGATGGGCTACACAGCGCTTCATGTGGCCTGTCACTATGGCAACATCAAGATGGTGAAGTTTCTCCTGCAGCAGCAGGCTCATGTGAACAGCAAGACCAGAGTGAGAAGCTGCCGCTGCTACTCTCCTCCTTACACGTGGCCTCTATTAGTGTGGCTCTGCCCTGTCTCACGTCACCGCCGCCTTCAGGCTGCTGTCACATCACTCCCATTACATTAGTTTGGACATGGAATTTCTATTGAATAATGGCATGTCAATGTCAGCAGTCTTGGTAAGAGGGTTGCATTTACCTGAACACCTTTTTCCTCTCTCTCTCTCTCTCTCTCTGTCTCTCTGTCTCTCTGTCTCTCTCTCTGTCTCTCTCTCTGTCTCTCTCTCTGTCTCTCTCTGTCTCTCTCTCTCTCTCTCTGTCTCTCTCTCTGTCTCTGTCTCTCTCTCTGTCTCTCTCTGTCTCTCTCTCTGTCTCTCTCTCTGTCTCTCTCTGTCTCTCTCTGTCTCTCTCTCTCTCTCTCTCTGTCTCTCTCTCTGTCTCTCTCTCTGTCTCTCTCTCTGTCTCTCTCTCTGTCTCTCTCTCTGTCTCTCTCTCTGTCTGTCTCTCTCTCTCTCTGTCTCTCTCTCTGTCTCTCTCTGTCTCTCTCTCTGTCTCTCTCTCTGTCTGTCTCTCTCTCTCTCTCTCTCTCTCTGTCTCTCTCTCTCTCTCTCTGTCTCTCTCTCTGTCTCTCTCTCTGTCTCTCTCTCTGTCTCTCTCTCTCTCTCTCTGTCTCTCTGTCTCTCTCTCTCTCTCTCTAGGTGGGCTATACTCCCCTGCACCAGGCCGCCCAGCAGGGTCATACTGACATAGTCACCCTGCTGCTCAAACACGGAGCCCAGCCCAACGAGATCACCACCGTAAGCACATCCTTCTTCCTCTCGCCTCATCCTTCCAGTACACCCTTCTCCTCTAGTTCTGCTCTTCCCTTACTCTCTTCTCTTCACCTGTTCTTTATCTGTTTGCTTTCCTCGACTCATTTCTTCCCTCACGCTTACATCTACAGCCTTCGTCTGGCGTCTGATCTGTGTATCTCCTGTCTGTCTCTGTTCTCTGTGCTAGAATGGAACCTCTCCTCTGGGCATTGCCAAACGACTTGGTTACATCTCTGTCATTGATGTGCTGAAGTTGGTCACCGAGGAGGCCGTTTCCGTGGTGAGCAGCACTTCTGGTTCACATGGATACTAGTATATTTGTGTGTGGTGTGAAACTCTGAGCTACAGCACAGTATCATGTTGACTGGAATGACATATTTGAGCATGTCAGTAGATATCACTCATTTCTCTCTCCTTCTCTTGACGTTTTTTCACAGATCACCACAGAGAAACATCGGATGAGTTTCCCTGAGACAGTAGATGAGATATTGGATGTTTCAGAGGATGAGGGTAGGTTGGGGCACTCGAGACACGTTCATTGTTAGCGTTTAAGTCTTTCTGTAAAAAATAGTACTACTGCCTGTCCTGTGTTTTGGTTGTGATAGTCAGCCCAGGTCCAGTGTCATGGAAGAGGACTGAAGTCTATCTCTGTTTGAACCTAGATGACGAGCCTAAACAATGCCTTTTCCATTTGTTTTTGTAGGCGTCGCAGCGCTAACGTTAGGTAGGACTGTGTCTTTACCTCTGCTTTGTCCGGTCGTTCGGTGGCTCATAAAATTGCGCCTCCATTGCAAGGACTTTCTCATTCTCTAAATCCCTATCAATCTCCCTTTATAACCGTCTCTCTCACTCAATAATGTTTCCTGCTATCCTCTTCTCTACATCCACCCAGTAGCTATCTTTCTCTCGCTCTCTCTCTCTTTCTCTCGCTCTCTCTCTCTTTTCTCTCTCTTTTTCTCTCTCTCTCTCTTTTTCTCTTTTTCTCTCTCTCTCTCTTTTTCTCTCTCTCTCTCTCTCTCTCTCTCTCTCTCTCTCTCTCTCTCTCTCTCTCTCTCTCTCTCTCTCTCTCTCTCTCTCTCTCTCTCTCTCTCTCTCTCTCTCTCTCTCTCTCTCTCTCTCTCTCTCTCTCTCTCTCTCTCTCTCTCTCTCTCTCTCTCTCTCTCTCTCTCTCTCTCTCTCTCTCTCTCTCTCTCTCTCTCTCTCTCTCTCTCTCTCTCTCTCTCTCTCTCTCTCTCTCTCTCTCTCTCTCTCTCTCTCTCTCTCTCTCTCTCTCTCTCTCTCTCTCTCTCTCTCTCTCTCTCTCTCTCTCTCTCTCTCTCTCTCTCTCTCTCTCTCTCTCTCTCTCTCTCTCTCTCTCTCTCTCTGCACTCAATGTGAACGACCATGTCAGTGTTTCATTGGCATGTGATGTGGCCATGACATTTTCCTTTACCAGTGTTAACAACACCTGTCCATGGACTCATCATTGTCAGGACTACATCAGAATTTAGAAAGTAGAAATACTGTAGAGCAAGAGAAAAATAGCACCGAAAGAAAAAAAAATCTGCCACTGAGGGATCCAGTCCTGCGGTGCTTAATTGATCAACAGACTAATTACACAGATACAACTCCAGCTGAGAAGCACTCAAGGATCAGCGCAAACACAGTGACTGTGTACACCCATATGTAACTGCTTGTAGTTATAATAACCTTTTCCAGTAACCAAGGCATTCTCTCCCATACGGAACTCTCTAACGGGCATGCTCACTATGCTGTCACCAGGTGCCATGCTATATACCATGCAGTGTGTGTTCTATTCTGTGTTGTCAATCGTACTGTTTTTTCCATTGGTCTCCATTGGTTGTTGTCAGTTTGACTCCATTCCGATCCGAAACTGCTTGGGGATGTGACTATATATGGTAATGATAGGTGGAAAATGGAACAGTCTAGACCACGTGTCAAACTCATTCTACGGAGGGCTGATTGTCTGCGGGTTTTCACTCTCGTCCCTTGGACTCGATTGAGGAATTAAGGTCACTGATTGGTGAGGAAGTCTCCTCACATGGTTGCCTGGGTCTTAACTGAAAGGAAAAGCCAAATAACAGCAGGCACTAGACCCTCCATGGAATGAGTTTGACACCCCTGGTCTAGACCTATCAAGTCATTTTTCTCTTTTCTTTCTCTCTTTCTCTCTCCGTTCTGCGCCTTTTTGTTTTTGTTCTCTCTCTCTCTCTCTCTCTCTCTCTCTGTCTCTCTCTGTCTCTCTCTCTCTCTCTCTCTCTCTCTCTCTCTCTCTCTCTGTCTCTCTCTCTCTCTCCATTCCTCTGTTATCTCTCTGTGCTCTGCAGGTGATGAGTTGCTGGGGATGGATGGTGCTCGCTACCTGAAGCTTGACGACCTTAAGGACCAGGATGATGATTTCCTGTCCCCTAAGAAGACCCTGAGAGACTTTGAGGGCGGCCTGGGCACCACGTAAGTGACAGCGCCAGAGTCGAACTGAACACTTTGTGTGTTAGAGTCCAGTCATCTGAGGATAATGTGAGGGAAATGATTTTCCACCACATTACTCTTTGGCCCACTCACTTTTTTCTCTTTCTTTTTGTTGGCGCAGGCCCTACTCTCCTGCAATTCCCAGAATCCCATGCGTGTCCCCTGAAACTGTCCTGCTTGAGGGGGTAAGGTTAAAGGATTTATTCATTTATCTCATCAAATGCAATTGTCAATGCTGATGATTAGATTGTGCTCTCTCTTTCTTCCTCTCCCTCTCCCTCCACAGCACACCCCTGTCCCCTTGCCTAAGGAGTATGATGAGGACTCTCTGATCCCCAGCAGTCCTGCTACAGAGACCTCCGACAATGTTAGCCCAGTGGCCAGCCCCATACACACAGGGTCAGTTTACTACCTCCACAACCCTATTCCTGGAGAGCTACCCTCCTGAAGGTTTTTCTCTCCAACCCCAGTTGTAACTAACCTGGTTCAGGTTATCAACCAGCTAATTATTACAATCAGGTGAGCTAGATTAGGATTGGAGTGAACCTACAGGACGGTAGTTCTCCAGGAACAGGGTTGGAGAGCCCTGCTCTACAATGCTTATGCACTGCAATACCTACACAACCTATTATACACAATGCCAACACATTACATAATGAATCGGCAGCTTATTTCCTATTTCTTCCATTCAGTGTGATTACAGTTCTTTAACGAGGTCACTATGACCGTTCGTGATTGAATTTGACCAGGATGAACTTGAGTTGAGCACGGTTGGATAGTTATTCTCTCAATAATTAATGGTGGTTCTCATTGGTTGCCGGTCAGGTTCCTGGTCAGTTTCATGGTGGATGCCCGGGGAGGCTCCATGCGTGGCAGCAGACACCACGGGCTGCGTGTCATCATCCCCCCTCGGACCTGTGCTGCCCCCACCCGCATCACCTGTCGTCTGGTCAAACCCCAGAAACTCACCACCCCACCCCCGCTGGTAGAGGGAGAGGGCCTGGCCAGCCGTATCATCTCCCTGGGGCCCTCCAGTATGCAGTTCCTAGGGTGAGTACGGGCGTGTGCCCGCGTGCGTGCGTGCGTGCTTGCATGTGCGTGCCTGTATCTCTGTATGTCTGCTTGTTTGTCAACCTGTATTTGGGCAGTGAGGACCTTGCATTTCTCTTATTACCCAGTGGCAGTGATAGTGGTGATTGTAACAGTGTAGGAGCAATCGTACAGTAATCGTAATAGATTCCAATAGTAACAGCAAGTATAGCATTCTGATGTAGAGTGGTAATATCTCTATAGGCCAGTGATAGTGGAGATTCCCCACTTCGCTTCTCTGGGTCGAGGGGACCGGGAGCTGGTGGTTCTGCGCAGTGAGAACGGCTCTGTCTGGAAGGAGCATCGCAATCGCTATGGCGACGAGGTGCTGGAGACCATTTTGAATGGCATGGATGAAGGTCAGTGTAACGATGATAAATGTCACCCCTCTACAGTAGAGCCGTGTTTATGTACTGTTATGTCTAAGGCCTCGTATGTAAGCGACAGTATATCATTTTACTGTAACAACGATGTTATACACACAAAAATAGATGTAACTCATTAACATAATCCTTACCCCATTCTCTCTGCCGCCCCTCTCCTTCCTCAGACCTGGAGAGTCACGAGGACTTGGAGAAGAAGAGAATCCGCCGCATCATCTCCACGGACTTCCCCCTCTACTTCGCTGTGGTGTCCCGCGTCCAGCAGGAGAGCGACCTGATTGGCCCAGAGGGCGGTCAGCTGGCCAGCATGCTGGTCCCTCATGTCCAAGCCATCTTCCCTGAGACAGCGGTCACCAAGAAAGTTCGACTGGGGCTGCAGGTGAGGAAGAGGAGAAGGACGAGGACGAGAGGGGGAGATGCCTGCAGAGCGATGCCTTACCTTACCTACTGGGTTATGTAAATAGAAAGGCCGTTTTTCATGTTGGCTCCCTAGGAGTGAATAGACTATGTCATGCTTTCTGCACTGCTCTTCCAAAGACCTAGGGCTGTATTCAATCAACTTTGATTGAATGGGACATTTTGTCAGGTAGCTGCTCTGTTCAGCTCACTCAATCAGTGCTGTCTGCCCTGCCAATCATGCAATTTTGGCACCGCAGCAACAATGGAGCTGGCTAATGCATAACACTGACTACATCATATAGTAACTGTCAGTCAGGAGTGCTGACTACCTCCATATATTTTTCCACGACCAAAGATTGTGTTGTTTTACTTCTTACTGCGTCCATTTGTCCCTTATCTCCTCATTATAATGTTGTGTCTGTTGTCCTTTGATTTCGATGTTTTGTGTACTGTATTTGTGATATAGAATTTTTGCATGTATGAATGTGTTTGCTTTGCTTCACTATTGTCTTTTTTAGTTTTTCCTTTCTCCATACCTCAGTTCCCTGAGCTAAATGAACTGATAGTCAAATGCGCATGTCACTTGGTTTGGTTTTACGTGTATGATTGTTTATCCATCTGTTAGATGTATGTTCAGGTAGGCCTATGTATTATGTTGTAACAACATGGTTTTTTTGTCTTAATAATAGTTTGTTGACTATGTTCCAGAGGGCGAGTAATGTGAGAAAAAGTTTAGTGTTTTCTGTTGTATTTTTACCTTACGTTATTGTTCTTATTTTTGTCTCCCCTTTTAATACATCACTTGTCCTTTCTTCTCTCTATCCCTTTCTCTTTTCTTTCACTCTTTCTCATCTCCCGTCTTTCCTCTCCCTCTTCAGGCTCAGCCTATCCCAGACGAGCTTCTGACTCGACAGCTTGGTAACCAAGCGACCTTCAGCCCAGTGGTCACGGTCGAGCCACGACGACGCAAGTTCCACCGGCCAATAGGATTACGCATCCCGCTGCCCCCGTCTTGGAGGGAGAGTTCACGTGACGCTGGGGAGGGGGACACCACCAGCCTGCGCCTCCTCTGCAGTGTCATTGGTACGGGCATGCATGGAGTTTACTTTATGTCCTTGACATCTGGTTGATGGCAAATAGCATTAATTGTCAACATAAGTGAGTGTTAGGACAGGGGTGAAGGGGACAGAACTAGTGCTGAAAGCTCCACACAGTAGTGGGTAAACCGGTAGTACAGAAGGGGGCTAATCACACACCCCTGGGGTGTTCAGGATCAGCGTTGCGGAGGTGTTGTTCCCAACCCTCACCGGCCTCGACCGGAGCAGTGAAATTATTACTAGTATGATCATTTTTTAATTATGCCCAGATCATGAGGCCACTTAATGATGTGAGGCCTGAGGCAACTGCCTAATGGTAAGTCAGCCACTGTGTGTAATTTAGCCTATTAAACACAAAAATTATGTTTCAAGTGAGAATTAATACTGAAAAATACAGGAAATTTTTGCCTACACCCAAATGTTTTTGAGCAAAAAAGTAGTGTGTAGTTCCAGTTGGTAGCTACACCACACTACATGGCTAAAAAGTAATTAACTACTGAAATCACTACTTAGATTTGAATTTAGTTCAACTACCACCAAGCTACTGCAAAATGTAGTTACATTTCTAGTTGAACTACATGTAGTTCACTACTCCCCAACACTGATTCTCACAAGTATTCCTCTTGCCCAAGTGGGATACCACAGTGTGTAGTGCAATGGCTATTTATTGTCCGTGTATTTGTTGGGGCGTTATGTCAATTGTAGGGGGTCTACGGTGTCTGGTAAGGTGAAGGTGATATGGCCCTGGACTAGCCTCTCAAAGCACTTCATGATGACTGACGTGAGTGCTACGGGGACGATAGCATCACGTGCCCAGACAATCTTGAATGAAAGAGAGTTGGGAAAAGTAACAGGCCACTGAGGAGAAAGACAGAGATTGAGAAAGTGGAAGTGTATAAAAAAAGAGAGATGAAACAGCCCCTTGTCTCCCAGGTGGAACAGCACCAGCCCAGTGGGAGGACATCACTGGCACCACCAAGCTGATGTACACCAACAACTGCGCCAACTTCACCACCAACGTCTCTGCAAGGTGAGTCCTAATTCACACCCTCCTTTAGATGTTATACAAAATGTATGAGGAAGAACACCAGTATACTAATTTACCCTGTGCATAATAACCATTTGCAACCTCATCCTGTGCCAAACCATATTGAGTTCCATCCGCTTACACTATGCTACAGTCTTTAATCCATTAACTGTACACTTCGACACATAAAACAGACGCACACACACAAACAGCCACCATCTCTATCGACTATCCCTCAACCTTCTCTGTGCGTCATCTCTCCCCTTCTCCTCTCCTCCTCTCCCCAGGTTCTGGCTGGCAGACTGCCCACGCACAGCCGAGGTGGTGACCTTCGCCAACCTGCTGTACCGGGAGCTGATGGCCGTGCCCTACATGGCCAAGTTTGTAATATTTGCCAAAATGAACGAGGCGCGCGAGGGCCGCCTACGCTGCTACTGCATGACCGACGACAAGATGGACAAAACCCTGGAGCTGCACGAGAACTTCAGCGAGGTGGCCCGGAGCAGGGATATAGAGGTCAGCAGGGGTCAGGGGGCGAGGGGTTTAGTGTGTGTTTCAGTAGGTTCTACTGTCTTTAAATATGTTCACATAACTCAGACATTTGTGTGAATAATCCATGGATTGGCGTAGCAGTAAGTCGTAGCAGTAAGTCGTCCTGTCGTGTCGTGTCCCTGTATATTTTGTTTATATTTTGTTTATTTTCGTTTTTTTTTACATATTTTTCGTTTTTTACATAGCTATCCCTTTAAAAACATTTTGCTAAACCTAAGCTTCCAAATACGCTGGATCTTCACAACTAGCTATCTAGCTAAACTGCAACCCTGGATGATTACCCCTGGCTAGCGTTTCCACCCACTTAGCTTGAAGCTAGCCCGGCCTGCGCTACCACCGTAGCATACTCCTGAGCTACAATACCCGGGCCCACGACCGGTCTATCGATGTCACCGCATGAAGAGGAATAAACAGACTCACCCCATCGCGACGTCCCCCAAAGGCTAACTCTCTAGCCCTCGCTATCTCCCTGCTTGCTAATTCGGCCTGCTAACTGCTAGCTTGTCCAGCTCCGGTCCGCTAACTGCTACCTTGTCTAGCCCGGGCCTACAAACTGTTAGCTTGTTAGCACAGGCCTGCTAACCGCCTGAATCGCCGCGTCCCAAACGCCCACCGGACCCATATTTACTTTCTATCTCTTTTGACTTTTAATTTGTTTATACCTTCCGGAAACCTGCCTCACCCAATGTGATACGGAATCGCTATTATTTTTTATTTATTTTTAGAACACACTCAAGAACCTCCAGAAGCTAACCAGCTAACTAGCTACAAGCTATTTAGTCATTGTTCGTTTTTTTAACCTGGATAACACTCGCCAGTCCAGCTTCCCTTCCCCATCCACCGCTGCCCCCTGGACACTGATCTCTTGGCTACATAGCTGATGCACGCTGGACTGTCCATAAATCACGGTACTCCATTCTGCTTGTTTGTTTTATCTGTTGGCCCCGTTGCCTAGTCTACGCCATTTTACCTGCTGTTGTTGTGCTAGCTGATTAGCTGTTGTCTCACCTACTGTTTTAGCTAGCTTTCCCAATTCAACACCTGTGATTACTGTATGCCTCGCTGTATGTCTCTCTCAAATGTCAATATGCCTTGTATACTGTTGTTCAGGTTAGTTATCATTGTTTTAGTTCACAATGGAGCCCCTAGTTCCACTCTTCATACCCCTGATAACTCCTTTGTCCCACCTCCCACACATGCGGTGACCTCACCCATTACTACCAGCATGTCCAGAGATACAACCTCTCTCATCATCACCCAGTGCCTGGGCTTACCTCCGCTGTACCCGCACCCCACCATACCCCTGCCTGCGCATTATGCCCTGAATATATTCTACCATGCCCAGAAACCTGCTCCTCTTATTCTCTGTCCCCAACGCTCTAGGCGACCAGTTTTGATAGCCTTTAGCCGCACCCTCATACTACTCCTTCTCTGTTCCGCGGGTGATGTGGAGGTAAACCCAGGCCCTGCATGTCCCCAGGCACCCTCATTTGTTGACTTCTGTGTTCGAAAAAGCCTTGGTTTCATGCATGTCAACATCAGAAGCCTCCTCCCTAAGTTTGTCTTACTCACTGCTTTAGCACACTCTGCTAACCCTGATGTCCTTGCTGTGTCTGAATCCTGGCTCAGGAAGGCCACCAAAAATTCAGAGATTTCCATACCCAACTATAACATCTTCCGTCAAGATAGAACTGCCAAAGGGGGAGGAGTTGCAGTTTACTGCAGAGATGGCCTGCAAAGTAATGTCATACTTTCCAGGTCCATACCCAAACAGTTCGAACTACTAATTTTGAAAATTACTCTCTCCAGAAATAAGTCTCTCACGGTTGCCGCCTGCTACCGACCCCCCTCAGCTCCCAGCTGTGCCCTGGACACCATTTGTGAATTGATCGCCCCCCATCTAGCTTCAGAGTTTGTTCTGTTAGGTGACCTAAACTGGGATATGCTTAACACCCCGCCAGTCCTACAATCTAAGCTAGATGCCCTCAATCTCACACAAATCATCAAGGAACCCACCAGGTACAACCCTAACTCTGTAAACAAGGGCACCCTCATAGACGTCATCCTGACCAACTGGCCCTCCAAATACACCTCCGCTGTCTTCAACCAGGATCTCAGCGATCACTGCCTCATTGCCTGTATCCGCTACGGAGCCGCAGTCAAACGACCACCCCTCATCACTGTCAAACGCTCCCTAAAACACTTCTGTGAGCAGGCCTTTCTAATCGACCTGGCCCGGGTATCCTGGAAGGACATTGACCTCATCCCGTCAGTTGAGGATGCCTGGTCATTCTTTAAAAGTAACTTCCTCACCATTTTAGATAAGCATGCTCCGTTCAAAAAATGCAGAACTAAGAACAGATACAGCCCTTGGTTCACCCCAGACCTGACTGCCCTCGACCAGCACAAAAACATCCTGTGGCGGACTGCAATAGCATCGAATAGTCCCCGTGATATGCAACTGTTCAGGGAAGTCCGGAACCAATACACGCAGTCAGTCAGGAAAGCTAAGGCCAGCTTCTTCAGGCAGAAGTTTGCATCCTGTAGCTCCAACTCCAAAAAGTTCTGGGACACTGTGAAGTCCATGGAGAACAAGAGCACCTCCTCCCAGCTGCCCACTGCACTGAGGCTAGGTAACACGGTCACCACTGATAAATCCATGATTATCGAAAACTTCAATAAGCATTTCTCAACGGCTGGCCATGCCTTCCGCCTGGCTACTTCAACCTCGGCCAACAGCTCCGCCCCCCCCGCAGCTCCTCGCCCAAGCCTCTCCAGGTTCTCCTTTACCCAAATCCAGATAGCAGATGTTCTGAAAGAGCTGCAAAACCTGGACCCGTACAAATCAGCTGGGCTTGACAATCTGGACCCTCTATTTCTGAAACTATCTGCCACCATTGTCGCAACCCCTATTACCAGCCTGTTCAACCTCTCTTTCATCTCGTCTGAGATCCCCAAGGATTGGAAAGCTGCCGCAGTCATCCCCCTCTTCAAAGGGGGAGACACCCTGGACCCAAACTGTTACAGGCCTATATCCATCCTGCCCTGCCTATCTAAGGTCTTCGAAAGCCAAGTCAACAAACAGGTCACTGACCATCTCGAATCCCACCGTACCTTCTCCGCTGTGCAATCTGGTTTCCGAGCCGGTCATGGGTGCACCTCAGCCACACTCAAGGTACTAAACGACATCATAACCGCCATCGATAAAAGACAGTACTGTGCAGCCGTCTTCATCGACCTCGCCAAGGCTTTCGACTCTGTCAATCACCATATTCTTATCGGCAGACTCAGTAGCCTCGGTTTTTCGGATGACTGCCTTGCCTGGTTCACCAATTACTTTGCAGACAGAGTTCAGTGTGTCAAATCGGAGGGCATGCTGTCCGGTCCTCTGGCAGTCTCTATGGGGGTGCCACAGGGTTCAATTCTCGGGCCGACTCTTTTCTCTGTGTATATCAATGATGTTGCTCTTGCTGCGGGCGATTCCCTGATCCACCTCTACGCAGACGACACCATTCTATATACTTTCGGCCCGTCTTTGGACACTGTGCTATCTAACCTCCAAACAAGCTTCAATGCCATACAACACTCCTTCCGTGGCCTCCAACTGCTCTTAAACGCTAGTAAAACCAAATGCATGCTTTTCAACCGGTCGCTGCCTGCACCTGCATGCCCGACTAGCATCACCACCCTGGATGGTTCCGACCTAGAATATGTGGACGTCTATAAGTACCTAGGTGTCTGGCTAGACTGCAAACTCTCCTTCCAGACTCATATCAAACATCTCCAATCGAAAATCAAATCAAGAGTCGGCTTTCTATTCCGCAACAAAGCCTCCTTCACTCAAGCCGCCAAGCTTACCCTAGTAAAACTGACTATCCTACCGATCCTCGACTTCGGCGATGTCATCTACAAAATGGCTTCCAACACTCTACTCAGCAAACTGGATGCAGTCTATCACAGTGCCATCCGTTTTGTCACTAAAGCACCTTATACTACCCACCACTGCGACTTGTATGCTCTAGTCGGCTGGCCCTCGCTACATATTCGTCGCCAGACCCACTGGCTCCAGGTCATCTACAAGTCTATGCTAGGTAAAGCTCCGCCTTATCTCAGCTCACTGGTCACGATGGCAACACCCATCCGTAGCACGCGCTCCAGCAGGTGTATCTCACTGATCATCCCTAAAGCCAACACCTCATTTGGCCGCCTTTCGTTCCAGTACTCTGCTGCCTGTGACTGGAACGAATTGCAAAAATCGCTGAAGTTGGAGACTTTTATCTCCCTCACCAACTTCAAACATCAGCTATCTGAGCAGCTAACCGATCGCTGCAGCTGTACATAGTCTATTGGTAAATAGCCCACCCTTTTCACCTACCTCATCCCCGTACTGTTTTTATTTATTTACTTTTCTGCTCTTCTGCACACCAATATCTCTACCTGTACATGACCATCTGATCTTTTATCACTCCAGTGTTAATCTGCAAAATTGTAATTATTTGCCTACCTCCTCATGCCTTTTGCACACATTGTATATAGACCCCCCCTTCGTTTTCTACTGTGTTATTGACTTGTTAATTGTTTACTCCATGTGTAACTCTTTGTTGTATGCTCACACTGCTATGCTTTATCTTGGCCAGGTCGCAGTTGCAAATGAGAACTTGTTCTCAACTAGCCTACCTGGTTAAATAAAGGTGAAATAAAAAAAAATAAAAAAAATGGAGGGTTTTTTTCTCTCGTGACTCTCTGTCGCCCCCCTCAGGTGATGGAGGGCATGCCGCTGCACCTGGAGTGCTCTGGGAACCTGGTGCCTGTGAGGAAGGCCACTCAGCAGCCACGCAGCTTCAGCTTCCAAGCCTTCAGAGATAACAGACTGCCCGTCTCTGTCAAGGTCTGTCTCCCTCTCATTGTCTATCTCTATTTTTGCACTGAATTGTGATTCAGTCGATTTATTTGACATGTTATTCAGGCAGGTTTTGTGTTGAATTGACAGTCGGTCAGTCGACAGTCGGTTGGTCTTTTCGATCCGGTCTACATGTTTGTGTGTCTGACTGACTATCGGTGTTTCTGATATGTCGGTGTGTCTGTCATTTTCTTTCAGACATGTTTGTGTGTCCATCTATTTGTCCATCTATCTCTTTAACTTTATATATGTTCATTAAAATTGTTGTGTATCTTCTCCCATCTCTATCACTCCCATCTCTCCATCTGTTTCAGATCTTGCCATTTTTTTTGTATATCTGTTCAGCCTGTCTTTCTATCTTCCTTTACCTGTGTGAGTTGCAGACAACACTTCTCTTTCACAGACCACCTGTCTATCTGTCTGTGTGTGTGTCTGTGCGTGTCTGTCTATACATCTTGTCTGCCTAACCATATGTATGTCTGTTTGTCTACCCATATCTGTCTGTGTTTTCTGTCTGTCTGTGTGGCTTTTGAGTGTGTGTGACGTGCGCTTCCATCTTAGTCTCAGACGAGTGCCTTGTGAAGTATTCTCCATCGTGGTGTACCTGCCGACTCTACCTAGCTGTAACTGTGTGCACGTCCTTTAGCTCTTTCACCTTCTTGCCTGCCTGCCAATCTTGTGGCCTGCCTGTCTGTATGTCTGTCTCACTGTCTCTCTTTCTCTCTCTCACGGTCACTCTGTTACTGTCTGATCTGACAGACGCCCAGGTAATTGTGCAGGTAAATCTCTCTCTCTCTCTCGCCTGCCTATGGACTGCTTCCATCTCCTCCCTCTGTGTTTCTGCTCGACAGACCACCACTCTGCAGGTTATCTAATTCCCCCTTTTCTCTCTTCTTCTTCTTCCCTCTCTCTCTTTTTCATTACATTTCACCCTATCCTCTTTATCCCTCATATCTGTTCTGCTTACCTCTTCTTACCTTTGTCATTCTCTCGTGTCTCTCTTCCTCGAGTCAACCTCTTCTGGTCTTCCTGTTCCTCTTTTTCGGGCTGTCTTTCTCTTTCTTTCCCTTGTATCTCCTCTCTCTCGCGCTCTCTCTCTCTCTCTCTGTGTCTATCAGGTCAGAGACAGCAATAAGGAAGCCTCTGGGTTCCTTTCTTTCCTGCGGAAGTCTACCAAGTATGAGGATGCACAGCACGTGCTGTGTAACCTCAACATCACCATGCCTCCCTGTGTCAAGGTACACACTCATGAATGCACACACACAAACACACACGCACACAGACTCCGACTCACTCTCTCACGTTCCGAACTCCCACATAGTGAAACCATATTTTCACATGTATTAAATTTAGAGTTCACATGTTTACACCACCTTTTCACTGGAGCACTGGGCCAGCCACTCTTAGATAGCACCTGGGCTAGCACAGGTGAAACGCCTTCCCATTAACGAGATGGCAACCATCACAGGTGTAACACATACTGACTAACGAGGAGACACCAATCAGTGCGCCCCACATGCTAACGAGCTATACGTGCTAAAGTCCAACCTCAAAGGATAAATGGAAAAATCAATACTCCACATTTAGTGATATCAAATTTGCAGTTTCACATGTAAGAAAACTCCACATATTTACTCCAATGTATGTAAACAAGGTAAATGTAAATAACCGCTGTATAGCCTAAAATGTCATTTTGATATCATGGATGGATGGTCAGCCCTTGCATCCATAACATAGTATATGGATTTGAGATTGGTTGCATTTCACCAGCCCATTCCCTCACCTTTTTACCAAAACTGTGGCTGGGAAACACTGTGTTAATGATTCAGTTAAGGCAATGTTTCCCTAACTCAGGACCACAAGGGCTGCTCGTTTTGTTTTTTTGTCCTAACACCACACAGGGGATTGAAATAATCAAACCTTGATGATTAGTTGATTACTTGAATCAGCTGTGTAGTGCTAGGGCAAAAACACAAATGTACAGCGAGTTTGGGAAACACGGAATTAACTATTTCCTCTTTAAACACCTTTAATAGGGCAATAGTGTTATTATATGGTGAAATCCTCTAGTGAATGAGTTACATTTATATCAAGCAAAACTTCTGAAGTTGAGAACAAAATTCTTACTATTGCAAACAAAAATAATGATATTGAAAGCAAAAACAAAAGTATTGATATGAAAAATAAATATTGCAAGGCAATAATTTATAAATGCGAGAGCAAATTGCAAATGGACGCAATTAAATGGAACATGTCCCTCTTTCCTGCAATTTTGTTTGGTTATGTTAGCCCGGCCTTTGTTTGGTTATGTTAGCCCGGCCTTTGTTTGGTTATGTTAGCCCGGCCTTTGTTTGGTTATGTTAGCCCGGCCTTTGCTTGGTTATGTTAGCCCGGCCTTTGTTTGGTTATGTTAGCCCGGCCTTTGTTTGGTTATGTTAGCCCGGCCTTTGTTTGGTTATGTTAGCCCGACCTTTGCTTGGTTGTTAGCCCGGCCTTTATTTGGTTATGTTAGCCCGGCCTTTGTTTGGTTATGTTAGCCCGGCCTTTGCTTGGTTATGTTAGCCCGGCCTTTGTTTGGTTATGTTAGCCTGGCCTTTGTTTGGTTATGTTAGCCCGACCTTTGCTTGGTTGTTAGCCCGTTCTTTGTTTGGTTATGTTAGCCCGGCCTTTGTTTGGTTATGTTAGCCCGGCCTTTGCTTGGTTATGTTAGCCCGACCTTTGTTTGGTTATGTTAGCCCGGCCTTTGCTTGGTTATGTTAGCCCGGCCTTTGCTTGGTTATGTTAGCCCGGCCTTTGTTTGGTTATGTTAGCCCAGCCTTTTTTTGGTTATGTTAGCCCGGCCTTTGCTTGGTTATGTTAGCCCGGCCTTTGTTTGGTTATGTTAGCCCGACCTTTGTTTGGTTATGTTAGCCCGGCCTTTGTTTGGTTATGTTAGCCCGGCCTTTGTTTGGTTATGTTAGCCCGGCCTTTGTTTGGTTATGTTAGCCCGGCCTTTGTTTGGTTATGTTAGCCCGGCCTTTGTTTGGTTATGTTAGCCCGGCCTTTGTTTGGTTATGTTAGCCCGGCCTTTGTTTGGTTATGTTAGCCCGGCCTTTGTTTGGTTATGTTAGCCCGGCCTTTGTTTGGTTATGTTAGCCCGGCCTTTGTTTGGTTATGTTAGCCCGGCCTTTGTTTGGTTATGTTAGCCCGGCCTTTGTTTGGTTATGTTAGCCCGGCCTTTGTTTGGTTATGTTAGCCCGGCCTTTGTTTGGTTATGTTAGCCCGGCCTTTGTTTGGTTATGTTAGCCCGGCCTTTGTTTGGTTATGTTAGCCCGGCCTTTGTTTGGTTATGTTAGCCCGACCTTTGTTTGGTTATGTTAGCCCGACCTTTGCTTTCGCAGCCTTTTTTTACAGTTGCTCGTTTTGGCACATTAATTCCAGAAACATAGCACCCTGCATCCCACTGCTGTTTTTACTCTGAAGCTAAGCAAGGTTGGTCCTGGTTGTTTTGTATGGGTAGGACTACCAAGGTACAGAAAAATTACAAAATGAGACAACATAAACCAGTTGTTCTCAATCCTCTCCTCTGAGAGCCCCTAGCCGGTTCATGTATTTGATCTATTTCAGAACACCTGGTTCAACTTGTCAACTAATCATCAAGCCCTTGACTAGGTGAATCAGGTGAACTAGTTCAGGGCTAAAACAACATTGTGAAACATCTGGGGGTCCCCAAGGAGAGGTTGGAGAACCACTGACCTAAACCGGAACAACCATCTCAGTAATGGGTGCAATAAGTCTGACTGCTAACAGATTGGATTTTTTTAGAAAAATGTATGTTATTTATCTTTGTGTAGCATAAAATCTACCTCCAAAAAGCATGCAGGAAAATATGATAATATTTGGTTTTTGAGAGTGTGTGATTATTGTACCTTTATATTCAGAATATTGGGTACAAAATTATACCATTAAACTAGATTATCTGCACATGTACCCTAAAAGGCACCAAACAATACCGTTTGAAATCATATGTGTACCTCTGAAGGTATTTTATATTTTTGTACCACTAGGAACAATGCAATATACCCTGACCATACCCCTTTTTCTAAGAGTGTAAAGAAAGTCATTAATTTTATGGAAATTATGAATGGGGTGTTTTTATGCTTTATTGTTGCTGTTGATTGATTGGTTCTCAGTCGACAAAGGGTGTTGCAATATCTCCTGGGAAGCTCTGTCTGCATCCTTCTCAGCTGATGCATGATCAGTTGAACTTTGAAGGCTTAAAAAAGACCAACATTAAATACAGACTGTAAAAGATACCGTATCTAAAAAGAGACTAGTCAGACTATTGATTGGCGGTTCAAAAGCAAAGATGAACTGAATATTTTTATGTCCCATTGCTAATTCAAGCAAAATAATTGATCTCAAATACAGTTTTGTTTCCACTAAGACAGTACAATGTAATAGTCACAAAAGCAGAACAAGAAACCACATGCAAACATTTCCTTAGACAACCTTGGGAGAAATGCATGTACACTGAACAAAAATAAAAATGCAACATGCAACAATTTCTAAGATTTAACTGAGTTATAGTTTGCATAAGGAAATCAGTTAATTGAAATAAATGGATTTCACATGACTGGGGATACAGATGTGCATCTGTTGGTCATAATTCCTTTAAACAAAAAGGTAGGGGCGTGGATCAGAAAACCACTCAGTATCTGGTGTGACCACCATTTGCCTCATGCAGCACAACACAACACTCCTTCGCATAGAGTTGATTAGGCTGTTGATTGTGGCCTGTGGATTGTGGCCACTTCTCTTCAATGGCTATGCAAAGTTGCTGGATATTGGCGGGAACTGGAACACGCTGTCTTACACGTTGATCCAGAGCGTCCCAAACATGCTCAATGGGTGACATGTCTGGTGAGTATGCAGGCCATGGAAGAACTGGGACATTTTCAGCTTCCAGGAATTGTGTACAGATCCTTGCAACATGGGGCCGTGCATTATCATGCTGAAACACGAGGTGGCGAATGAATGGGACGACAATGGACCTCAGGATCTTGTCATGGTATCTCTGAATTCAAATTGCCATCGGGGAAAAATGCAATTGTGTTCGTTGTCCGTAGCTTATACCTGCCCATACCATAACCCCATGGCCAACGTGGGGTATGAAGCCAGACTACAGACAGGTCAAGACCCTGGTGAGGACCACGAGCACGCAGATGATCTTCCCTGAGAAGATCCTGACAGTTTGTGCAGAAATTCTTTGGTTGTGCAAACCCACAGTTTCCTCAACTGTCTGGATGGCTGGTCTTAGACATCCCGCAGGTGAAGCTGGATTGTGGCGGTCCAGGGCTGGTGTGGTTACATGTGATCTGCGGTTGTGAGGCTGGTCGGACGTGCCGCCAAATTCTCTAAAACGACATTGGATGTGGCTTATGGTAGAGAAAGGAACATTCAATTCTCTGGCAACCGCTCTGGTGTACATTCCTGCAGTCAACATGCCAATAGCATGCTCTCTCAAAACTTGAGACATCTGTGGCATTGTGTGACAAAACTACACCTTTTAGAGTGGCCTTGTATTGTCCCCAGCACAAGGTGCACCTGTGTAATGATCATGCTGTTTAATCAGCTTCTTGGTATGCCACACCTGTCAGTTGGATTATCTTGTCAAAGGCGAAATGCTCAATACCAGAGATGTAAACAAATTTCAGCACAACATTTCTGAGAAATAAGCTTTTTGTGCGTATGGAAATTTTCTTGGATCTTTTATTTCAGCTCATGAAACATGAGATGACATTTGCGTTCACATTTCATATTTTTGTTCAGTATGTTTCATAGATAGCAGTACCCATATCTAGTCAGTGATGTGTTTTTTTTGTTACTGTGTCCATTGTGTGTGGTCCAGGTTGTTGGGAGTGAGGAACGGAGGCGAACTCTGACCCCGTTGGCCCTGAGGGAACGCTACAACGCGCTGAACGAGCCCGGTCTGGGTAAGTCTTGTCATGCCTTTTCAGAAGCCCTCTCCCTAATATACAGAAGGAGACAGGGATTGAATGTTTCACCCCTACTCCCCTGCTTCCCAATCTATTACGCATGAGCCTTGGATGCAACACAGTGCTCTACTGAGCCCCATAATACACAGCAGTGCGATGATGGCACCATATTGGTTATGTGCCAAAGATTAGCTAATACCTACACATCCAAACAGCTCTATGGACTTAATCCCTTCCAGAGTCCTGGTAACATTAGTACTGAATTACCTGTTATGGTTTGCATGGCGCTGGTGCTGGTTGCTCCACTGCGAGTCCTGTTAGCATGGCGGATATTTAGCATTTAGCTTGGCGCTGGGAATGGGCAGGTCCTTGCAGTGGAGCCAGACAGAGGAGCCCTCTGATTGGCCCATGGTAGATGAGCCAAGATGGGAAGGAGTGCTCATTGGTTACATGGTGAAGATGAGAGCTGGGCCTTTTCTGTCTATCTGAGCACGGCGCTGCTACCTTGCACCTCAGTTCTCTATGGTTATGTTGTTCTAACAGAAGGGACTGGTGTCTGAATGAATTTCTTCTCTACCTACCTCTAACCTACCCTGCCTATAGTCTGCTAACACATAAGGATTGTATGTGCAAAAACACAATACTCTGTGGGTAATACATATTCCCTTCAACAGACCAGTGCTTTTTGTCAAGGTAAGTTTGCTATTATCTCTTTTAATAGCAACTGATTTTAGTGGGTTTGATATATTGGATAATGTCCTGTATTGAGTAACTTGAACAAATCTGAAAAAAACGAGACCTTTTTTGTGCCGTACTGTTTGTACCCCTTACACAGTGTCAATCGTGTAGTTGTGATTGAGTCCTACATTTAACCCTTACACAGTGTCAGTCGTGTAGTTGTGATTGAGTCCTACATTTAACCCTTACACAGTGTCAGTCGTGTAGTTGTGATTGAGTCCTACATTTAACCCTTACACAGTGCTCAGTCGTGTAGTTGTGATTGAGTCCTACATTTAACCCTTACACAGTGGTCAGTCGTGTAGTTGTGATTGAGTCCTACATTTAACCCTTACACAGTGGTCAGTCGTGTAGTTGTGATTGAGTCCTACATTTAACCCTTACACAGTGCTCAGTCGTGTAGTTGTGATTGAGTCCTACATTTAACCCTTACACAGTGTCAGTCGTGTAGTTGTGATTGAGTCCTACATTTAACCCTTACACAGTGGTCAGTCGTGTAGTTGTGATTGAGTCCTACATTTAACCCTTACACAGTGTCAGTCGTGTAGTTGTGATTGAGTCCTACATTTAACCCTTACACAGTGTCAGTCGTGTAGTTGTGATTGAGTCCTACATTTAACCCTTACACAGTGGTCAGTCGTGTAGTTGTGATTGAGTCCTACATTTAACCCTTACACAGTGCTCAGTCGTGTAGTTGTGATTGAGTCCTACATTTAACCCTTACACAGCAGTCAGTCGTGTAGTTGTGATTGAGTCCTACATTTAACCCTTACACAGTGGTCAGTCGTGTAGTTGTGATTGAGTCCTACATTTAACCCTTACACAGTGTCAGTCGTGTAGTTGTGATTGAGTCCTACATTTAACCCTTACACAGTGGTCAGTCGTGTAGTTGTGATTGAGTCCTACATTTAACCCTTACACAGTGCTCAGTCGTGTAGTTGTGATTGAGTCCTACATTTAACCCTTACACAGCGGTCAGTCGTGTAGTTGTGATTGAGTCCTACATTTAACCCTTACACAGTGGTCAGTCGTGTAGTTGTGATTGAGTCCTACATTTAACCCTTACACAGTGTCAGTCGTGTAGTTGTGATTGAGTCCTATATTTAACCCTTACACAGTGGTCAGTCGTGTAGTTGTGATTGAGTCCTATATTTAACCCTTACACAGTGGTCAGTCGTGTAGTTGTGATTGAGTCCTACATTTAACCCTTACACAGTGGTCAGTCGTGTAGTTGTGATTGAGTCCTACATTTAACCCTTACACAGTGGTCAGTCATGTAGTTGTGATTGAGTCCTACATTTAACCCTTACACAGTGGTCAGTCGTGTAGTTGTGATTGAGTCCTACATTTAACCCTTACACAGTGGTCAGTCGTGTAGTTGTGATTGAGTCCTACATTTAACCCTTACACAGTGGTCAGTCGTGTAGTTGTGATTGAGTCCTACATTTAACCCTTACACAGTGGTCAGTCGTGTAGTTGTGATTGAGTCCTACATTTAAAGTAGATTTAAAGTTCTGAAGTTGTCTTTTTTTCCTCAGCTACAGTGAATGTCATGGAGAGGACCGAGCTCAAGATCTCCCTAATATCCGAACAGCTGGGATTGAGCTGGGCAGGTCAGTGCTCCTGTACAGGGCTGTTACTCCCATGTGGCTCAGTTGGTAGAGCATGTGTCAAATGTAATAATGTACAGTGGGGCAAAAAAGTATTTAGTCAGCCACCAATTGTGCAAGTTCTCCCACTTAAAAAGATGAGAGAGGCCTGTAATTTTCATCATAGGTACACTTCAACTATGACAGACAAAATTTGAAAAAGAAATCCAGAAAATCACATTGTAGGATTTTTTATGAATTTATTTGAAAATTATGGTGGAAAATAAGTATTTGGTCACCTATTAATGGCACCTGTTTGAACTTGTTATCAGTATAAAAGACACCTGTCCACAATCTCAAACAGTCACACTCCAAACTCCACTATGGCCAAGACCAAAGAGGTGTCAAAGGACACCAGAAACAAAATTGTAGACCTGCACCAGGCTGGGAAGACTGAATCTGCAATAGGTAAGCAGCTTGGTTTGAAGAAATCAACTGTGGGAGCAATTATTAGGAAATGGAAGACATACAAGACCACTGATAATCTCCCTCGATCTGGGGCTCCACGCAAGATCTCACCCTGTGGGGTCAAAATGATCACAAAAACGGTGAGCAAAAATCCCAGAACCATACGGGGGAACCTAGTGAATGACCTGCAGAGAGCTGGGACCAAAGTAACAAAGCCTACCATCAGTAAAACACTACGCCGCCAGGGACTCAAATCCTGCAGTGCCAGACGTGTCCCCCTGCTTAAGCCAGTACATGTCCAGTCCCGTCTAATGTTTGCTAGAGAGCATTTGGATGATCCAGAAGAAGATTGGGAGAATGTGATATGGTCAGATGAAACCAAAATAGAACTTTTTGGTAAAAACTCAACTCGTCGTGTTTGGAGGACAAAGAATGCTGAGTTGCATCCAAAGAACACCATACCTACTGTGAAGCAGGGGGGTGGAAACATCATGCTTTGGGGCTGTTTTTCTGCAAAGGGACCAGGACGACTGATCCGTGTAAAGGAAAGAATGAATGGGACCATGTATCGTGAGATTTTGAGTGAAAACCTCCTTCCATCAGCAAGGGCATTGAAGATGAAACGTGGCTGGGTCTTTCAGAATGACAATGATCCCAAACACACCGCCCAGGCAACGAAGGAGTGGCTTCGTAAGAAGCATTTCAAGGTCCTGGAGTGGCCTAGCCAGTCTCCAGATCTCAACCCCATAGAAAATCTTTGGAGGGAGTTGAAAGTCCATGTTGCCCAGCAACAGCCCCAAAACATCACTGCTCTAGAGGAGATCTGCATGGAGGAATGGGCCAAAATACCAGAAACAGTGTGTGAAAACCTTGTGAAGACTTACAGAAAACGTTTGACCTCTGTCATTGCCAACAAAGTGTATTTAACAAAGTATTGAGATAAACTTTTGTTATTGACCAAATACTTATTTTCCACCATAATTTGCAAATTAATGAATTAAAAATCCTACAATGTGATTTTCTGGATTTTTTTTCTGAATTTGTCTGTCATGGTTGAAGTGTACCTATGATGAAAATTACAGGCCTCTCTCATCTTTTTAAGTGGGAGAACTTGCACAATTGGTGGCTGACTAAATCCTTTTTTGCCCCACTGTATGTATAGTCTACTATATGTGGTAAGATAAACTTAGTTACGTATTTGATATAATTAATACAATTTTCTCTCTCTCAGAGTTGGCACGGGAGCTGCATTTTGGTGTGGATGACATAAACAGAATCAGGGTGGAGAATCCTAACTCCCTCCTGGACCAGAGTTCAGCCCTGCTCAATCTGTGGGTTGGCCGGGAGGGCAAGAGGGCCAAGAGTGAGTGTCTGTCTGTCTGTCTGTGTTACTACAGTCCCCCACCTCTTCATTCCTTACCTTATTTTCCGACCCCTCTCTCTCCTCTCCTTCCTCTTTCCTTCTGTCAGTGGAGAGTATATATGTAGCTTTGAAGAACATTGACCGTTCAGACATTGTGAGTTCCGTGGAGGGCCAGCCACAGGCAGGGGCCGGGGCCTCAGAGGAGGGGGCCTGCAGACTGGTTGACCACGACTCCACCCTGCTCTCCCCCAGTGTTATCAATGGTAAGAGACACATACAGAGAGGTGTGCGTACACATACACACACACATACACACAGGGGCGCAACTTTGGTTTTAGAAATGGGAGGGGAATAAAAAAAATTATCCCACCAATCAATGGAATCAATAGAATGTATATACCACAATTGCCCCTAGTAATGAAAGGGGTTAAAACAAGATCAATGAAAAGACCATTACTCTTCCCAAGTGTATGGGTAACCCAGACAGAACCATATCTCTGTTGCTCTACTAGAGATCACGGACACAGGTCATCCGCAAGTTATTAGGCATCCAATTTTCAGAAGGGGTAAGTGGTAATTGGGCTGCATGGTTGATTGCTGCGGATGATTCTCAAGGAATTTTGATTAGGGTCTGAGAAATGATGCCATTTCCATCATAACCCAGTGATATGTCAGCAATTAAGCATATCCTTACTGCATTTTGCTGACAGACATCGTTTCAGTTTTACTGTTCTGACACCTCATGCTTTAGACCTGAACATAATGGTCTCACATGACATTATACTTTGAAGACAGATGTTTTTTGAATTTGCACAGTCCTATACATTGAGTTAATGAGGATAGGCTAAAATATACCTCTTAACTGTGTTTGGGTTTAAGCCTGGTATATGGATGAGTTGGATATGCGTGGATGTGTGTGTGTGTGTGTGTGTGTGTGTGTGTGTGTGTGTGTGTGTGTGTGTGTGTCTGGGATGAACACTCCCCTCCTAAGTGGCACTAGTACACAGTTTGTGTGCTCTGAGCCTCCATACCTTGTTCCTTTGTTACTCCCCTCTGTCTCTCCTAGATCTATCCCCCTCTCGCTCTTTCTCTCTGTGTCTGTGACATGTCATCTCTGCTGCCCAGTCGCCTTCCTCCTCACAGCTCTTCCTCTTCGACCTCTGACCTCATATCGACCTTCATGTTGACCTCCTGGGCCTCTCCTCTCTCCTGTCATCTTATTTTCCCGCGTTCCCGTGTTCAGTCCAGCGGGAGCCTCACCTCCTCTCTCGAAGTAGCTCTGTGTCAATGCATGTGCATGCTGCCTGCCTCGCTGTACCTCTCTGTGGCTCGCATCAGGGAAAGTGTCTTTCTCTAGGTCTGGGAGGGTCAGTGTTGATGGCGGGTGGGGTGGAAGGGTATCCAAATAAAGGCATTGCTGTCCAAATAAAGGTTTGCTGTTTTGGTATAAGAACTGTGTATTTGCATGGCATGCTTTCTCTATGACTATTTCTCTATGTGTATTTTACTTTCTCTTGTTTCTCTGTTTTGTCAAACTTGTTTTAAATGCAGTATTAACACCTTCAATCTCAGTCGTTTTCTGTTAACTCTATGGTGTTGGTTGTATGCTAGGGTGAAACCCATGGTTGACTGCACAGCACATAATGTTCTCAAAATAATGTAGCTGGGACATGACAGCTTTGTCCTTAAGACAACGTTGTCATAATGTTACCGATACATTGTTAGAATGTTATGTGCTCGCTGGTGTGTTCTGCGGTGTAGTGGAGTGTGTGAGTCTGGGGGTTGTGTGTGTTCCCATGTACAGTGACCCTGTGAACTGTGGGTGTGTTTTCATGTGTCTCAGTTTGTTTGCGTGTGTGTTGTACATAAGTGGATAGTGTGTGTGTGTGTGTGTGTGTGTGTGTTTGCAGATGTACAATCTATGTAGATTTGCTGTGCTTCACTATGTGTTTTGCAGCGTAAGTGTCTTTAAATTGGGAGGTACATTAAGGACTAACCAAGATAAACCATCATCACTCACTCACTTCTCCATCATTCACCTCATTCAAAGTGCATCTCTACCCCTCGTTATCCTCACCTCTACCATCTCTATACTGTACCATCTCTATACCATCCCAGAAACACACACACACACACAGACTGACACACTTTTACAGTTATACTATTGTCCGTAGGCATAAACGCTGAAAGAAATGAAGCCACACTTCATTCAATATTCCATTGTCCGTGAACACTTGAGTTCCTTCTTCACCTTTATTACCACCTACAACACAGACAGGCTCTCAAAATAGAGATATACAAAGGTGAGACAGTGGAAGGCATTTTAAAGTTAGACTCAGTGAACTGACGTTGCCACGAGCAGCACCGCAGATAGTGAGATGAGTGAGATGCAAGGCTTGGCTCTCACACAGTCACACACGGTATCTGCGCATGTGCACACTTCGCTTCACTCTGTTACAGCGTGGGAGCCAGGGGACCAACACAGCCGAGAAGCTGAGCCTATGCCATATCGCTTAGTCTACCTTAAAGATAGACATAACAGAGAAAGACACACATGATGATGGGAGATGGACGGACAGACCGGTGGACAGACAGACAGTCAGGAACTTACAAGCAGATATGCAGGCTCTATTTACAGCTATGCCTAGAATTAGAAACGCACATAAAAGCATAGATCAATAGATCCAATTTCACAACATAAACCTGTTTTTGGTAGTAATATCGTGTGTGTGTGTGTGTGTGTGTGTTGAATTTGTGTGTCCTGTTTGAGTATGTAATGTGCGTGTGCTTGTGCATATGTTTGAGTTGAGTGCAAGTGCAAGCAACTTCCAATTTTCTCAGCAGAATTGGCAGCCTCCTGACCCCTCTCACTTGTGATCTGGTTTGGAACGATAATGGGATTTGTATCCTGATATCTCAATGATAATAGTATCACGATAATCCGTTTTTATCACGATAATAGACATTGAAAGGACACTTTATCAGACAATAAATCCTTTTTGAGGAAAGTGGATGGGTTTTTAATCTAAATGTTGTTGCCAACAGCCAATTTAGAGCAGTTGAAAATTATATTGCGATAACATGGACATAATGAAATTCAATATCGTAGGTATCGGTGAACACGTTTATCGTGGTAAATTGGTAGTATTGATTATCGTGCCAACCCAACTGACACCAAACACCCCACTCTCTTCCTATCTTGGATGACATTTTCAACCTTCTAACACTACCCCTTTCCCACAGACAATGGACAAGACTCCATTTCCAACACCCTATTCCCTAACATAACACATGCTGCTCTTAGGAAAATGTAAAACTGCTTCCTTTCCACACATTCTCTCCAACAGAACCACTGATGGATCACCAGTAGATCAGTGGTCATCAAAATCAGTGTTTTTCATGGAAAGTCAGACAATGCAAAACTAAACCCTGGGAGAGTGACTAGATGTTTTCATTACTACCGATTCCAAGAAGGTGCCAGTGAGTGTGTGTGCCTCCTTGGAACTGGAAGTAGTGAAAACAAATCCAGTCACTTTCTCTTTCCCAGCATATTTTTGACACTGGATAGAGCCGCTCTGTTTCCTGCAGAGAAACAGTCCCACTACACCCACATCCCTGTCTAACCCTCCCCTAACTCCCCCACCCCTGCACCTGCGTGGTGTTAGTCTCCCTCTCTCTTTTATCTCGCTTCCTTCCCAGGTTACGGACTTGTGCAGGAAGAGCTGCTCTCCCCAGCCTCCATGCAGTACAGTCTGCCCTCTCCGCTGGGAGCTGAGCCCTACTGGCAGGAGGTCTCTAGCCTGGAGTGTGCCCCCATCGCCACCACCGAAGAAGACACCCTGATGGAGATGTCAGACGTGCAGGTGTGGCCCTCGGGGGTCAGCCCCTCCCTGGTCACAGTGGAGGACTCGTCCCTGGATGGCAGCAGTCGGGCTGACGACTCAGAGGGGGCCACCCTGTCCCTGCCCTGCAGCCTGAGGCGCCCCAGCAGTGGGGCCAGTGGCTCCATCATGGAGCTGGAGGAGGAGGAAGAGGAGGAGGAGGAAGGGGAAGTAGAGGAGGAGGCGCGGCAGGAGCTGGCGGACAGGGACAGGGTGAGGGCCAGCGGCGCTGTGCCAAAGGTCAACCTGAATGGCCAGCTGGGAGGTCAGAGGTCGGAGGGCAGGAGGGTGGAGGTAGCAGCATCAGTGGTGGGCAGCAGTGTGACTGGAGGAGGAGCGAGGGGAGGAGGAGGACTAAGACAGAGTTCAGAGGAAGGGCTTTCTGTTGTTGCAGGGCAGCAGGTTTATGCCCAGCTGTGTGAGATGTCAGGACTGAGCCGAGCAATGGAGCACAATGGAGACAACAGGTAAGACTCGGTCAGGGGCTCAGACTGGTCTAGCCAGACAGACCTTATTCTCTGTGTGTACAGAATCCATACTCAAACGCAATCCATTGTGGCATTCTCTTTTTGTGTCTTTTATCTGTCTGTCTTGTTCTCTTTCCTACTCGTACCTCTGTCTCTGTCGCTCTGTCTGTCTGCTCCTCTTTCTTCTTCGTCTCTTTGTCCCTGTCTCCCTCTCCCCTCTCTCTCAGGGTGGTTGGGGGCGGTGCTTTCCAGCCGTACCTCCCCAACAAGGACTCCCTGCGCGGCTGGGCAGGGTCGCAGGCGCCCAGGCTGCCCCGGCAGAGTGTGGAGACGCTGATGATGTCACCAAGGTCTCGTGTACCCCAAGAGGCTCTGCTGACACCGGTGTGTGACATGGGGGCATTCGGAGGTGCTGTGCAGGCACCTGTTTGGGACACAGCCCTTCGACAATGTGTTGGGCTTCTCACCAAGAGGCAGGGCTCCAGGTTGTCATGCCTACCGACCACCTGCCACTTCCTGTGCCTGGAGGAAGGACTTCCTGTCCATGCCTGCGATAGATAGGACAATCTTTTAATTTGGTTTCAATCATAAAAATTCCAACCATCAAAACCCAAATGTTGACGTTATGTCACGTCATTATCTGAAATTGGCTTAATGGGGCAAAGTTGTGTTGTGTGGTTTGTAAACCTGTGTACTAATGTCATGTGGTTATTTTATGTGTTTTATCCTGATGTTTTGACACAGATTGATGCTGATAAAGAGGACTATGCTGTTGAGTTCCTGGCTGAGGAGCAGTTGGTGGACGAACATGGAAACGTTGTCACTAGGGAGGTTAGTTTGTCCTCTTCTGCACGACTATTTCTCCCCTAATATAGACTCAAACACTCACAAATAGATACATGGATGCACACACACGCGCTCACAAATGCACGTTGCGCAGATCAGTGTTAACTCCTCTGTGTATTTTCTCCCTCCCTGCTGTACTGTAGGTGGGGGTGGATGTGAGGAAGGGTGCTCAGTCAGTGAAGCGCAACAGTCTGCGGAGAGTAAAACACTGAAACACACATACCCAGACCTCAAGGTATGGGACACATAAGCACATATTGCAGTGCTTGGATAGATGCTTTTAGAAGTATCTATCAGACCCCTCAGAACCAGAGAAGGTTGAAGTTAAACTGGCTATTGTAAACGACAAACCCCTGCACACTACTCCCCTTGCAATAATGTTATAAAAGTGAAAGATGAAAGAATCTTTGTTTGCCAGCTCTCATCAGAGCCTGGATGGCGTACATTACATTTCATCCCTTTTGAATGGGAATACATCTCTGGTTATCTTTAAGGTTTGCTCATTTTTTATTTAATCAACTGGGGGAAAAATGGTTTCATATATTGTTTCTTCCTCGTGTATGTATACACCTCTGTCCCTTTCTTTAAATGTGATGAGATTGTAATAGTTGAAAATAATTCCCTTTTTACTGAAATCATTTTTTTCTCTGTACCGTAGAACCGGACATCCACTGCCAAACCATCCTCCACAAACAAAACGCCAGGTGACAGAGGACAACAAGGAGGAGACTAGAGAAGACTGAAAGAAGGACTAAGATCAGCAAACAACAAATACAAACACAACATCATCTGCAGAATGACCCTGGATCGCCACAACAACAAGAAACGAGAAGGAGATCTACTTGTAGTTTTGTAACATAAAACAAAGATACTTAACTAGAGTAGGGCATGATTTTTTTCTATAAAAACGTCATAAAATCCAACCAGAAAAAAAGCAACAAAAAAGTGCTTCCTGTCAACTGTAATTGCATGATTGACTGCTGGTGCATGATCATTGACCTTTGAACTGTCATTATCTACAAACTCAATTGGTACAAGTTATGGGGCCGACCCAGGACTGACTGGGTCAGGGACGAGTTTAAGGACCCCCCCCCCCCCCCCGCCCAAAAGGATTGGTTGGTGTTAGCAAGTTGAGTCTGGTAACACTACTGCCAAAAAAGCTAATATTTTTTCCGTCTTCAGATTGCTATGATACAGTCAATCCAATGCTGAGTTTACCAATGCTTCTTTCACTTGGACCCTATTTCCTTGTTATTCTATGTGATATATGCACTATGCTCTGTGGATGTGTGTCTGTGTGTGTATGTGTGTGTATTTCTACCGCATGTGTTCTCTCGCTTCTGGCTTGGCACTGAGCCGTGTCCTGATTGGTCAGTGCTCCTGTGATGTCACAGTGTGCTCAATGTGGGAATGAGAAACTCACCGTGCTCCCCTCCTCGGGAGCGTCTGTCTGTGTGTGACGTCTTTCCTTTGTGAACGCGCTTCTCGTGTTCCTTTAGCTCTGTTCACCCCAGTTCCACTTTGTCTGGCTTTGATAGGGACTAGCTTCCTCCCCCTGTTTTAGGAGGGTGTGCTTTATTCAGACAATGGGAATGTTTTTCCAGATGGGAACAAAAAAAAAAGTTTGTCACTTGATAGCATTGCGTGGCAGCCAGTGTATTCTAACATTAATGCCCAACACATCCCAGATTTACGGTAGCATGGGGTCCCCTTCCCCTCCTATCCCCCCCTCTGCCATGTTGACACCACACTCCTCTCCATCAACTCCTGTAGCTCCAACTTAAATCTCTACCCAAACAGCTTCATCCACCGCTCTCTCTCATATTCTCTCTGTTTGCTGTGGCTATAGCACCTCACGACATCGCCCTTTTGTGGTTCACATTCAATTGTGCTTTTGATTTGAGGGGGTGAAGCAGACAGGGGATTAATGATCAGTGTGGATATTCATATTCATGGGAAAGAGATGGAGGTAAATGTGAAGGTTTAGATGGAATGCTAGAGACTAGCATAGCGAAGCAAGTAAGGACAGACTGACAGATAGCACTGTGATCGCCCAATTTAACACTGACCCCTGAGCCCATGTACCCTGTACTGTGAACTTATAGACACACACACACACACCTCATAAATGCATACACACACACACTCACACATATCCTTAATACACACATGCACACGCACATACAGTAATTCATTTATTGTGCCCTAGTTGTTATGAGAAGCCTGGTCGGACTCAGATTATGTACTTTGGTGTCTGCCACAGCAATAATATCAGACAAGAAGGGATATATATATATATATATATGTGTGTGTGTGTGTACAGTGGGAGGGTGGGTGTTCTGTATCTGCACATTATGGTAGCATTTAAAGCATTTCTCTCTGAAATTGGTGCAGACAAATCAGAAGCATGCATGTATACAAAAGGTACAATTCAAGATGGTATGCAAACAGTTTTCCCCTCACAAATGTGATCCTTTCAATGCATTCACGATTGACATTTCGTAATGGTAGCTCCTCTGTTCCTCTGATCTTCATGTTGTTGTATTAGCATGGTGGCACTGCCACCTGGTGTTACAAAGAGGTATCACAGACTAGATAACTGGATTAGCGCAGCAGCAGCTGGGGGGCAAAATAGTAAAGGTTTCGGAAAATGATTTGGTCCAGCACTTAATGTAGCAGATATTACCCAGGATATGCTAACTTCATACATTGAATCTTAGGAATGGATCTCTCATGGTAGCATTTATTTACTATATATGTATGTAGTGTGGTTGGAGTGAATGTGACTATGAATGATTTAGTGAATAGATTAGTAACACGTCACCGACACGTATTCCCTGCCAATCAGTGCACATTAAAACCTCATCTGTTATGCCACATATATCACATATCACTTATCATTCACTCTTGTTCCACTCAGGTTTCAGTTCTAGGAGGATCCAAGTTTTGCCCTGTTTTTGAGATCAGAGCCCTCTGTAGAAGGAGAACCATGGGTGTTAACATGAGTGCTGCGGAATCAGTTTGGGTTTGTGTGTGTGTGTGTGAGAGAGTGTGTGTGAGAGAGAATGTGGTGGAGGGGTCATTGGTAACAGGTGAGGTGTAATTATAAAAGGGTATCCTTTAGTTAGTATGTTGGTGGATTCCCTAGGTGAAAGGTCCGTGGTCTTTAAGCCTCACCTCTCCAGGTCACCTAATTTATCTTAAAACAGCAGTGTAGCTGATTGACTTATGTTGCTGCTTTGGGTCTGAATAGGCTAATGATGAAGAAAAGTGAGAGTCTCAATCAGCAATTGATAAGTCAATCAATCTATCAAATCAGGTTTTCCACAAGAACAAGACACTGATACCTGATATGGATGAGATATAGAGACCATAGTCCTGAAAGGTATTTAAAATGGATGTACAGCATGTTTGATTCATCTCAGATGAAGGGGATCTGTGTATGTGGGTTTAGAGGTTGACAAGATCAAACTGAAAGTTGAGCCGGTCCACAAGCCTTTGCACTGTGAGAACTGTAGACTCCGCCAGTGTGTGTGTGCATGTGTGTGTGCTTGTGGTGTTCAGAAGGTTGATGAGGAGAGATGGACATGGTTTTAAAACTAGGGACACAACATGAGGACATGGAAATGATCATGTATTTTAAAGAGTATTTTAAAATTACTGTTGCAAAGAATAGAGATCACCTATAATCCTTTAGAATGGAAACGTGACAATATTAACGCAATATGATACTACTCTATACTAAGGAATGCAACTGCACACATGCACAGAAAATGTTTTATGAAAATATATGTATAAATATATGACAAAATATATTTAATTAGAATGCTATGCACCCTTATAGAGTTGTTATGGATGTTCTTTAAGCATATTAACTAGACTATAGTATAGGTAAACGGCCACATCGTGGGGAATGTAGAGGCTTTGTAGGTATTTCAAATGGTTTTCTTTTCTTTTTTTTTGTCATGGAGAGAGGAAAAACAAACGTGAATATGTGTTCAAGCCTTTGTTTCAATCAGATTTGATTCTGACATGAAGATATGTATAGGTCATCTACTCTGTACACCAGCTCCAACCATTTACAGAAATGACTAAAGAAAGATGTGAACATACCTGATGTGTTCTCTTACACATTTTGATGTGTTTGAGAATCAAATGTAAATTGATGTACGTTTGTAAATGTCAATTGTAAATCTATATGTATGTGTATAAAGGTAAGTACATTGGTGCAAAACAGTTATCGGGCAGAGTGGTTCTTATCCTTTGTTTCAAAGACATAGGCCTACGTATTAAGGCTATCCATGTACTCTCACAGGAATATTTAAAACCTTATATATTTTTTAACAATCATAATTTTATCATTCAGTTTACAGTTATTTAGGCTAAAACTACAACTCCCTGTGAACTCTCCCTTATTTGGTTTATGCAGGATGACGTCCAGTTTTTTTCTGCGGTACTTTCAACGTTGTTTTGAGGAGCACTTACGCTAAATTATTTTGTAGTAGTATTGGAGGCACGTGGAGGGCAAGGTAATCCGAAAAGATGGAATAAGGAGAAAAACTGACCTTTAGATGTGAAATTTGCGCACTGTCTGTCATCTGCTATACGTTTGGTCTTGTTCAAAGGGCATGGTTTACAGCTGTTTGGTTTGTATTCGTAGTTTAAAGGATGTCTTCGGGGATACTGGGAGTCAAACGACTAGTCAGGCTATCCCGACCACCCGCCCCGTCATCAACGATGTGATTATTCAAGATTATTATTCTACAACACCAGGAGGGACACTCTTCAGTATGACCCCTGGAGGTATGTGAAACTCAATCATAATAATAGCCTTATAGAAAATACAATAATATATTATTTTAATAATAGTCATCATCGTTGTAACAATGTAGCGAATGGCGGGACAGGGAAGTGAACCCTGATCAATGGCGTGAAAGACAAATACCCTATGCTTCGCGTCAATAGGGTTTACTCACTTGTTGAAAGGAAGCGGAAACAATGTTGATTCAACCAGTGTGGCTCATAATGGGAAGGCATGTCCCATGCTTCGACTACTCAGCGGTCTAATGGCCACACGGACGCCATCCCACTTCTGACACCAGTGTAGCGAACCCAGGTTGCTGTCGTGAAACGCAAACACCCTACACATCATGCCAATAATTAACTCACTTGTTGGACATTAACATAGCTCATATAGGGATGATCGCTACAATAATAATAGGCCTAATTTAACATGTTTATTCTTTTATCATTATTATTATTAATATCTGGTGTTTATTTGCCTTCATCTACCCTGTTTGTAATCTCTCTTACTTCCAATCGACCTCCACCAAACCCACCCAGCCACCTGAATCATCTACCACAGGAAGTTCCTCCCTGAGTGTCGAACCGCCCCTCTGGCGCGCACCACTCCCTGCCGCCCTGATATCCCAGGGGTAACCAGCCCCCTCTCAGACAACACAACCACTGACACAGCCCACCCTAAACAGACCCCCCAACAACCTCATTCCACCACCAGACAAGAGTGCAGGTAAAGGTCTGGTGTGTGAGTGTGTGCGCATACATACATACACGTGTTATATATTAGTGTCTATCATTTTTATGACTGTTTTCTATTTTCCTGCACTGTTTTCATCTTGTTTTTTTGCAGGGAAGGATGCTCAATTTGAAATGGACATTTAGCCATTTGATGGATCTGCTGGAGTATTGCAGCCTTGAGGATAACAAGGAACGTGTGTTTTGCTGTGTGTTTTAAGCTGTCTCCTTCGTTTAATGAACACAGCTTATAAAAGGGATGAAGAGATTGCCTCCTAGTGCTGCATTATTTATCTGCAGGCATAAATCTAATCGCTCAGGAAAAGAAAACACGAACATGCAATATTTCATCACTCCTCCGTCCATTGATTTGATGTTATTTACTCATTGTCCTGTCTGAAGGATAAAGCCTTTGGATTATGTTTTAGTGTTCTCCAATAGAATTTTGTATACCCCAATGGCATTCTCAGAATTTGTTGCGGTTAAGTATTGGTGCAGGCCAGGGGTGGTCAACTTTGATGGGCTACAAAAATGGGGACTCATCATGGGGGGGGACACAGTGGCTCACGGGTCTGCATACCCACACATTCAGTTAGAGCCGGCCCTAGCAGAATCTGTTGTATCCCTTCCAGCCTCCTCGCCCACATTTTTTTTGTTTGTTTCAGTTCTAAAGCAAGTTGGCTGCAATTCTACACATTTTGCCATGGGGCAGAGAGAAAAATGAGCAGTTTTACAGCAAATTTCCTACAATTCTACACATTTTGCCATGGGGCAGAGAGAAACATGAGCAGTTTTACAGCTAATTTCCTACAATTCTACACATTTTGCCATAGGGTGGAAACAAATGTTTACAGTTTTTAATATGATATCTGATGATCAATGGGGGCCCACTGGTCGGTAATTCGACCATGATTACTACAAGTTTAGATAGTTTTTGACCTTTGTGTATTCTACCATTCTAACTCTCAACAGTAAGTTGAGAACCTAAGTTAGTTCCTAAAAATGTATTCGTAGGCCTACAAAAGGGCCAGTTGCCCATCCCTGGTGTAGGCTAATATGTTGATGGAAAAACTAGGGCTGCATTCTGCTTCATATTTTTCCAGAGGAACTGAAGCTGAATAATAACATCAAAAAAATATCTTTGTCATCCATTTTTATTTCATCCTTGCGTGTTCTCTCTACTATTACGTGTTGAGAGAATATACCATAGAAGCGGACTGCAATTAATTGAGGATTTATTAAACAAACATACTTCGGTCCTTTAAAAAAAATACATTACTCTTATGAAATATTTACATTTTAAAATAATACTGTATCAACACTGGGTCATACAGAGGAATTAAAGCCCTTAAGGAGTCTGCGTTGTCCTTGTATTGGCTTTTGCCTTAATCATTACTCCTTATACATTATACATTATAAGTCATTCTCTTTATCCTTTTTTGACGATTCTCGTGATCTTTTTCAGTGCTTTGTGTTCAGTCTGCTACAGTGTCCAGTATAACCATAGTGTACTGGCTGAAAGCAGCAGCTGTCCTTGTAGAAAAGCCTTGAGCTTTGAGACTACACTCACAGAGTAAGCCCACACCTTTGCACCTCAACTTTCTTCCTGAGGCCTGCACATTGAGAGCAGAAGCTGGGACAGAGTGGTGTTTACCTGGGATGGAAAGTGTCCATGTTGGCACACAGGCTGATCAGTGGCAACCACACTCCTCCACCACCATACCCTCAAAGTGCCGCGTCTCCACCTCACTGTTCTCGTAGTACAGCATGGAGAGAGGGGCCAGGCGGGTGGGCACACAGAACGGGCATGGGACCCTGTCTGGGTGGTGAAGTTTCAGCAGACTCTGGAGAGAGAAGAGAGACATGTTAATGCAAGTGAAATCATAAACTAAGGGGAAAAGGCAATATTGTAATATGAAACAAATCAAAGGCTCTATTTCAAGCATTATTTTCAGCAGTGATCATGTAGTGTTGGCAATTTTACCTGCATGTAAGCATGGTTGGTGGGGGTGAAGGTCTCGTCCACTGGGGTAGGGCAGCTGCCCTCACAGCGGTAGGCATTGTAGCGCTTGGGGTAAACAATCCACTCGTTCCAGCCAATCTGGTCAAAGTCCACCCACATGTCCACCTTCCTGCACAATGGGTCCTTCCTCTCCTCCATGGGGGCCACACCAGGGGCCACCCCAGCCACTCCTGCTCTCTGGTGGTACCCATGCCTTTTCCTGCGACTGGTTCCTTTTCCGCCCTCTACCTCTACGCTGGCAGCAGGGTCGGCCCCAGCTCTAGCTCGCTCCCAGTCCAGAGTGACGTACTTGGAGTGCTCAGCGGTGTGGATGAGGGTGGGAGCCCGCTTCTCTGCCTGGTGCTTGGAGAAGACCACCACCATGACCCGGTCGGCTGTGGGGTGCAGGACCCTCTCTTGCCCCTCCTCCTCCTCTCTCTCCACTGGCCTGGGCACTTCCTGGCCAAGTGCGGAGCCTCTCTGGTGCAGCCAGTAGTAGTGGAGCAAGGCGGTGACGTTGAACACCCTCCAGTTGGATGTGGAGGTCAGAGAGCTTGGCTCTGCCTTCAGGTGGCCCAGGAAGAGGCTCTCCTTTGGGCATGGCGGGCTGGAGTAGGAGCATCTCTGGGAGTGGTACATGTCCACAGTGACACGCTTAGAGGCAGAGAATGCAGGCAGGCGGATCCGCAGCTCGGAGCGCTGGACCTTGTCACTTGCAGAGATGGAGGACATGTCAAAGGTGACAGACCACCTCCCACCGATCTGGTGACAACCTGGGGAGATAACATAGAAAATCAGTTTGCAATGCATGATGCAGAGGGCAGACTAGGATTATGAAAGTGTGCAATCATCTCTCTTTCACCTCTGTGACTATCAGACTATGTCCCATTCATTACAATCACAGATGGTGTCACATGCCTTTTATTGTTGTCCACGGCAAGCAAGTAAAATGCGTGCCACAAGACAGCTTTCACACGTCCTCTTTTGACATGCGATGAGCAGTTGATCAAGTAGAATGTTGTGACTGTCACACTGTGTATTGCTCCGCGCCTGACACTGTTATAACAGACAGCCTGGGGCTAGTATACACACTTTTAAATAATACCCGCTGAAATTATGCATATGGAAGGCTCTTCACAATAAACATTGTATAAGGTGTCCAAGTGCTAAAATAATTACTATGTTTACTGAGGGTGAATTTAATTATGCAAACATAATAGTTCAAATATGACTTCACATTGAATTAGTGTGTCCAATTATGTTGCGTAAAAGTGCTTTCACACATCTCCAAAACATAATTAATTGTAAACAGAATAAAATCCACGATATAAACGAAGTGTTTTGTAAAATAAAAATACTCACTTTTGGCAACCAGACTGAGTACGTAGTCAGAGTCGTGAAGGCGGGGGTTGTCATCGTTGTTGGTCCGGGCGGCGCTAACAGTTGGCGTCCTGGCGGTGTCTCCCTCGAGTAGAGTCCGGTAGAGCTGCATCATGTAGAGTGGGAACCTGTTCGAGTGACGAACAGGGTGCCTGTGACCTCCGCTTGGCGGGGGAAACCTACGAATCCCGTGGAAGAAAGCCTCACGGTTCCCTGGGAAATTCTCTGCTCCAACCACACAGATCGAGTCCACCAGAAGCGCTAAGAAGAAAGCCAGAGTGAGTCCTTCCATAATTCCAAGTTATTTTAATGTATTATTTTCCTGTAAAATTGAATCCAGGGAAGCTCTTGTCGTGAGAGACAGATAGATAGGGTAGAGCTCCTTCTCCCGTTGTGAATACCTCAGGTGAGATGCTGTCTGCTGGAGTGAGAACACTTATAACAACCCTGTGTCTTTCTTGAAGAGTTCTGTCGTGCCTCGGTCTTTTGAAGTGAATGTGCGATCCACGGGAGAACAGAGAGTTCAAAGGCCAAGGTCGTTGTGTAGGCAATCGAAACCAACGGCTCTTTGGAGTAGGCAAGGTGTTAAAACTTGAATAGCACTGCACTGAATGTTATGTATCAGAGATCTCTTTGATAAGGAATCACGATAAAATTAGTTAAGCAGATTAGTAGCTGAACATTGCGCTTTGATGAATGGGAAGGAGGAATGAACAACACACGGTTTAATCAATCCAATGCCCTTTTTATTAGATGGGTCATAAGAAGAGGAAGTCATCTCTTTAATCACCTAGGTAAGAAATCTAGAAAGCTGACCCAACTTCTCTTTACGAAAATGAAATGTCAGTGCTCAGATTGTATAGGCCTAAAATGTTTGATCATTCATTATAACCACAGTAATTATAACTTATTTTATACCATCACTGATAACAAATAATTGTATGAGCCTTCTCGCAAGACAATGAGACAGTCTTATCAACCTTATAATCACACACATTACAGCTTTCTGTTGGTTCCTCTTACATTGCAATGACATGATAGAGACGAAATGGAATTGGCCCATTTATTTTTAGAAGGCCTGTGCAGTCTCCTTGTGTTAAGCATCTCTTGGATATTATCTGTATAGGTGTAGGCTAGAGATTATTAGCTGTATGATAGATATTCTCTGAAGAGGGACTAGCTAGGCTACGGTTAAATAAATTAAAAAAATATATATATATTTTTTAAATACAGAGATTCATAGACTTCTAACTAGCCTACTTCTTTCTTAGAAGAATCTGAAGAAAGACACAGCAAAGTAGGCATATGGGAACTATTTGATGACCAAAAGGTGTGAAAGAAGGCTTATGATGATGGTGCATGATATTTGGTGGAGCTTGCACTTTTAAATGCTTTGAAGAGTAATCTTCAAAAGATATTTGAACTCTACCATAAACAATAAATTAGTTATTTCCATAGAAAGTATTTTATTGGAAAGATAGTAAAGTAACTGCAACAACTCTGATTGGGAAAACAGAAGCAGGATTTAGGGTGTTTAGTTGCATATTTTGATTTGTACCTAGTATATTTGATATAGGAATTTTATGGAAATAAATGTAACCTTTTGGAAATTGTATTTTTAAAATTAATATCTGGCACATTGACCAGATAAAACATAAATTAACAATGTTTTCGCAATTGTATTCAATAGCTTACAATGTATTCGTACAATGTATTAGCTATTGACAATGTATTAACAATTAATACAATTAAGAATGTATTAGCTATTGCATTCAATACAACTAACAATGAACAATTAATATATTTAACCATACATTAGCTATTAACATTATATTAGCTATTGTATTCAATAGCTTGTTAGGCTACAGATTTTTATTTAATTTTATGGAAATGTTGTTCTTTATTAACATCTGGCATATAAACCAGATAACACATTAATTAAGATTACAAATGTATTTTGTATAGCTTGTCTTGTGTTGCACTATATCAAATCAATTATATTTCCGGGCAAAGAACAATCTGCAATAGTTGATAGGCTACTACTGTTCAGTGGACATTTCCAATTGAAGTGAAACAAATTATTCAACCACGTTCAATAAAAAAATATTTTAGGCCTAATTGCGATACAGGTATGGACTGAGCCAAGGCTACAATAAAGTGATACAATTAGCTCAATAAATAATATTTAGGCAGTTTTATGAGATGTACCGTGAGCCTATTGTTTCATCTTAGGCCCACCTCATGCACAGGCCGGCACATGTAGCCAACACCCTGATCTGGACAGGTTTGGCTTTGGATCCATTTATTATCGGATCCATCCAGCAGGGGGAAATGTGTGGCTAAGAATCAACAATCTAATGAGCAGTCAGTCGCTAAACTGAAATAACTGTTCTGTTCATATTGGAATCTTGATGAGTTTTTACTAAGCATTATTAGTCCTCTCTGATGGCGTGAGTTAATTTATAGAGCGAGAGAAAGAGATCTGTGTGTGTGTTTATTGGAAGTAGTGAGGGGTTCAGGGGGATTATGAAAACTTCTACAATGCTATAATGTGCGCTGGTGAACTGACCAAAGCTTATTTAAAATGGGTTCGATTGCCATCGACAGGACTAATTGTGTTCAGCATTAGTACTGTTGGTGAGTGTAGCAGTGTATAGGGACCTCTAGGAGCCCATTACCATCAGCTCCATGAAGGGCTCATATTGGACATGTAAAGGCAATGTGAGGCAGAGAGGGACACCTCATTCTGTGTCAGTGACTTGAGCTCCAGACTGATTGCCTAATTAATTGGCAGGGATGTTGATCGCTGTGAATTAGTTAGCAAAATAGATGAGCCTCAAGCAACAGCAATGAAACCCATATGGGGGTGTGGGAGTGTGTGTTGAGGGAGGGGGGAACAGACCCAGACTTTTGTGCTTCTAAGGAGAAAAGAAGCATGTGTGTCTGTGTTAGAGCCGGCTAGCAAACAAAGAGGCTGTCAAATATTAAAGGGCTTTCCAGTGGCCCCTGCGTCAATAGAATAATGGAGATAATTATCCCCGGTGTGGAGGAGAGCCGCCAATTGAAACAGGGCCCTTTGATAGGAACTTTAATTCAGTATTGCTGCTATTTGATTAAGATTCAGTTGGAATGGAGCGGTGTGTGAGTGTGTGTCCGCGTGCGTGTGCGTACGTGTGTGTGTCAGCTCCAGTCTTTAGGTCCTATTAAAATAATCCCTGCTACGTTACTGTTGCTCACCGTAATGCATTTAATAGACAGAATTATGCATTCTTTAAAATACAGAATGTCTATGATATTTATGGTTCACGTACTCTGGTCAATTGTCCAAGGTCAAGGGTCAATGTGTAGGCTAAATTCAAATTGCCCATAGTTCATGTAATATATTTACGTTGACATTGACATATAATATTCATTACTATCACTAATGGTTCCTCTAGTTATTAACTGAGCTACTATCACGGTGCCTCATGTCTCTCATGACTCTGTAGAGAGCTGAAATTCAAGAGCTGAGACACGTCTGTCCTCAACCCCAGAGAACATAATGTCTTTCTTTAACTTAGAACCGTTGTAAGGCTACAGATTTCTCTATATGTTGTTTGCAAACAGGGTGCTGTAAGCTTTGCCCTTTACTTAGCGACTCAGATAGCACCCACTCCTCGATGCCCAGTGTGCCCATTCTCAGTCCTAACAGTCCTGCCAATCGCCCTCACTTAATGACTCAACAACCTTTTACGGCATCAGACACAGTCTATAACTCCCATGTTTAATTGCTAAATCGTAATTATTTCACCACTATGGCCTATTTATTGCCTTACGTCCCTAATCTTACTTCATTTGCACACACTGTATATAGACTTTTTCTATTGTGTTATTGACTGTACATTTGTTTATTCCATGTGTAACTCTGTGTTGTTCTTTGTGTCGACACTGCTTTGCTTTATCTTGGCCAGGTTGCAGTTTTAAATGAGAACTTGTTCTCAACTGGCCTACCTGGTTAAATAAAGGTGAAAGAAATAAAAAATATAACCCATAATCCACAATTTACATGTATAGGACTGGGAGGAATATGATGATTGTAGCAGTAGAACAGCTGATAGTGTCTGCAGTCTGGCCAAAGGCTGATATGTGGTGTTTAGAGTGTCTGGTGCATCTTTGAGACTCTGGTCAGAATCAAAACTTGTTTCTCACTACTCTATCTGTTCGGAGGGCTTTTGATAAAAATCTCACTGCCATTAGAGCAACCACCCTCAGCCGTGTGGTTAGTGTAGCTCTTTCTAGACAGGCTAACAGTGTTCTGAACAAACTAGTCTGACATGAGTCAAGTTATGCCAATCTTATTTACGCTTACTTTAGTCAAAGATGTTAAATGGTACAAGATGTTAAATGGTATGACGTTATGACTGCATATCTGTGACCTCACAGACTCTTTGTCCACAAGACAGAGTTGTTGTCAATACCATCTCCAGTCATGAATGACATTTGAATTAATTCTGAAGTGAGTAAGATGAAACTGTACACTGAGTGTACAAAACATTAAGGACACCTGCTCTTTCCATGACATAGACTGACCAGGAGGATCGTAGCGATCCCTTAGCGATCCCTTATTGATGTAATTTGTTGAATCCACTTTAATCATTTTAGTTGAAGGAGAGGGGACAGGTAGAATGATTTTTAAGCCTTGAGACAATTGAGACATGGATTGTGTGTGTGCCATTCAGAGGGTGAATGGACAAGACATAATATTTAAGTGCTTTTGAATAGGGTATGGTAGTAGGTGTCAGGCCCAACGTTTTGCGTCAAGAACTGCAACACTGCTGGGTTTTTCATGCTCAACAGTTTCCCGTGTTTATCAAGAATGGTCCACCACCCAAAGGACATGTAGCCAACTTGACACAACTGTGGGAAGCATTGGAGTTAACATATGCCAGCATCCCTGTGGAACAACACTTTCGTCACTTTGTAGAGTACTTACCTGACGAATTGAGGCTGTTCTGAGGGCAAAGTCACACATTTGATGACTTGAAACTCGACTTGATATAAAATAAAATAACTTGAGACTTGACTTGGACTTATAGCCTCAAAACTCGGGCCTCGACTTTGACTTAAGACTGATGACTTTAAATTATATGGCCATGTTTTGTAACATTATGTCACTTATTTTGTGGCACAGTCTGTGGATCAATCTCCGCGAAGGCCGAGACCTTAGCCACAACATCGCCCGTGCCCCAAAAAAAAAAAGTGCAATAGAATGGCTAGTGAAGTGCACAGTTTGCTGATTGGACCAGCAAACTGTCAATCAACACAGATCAGATGAGTTTTGGAACAGATTGCTGATTCTTTTGGAGAGCTATAGAATCGTAAGCACAAATTGTAGGGAGAGATGATTGCCAGAATGAATAAATATGCAGCTCCAAAAATGTTTGATGTTCAAGAATATGAACTGTTTACGTTGCAAGCTCACCTGCAATGAGGCATCAAGCAACAATTACGAGCACAGGCCTACTGGTCTTTTAGGAGGCCTATGTCAAAATTCCTTGAAATTGATCATTATTTATTAAGTTTGCATTTCGAATATGTTGTTTAAATGATTTATTACTGTGGGCGTCTCCACTTGCTCTCCAAACGTCAGCCAATGGAGAGCGATTTATTCTCTTGTTTAAATGCTTGTTGTTGCTTTCTTTCACACGTTTAAATGCATAGGCTACATTGTAAATATATACTGTATACCATCTAATCCTAATTGCTAGCAGTCAATCATTACATCCACGTAACGTTTATTCCAACACTTAGACATTTCTGTTTCATGTTTGATACAATGGATCACCAAGACCAGTACATAAATCGACACTGAGCACGTCAACCTGCCTTGCATTCTGCTGATGTCACGCCCTTACACCTAAGGACACTATTTTACAATTACATCATCAATTACATTTTGTAGACAAAATAATGAAAGGGGTTGTCTGGTAGCCTCAATAAATAGACAAACATGTGGAGTTGAACAAGTCATTGCATGTATAGATATTTGTTTTTACTTGACTTGTGACTTAACTTGAGAACTTGTGACCAAACTTGACTTGCTCTTAGAATGTACGACTTGGACTCGACCCATTCTACTTGGGACTCGATTTGAGACTCGTATCCTGTGACTTGAGACTTGCTTTGTGACATGAATAATAGTAACTTGGTCACACTTCTGTTACATTTATAATTGTCTAGGGGTGGATCGGACATTATACATTTTTTCCATTATGTTCCATAGAGAACAGAGAACACGGTTCTGAGAAAACACAGCAGGAATGCGACAATCTTAGGGAGGAAATTGCAGGAAAATAATAGGTATGAGAAATAGGTGTTCCTCTCCTTCAGTACATCCAGAATCCTATGGACCATAATTATGGGTAATTACAAGTATTGACAGATGGTATTGTAAGGCAGTGGTATTATTATCTTTGTACTCTTTTAATATATTTAAAATATAACATTGATGAAAATTAGCCTTTGTATGTCATGCTGCTCTCCAAACTTGTCACGCCCTGACCTTAGATATCCTCTCTATTTGGTTTGGTCAGGCTGTGATTCGGGGTGGGTATTCTATGTTCTATTATTTTTATTTCTATGTTTTGGCCGGGTAGGGTTCTCAATCAGGGACAGCTGTCTGTCATTGTCTCTGATTGAGAACCATACTTAGGTAGCCCTTTTTCCCACCTGTCTTTGTGGGAAGTTGACTTTGTTTAATGCACATAGCCTTTAGCGTCACGGTTTGTTTTTGTCGTGTTTATTGTTTTTTTGGGCATCTTTTCTAAATAAAAGAACCGCTGCACCGTGGTCCAGTTCTTTCAACGACCATGACAAAACTACTGCTGGTTAGAAGTTGATCATAGCAGATCTATGCATTTTCAACCTGGACTCGAGGGTAGACATAACATAGTAAATGTAAATCCGGGACTCTCCAATTAGTATCATATGTTATGTTTCTTATGTTATGTATTCATTTGTGGTTGTCCATTACCCATTTCGTATGATATGTTGCGAATGACAATTCATATGATATGCTAGAAATTGCAATTTGTTTTGACATATGTTGGCTAGGTGGCTAATGCAAACATTAGCTAGGTGGCTTAAGTTAACTAGGGTCAGGGTTAAGGTTATGGTTTGGACTTCAAATCAAAGGTTATTTGTCACTGAATACAACACCTTACCGTGAAATGCTTACTTACAAGCCCTTAACCAACAATGCAGTTCAAGAAATAGAGTTAAGAAAATATTTACTAAATAAACTAAAGTTGAAAAAATCTAATCAATCAAATAGTAATACAATAAATGTTCATAACAATAACGAGGCTATATACAGGTCAATGTGCGGGGTACAGGTTAGTCGAGGTAAATTGTAAAGTGACTATGCATAGATAATAAACAGCGAGTAGCAGCAGTGTAAAAACAAAGGGGGGAGTCAATGTAAATAGTCCAGGTGGCCATTTGATTAGTTTAGTTGTTCAGCAGTCTTATGGCTAAATGGGTAGAAGCTGTTAAGGAGCCTTTTGTTCCTAGATTTGGCGCTTCGGTACCGCTTGTCGTGGGCTAGCAGAGAGAACAGTCTATGACTTGTGTGACTGGAGTCTTTGAAGATTTGTTGGGCCTTACTCTGACACCGCCGAGTATATAGGTCCTGGATGTCAGGAGGCTTGGCCCCAGTGATGTACTAGGCCGTACGCACTACTCTCTGTAGCGCCTTCCGGTCAGATGCTAAGCAGTTGCCATACCAGGCGGTAATGTAACCGGTCCGAATGCTCTCAAATGGTGCAGCTGTAGAACTTTTTGAGGATCTGGGGACCAATGCCAAATCTTTTCATGCCCTCTTCACAACTGTCTTGGTTGTGTTTGGACCATGATAGTTTGTTGGTGATGTGGACAACAAGGAACTTGAAACACTCGACCCACTCCACTTCAGTCCCGTCGATGTTAATGGGGGCCTCATGGCTACCAATGTGAGTGCTACGGGGCAGAAGTCATTTAGGCAGGTTACCTTCTCTGTCTTTGGCACAGGGACTATGGTGGTATGCTTGAAGCATGTAGGTATTATAGACTTGGTCAGGGATGTTGAAGATGTCAGTGAAGACACTTGCCAGTTGGTCCTGGTAATCTGTATGGCCCCACAGCCTTGTGAATGTTGACCTGTTTAAAGGTCTTGCTCACAAGACCTTGGGGCTCCCAAGTGGCGCAGTGAACTAAGGCACTGCATATCAGTGCAAGAGGTGTCACTACAGTCCCTGGTTCAAATCCAGGCTGTTTCACATCTGGCTGTGTTTGGGAGTACCATAGTACCATCCACCAAACCCGGATTTGTCTGTCGGACTGCCAGATGACGAAACATGATTCATCAATCCAGAGAAACCTTTTCCGCTACTCCAGAGTCCAATGGTTGCAAGCTTTACACCACTCCAGCCGACCCTTGGCATAGCGCATGGTGATCATAGGCTTGTGTGAGACTACTCGGCCATGGAAACCCATGTCATGAAGCTTCCGATGAACAGTTCTTGTGCTGACGTTGCTTCCAGAGGCAGTTTGGAACTCGGTAGTGAGTGTTGCAACAGAGGACAGATCATTTTTACTCGCTACACGCTTCAGCACTCAGTGGTCCCATTCTGTGATCTTGTGTAGCCTACCACTTTGCTGCTGAGCCGTTGTTGCTCCTAGACATTTCCATTTTACAATAACAGCTCTTAGAGTTGACCGGGGCAGCTCTAGCAGGGCAGAAATTTCATGAACTGACTTGTTGGAAAGGTGGCATCCTATGACGGTGCCACATTGAAAGTCACTGAGCTCTTCAGTAAGGCCATTCTACTGCCAATGTTTGTCGATGGAGATTGTATGGCTGTGTGCTCGATGTTATACACCTGTCAGCAACAGGTGTGGATGGAATAGGCGAATCCTATAATTCGAAGGGGTGTCCACATACTTTCGTAAATATAGTGTATCTAAAAAGTAGTAAGTAGTTGCAAAATTGCTACTTAGCTAAAATGCTAAAGTTGTGAGATACAAACATGGAACCTTTGGGTTGCTAGACATTCGCATTATACACCGACCCATCCAGCCCGACCAACCAACCTACTTTCGTTTTTGCCATAAAACAGGCAGCTCAACTGGGCTGCTGCTAATTTTGACAAGCAATTTGAAATAAATTAAACATATGGATTTTGTTTGGCATATTCTAACATCTCAACTAATGCCATTTACTAAAATGATCATGTGGTTTTCATTATCACACTTTTGTAAACAAATATTCAAAGCTGGTTGAAAACCATGAGGTGAACGTAAGCAAAACCGAACCTCATTAATCACATTTTCACTACTAATTGTGAATCAAATGGGAAATTACGAGAATTTAAATGTTGTTGACCTCTAAAACATAATTTTGTAATGATGAAATTATTCAAATGTTGCATTATAATTTTAGGGACTCTTGAAAAATATATGGCGGTTAAGTTGCCCATTATAGGAATGCAATTTAGCCAAAGCTAGTTATAATGGACAATGGAGAAATATTGTAATAGATTTTTTTGTCTGTGCAAATTGAAAAATAGATTCATATTCATATCAATATTTACTGTCTGCCTGTTATCTTCAATATGTTTCATAATATTATTCAGTGCATGTCATTCTACAGGTATTATGAGCATATAAACAGTAAACACATTATTTACATACAGTTGAAGTCAGAAGTTTACATACACTAAGGTTGGAGTGATTAAAACTTGCTTTTCAACCACTTAACAAACTATAGTTTTGGCAAGTAGGTTAGGACATCTACTTTGCGCATGACACAAGTAATTTTCCAACAATTACAGACAGATTATTTCACTTCTAATTCACTATATCACAATTCCAGTGGGTCAGACATTTACATACACTAAGTTGACTGTGCCTTTAAACAGCCTGGAAAATTCCAGAAAATGATGTCATGGCTTTAGAAGCTTCTGATAGGCTAATTGACATAATTTGAGTCAATTGGAGATGTACCTGTGAATGTATTTCAAGGCCTATGTTACGGTTTTCTAGTGGTGATGAAGGAGAGTCGGACCAAACTGCAGCGTGTCGATTGCGATCCATGTTTATTAGACAAACGTAAAACACGAACTAAACACGAACACGAAAAACAAATAAACGAAACGAAAACCGAAAACAGCCTATACTTGTGTCAACTAACATAAACAAGGACATCAAGACAAATAGGACAATCACCCACGACAAACTCAAAGAATATGGCTGCCTAAATATGGTTCCCAATCAGAGACAACGATAAGCACCTGCCTCTGATTGAGAATCACTCCAGGCAGCCATAGACCTTGCTAGATAACCCCACTAGCTACAATCCCAAATATATACACACCAAAACCCCAAGACAAAACACACCACAATACAAAAACTCCATGCCACACCCTGGCCTGACCAAATACATAAAGATAAACACAAAATACTTTGACCAGGGCGTGACAGCCTACCTTCAGACACAGTGCCCCTTTGCTTGACATCATGGGAAACTCTAATAGAAATCAGCCAAGACCTCCAGATTTTTTTAAATTTCCAAACTCCTGAAGGTACCACATTCATCTGTACAAATAGTATACAAGTATGAACACCATGGGTCCACGCAGCCGTCATACAACTCAGGAAGGAGACGTGTTCTTTCTCCTAGAGATGAACGTACTTTGGTGTGAAAAGTGCAAATCAATCCCAGAACAACAGCAAAGGACTTTGTGAAGATGCTGGAGGAAACAGGTACAAAAGTGTCTATATCCACAGTAAAACGAGTCCTAAATCGACATAACCTGAAAGGCCGCTCAGCAAGGAAGAAGCCAATGCTCCAAAACCACCATAAAAAATGCCAGACTACGGTTTGCAACTGCACATGGGGACAAAGATTGTACTTTTTGTAGAAATGTCCTCTGGTCTGATGAAACAAAAATAGAACTGTTTGGCCATAATGACTATTGTTATGTTTGGAGGAGAAAGGGGGAGGCTTGCAAGCCGAAGAACACCATCCCAACGTGGGTGGCAGCATCATGTTGTGGGGGGGCTTTGCTGTAGGAGGGTCTGGTGCACTTCACAAAATAGAGGGCATCATTAGGCAGGAAAATTATGTGGATATATTGAAGCAACATCTCAAGACATCAGTCAGGAGGTTAAAGCTTGGTCACAAATGGGTCTTCCAAATGGACAATGACCCCAAGCATAGTTCCAAAGTTGTGTGAAAATGGCTTAAGGACAACAAAGTCAAGGTATTGGAGTGGCCATCACAAAGCCCTGACCTCCATCCTATAGAAAATGTGTGGGCAGAACTGAAAAAGTGAGTAAGAGCAAAGGAGGCCAACAAACCTGACTCAGTTACACCAGCTCTGTCAGGAGGAATGGGCCAAAATTCACCCAACTTATTGTGGGAAGCTTGTGGAAGGCTACCCAAAACGTTTGACCCAAGTTAAACAATTTAAAGGCAATGCTACCAAATACTAATTGAGTGTATGTAAACTTCTGACCCACTGGGAATGTGATGAAAGAAATAAAAGCTGAAGTAAATCATTCTCTCTACAATTATTCTGACATTTCACATTCTTAAAATGAAGTGGTGATCCTAACTGACCTAAGACAGGGAATTTTTACTTGGCTTAAATGTAAGGAATTGTGAAAAACTGAGTTTAAATGTATTTGGCTAAGGTGTATGTAAACTTCCGACTTCAACTGTGTATTTGAATATTCATATTTTGACACGCAAATATATTATATTTTATTCATTTTTATAGTCCATCCTCATTTAACTAGGCTAGTCTTCAATTATAAGTAACTGAAGCAGACATAATGTTAATTAATGTTTCATTTTTATAGTCCGTCCTCATTTAACTAGGCTAGTCTTCAATTATAAGTAACTGAAGCAGACATAATGTTAATTAATGTTTCATTTTTATAGTCCGTCCTCATTTAACTAGGCTAGTCTTCAATTATAAGTAACTGAAGCAGACATAATGTTAATTAATGTTTCATTTTTTCAGATGATTTAAAAAGTCTATGCAAATTCCAATAGAAAATGAGTTTACCCTAATTGGGCAACTCAACCGCCTGGTTGAGATGTTTGCAATGCGTTATCTAGAACTTTCTATGTCATGCAAACTGTGTTAAGTAACCTTCTGTCTTATGCAACCATACCACACGTAAACATATCATTCTAATTTGAGTGTAATGGATTTACTATCTAAACGTCTAGTCTGAGATCCGGCTGGCATTTTCGATAAAGCAGCCTCATTTGTGCAGAGAATTACTAATCTCCCTGGCACTGTCAGTCAATGTCATCACATAGATCATTAATAACTGCATTAAACAATGATCTGATGTGGAGCCATGGGTTCCAGGAGGATGGAGGACCACTACAGCCAGCAAGCTTGTCCCCTCCTCTCCTATGACCAGAGCTGCCCATCACTCCAGCCCCACTACAGCCAGCAAGCCTGGCCCCTCCTCTCCTCTGACCACAGCTGCCCATCCCTCCAGCCCCACTACAGCCAGCATGCATGGCCCCTCCTCTCCTCTGACCACAGCTGCCCATCTCACCAGCCCCACTACAGCCAGAAAGCCTGGACCCTCCTCTCCTATGACCACAGCTGCCCATCCCTCCAGCCCCACTACAGCCAGCACGCCTGGCCCCTCCTCTCCTCTGACCACAGCTGCCCATCCCTCCAGCCCCACTATAGCCAGCACGCCTGGCCCCTCCTCTCCTCTGACCACAGCTGCCCATCCCTCCAGCCCCACTACAGCCAGCAAGCCTGGCCCCTCCTCTCCTATGACCAGAGCTGCCCATCACTCCAGCCCCACTACAGCCAGCAAGCCTGGCCCCTCCTCTCCTATGACCACAGCTGCCCATCCCTCCAGCCCCACTACAGCCAGCAAGCCTGGCCCCTCCTCTCCTATGACCACAGCTGCCCATCCCTCCAGCCCCACTACAGCCTCTCTATGCAGTGATGGATGGATGTCCCTAAACACACACACTTTCAGCAATCCAGCAAACATGACAACTGCATCAGGCCACTTAACCCAGGACAATCACTCAGCCATGATGGTTTAGCTCACCATCCTCTAGAGCCCTTGAGGTTTATTTTCAACATGAAATATAGCTACATCTTCCATTTCCATTAAATGTACATGTTGAAATGCTTCTGTTTCCCAGCTAGCCAGAGTTTAGGCTGTCTCTTAGGAGAGAGTAGTGCATAGTAGTGTTCAGTACATTTGGAGCTTATGGCCCCTTTCTCTCTTACGCAAGCTGTCACATCATGCATCTGTCCTCTTTCTTTCCTCTTCATAATGATATCTCTCTCTCGCTCTCACTATCTCTCTCCTCTCTTCTCCCCTCTTTCTGTGAGTGACACCTGTCGCGAAAATTCTAACCAAGTGAGGGAGAAGAGACTTTCAATTTCTTCAATCATCCTTTAATATCGATTAATTATTGCATTAGTGGAGCTGGTCAACCACCCGTAGGTGAACGTTGAGAGCCCAAATAATACAGAAATGCAAGGGTTTTATATAGAAACCCCAAAACTGCATAGTCAGGGTTGGTTCCACCTCTCCCCGGCAGATCGAGGCATCATAAGCTACCTTGTTTTCTTCTTGTGGCTATTGTATTGGGCGTGTGAGGTCACAGCGCACAAACAAGGGATAATGGCAGTTCGATTACGCCTTTAATAATTGTTAACTATTAATATTAAACAAAACAGGTAAATACGTCATTTCTCTCTCACACACCATTCCCCCTCCCTACAAGCCAGTACAGTCTCTTGTAGTATGGGGGTGATTGACAGAATGAGAGTGTTTCTCATGTGTCTGTGTTTTCTGCTTCTTCTTTACAAGCAGTTGGCCTCCTCGACAGCACAGTGTATAGTCACTGGTAAACAAGCACCCACACTCCCTGGGGATCCCTCTTTGAATCTCTCTGAGCTGACTTTCTAGTTATGAGAGCTCCCATGTGAGTCCTATCTGAATCCTGATTCAGATGACTCTCGTTGAACCCGGAATCACTTGATCAGTTTGCCAATCGCTGTGTGCTTTGCTGAACTCCTCAAGGTGTCTTTCCTGTTCAAATATGTGATGTACAACTCTGTTCACGTAACTGATAGAACAAGCTGACAGTGATACAGGCCTTTTTTCCCGAGACATCGCCAAGTGGCGACAGATGAGCATGAATAAAACATGTCAGCACTATGACATTTGCGATGATGAGGATGGAGGATCTTGCCACCTCCACTCGTCTATTCTTCAGTCGTTCAAAAAGGCAATAGGTATGTGATCTCCAGGCAAGGAACTCCGCACACCACGGTTGAAGAAGATTGTTTGCTGGTGCGTATGTCTGGAAGTGTTGCCGAAAGTTTTCTCTGTATGTCAGTCTTGGTTATGTCTCAAGACAAGGCTGTTACACAATCTTTTTAGGTTAGACAAGGATGACTAAAGTGTAGACAAATGCATGGTGTACTTTTCAAAAACCCAACATATATACTAGATAAGACTAAGTACACTACTGCATGAGTGGACTCTGTAGTGAGAGGGATAGGTGCAACACCTAGAGAGCCAGGTGTTTGTTGGGTTTCTCCTTTGTTCAGATGAATCATCACTTCCCACCTGATGTCAAAGGTGTTTGTATCTGAAGAGTGCCATTTGATGTGTTGATGGGGCAAACATATACAACTAAAGTTCTACCTTCCTCCAAGCTTCCAAAGATGAAAGGACCCAGCCTATTTCCAGATCAAAGATATCTGCCTTTTATTCCAACACTACCCATCCCAAAATGGAGAAACTTCCGTCTGAAAAAGAAAAACTGTCCCTTTTGAACATTTTCAATACATATCAGCAAACGTGTGTGTGTGTGTGTGTGTGTGTGTGTGTGTGTGTGTGTGTGTGTGTGTGTGTGTGTGTGTGTGTGTGTGTGTGTGTGTGTGTGTGTGTGTGTGTGTGTGTGTGTGTGTGTGTGTGTGTGTGTGCCAAATCAAATGTTATTTGTCACATGCTTCGTAAACAACAGGTGTAGACTAACAGTGAAATGATTATTTACGGGCCCTTCTGAACAATGCAGAGAGAAAACAAGAGAAATAATAGAAAAATAATTGCACGTGGAATAAATGCACAATGAGTAACGATAACTTGGCAATATACACGGGGTACTAGTACGAAGTCGACGTGCAGGGGTACGAGGTAATGGAGGCAGATGACATGTACGTATAAAGGGAAAGAGAAAGGGGGATACCTAGTCAGTTGTCCAACTAGATGTATTCCACTGAAATGTGTCTTCCATATAGGTAGGGATGAAGTGGCTAGTCAACGGGATAGATACTTAACAGTAACAGCAGCGTATGTGATGAGTCAGAGTAGTTAGTGCAAAAATCAATCAATCAAATGTATTTATAAAGCCCTTCGTACATCAGCTGATATCTCAAAGTGCTGTACAGAAACCCAGCCTAAAACACCAAACAGCAAGCAATGCAGGTGTAGAAGCATGGTGGCTAGGAAAAACTCCCTAGAAAGGCCGGAACCTAGGAAGAAACCTAGAGAGGAACCAGGCTATGAGGAGTGGCCAGTCCTCTTCTGGCTGTGCCGGGTGGAGATTATAACAGAACATGGCCAAGATGTTCAAATGTTCATAGATGACCAGCAGGGTCAAATAATAATAATCACAGTGGGGGTCAATGCAGATAGTTAAATAGTTAACCAATAAGCTACCTGGACTAACTATTTAGCAGTCTTATGGCCCGGGGGTCTTGCGGTCGGTTGCCATACCAAGTGGAGATGCAGCCAGTCCGGATGCTTTGAAAGGGAAGCGTGGAGAAAATGTCCTGTCCAAATGTATCCGGAGTACCCCCAAAAATCAGAATTAGACACACTGAATGTAAAAAGTACTAGATTCAAAGAAAGTTGGCCATTGTCCCTCATCCTAGCAGTTGCCTGTCAGACAGACTCTGTCTACCACTGACCTTGGGTTTGGTTGACGCTCGACTGTACAGTTCCCAATGTCCCCATTCACTCTGCCTTGAGCCTGCTATATCTCTCTTTGTGTATCTCCATTCACTGAGTTAAGTGATTGTCTGTACTCTTTTCCTATCCTCATAGGCTTTATTAATTGCTTACATTGCGAATGCGACTCAAATCCATTTGCAGTAATTAGTTAGGATATGACTATTGTTAAGTGTTCCATGATTGCTGACATCTTTCAAGAAGGCAATTTCAACAGTTTCTGCAGTATTCAACAGTATCAATACAACCCATTTGTGAGACATTTCATTAGACTTTTAATATGGTCAATATTAGGAGCTGATGTTTCAAGGTGTCTGTCAGTCTAAGTCAAGGTGATTGACAATCTGCCTGGTGAGAACATTGGTCTGGGTGTTTGAACAGTTTCAGTCTGTTTTGACCACTACCACTGGGAAAGGAATATGAAAAGAGAATGCATTGTTTATAGATGTGTATACCTGAGTATGATTAAGCAATGAGGCACAGGGGGGTGTGGTATATATACCACAAATCCCAGAGGTGCCTTATTGCTATAATAAACTGGTTATCAACATAATTAGAGCAGTAAAAATTAATGTTTTGTCATACCTGTGGTAGGGTCATTTTCTACCATGGCTGTCAGCCAATCAGCATCCAGGGCTCGAACCACCCAGTTCATAACAACAAACATTAGGAACACCTTCCTAATATTGAATGGTAACCCCTTTGCCGTCAGAATAGCCTCAGTTCGTCGGGACATGGACTCTACAATGTGTCAAAGGCGTTGTTGTGTCAAGTTGGCTGGATGTCCTTTGGTTGGTGGACCATTCTTGATACACACGGGAAACTGTTTGAGTGTGAAAAACCCACCAGTGTTGCAGTTCTTGACACAAACAGCTGTGCCTGGAACCTACTACCCTACCCCGTTCAAACACACAATATTTGGTCTTGCCCATTTACTCTCTCAATGACACACATACACAATCCATGTCTCAATTGTCTCAAGGCTTAAAAAACCTTATTTAACCTGTCTCCTCCCCTTCATCTACACAGATTGAAGTGCATTTAACAAGTGACATCAATAAGGGATCATAGCTTTCACCTGGATTCACCTGGTCAATCTGTCATGGAAAGAGCAGGTGTTCTTAATGTTTTGTACACTCAGTGTATATTGTATATACCGACAGGTGCTTAGCAAAGCCACATTTTAATTTTTTTATTTTAGTCTTCATTATGCACTCTGCTAACGATTGTAATATAATGCCGATCAAGTCTCTTCACACGTCAAATGAATATTTAACAGTGTCGAAGCTTTGCTAGCAGCGTGCTTAAGTGCTTTTGATCTTCTCCATGTTGACAGCTCCTGATGCCAGAGACGTTTCTCACAATCTGCTCCGCTGCCAAGGGCATGTCACAACTTGTGTACACCATGATCCACTTTCAGTCAGCAGGCAAAGAGAATATTTTCCCAGCTCTACAGTGCCTTTCTAAAATAGAACAATGAGTCTGCATGCTTCCCCGTCTCTCTGTTTCTCACTTTGACAGAGATGAGAGTGTGGTGTGGACAAATAATAACTCATTATTGGGTGAAAATGGAGCATGATGTTTTACACACTGATTTAATTGAGCTGACAGATTGTGGGTGTTATGTGCATTTACTCAATGATGAAGCTGTGAGGGATTGTTTTAACATTTTATGAGTTTACAAAGCACACTTCCACCCCCCACCCCTTTCTCTCACTCTTACACACACACACACACACACACACACACACACACACATTATCTCAGAACACTATCATTTCAGTATCTTCCAAGTAGACTCAATCAGTGTTGGCGAGCAGTAAATGGCCATAACCAACACAACAATCAGTCTCTTCAGTCTCCTCTTCCTCCTTCTCCTGATTACAGCTATCATGCTGTGTGGTGTGTGGGTGAGCTCCCCGACTCTTATCTCCCAAATGAGCATTTACCTGGGTTTATCTGCTAAACGGAAACAGCTTTGCTCCTGTGTTTTGTTATAACATATCTGAAGATAAAAGTAATGAGAACAAGAATTAGACTGAACTTGTCCAAGTTTATGTAGTAAAGTGTACAGAAAAGATAGATGTCTGGAGAAGTCAGCGCTGGTTCAGTAGGGTTTTCAGGAGGGTTTTGAAGATGATGGCTGGCATGTGTCAGTGAGATGGATAGCCAGGGGGTGAGAGTTTAGTCTGAGGACAAAGGTTCTTTTGACAGTATCTCTTTGGTGGAGGAAGAGTATACGGTGGAAGTGTGTGTGTTACAAGTGAACGCCTGCAGCTGCCAGCTGTGTTTTTGCAAAGTCACTGTGACTGTAAACTACTGGGATATGTAGTGTTCATCATTTTAGAGATATTAATAAAAGGCACAGCCTGATTCATGCAAATGTCATGTTTATGTTTTAAGAAAAAACTAATTTGGAGGTGTGTGTGTGTGTGTGTAGATACAGGCGTTATGATTGTCAGTCTCAGATCAGTGACAGGAGCTGTCGGTTGTGATGGCAGCCTAATTATCAGGCTGTGTAATGATAAGACTAGGTGAGTGCCTGTGGATGTTCCACCAGAAAAGCACTGCAATCAGATTCATGAGAATCATCAGTGGTCACTGTCCATTGTGGCTATCGCAGTCAACTGGCAGCCATTGCAGCTCTTCAAACTCACCAGAGCTCACTGAAGCTTCAACAATTTGTATTACACCACAGTGAACAAGATATAAGTCATCATTGTCTTGTTGCTTTCTAAATTCAGCGAAAATAAATGAGTTTCCCTTTCCTCACCAGGACACAGACAGCCTTTCACAATGATATCACTTTGTCTTTTTCAGCCACTTACAGAATATCACTCAGTCATTCATGTTTTTTTTTGGTCTGGGACATTTTCAGGTAGCTTATGGTAGTTAGGGGCATTTTGAAGTAGTTTGTGGTATTCTGTGGTGTTTTAGGGTATTTTTGGGGTGTTTGGACTAATATCAAAAATTACCCCCATACTTGAGCTTGGAGTGTTAATTATACCAGTGCTAGAGGCGTTGAGATGGTATATCTCTGTCTTTCAGAAACATCTGCTGAATCTTCCCAGTCAAGACAAAGGAACAAACTGTTCCACCCTGTCACCTCCCAACATGAAGAAATATTATCTAGAAAACCACAAAATACACATGAGCCTCTGAATCCTTCCCCAGACTGCACTTTTGGATCTATGGAAAGTCTCTGTGGTATTACCAGGTATATACCAGTTTCAGTTAACATTTTCGTTGTACACTCTCCTTCCTCTATAATTTACAAAGAAAGATAGATCAATTGACAACATGGGGCCATACATTTTTGTTGTGCTGTCAATCCATCCTATAACAACATGTTGATTTCATTGTAATTGTTTTATGGAGTACTTTATGCTTTGCTCTGTACTCTCCATAGCAATCGTTCTTCTGTCCTGATAATGAGACATTCATCTTTCTTAATAAGGTGTCAAACCACCCTCTTGATTCCTCATAATCAACCTTCCTTTTTCATTTATTTCATAAATTTTTTTACCATCTTAATTTGCCTGTCTGTCGATTTGAAGGGTTCCAACAATTGATATGGTTTGAAGATAGTTTCAAACAAAACTACAGAATCCATGTTCAGAATATTTGAAGGTCCAATGGAGCCATTTAACTCAACATCAAATCATTTCTGGGTAACAATGAAGTACCTTACTGTGATTGTTTTCAATTAAAATGGTTAAAAATAAACAAAAATAGCACCTTAGCAAAGAACGGTTTCTCAAGCAAGAATTTTTCTAAGGACGGTCTGGTTGTGGACTGAGTGCGGAGTGAAAAACTCTTTGGAACTCTCGTTCGTATTGGTTTATTAAGCAGGCCAAAACTCCATCCCTCCAAAACAGGCTGAAATTCCAGGTTGACTTTTCAAACAGCTCTTACACTAAAAGGGCGTTATCATAATTTCCACAATTTCCCAGTATTACTCCAACCTCCATAGTGTGGGAATATATATACGTTGTTGACTGGTGCCTTTAATAATGACCTGTCGTGGAAAAGAGCATTTACAAGCATAAGTTCAACTAGACTTTGTCAGTACATTGTCTTAATATTTGTAGGATAGGCTCTCCCTCTTTGTCTAAACAGGAGCATAAATCACCCCAATATATACATTTACCAGACATTCCTTGTCTTATGTGGAGGGGGGGGGGGGATATTGGACTAACAGGCTCCAATGGCAAAAAGGCCCCTCACTTCCAGCGGGCCGACTGGAGTGCTTCCAATAAACTGGACAACTCACAAGGACAGAAAGGCACAGAGGGTGCAATCTATATGGTAGACTATATGGTTAACATACTACAGGGTTAAAACATACTATTTGCTTATAGCCCTACACAATGCATACTGATTTTCCTCTCTCCTTGCAGCCCAATATTCACGAGGAAAGCTAACTGAGGTCGTTATATGAACGTACCACACTGAGAGATGTATAGTACAATGTGAGTGCTGTCTGTGGTGCTGAAGATTTACAGGTTCATTTGGAGGTTCTCTCCGTTACGCCCTCATGGCTCACTAATTTACAGTGATCATTAACTGTGTGAAGATTCTCCTGGTTGTCAGTAAATGTATGTCATCTAGTCTGCTCCAAGCCCACAGTGAATGCTGTGGGGCAGGATCCATCTTCCATCTCTAGGGGTTTTTCCATCTGTTGCTCTTTACATCGCAGGGCACAATTGAATCCATCACACTCACTTGCACCGGATCCTTTTCTCCAGTGCTCTTGCTTCTCATAGTCTCCTTTCCATGTGAGAACACGGTACTTGACCTTGTTGTTATGGTAGCTATGGTAGCTCAGTACTGTGTTTATGTCTTCAGGCTGACTGTGTGGTTATAGTCATAACCACCTACAGTGTTGCTGCCACACCCACAGCCATCAGCCCATCCTACGATTAAATGCTCTTAAATGGCCTAATGACATTTCCAACATACTAGGGCGTTGGGGCCACCATGAGCTAGAACAGCTTCAATGCACCTTGGCATAGATTCTACAAGTGTCTGGATCTCTATTGGAGGGCTGCAACACCAGAAATTCCATCAATTGGTGTTTTGTTGATAGTGTTGGATAACGCTCACAGGCGCCACTGCAGAAACTGCCATAAGTGCTCAATTGGGTTGAGATCTGGTGACTGAGAAGGCCATGGCGTATGGTTTACATTGTTTTCTTGCTCATCAAACCATTCAGTGACCACTCGTGCCCTGTGGATGAGAGAATTGTCATCCTATGGGGGATAGCCATGGTAGCCAAAATAATGGCCTGCCCAGCATTTTTATACATTTCCCTAAGCATGATGGGATGGTAATTGCTTAATTAACTCAAAAGCACACCTGTGTGAAAGCACCTGCTTTCAATACACTTTGCATCCCTCATTTCCTCAAGTGTTTCCATTATTTTGTCAGTTACCTGTATGTTTACTTAGAACTACATATTACATGTAATCTCATCCCAGTATTACTCTCTTCTCTCCCACTTAGCCTAGATTCTGAATGTTGCTTTCCATGTCTTTTAAGGACACATGTACCCCCCCCCCTCCATTGTTTCCATGGTTACTCAAAGCCTATTTCACCCTGTCAGAAAATGTTCTGAATTTGCATGTCCAGGTTCTCACAGGGATGTGGCGGTGTTTAAGAATGAAAAGGATGTCAGGATGCAAATGTTAACGCTTCATTACGTGGGGTTTAAAGGCTAATCTGTTCCACTGAATACTGAGTACTAGCACTGCCAGGAGTTTTCCCATGTTGTGTGGGAAAGAGTGATCTGTCTTTATGAAATATGTAGTAATAATAATAATAATACATGGGACTTACTGAATATAGTTCTTTTCAAGGACCCAAAGGGGTTAATAGCTGGTATCAGGTAAATAGTGCTGAGCTGTTAGTGCTTTTTGAGGTAGGTTCGGTTTCGGTTAGATTATTAAAAAAATTCCATTTCGGTTTCGCAAAACAAATAAACAATTGAATGCACTATGCATTATGTGGGTTGAATGCTGTAACAACACATAATACAACCATTTAAAAAGTCCCATGAAGGTATTGACTGCCATTACTGCTTATCACTTATTAACCATAATTTATTCACATTATTCACAATAAATATTTCAGTTGTGTATATTACATTTGTTTTATTTGATGACTTTATTATTTAATTCCAAGACATCATCTCATCTCTAAAGAGCTGCTGCCTATGCTGTCTGACAAAATCACTATTTTAGTAGTAAATAAGACATACTTTTATGACTGATGAATACCAACTATGAATCACTTAGTTGATGTATTTTCAGGTAGAGATACCTCACAAAGCAACTGCTCTCTATCCCTCTCGCTCGCACATTCTGCTCTCTTTTACGTAGCAAGCGTAAAAGAAACACAGACCGGATATGTAGGCACGCAATGGATTATGGTCATTGTAGTTAATTACCACGTTTTCTGTGCTCAACTATATAGAGTATTGACCTGTTGGAAACTACAACTCTAGTACATTGTACAGTTCGGGATTGATCTGATCTATCTCTTGAGAGAAACTGTGCAATGTGTGTATTGAGCTCCAAAAAAATACATTTCAGTTAATCACTCAGCACTACAGGTAAGTTATGTATATAACTTCATGCTCACTTGCTGTTTACAGAAGGCTACATAATAACGTTCAATTATTTAAGCATTTTCCTGCCACCCACCTCATTAGATATGGAAAAGATTAAATCCATACAGACAAACCTGCTCTAGCTGAATCAACCGGTTGTTTATCATTTGCAGCATTCCTCTGACAGACTAATAGGGTAAACTGGCATGTAAGCATGGATAATCTGGATAGCTCTTGCGTCTCCTGGGTATACTAGCGAGAGTTTGATCTTTTTAAGCTCTTGTTGGAATAGTCATGAGACTCGTGAATGTGGTGCTTCAAGGTCTGTTGCATGATCGTGTATGTGAAGTTAACAGCTGTTGAGTATGACAGTGAGTACTGTATGTCATGGATCAGCTTAACGGTGATACCCTATAGAGAAGCATATGGACCAAACTGGCTGAACAGTTTCCTTCTGTTTTGGCTCGTCAGTAGATTGCCTGTCTCTCGTACTCCACACAGTCACTATGTCCAGATTTAGAGTTTCATGAATAGCTGCTGCTCGTCTCTGCTACACTTCCTCACAGAGCCAGAGTTAAGCCATGAGGGAGGTGACACATCCAATTTTACAGCCCGCCATTCTCCCAAATGCTGTTTTAAATCCATTCACCTTGTCAACTTAAGAAGATCTTTCCCTGCTGCACAGATGCAGGTCTCTGTAAGCCATAATATTAGCGTGTTGTGTGGCTGAAGCAGCCAGAAACCACTTTGTAAGGTAAAAAATGAGAGGTGTGTGTGGAAATGCTCTATTGTCTGGGAGATTTTCACAGAATAGCATGTGGTGAATTGATATCTTTGTTCCTCGTGTTGAAAATGTGGGTTGAGCTCCAGATGAATGTTTCACACCTGTCAACAGCCTCAGCTTCAGCCAATACCTCTCCCTGCAGAGGATGCCGTCACATCTTAGTCCATGAGTCAAATGTGGATAGAAGTTTTTTTTCTTTCTCTTGAGCCAAAATGGCATCCGGTTATGGAATGCACAATTAGCTTGTGTCCTTGAGGGATCATGTCTGTCAACTGCTTAGATTGCAAACATTGTTTGGCTTGACAGACAGACAGAAAACCTATAATACACAGCACACAACACAGACATGATATCTGAATACAAAAATATACGGTGAGTTAATATAAAAATATAAGTGAAATAACAAAAAATTTGTTATTTGTCATATGGTAGTGGTTGCATTGAGATAGAGGGCTATATTTTCAGCTGGCGGTAAGGAAGTGCTAGTGTCCAATGCACATTAGTTTGCGTTTTCATCATGTAAAAACTGGGGTACTGGCATTTTCAAGCCATAACGGCAGGATCGGCAATGTACCTGATGAGGTAGGGGTGGCCATATTTGAAAACAAGCACAAACGTCACAATTTTGTGCAGCACAACTAGAGATATTTAAAGATGCCTTTAGTACATAAAAAATAGGAACCAGTTTTGGTTCAAGAGTGCATCTTTAAGACGGACCAAAAGCAGGCCGTAGTGGTAATACAGTGGTTCCATTTTCACAGGCTACCTGCATTTATTGGCTTCTTAGATCATGATAAAGATCTAGCCAATGCCTATTTTGATCTTGCATGTAGGATGACTAGTCTATGGAGGTATGATTTCACTCTGCCTGCTGAACCATAATTAGGCGCTTGCTGTAACGAGTTAATTAACTCAGAATGTTAAGGTCAGCTGGAGGAGGGGTGTTAGCGACATTCCTTGCGACAGCCTGCTGACCCACAGATCCATGAACTAAAGCAGGTAAGCTGTGATGCTCCTCTTCATAAGTGATGAATTTTCTTTATTAGCCTACTCTAGGCCTGTACTGTTTTTCAAATAAATAATTAAATGGCCTAAAATATACACCCTTGCCTCTACAGCACAATGGAGTATGTGGAGACTGTGTCATACCCTCTGTCCTCCCTGAAGGGGTTAGTGTGGGGACTCTAGCCTGCTGCTTCCGATGCTGCTCCCTCTGATGAATAACGTCCCGAAAAACAGGACACACACATTCAACATTTTGAATGTGTGTGTCAGTTGTTTTATACTGCCCTACTCATAATACTGATTAAAGTGTGTGTTTTTTTGCGAGCGATAAGAGTGTGTTGACTGTTCTATGAAGTTGATGTGTTCTCAGATGTTTGATTTAATCTTGTTCCCAGACACTTCCGCCCAAATGTGAGGAGGCTGGTTGGGCCAACACTTCAAACTGTGATCAGAAGGAGCTGGGGTGCAGACGGTTGACGGCAGACTGTGAGAGTGGAAGTGGTGGAGGTGTTTGGGGGTCAGAGGACAGTTGACTCCGTGGAGGACATCCCAGACACTTGGCAGTGTTGGCACTGCTACTTCCTACCTGACGTGTAAAGTGGACATCACTTATACCATTTTTTTACATCAGCAGTTGTCACAAAGTGCTTTTACGGTAATCCGGCCTAGACCAGGGGAACCCGGGACATACAGGGGACCACTGCTCCTGCCATCTTTCTCCCTGTGTGATGTCATATTGTCACGGCCTGACCTTAGAGAGCCTTTTTATGTCTCTATTTGGTTTGGTCAGGGTGTGATTTGGGGTGGGCATTCTATGTTCTGTTTTCTAGGTTTGTGTTATTTCTGTTTTGGCCAGGTATGGTTCTCAATCAGGGACAGCTATCTATCGTTGTCTCTGATTGGGAATCATACTTAGGCAGCCTTTTTTCCCTTGTGTCATTGTGGGAAGTTGCCTTTGTTTGGGGTACTATAGCCCTTGTAAGCTTCACGGTCGTTTTTGTTATTTCTTGTTTTGTTGGCGACATTTGACAAAATAAAATGTACTCTCACCACGGTGCACCTTGGTCTTCCTTTAATGTCGGCCTTGACACATCCTGTTTTGTGATAGTTTTTTGTTTGTTTGAGATGCACTGAAACAAATTCCAATCAACTCCTTTGATATGGAAATCACAAGAGTTACAGTGATGCCAGTTGGTGTGAATAAAATCTATTTCATGTATTTTATATTTTCCATGCTTTTTTTGTGAAGAGTGTGAAAATTTATACAATTAAATTGGTACACATCACATTAAGGTTTTGTGAAGAGTGTGAAAATTTCAGTAACTGCTACTTTGCTTTGCCGAAGTGAAGTAAGACGTCACTCGGTTTTCGTAGAAAACTCTCACAAAAAACACACTTTTATGAGTAGGGCAGACTAAAACAACTGACACACACACACAGGTTAGCGCCTTCAGAAATATTCCAGCGTCATCCGTGTTAGGGTTTGGTAGGCCGTCATTGTATATAATAATTTGTTCTTAACTGACTTGCCAAGTAAAATAAAGGTTAAATAAATAAATTCTAACAGGGAAACACTCACTCTGCCCCCTTACCCTTTATACAAACCACACAGACACATGCACAAATAGAGTGTAGTTTAAGGGCTATAGTACTGTACATACAAAGCCATTTGAACAATCCATCTTAAATTTCTTTCATCTCTCACAATATTAGGTGGAGGGAATGACCACCTATAGCTACCTATAGCTAGCTACCTACACCATATAGACAATTGTTGATAATAAATGCATACTCACCTTATGGCAGAGAGAAGTTGATGGTCAAAACTTAGTACGTCAAGCCGTGTTAGCTGGGGCTGGATAGTCTTGAACAATCATTTTACAGTGTACAGACAGACACACACACATCTGTTTGGTATGATTGCTAGCTAGCTTTAGCCGTACCAAGTTTTGACCATCAACTTCTCTCTGCGATAAGGTGAGTATGCATGTATTATCAACAATTGTCTACATGGTGTAGGTAGCTAGCTATAGGTGGTCATTCCCTCCACCTAATAATGTGAGAGATGAAAGAAATTAAGATGGATTGTTCAATCAGTAAATTATTCTCAATGACAATTGGTGAGTATAGGTGAGTATATCTGTAGAGAAATAGGTGGGAATACTGAGTATGTCTGTGTATGGCCATCACTACACCTGCATCACTGGGTGAGATTGAAGCTGGCAGTGTTGACAGTGGTACTACACTTCTGCCATTTCCTGCCTTACATGGTATGGCTTTGTATGTACAGTACTATAGCCCTTAAACTACACTCTAGACCTCAAAGCCAGTTCCTCTGCATTTCTTCATTGTTCCCATCTAATCAGGGACTGATTTAGGTGGGTGCAATTCATTTCCAGCAGGCTCCAGACCTAGTAGGGTAGGAGTTCAATACCCCTGTACTAGAGTATAATGACATTCTCTCTGTTTTTCTACAGGGACGGGGACCGTGTTTAATATGCAATTAACAAAATTGACTTTGTATTTGACTCTGTATACTCTTCATTCTCCATAGAGACACTGGATGCAGACTTACAGTCCCTTACAATCCCTCACACCCTACATAAAATCCATAGACATGGAGCTGCTGCCATGGAGCTGCTGCAGCAGCTAGAACATGTAACACACACATGTTCCTACATGTAACACACACACACAGGAATGGATGAGCACACACAGACACACTCATCATTTCCACATAGAAAGGCTTGAAGTCTACACCAAGAATCTTGTGAGATTTGTTTGCAACGCTCGCGCATGCCTATTGATCAGCCTATTAGTTGTTGAAGAACGGATATTGATTGAACAAACCATACACGGATCCCTAGGGTTTCAAGCTTTGGTTGATGTCGAATTTAATCTTTAAGTTATGTTGGTTCTCCATTTCAACCAAGTTGAAGTTTAAGATAAAGAATAGGACTAAATCAAATCACACTTTATTTAGAGTCCATTGAACATTTTATTTTATTTGGTCTTATTCTTTAACTTTGAATTTTGGTTGAGATCGGTATGTTAATCCAACATATCAATTATTAATTTGTAGACAAACTGGAACTAAAGTCAGACTAAGTCAATGGCACAAATTAATGTATGCATCTCCTTCAAATTTTGATATTTGGTTACGTTGACAACCAAACCCAATCAATACTACTTTTGCAATACATTAAATAGCCTATTAACTTGTCGACAAGTTAACAAATTATATGTTGGATTCACGTCTCCTTTAAATGTGGATATTTGGTTTTGTTGTAAACCTTGCCCAATTCAATATAGCTTTTGTAATACAGTAAATGGTCCAAAGTTCACGCTATTTTTAAATATTTTAATTTTTGTAGCTTTACTTAACTTGGCAAGTCAGTTAAGAACACATTCGCATTTACAATGACGGCCTACCGGGGAACAGCAGGTTGAAACTTCTTGTGGATCAGTGGGACGCTACTGTCCCACCTGGCCAATATCTGGTGAAATTACAGAGCGCCAAATTCAAATTAGATGACTATAAATATTAAACTTTCATGAAATCACAAGTGCAATACATCAAAATGAAGCTTAACTTGTTGTTAATCCAGCCGCCATGTCAGATTTCAAAAAGGCTTTACGACGAAAGCAAACCATGCGATTATCTGAGGACAGCGCCCAGCACACAAATGCAGAACAAGTCATTTTCAACCAGGGAGTTGCGACACAAAAGTCAGAAATAGCGATATACTATATGCCTTACCTATATGCCTTACCTTTCTTCTGTTGGCACTCCAAAAGGTCCCAGTTACATTACAAATGGTCCTTTTGTTCGATAAACTCCTTCTTTATATCCATAAAAACTCAGTTTAGCTGGCGCGCTTCAGTCAATAATCCACTCGTTTTCCCTCCTTCAAAATGCATACAAAATGAATCCGAAACGTTACCAATTAACTTATCCAAACAAGTCAATCAACGTTTATAATCAAACCTTAGGTACCCTATATGCAAATAAATTATACAATTTAAGACGGGGAATCGTTATTGTCTTTACCGGAGAAAAATACCAAAGAACGAGCTCTCATTCACACGCTTGGAAACACTACAGCCAAAATGGGAGCCACCTAGAAAACCTACAATTTCTGGCTCATTTTTCCAAAAACCAGGCTGAAACTCTTACTAAAGACTGTTGACATATAGTGGAAGCCCTAGGAACTGCAATCGGGCACGATTTAGCCCTATTATAAAAGTGCCAGCCATTAAAATCAGTGGTAGGATTATTATTTTTGGGGGGGGTGGTTTGTCCTCGGGGTTTCGCCTGCCATTTCAGTTATGTTATACTCACAGACTTTATTTTAACAGTTTTAGAAACTTTAGAGTGTTTTCTATCCAAATCTACCAATTATATGCATATCCTAGCTTCTGGGCCTGAGTAGAAGGCAGTTTACTTTGGGCTCACTTTTCATCCGGATGTCAAAATACCACCCCCTATCCCAAAGAAGTTATTAACGTTGTTGTTCGGGGGGCAGAACGACAGATTTTTTTCAGTTACTGGCCCAACGCTCTTACAGGCTACCTGCTGCCCCGCTATATTACAAACAAATGTAGCAGTTTTTATTCAAAGTAGGCCTAACACATCCGCGTCCACATTTTGAGGTTACAGTAACTACAAAAGTCACATTATCTAATCATAGAAGCGTGCATGTTCAAGATACGGTAGCATGCAAAGGCTGCAGGTCTGTGGAGAAGTTCACAATATAAATATCTGTGCAGAATCTCAAACTACATTGATCACTTGCACTATGTACTTTTAATGTAATCTCTACTACATTCCAGATTATTTGGTTGTGCTATTAGATGAAGCAAAGTGAAAACACATTAAGTTGTCGTATAAATACAAAATATTTGACATTGCATTCCTATTTGAACTTTGTTGTGCTTTTGAATGGTTGAAAGTTCAGTGATAACACATTTAGATGACAACTAAACCAAAAGTCAGACATTGTTTTCCATTGGAATTTGGTTGTGCTTAAATGGTTGAAGGCATAGGAAAAACACATTGGGAATTCAAGAGACTTCTGGTTGCCTTTTTAACATGGGTGAACAGAGGTTGAAATATCACTGATCAACATCTCAACCAAAAAGTACCCAAATTTCCACATTGAACAAGATTGCTGCACCGGTGCAAGATTCCGCTACCGTAGGCCGCACTTCAGGACCTCAGACACCATTACATATCATAAGGCTTCACACAGTGGCCTGAAACTCAAAGTTTACAGGCAACATCAGGCCTGCAAGTAGGGTTGCAAAATTCCACAAACTTGTTCCAGAATGTTCCAGTAATCTTCCAACCAGAATATCTGGAAAACGTACCAGAATTTTGCAACTATAACTGTAAATCACATTATGCTGGCTTGCAAAGTGATGTGTAATTCCTATTGGAATCTAGCCAGCTTTACGCTTTCCAACAGTTGACATTTGTATTCACCTGCAACCTGCATTCCTAATGACTGCCAGGGTAAAAAACAGTGGGAGGAAACTACCTAAGCCATTTAAACTGGAACAACCATTTCAGTAATGGTTGCAAAAATGTAATGACTGGATTGGTGTCCACATCAGCAACAAACCTGCATGGTCCAAACACAACAAGACAGTCGTGAAGAGGGCACGACAAAACCTATTCCCCCTCAGGAGACTGAAAATATTTGGCATGGGTCCTCAAAAGGTTCTACAGCTGCACCATTGAGAGCACTGGTTGCATCCTTGCCTGGTATGGCAACTGCTCGGCTTCCGACCGCAAGGCACTACAGAGGGTAGTGCGTATGGCCCATTACATCACTGGGGCCAAACTTCCTACGAAACTTCCACCTCTATACCAGGCGGTGTCAGAGGAAGGCCCTAACAATTGTCAGACTCCAGCCACCCTAGTCATAGACTGTTCTCTCTGCTACCGCATGGCGAGCAGTACCGGAGCGCCAAGTCTAGGTCCAAGAGGCTTCTCAACAGCTTCTAACCAAGCCATAAGACTCCTGAACAGCTAGTCATATGGCTACCCAGACTAGTTGCATTGCTCCCCCCACTCTTCTACGCTGCTGCTACTCTGTTATTATCTATGCATAGTCACTGTAATAACTCTACCTACATGTACAGTACATATTACCTCAATTACCTCGATACCGGTGCCTTCGCACATTGACTCTGTACCAGTACCCCCTGTATATAGCCCAGCTATTGTTATTTACTGATGCTCTTTAATTATTTGTCATTTTTATCTCTCACTTAATTTTATTTGTTCGATTTGGTTGGGGTTGGTATTTTCTTTAAACGGCATTGTTGGTTAAGGGCTTGTAAGTAAGCATTTCACTGTTGTATTCAGCGCGTGTCAAAAATACAATTTGATTTGAAGTGGTAGATCAACACAGAGTTACACATGGAATAGACAAACGTACAGTCAATAACAATAGGAAAAAAAATCGATGTACAGTATGTGCAAATGAGGTAAGATTAGGAAGGTAAGGCAATAAATAGGCCGTAGTGGTGAAGTAATTACAATTTAGCAATTAAACATTGGAGTGATAGATGTGCAGAAGATGAATGTGCAAGTAGAGATACTGGGATGCAAAGGAGCAAAAAAAACTATTAAAAAAACAATATGGGGATGAGGTAGTTGGATGGGCTATTTACAGATGGGCTATTTACAGATGGGCTATGTACAGGTGCAATGATCTGTGAGCTGCTCTGACAGCTGATGCTTAAAGTTAGTGAGGGAGATATGAGTCTCCAGCTTCAGTGATTTTTGCAATTCGTTCCAGTCACTGGCAGCAGAAAACTGGAAGGAAAGGCGGCCAAAGTTGGAATAGGCTTTGGGGGTGACCAGTGAAATATACCTGTTGGAGCACATGCTACAGGTGGGTGCTGCTATGGTGACCAGTGAGCTGAGATAAGGCAGGGCTTTACCTAGCAAAGACTTATAGATGACCTGGAGCCAGAGGGCCAGCCAACGGGAGCATACAGGTCGCAGTGTTGAGTAGTATATGGAGCTTTGGTGACAAAACGGATGGCACTGTGATAGACTGCATCCAATTTGCTGAGTAGAGTGTTGTAGGCTATTTTATAAATTACATCGCTGAAGTCAAGGATCGGTAGGATAGACAGTTTTACGAGGATATGTTTGGCAGCATGAGTGAAGGATGCTTTGTTGTGAAATAGAAAGCCAATTCTAGATTTAACTTTGGATTGGAGAGGCTTAAAGTGAGTCTGGAAGGAGAGTTTACATTCGATCCAGACAACTAGGTATTTATAATTGTCCACATACTCTAAGTCAGAACCATCCAGAGTAGTAGTGATGCTGGACGGGAGGGCAGGTGTGGGCAGCGATCGGTTGAAGAGCATGCATATAGTTTTACTTGCATTTAAGAGCAGTTGGAAGACACGGAAGGAGAGTTGTTTGGCTTTGAAGTTTGTCTGGAGGTTAGTTAACACAGTGTCCAAAGAAGGGTCAGAAGTATACAGAATGGTGTCGTATGCGTTGGGGCTGGATCAGAGAATCATCAGCAGCAAGAGCGACATCATTGATGTATACAGAGAAAAGATTCGGCCTGAGAATTGAACCCTGTGGCACCCCCATAGAGACTGCCAGAGGTCCGGACAACAGGCCATCCATAGGACCTGGCTGAGGTGCACCCATGACCAGCTCAGAATCCAGATTGCATAGCGGAAAAGGTACGGTAAGATTCAAAATGGTCAGTGATCTGTTTGTTAACTTGGCTTTCTAAGACCTTAGAAAGGCAGGGTAAGATAGATATAGGTCTGTAACAGTTTGGGTCTATAGTGTCTCCCCCTTTGAAGAGGGGGATGACCGCGGTAGCTTTCCAATCTTTGGGGATCTCAGACGATACGAAAGAGAGGTTGTGACAATGAGAGAGGTTTTGTCTCTAGAGACATCATTTAGACCAGGTGAGGTCAACGCATGTGTGGGAGGTGAAACACAAGGGCTAGCTAAGCAGGGCTGGAGTCTATTGAGCAGGGCTGGAGTCTCTACAGTGAAATAAGAAAATAATCACAAACCAAAACAGCAATGGACAAGACATATTGACATTAGGGAGAGGCATGCGTAGCCAAGTCATCATAGGGACCAGTGGGAGGCTAGCCGAGCTGGAGACACAGCGATTCAGACAGCTAGCAGGCTAGCAGAAGGGAATTAGGGGGGACATTGCGACGGAAGAAGTCTGTTGTAGCCCCCTCGGACGGTTACGTCGGCAGACCAGTCGTGTTGGATTGGTAGGGCTCCGTGTAGGCAGTAAAAGGGTCCAGGCCAATTGGCAAAATAGGTATTGTAGCCCAAGAAATTGGCTGATGGTCCTCTTCAGCTAGCAGTCCAATATTCTCTAGACAGCTAGCGGGCTGCAGCTAGCAGGCTAGCGGATGGGCCTTCAGGGGACGTCGCGACGGAGGATCCTGTTGACACCCCTCGGGTGGATTATGTCAGTAGACCAGTCGTGGTGGAATCGGTAGGGCTCCATGTCGGCAGTAAAAGGGCTCCAGTCCAATTGGCAAAATATGTATTGTAGCCCAAGGTGTGGCTGATGGACCTCTTCAGCTGGCCGGGGGATGGGCCTAGCGCGAGGCTAGTTCCCAGGCTCACTGGTGCTTGCTTCAGGACAGAGATATTAGCCAGGGGGTAGACACTCGGATAGCAGCTAACTAGCTGCGATGATCCAGGTGAAAAGGTTCAGAGCTTGCGGTAGGAAAACCGGATATGTGGAGAAAGAGCAGTCCGGTAAGCTCCGGGTTGAAACGCGCTGTGCAGACTGGCAGGAGTTGGCCAGGCTAAGGTTAGCTGATGACTGCTTGCCGTGGCTAACTGACTATTAGCTAGTTAGCTGGATAGCTTCTGTTCGGGGTTCCGGTTCTGAAGTATAGAAAATAGCAGATCCATACCACATGTTAAAACTGAGGTTAAAATATAAAAAAATATAGACGAATGAAAAAGAAAGATATATACACGGGACACGACAAAATGAAGACAAAGACATCTGAACTGCTACGCCATCTTGGATCCATGGAGGTGGCTGCATCATGTTATGGGTATGCTTGCCATTGGCATGGACGAGGGAGTTTAAATATTTTTTTAAACAAACGTAATAGACCGGCAAAATTCTAGAGAAAAACCTAGTTCAGTCTGCTTTCCAAGAGACAAATTCACCTTTCTGCACATGGCCAAATATACACTGGAGTTGCTTACCAAGAAGACATTCAATGTTCCTGAGTGCCCTAGTTACACTTTTGACTTTTGAAAATATATAACAAATGAACTTTTTTCCTACCATGTTCTACTGCAGTTATATATATATTTTAATGCTTTTAATATTTGTGTTTTTGCATATACATTGAGTGATTGATTGATTAAATGTTATGCTACACAAAGATCTAAAGTAATCCAATCATTTACTTTTTGCACTCGTTACTGAAATGGTAGTTCCAATTTAAATGGCTTAGGTAGTTTCCTCCCACTGTTCTTAACCCTGGCAGTCATTAGGAATGCAGGTTGCGTGTGAATACAAATTTCAACTGTTGGATAGCCTAACACTGGCTATATTCAATAGGAATTACATGTGATTGTGAATTACAGTTAGGGTAGAAAAATACTGAGACATTTTCCAGAAATCCTGGTTGGAAGATTACTGGAACATCATTGGGGAAAGTTTGTTGAATTTTACAACCCTACTTTCAGTTCTGATGTTGCCTGTAAACTATGAGTTTCAGGCCACTGTATAAGGCGTTATGATATGTACAGTAATGGTTCAATTATAATGATAATATTTGCCTAGGAACTCACTTGGTGAAGGCCACAGGACTGAAAATGAACAAATTCAACAACCATGTTTCTGTCACTAACAAACACAGTCATGGGAAAAGGCAAGGCACACTGGGAAATTCTTGGAGGTGTGGCTTAGTGGGGGTATTACATTTAGGAATACCTTACTCAAAAAATCTGCATTTATATTACTCATATGAAGGTAGTACTGCTCACAGAATATTTTTTAGGTAATCGGTTTCCTCAAAATGTTTTAGTAGCCAGAGCTTATCCAGTTTTACAGTGTATGAATAGTTTCTGAAGTGCATTATGAAAGTATTCAGACCCCTTGACTTTTTCCACATTTTTTTACAGCCTTATTCAAAAATGGATTAAATACATTTTTTTACTCATCAATCTACACCCATAATGACAAAGCGAAAACAGATTTTTAGAAATGTTTGCATTTATTTTGAGGTGGCAGGGTAGCCTAGTGGTTAGAGCGTTGGACTAGTAACCAAAAGGTTGCAAGTTCAAATCCCCGAGCTGACAAGGTACAAATCTGTCGTTCTGCCCCCGAACAGGCAGTTAACCCACTGATCCTAGGCCGTCTTTTTTTTTTTTACATAATAACCTTAATAGCGTTATCTGGACGTGGTTCGTCAGGACCTCCACCAGCCAAAGCTAAGTAGTAACATTAACACTATTACTTTTATTGCAGTCGCTGAACTCATAATATACAGGAGATCGATCGCCTTAGGGCGAGGATAGCTGTGCTGCAATCCCAGCTTCAGACGCAATCGTTAGGCAAGGGTCATTTAAGTGAAGGAAAAGGTGAAACAGCGTCTGTGCCATAAGTACAGATAGTAGTGTAAATCCCCTCACACAGTCCTCGCAGCCGGACAATTTTCTCATGGCTTCTGGAAGGAAATGCTGTAGGAACGCTCAACCGCTGTTTTTTTTATATTAAAAATTTATTTCTGCTTTTTTATTATGGGGTATTGTGTGTAGATTGATGTGGGTGGGGGGCAATTTAATCAATTTTATAATAAGGCTGTAATATAATGAATGCACTCTATATGACTCATAAAGTATTGCTACATTTCATTTGCTCTGTTAAATCTACCCTTTGGAATGACTTCGATAGCAACAATGAAGATGTGTAGTTATTAAAAGGTCTCAATAATCATTCTAACTAATCAAAGCACATTTTATTTGTCACATGCACAAAATACAGCTGGTGTAGACTTTATCATGAGGAATAAAATAAAATTCACAAGAATGGAGCTATATACTGTAAGTACTGGTAGCAGATCAATGTGCAGAGGTATGAGGTGTTTGAGGTAGATGTGTACATTTGAAGTCGGAGGTTTACATACACTTAGGTTTGAGTCATTAAAACTTTCAACCACTCCACAAATTTCTTGTTAACAAACTATAGTTTTGGCAAGTCAGTTAGGACATCTACTTTGTCATTTTTCCAATAATTGTTTACAGACAGATTATTTCACTTATAACTCACTGTATCACAATTCTAGTGGGTCAGAAGTTTACATACACTAAGTTGACTGTGCCTTTAAACAGCTTGGAAAATTCCAGAAAATGATGTCATGGCTTTAGAAGCTTCTTATAGGCTAATTGACATCATTTGAGTCAATTGGAGATATATCTGTGAATGTATTTCAAGGCCTACTTTCAAACTCAGTGCCTCTTTGCTTGACATCATGGGAAACTCAAAGAAATCAGCCAAGACCTCCATAAGTCTGGTTCATCCTTGGGAGCAATTTCCAAACACCTGAAGGTACCACGGTCATCTGTACAAATAATAGTACGCAAGTATAAACACCATGGGACCACGCAGCCGTCAAACCGCTCAGGAAGGAGACTCTTTCTGTCTCCTAGAGATTAACGTACTTTGGTACGAAAAGGGCAAATAAATCCCAGAACAACAGCAAAGGACCTTGTGAAGATGCTGGAGGAAACAGGTACAAAAGTATCTATATCCACAGTAAAACAAGTCCTATGTCGACATAACCCGAAAGGCTGCTCAGCAAGGAAGAAGCCACTGCTCCAAAACTACCATAAAAAAGTCAGACTACAGTTTGGAACTGCACATGTGGACAAAGATCATACCTTTTGGAGAAATGTCCTCTGGTCTGATGAAACAAAAATAGAATTGTTTGGCCATAATGTCCATCGTTATGTTTGGAGGAAAAAGGGGGAGGCTTGCAAGCCGAAAAACATCATCCCAACCGTGAAGCATGGGGGTGGCAGCATCATGTTGTGGGGGTGCTTTGCTGCAAGAGGGACTGGTGCACTCACAAAATAGATGAGGAATGAAAATTATGTGGATATATTGAAGCAACATCTCAAGACATCAGTCAGGAAGTTAAAGCTTGGTCACAAATGGGTCTTCCAAATGGACAATGACCCCAAGCATACTTCCAAAGTTGTGGCAAAATGGCTTAAGGACAACAAAGTCAAGGTATTGGAGTGTCCATCAGAAAGCCCTGACCTCAATCCTATAGACAATTTGTGGGCAGAACTGAAAAAACGTGTGCGAGCAAGGAGGCCTACAAACCTGACTCAGTTACACCAGCTCTGTCATGAGGAATGGGAGGAATGAGGGATGAGGAAACTTATTGTGGGAAGCTTGTGGAAGGCTGAAATAAATCATTCTCTCTACTATTATTCTGACATTTCACATTCTTAAAATAAAGTGGTGATCCTACCTGACCTAAGACATGGAATTTTTACTAGGATTAAATGTCAGGAATTGTGAAAAACTGAGTTTAAATGTATTTGGCTAAGGTGTTTGTAAACTTCCGACTTCAACTGTATGTATGTGTGTTTGTGTTGTGTCGGTCTGTGTATGTGTGTGTCATTTGTATGTGTGTTTATGTACTGTATGTGAATGTGTGTGAGGGTGCATATATTTTTTACTGTATATATAGTCTAATGATTATGTGTAGGGTCAGTGCAAGATAAAGTAATTGCAGATGGTTTGGGTAGATGGTAGCAGAGTGAACAGTCTATGGCTTGGATGGCTGGAGTTTTTGGCAATTTTTCGGGCCTTCCTCTTACACCGCCTGATATAGAGATCCTGAATGGCAGCGAACTCGGCCCCTGTGATTTACTGGACTTTCCGCACCACCCTCTGTAGCGCTTTGCGGTCAAGGCTGGTGTATTTGCCATACCAAGCGGTGATGCAGCCAGTCAAGATGCTCTCGATGGTGCAGCTGTATATCTTTTTAAAGCTTAAAAGGGCACATGCCAAATCTTTTCAGCCTGAGGGGGATGAGGCACTGACGTGTCCTCTTCCCGACTATGCGGTGTGTGGACCATGTTAGGTCCTTAATGATTTAGATGCAAAGAAACTTGAAGGACTCAAACCTCTCCACAACAGCCCCATCGATGTGGATGGGGGCATGCTCGCCTCTCTTTTGCCTATAGTCCACAATCAGCTCCTTGATCTTACTGACATTGAGGGAGAGGTTGTTGTCCTGGCACCACACTGCAAAGTCTCTGACCTCCTCCTTGTAGGCTGACTTATTGCCATCGGTGAGCAGGTCTATCACCATCGTGTCGTCAGCAAACTTGATGATAGTGTTGGAGTCATGTGCAGCCACGCAGTCGTGAGTGAACAGGGAGTACAGAAGGGGCTAAGCACGCACCCCTGAAGGGCCCACATGTTGAGGGTCAGCATGGCGGATGTTTTGTTGCCTACCCTCACCACCTAGGGCGGACGATCAGAAAGGTCAGTGTCCAATTGCAGAGGGAGGTGTTTCATCCCGGTGTCCTTTGTTTAGTGGTGAGCTTTGATGGCACTATGGTGTTGAACAGTGAGCTGAAGTCAATGAACAGCATTCTCACATACAATAGGTGTTCCTTTTGTCCAGGTGGGAAAGGACAGTGTGGAGTACAATAGAGATTGCATCATCTGTGGATCTGTTGGGGCGGTATGCGTATTGGAGTGGGTCCAGTGTGTCTGGGATGATTGTGTTGATGTGAGCCATGACCAGCCTTTCAAAGCATTTCATGGTTAAAGATGTGAGTCGGGGCGATAGTCATTTAGACAGGTCACCTTGGCGTTCTTGGGCATGGGGACTATGGTGGTTTGCTTGAAACATGTGGGTATTACAGACTGGGTCAGGGAGAGGTTGAACATGTCACTATGGTGGTATGCATACGCATACCGCCCCGGTCTGCCTACCCATGTCAGAGACGCAAACTCGGTCTCAACCTTTAAGTCTTTACTGAAGACTCATCTCTTCAGTGGGTCATATGATTGAGTGTAGTCTGGCCCAGGAGTGGGAAGGTGAACGGAAAGGCTCTGGAGCAACGAACCGCCCTTGCTGTCTCTGCCTGGCCGGTTCCCCTCTTTCCACTGGGATTCTCTGCCTCTAACCCTATTACAGGGGCTGAGTCACTGGCTTGCTGGGGCTCTCTCATGCCGTCCCTGGAGGGGGTGCGTCACCTGAGTGGGTTGATTCACTGTTGTGGTCATCCTGTCTGGGTTGGCGCCCCCCCCCTTGGGTTGTGCCGTGGCGGAGATCTTTGTGGGCTATACTCAGCCTTGTCTCAGGATGGTAAGTTGGTGGTTGAAGATATCCCTCTAGTGGTGTGGGGGCTGTGCTTTGGCAAAGTGGGTGGGGTTATATCCTTCCTGTTTGGCCCTGTCCGGGGGTGTCCTCGGATGGGGCCACAGTGTCTCCTGACCCCTCCTGTCTCAGCCTCCAGTATTTATGCTGCAGTAGTTTATGTGTCGGGGGGCTGGGGTCAGTTTGTTATATCTGGAGTACTTCTCCTGTCCTATTCGGTGTCCTGTGTGAATCTAAGTGTGCGTTCTCTAATTCTCTCCTTCTCTCTTTCTTTCTCTCTCTCGGAGGACCTGAGCCCTAGGACCATGCCCCAGGACTACCTGACATGATGACTCCTTGCTGTCCCCAGTCTACCTGGCCATGCTGCTGCTCCAGTTTCAACTTCCACCTGACTGTGCTGCTGCTCTAGTTTCAACTGTTCTGCCTTATTATTATTCGACCATGCTGGTCATTTATGAACATTGAACATCTTGACCATGTTCTGTTATAATCTCCACCCGGCACAGCCAGAAGAGGACTGGCCACCCCACATAGCCTGGTTCCTCTCTAGGTTTCTTCCTAGGTATTGGCCTTTCTAGGGAGTTTTTCCTAGCCACCGTGCTTCTACACCTGCATTGCTTGCTGTTTGGGGTTTTAGGCTGGGTTTCTGTACAGCACTTTGAGATATCAGCTGATGTACGAAGGGCTATATAAATAAATTTGATTTGATTTGATTTGATAGACACTTCCTAGCTGGTCAGTGTATGCTCTGAGTACGCATCCTGGTAATCCATCTGGCCCTGCAGCCTTGAGAATGTTAACCTGTTTAAAGGTCTTACTCACGTCCGCTACGGTGAGTATGATCCCACAGTCATTTGAAACAGCTGGTGCTCTCATGCATGGTTCAGTGTTACTTGCCTTTTAGCGAGCACATAGAAGGCATTTATCTCTTCTGTTAGGCTCTGGGAAGCTCGCAGCTGAGTTTCCCTTTTTTAATCCGTGATATTTTTCAAGCCCAGCCACATACGAAGAGAGTCGGAACCGGTGTAATAGGATTCCACCTTCCTCCTATACTGTCCTTTCAAGTTTGATGTCTCATCAGATGTGGTAGCAGGCTTTCTTACATGCGTCCATGTCCTTTTCCCATGTCCCTTTCCTTGTCAGACAAACTCAACTGCTGACCTCCGTCTCAGCATCATGGATATTGATATCTTCTCCCATTTAGGAAGTTGATTAAATGGTTGCATGGCGGGTGTGGGGCAACTATTAGGCATTTCATTAGGGACTAATGAAAGGCTTTTGCCGACATCTCATCCTCATTCTCGGGCTTAACCCAACGCTGCCTCACACCGACTCTGACATGAAAAAAAAATCCTCGCTCTAGCCTCCTAGGATTTCATATTCCAGTGTATTCTTCTCTTTTAATTAATGCCTAGTTATACTGTATGGTTTAACTCTGACTCATTAGTGGAGAGAGCTTCACTATAGGTGCAGTATAGGAAATGTCCCCAAGGATATTAACTTTAGGATGTGGTGGAAACATAATGACTAGTTGAAAAGATGCTGAGACGATGTATGCTGTCTGGAGGGAGCTGTGTTTTAAGTAAGAGACTATTAGGAGAATATGCAATTGAATAAATTCCTTATTTCCTCTTGGAGGTATCGAATCTGATAATGTACGCACAGGCACGCACACACGCACACACACAATGACTGCTATGACTGAATTTTGCGGACTGTAACTACGGTGAGAGTGTACCCTTTCTCACTGATGAGATTAATGTGTGTGAGGGTGAGGAGGAGGAGGAGGAGAGGAGGAAGGGAGGAGAGTCAGCAATGACAAGTCTCTGTGGACCCACTCCTCGACAAACACCCAGCCGTGCTGATGTCACAGGCATCATCTACGTGTGTGTGTGTGTGTGTGTGTGTGTGTGTGTAACTGAGGACTTGGTGGACTGTATATTCTTCAGGTTAGGTTTTATTTTATGAGTTCACTCCGTGTACAGAGGATTACAGGCGAGGTGGTTTAATGACACTGAAGATTCACATTACGGGCATGGAACAACACAGTGTATGTAGTATGGATGTAGTATGGATGGACTAAGGTACTTAGTGGCATCTTGCCTCAACCAAACTGTGTTTGGTTCTGAAAAGGGAGGAAATAAAGTTACAATAGTGAATGCCATATACATCATACAATCTCCAATTCACATCTTTTATAAACAATATGCACGTCTAACATCTTATGCTATACATGACAATACAGTGCTAGGCTATACAAAGTCACTCCACTAATTAAGGATCAAAGGAGTCCCGTCGCACGTGTACTACAAAGCTTTGCACCGCCATCTTCAGTACAGGGCTACAACTGCACAATGAACTTGAAATACCTCTACAAGGTTCACAATGAAATACACACATATTATCTATAGTTATACAATTACAGGGCATGTAAAAAGGCGCTGGGTGACAGGACACAATACGAATCCTAGGCTAAATGTCCAAAATAATTTGACAGGAGAGGCCGAGCTAGCAGGCTTAGCTAAAGTTGCTAGCTCGTGGTCGCTTGCGGTAGAAATGCCTAATTAGCATATCCATAAAATATGACAATATTGTCACCGAGTGCGTCTGTAGACATAAGCACCTGAAGGATATGAAATATGGAGTTACATACTGTATCAAAAAGGATGCACGCTGGCCTTGGCTAACACAATGAAAAGATAACTGGTGGAAAAACACAAGATGGCTGGAACTTTCTCTCACATGACTTCTCGCGAGCTGATCTTGTTCCATGAGCTAGAGATTGCCCAGCATGCTCTGCTCCACTTCACCAGTGGGTATATTCTACTATGATACCTACTATATCTCCACAGCCTTTTGTACAGTGTGAGTGCGTGCGCAGGCGGTACCATGAGTGCGTGAGTGTGTCTGCATCTGCGTCTGCCTGTGTTCATTGGGCTCTAAAGTGCTCATCAGTCTTAGCTGATTGCCTCTAAATGTCTCAAATTGCACTCTCTTGTGTTCCTCTTGACTGTCAAGTGTCTATTCAATATTCTCTCCCTCCAGTGTCTGCCTCCATACTAGAATCAAAAGCTGATTATTCATTGAAGGTTTATCTCCACAGCTGAAATGACCTCCGTGGCTTCTCACTGCAGCCACTCTACCATGTTTATTTACAAATGTTTGAATACAGCTTTTTATGCTTGATTTCAAGCAGAGTTGGCCCACTCTGGAGAGTCACATGTTGTACAAGCTTTTGTAAAAGCCATTTTAATCTAGCTTCAATTGTCTTTTTTCATGACTGTGTTCTTGACTGAGTGTTACTGTTTAAAGCATGTCTGTCTGGATGGTTGCCCTCTTGTTTAGAGTTGTCAGGGTTTGGGGGTTGGTGGGTGGTTTGCAGTGGATGGGTTGGTGGGGTGGCTAATATTATGGGGTGCGTGCCCTCGGCCAGTGAGCAGTCGATGACTGTGTGAGGATGTCTCCAGACAGCTGGGAGGCTGCGGGGCAGCCGTGGACATGGGCACTCCTCTCATGACCTTGCTGTCTGTTCGCTGTCTGTAAAGCTGATCTGACAGCACTCTGCTTCGAGCCCTGGGCCCACGTCTGAATGCACAGCCAGGCCCACGAGTGAATGCACAGCCAGGCCCACGAGTGAATGCGCAGCCAGCAGGTCACAGACAGACAGACAAGACAAGACAAGACGGTCCATTCACTCTTATGGTGTTCTGAGGATGATGACACTTCTCCTTCAGGATCAGTGTGAGATGTCACAATTTCAAGTAGACATTTAAAAAATGTCATCTAGACAATAAGATCCAATAGGATCCAGGCTACTGAATGTGTAGGATATAGCATGCATGCACATGTAGCTGCCTTACCAGGCGATTAATGCTTCTAGACATTACCTGACTGTTAACCAAGGAAGTGATATCGTGAGAGATATTTACATTTTCACTTTAACCCCAAAAGCTCTAACAGAGGGAAATGTTGACCCAAATGGGTGAAAAGGTCATAATTTCAAAATCCTTTTTTTATCCTTCTGAAAATGTGGGACTTTGTCAAGCCACTAGTTACCGACAAAAAAAACGCATGATTTACGATGATGTATGTGTTACTATGGAGGAATTAAAATCATCTCTCTGTTGTACTGTACACTAGAAATGCATGGCTAATCTGGAAATGTTGACTCAATAGTGCACCAAATTTGGCACAGAGGTAGATTTATGTACCCGCCTTCAGAAAATATTCATACCCCTTGACTTAATCCACATTTTGTTGTGTTACAGCCTGAATTCAAAACATATTAAAAATATATATTTTTCTCACCCATCTACTCACAATGCTCCATTATGACAAACTTAAATGTTTTTAGAAATGTTTGCAAATGTATTGAAAATGCAATGGAGAAATATCTAATTGACATAAGTATTCACACCCCTGATTCAATACTTTCTAGAAGCACCTTTGGCAGCGTTTACAGCTGTGTATCTTTCTGGGTAAGCTCTTTACAACATTTGCCTATTATTTTATTTTTTTATTCTTCACGCTTCTTTAAAAAAATTGTTCAACCTCTGTCAAACTCGTTGTTGATCATTGGTAGACAACTACTTTCAGGTCTTGCCATAGATTTTCAAGTATACTGAACAAAAATATAAACACAACATGCAAACATGTCAACGATTTTACTGATTTACATTTCATATATGGAACTCAGTCAATCTAAATAAATTCCTTAGGCCCTAATCTATGGATTTCACATAACTGGGCAGGGGCACAGCCATGGTTGGGCTTGGGAGGGCATAGGCCCACCCACTTGGGAGCAAGGCCCACCCACTGGGAAGCCAGGCCCAGCCAATCTAAATATTTTTTTTCCCACAAAAGGGCTTTATTACCATCGGTGGAAAAATAACCCAATTTTCATATCTGAGTAAAAGTAAAGATACCTTAGAAGAAAACAACTAAAGTAAAAGTCACCCAGTAAAATACTACTTGAGTAAAAGTCTAAAAGTATTTGGTTTGAAAGTAAAAGTATAAATTAGACAATTTTCCTGTCCTGCTAAGCATTCAAAATGTAACGAGTACTTTTGACTGTCAGGGAAAATGTAAGGAGTAAAAAGTACATTATTTTCTTTAGGAATGTAGTGGAGTAAAATTAAAAGTTGTCAAAAATATAAATAGTAAAGTTAAGTACAGATACCCCAAAAAATGACTTAAGTAGTACTTTACAGTATTTTTCTTAAGTACTTTACACCACTGTTTATCACAGACATAAATGAAGAAGCTAGATGTGGAGGTCCTGGGCTGGCGTGGTTATATGTGGTCTGCGGTTGTGAGGCCGGTTGGACGTACTGCCAAATTCTCTAAAACGACATTGGAGGCGGCTTATGGTAGAGAAATTAACATTCAATTCTCTGTCTACAGCTCTGGGGGACATACCTGCAGTCAGTATGCCAATTGCATGCTCCCTTAAAACTTGAGACATCTGTGGCATTGTGTTGTGTGATAAAACGGCACATTTTACTGGCCTTTTATTTTCCACGGCACAAGATGCACCTCTGTAATAATCATGCTGTTTAATCAGCTTCTTGATATGCCATACCTGTCAGGCGGATGGATTATCTTGGCAAAGGAGAGATGCTCACTAACAGGGATGTAAAGAGAGAAATAAGGTTTATGTGCATATGGAACATTTCTGGGATTTTTTATTTAATCTCATGAAACATGGGACCAACACTTTACATGTTGCGTTTTTATTTTTGTTCAGTATAGATTTAAGTCAAATCTGCAACTCGGTCACTCAAGAAATGGTGAAAAGCAGACTGAACCATGTTTTCCTCTAGGATTTTGCTAAACTCCATTCTGTTTATTTTTATTCTGAAAAACTTAACGATTATAAGCATACCCAGAACATGATGCAGCCACCACTAAGCTTGAAAATGTGGAGTTGTACTCAATGATATATTGTATTTGATTTGCCCCAAACATAACAGTTTGTATTGAGGACAAAAAGCTAATTGCTTTGCCACATTTTCTGCAGTATTACTAATGCCTTTGCAAACAGGATGCACGTTTTGGAATATTTGTATTCTGTACAGGCTTCCTTCTTTTCCATTTGTTAATTAGATTGGTATAGTGGAGTAACTACTATGTTGTTGATCCATCCTCAGCCATTAAAGTCTGTAACTGTTTTAAAGTCATGATTGGCCTCAGGGTGAAATCCCTGATCAGTTTTCCCCCTCTCTGGCAAATGTATCTTTGTACTGACTAGGTGTGTTGATACGCCATCCACAGTGTAAATAACAACTTCATCATGCTCAAAGCGAAATTTGTTTTTTTAAATGTTTTACCCATCTCCCAATTGGTGCCCTTCTTTGCGATGCATTGTAAAATCTCCCTGATCTTTTTGGTTGAATCTGTGTTTATTCAGTTCTCGACTGAGGGGCCTTATAGATAATTGTATCTGTGGGGTACAGAGATGAGGTAGTCATTAGAAAATCATGTTAAACACTATTATTGCACACAGATTGAGTCCATGCAACTTATTATGTGACTTGTTAAGCACATTTTTACTACTTAACTTATTTAAGCTTGCCATAACAAAGGGGTTGAATACCTACTGACTCAAGACATTTCAGCTTTTCATTTTTAATGAACTTCTAAAAAAGGTTGATAAACATGATTCCACTTTGACATTATGGGGTATTTAATCCATTTTAAATACAGGCTGTAACACAGCAAAATGTGGAAAAAGTCAAGGGGTGTAAATACTTTCCGAAGGCTCTGTAGATATGGAGCCACCCCTGATGTGTGGGCCTCCCACTCCTATTTATTTTCTGGTTAGGGCCAGTTTGCACTGTTCTGTGAAGGGAGTAGTACACAGCGTTGTACGAGATCTTCAGTTTCTTGACAATTTCTCACATGGAATAGGCTTCATTTCTCAGAACAAGAATAGACCGATGAGTTTCAGAAGAAAGTTATTTGTTTCTGACCATTTTTAGCCTGTAATCGAACACACAAATGCTGATGCTCCAGATACTCAACTAGTCTATAGAAGGCCAGTTTTATTGCTTCTTTAATCAGAACAACCATTTTCAGCTGTGCTAACATAATTGCAAAAGGGTTTTCTAATGATCAATTAGCCTTTTAATATGATAAACTTGGATTAGCTAACAACGTGCCATTGGAACACAGGAGTGATGGGTGCTGATAATGGGCCTATGTACGCCTATGTTTCCAGATAGTCATTTACAGCATTAACAATGTCTACACTGTATTTCTGATCAATTTGATGTTATTTTAATGGACAAAAAAAACACTTTAAAAAGCAAGGTCACTTCTAAGTGACCCCAAATTTTTTGAACAGTGGTGTATGTGACCGAACGCTTCAATTCAGTCTTATGTAGCAACATTTTTACATTGGATAAAGTAGAGACTCAGAGCTAAAAAATAGTATATCATACACTGCAGTTGAGGAACAATGGGAAAGTACATCTGCTTTGAAAGGTGATAAACTATTGAGAAAATTGACTTTGAATGTGTTTTTTACACCTACAGGAGAACTCTTCTTTGTCTACACCCATTCAGCATCGTTCACACCCTCTTAAGAACATTTTTAAGCCTTAGCCCCACCCATCTCTTTAAGGATGGACATGTGAAATCTAAGTTTATTTGTCACATGCACAGGATACAGAAGGCGAAAACGGTACTGTGAAGTTGTAATTTGCATAGTAGCAATATCAAAATATTTTATCAAATATTTTATCATTATTCAATGACTCCTACCCGACACACTTGTATAAATTGATGGGTCATGTAAAGGAAATTCTAAAACCACCCCCCAGCCACATCTACTAAGTGGATGGGTCACTATTGTCTAGACATGTACACATGTTCATGAAATACAATAGATGGCTGTAATCACCCGCAGACACACCTGGCTAATTTGATGGGTCATGTAATAATCTGGCCGAAGTGGAGTCTTTTGCTTTGACATGTAGCTAGCTAAACTATGAACCAGCATAATCCCAACTCATACTACTACCAATACAAACATTGTCATAGCTGTAGTATGAATCTGCAGGTAGTCAAAGCTAACAAACTAGGTTCAATGTTAGCTAGCTAACATTAGGCTATAACTAGCAATGCAAATGGTTTCTGATTCAAATAATATTACTACACAGATCATACACATAACATTAGCTAGCGAGCCAGCAAGCTAACGTTTGCTAGCTAACTAACATTACGCTTTGACTTGCAATAAAAATGACTTTCTGACTAAATTTGAAACATGTCTGAAAATGTTGCTAGACATGGGTGAACGCTTCATGGCAGTCTGCAACCATTTAATTCTGTTTTGTTTGTTTGGCCAGCGTTGTGTCAAGTCCCTCCGGTTCACACTGACCATGGCGTGTTCAGAAAGTAGTCCATCACTTTTTCCAACTGACCTGTCGATAGTACCTGCTAAATTCAGTGCATCAATGTTGTTGAGAAAAGTAGTACAACTTTTGTAGTTCTCGATAGCTAATGCTATATCTTTCAAAAACAGTGCAGTAGAAAGGACTGACAACACATACTGAGCAGTTCATGTTATAACGGAAGCATGCTATCTCCCGGCATGTCCAGTCCATCCATTATGTCAGCCAATCATGGTTAGCGGGAACGTTCCTGTCTTTTGTGTGGCTAAACTAACTAGGCTCTTAATTTAAAAAATGTATTCATATTTATGGATGTAGTGCAAGTTTGTTATGCACCTTTCTGGTTATAACCTTTTTCGGGCAAGACATATCTTCCAAAGGTGGGGGAGTGGCAATCTTTACCAAGGATCACCTTTACCAAGGATCACCAAACAATTTGATTAGCTGGTTTTAAGCATTAAACTTTCAAATAGCTCTTTGTTGACCGTTGCTGGGTGCTATCGTCCTCCATCAGGACCAGCCCGTACCCTACCTGCCCTAACGTCTCACCTGGCCCCTTACACTGTCTGAATTTGTCCTGCTAGGTGACCTAAACTGGGACATGCTTAAACCACCTGACCAAGTCCTAAAGCAGTCCCCCATAGGGACTGCCAGAGGTCCGGACAACATGCCCTTCGATTTGACACACTGAACTCTGTCTGCTAAGCAGTTGGTGGCAGTCATTAGAAAAACCAGGGCTATTGAGTCTGCCGATAAGAATACGGTGTGAATTTGTGAATCCTCACAAATAATCCTGATAGGTATCAGTCTGGTGTTTTCTGTTATGACCTTAGTGATCACTGTTCATAGCCTGTGTTCGTAATGGCTGCTCAGTGAAAATACCTGTCCTGATTTGTCTTAGACGCTTGCTAAAAAACTTTAATGAGCATGCCTTCCTTCATGAACTGGCCTCTGTAAAATGGTATGGAATCAGCTTGATCCCCTCTGTCGAAGACACTTGGACCTTCTTTTTTTATATTTTCAGTGGTATTGTTAACAAACACGCCCCATATAGAAAATAAGAATTAAAAACAGTTTCAGACCCTAGTTCGACTGTGATCTTGCAGAATTACTCCACCTCAAGAATTGCATTTGGCGAAAGGCTCAGCACATGCATACTCAGTCTGACTGGCTCTCGTTCAGGCATATGAGAAATACTGTAAGTGCACTCAGGCTATCCAGATGGCCAAAGTTAGTGACTTTAAGGAGCAATTCTCTCTCTGTGGGTCTAACCCCAATAAGTTCTGTAAATCAGTTAAATACCTGAAGAATAAACCATCCTCCTCACAGCTGCTCATGTCCCTTAATGTTGATGATGTGGTGGTTACTGGCAAGAAGCATATGGCTGAGCTCTCTAATCACCACTTCATTAAGTCAGGATTCCTATTTGACTCAGCCATGCCTCCTTGCCGTCCAACATTTCCTCATCTCCCACCCCTTCTAATGTGACTATCCCCGATTCTTCTCCCTCTCTTTCCCCTTCCCCACTACAATGTTTCTCCTTTCAGGCCGTCACTGATTCCGAGGTGTTAAAGGAGCTCCTGAAACTTAGACCCTTTCTTTTTTAAGGTTGCTGCCCCTATCATAGCCAAGCCTGTCTCTGACCTTTTGAACCTGTCTCTCCTTTCTGAGGAGTTTCCCATTGCTTGGAAGGCAGCCACGGTTCGTACTTTATTTAAAGGGGGAGATCAAGCTGTTCCTAAATGTTATAGGCCTATTTCTATTTTGCCCTGTGGAAAAACTTGTCAATAATCAACTGACTGGCTTTCTTGATGTTTATAGTATTCTCTCTGGTATGCAGTCTATTTTCCATTTTCCGTTTTTCTGTTGTGTCACTGCAACTTTAAAGGTCCTCAATGATGTTACCATTGCCTTTGACTCTAATCAATGTTGTGCTGCTATTTCTATTGACTTGGCCAAAGCTTTTGATACGGTAGACCATTCCATTCTTGTGGGCCGGCCAAGAAGTATTGGTGTCTCTGAGGAGTTTATGGCCTTGTTTGCTAACTACTTCTCTCAAAGAGTGCAGTGTATAAAGTCAGAAAATCTGCTGTCTCAGCCACTGCCTGTCACCAAGGGAGTGCCCCAAGGCTCAATCCTAGACCCCAAACTCTTCTCAATTTACATCAACAACATAGCTCAGGCAGTAGGAAGTGCTCTCATTCGTTTATATGCAGATGATACAGTCTTATACTCAGCTAGCCCCTCCCCGGATTTTGTGTTAAATGCTCTACAACAAAGCTTTCTTAGTGTACAACAAGCTTTCTCTTCCCTTAAACTTGTTCTGAACACCTCCAAAACAAAGGTAGTGGTAAGAAGAATGCCCCTCTCCCCACAGGTGTGATTACTACCTCTGAGAGTTTAGAGCTTGATGTAGTCACCTCATACAAGTACTTGGAAGTATGGCTAGAAGGTACACTGTCCTTCTCTCAACACATATCAAAGCTGCAGGCTAAAGTTAAATCTAGACTTGGTTTCATCTATCATAGTTGCTCCTCTTTCACCCCAGCTGCTAAACTAACCCTGATTCAGATGACCATCCTACCCATGCTAGATTATGCAGATGTAATTTATAGATCAACAAGTAAGGGTGCTCTCAAACAGCTAGATGTTCTTTACCATTCGGCCATCAGATTTGCCACCAATGCTCCTTTTAGGACACATCACTGCACTCTATACTCCTCTGTAAACTGGTCATCTCTGTATACCAATCACAAGACCCATTGGTTGATGCTTGTTTATAAAATCCTCTTAGGCCTCACCTACCACTATCTGAGATATCTACTGCAGCTCTCATCCTCCACATACAACACCTGTTCTGCCAGTCACATTCTGTTAAAGGTCCCCAAAGCACACACATCCCTGGGTCGCTCCTCTTTTCAGTTCGCTGCAGCTAGCGACTGGAACGAGCTGCAACGCACACACAAACTAGACAGTTTTATCTCAATCTCTTCATTCAATGACTCAATCATGGACACTCTTACTAACAGTTGTGGCTGCTTTGCATGATGTATTGTTGTCTCTACCTTCTTGCCCTTTGTGCTGTTGTCTGTACCCAACAATGTTTGTACCATGTTTTGTGCTGCTACCATGTTGTGTTGCCACCATGTTGTTGTCATGTTGTGTTGTCATGTGTTGCTGCCTTGCTATGTTGTTGTCTTAGGTCTCTTTTTATGTAGTGTTGTCTCTCTTGTCGTGATATGTGTTTTGCCCTATATTTATGTTTTATTTCTTTATTTTTATTCCCATCCCCGCAGGAGGCCTTTTGCCTTTTGGTAGTAACTGACTTGTAACTGGAATCCAGTTACTTGCCTAGTTAAATAAGCTTAAGTATATATATTTTTTATTAAAACGCAGGAGTGGCTTGTGGACAAGTCTATGAAAGTCCTTGAGTGTCCCAGCCAGATCCCTGACTTGAAGCCGATCGAAAAACATTGGAGAGACCTGAAAATAGCTGTGCAGCGATGCTCCCCATCCATCCCGACAGAGCTTGAGAGGATCTGCAGAGAAAAATGGGACAAACTCCCCAAATACAGGTGTGCCAAGCTTGTAGTGTCATACCAAAAGAAGACTCAAGGCTTTAATCACTGCCAAAGGTGCTTCAACAAAGTGCTGAGTAAAGGGTCTGAATACCTTAGTAAAAAAACATACTTCACAGAGGTTTAGATGGTCCTATGATTCTCTACACTATACTTGCTTGTTTTGTCTCAAAACAAAAATTAGGTGAACTTTTCAAATTTTGGCAACCAGAACACGCCAGAACGATTTCTGCGTTGTGCACCTTTAAAAATGAAATAGAGTCACTGTTTTTATTGATGTAATTCCAAAGGTTAGGTTTAACAGAGCAAATGAGACCATACTTTATCATTCGGAAAGTATTCAGACCCCTTGAATTTTCCCACATTTTGTTACGTTACAGCTTTATTCTAAAATGGATTCAATATTTTTTTCTTCTCATCAATCTACACAAAATACCCCATAATGACAAAGCAAAAACATGTTTTAATTTTTTGGGGCAGATTTTTATAAATATATATTAAAAAAAAGTGGAAATATCACGTTAAAAAAATGTACGATACTTATTGCAGCTGTAAGTGTATATTTCTCAACAATCATTCTCACGGCAGCACATTTGTAATATTCGGTGACAAATAACTAAGCAGGGCCGGGCTTAGTTAAAACCCTGGAAGGGAGACCAAAGGGTAGCTGTAAATAGATCACTTCTCCAGTAGGAGGTGCTACCCTGCCTATTGTTCTTTTTCTGATAGTGGATATAACGTTGAAGAGGTTGATGATCCGATTATATCATCATGGTAACCATATTTTAGCATAGACAAACCTTGTATAAAATATGTTGAATTTGTACTTTTAAAGAACAATGGTTACCATGATGATATAATCCTGTGGTAGAAATGTCACCCTCATAACAACAGTTAATGATGTTTTTCAAACCCAATGTATTTGGTATGTAGATTCCACATCCCAATACGTTGACAAATTACGTTGGAACAACGTTGATTCAACCAGTTTTTGCCGAGTAGGAAATTACGTCCAAGCATCCTTTTCTCATTTATCTGTTTAATAATTTTCTTTCCCCACATGTAGGGGAAGAAATGCAACTCTAATCCCTAACACAATATCCTAGACATAGTGGACTTTTCAGAATCCAGATATAATAGAAGGAGGGAATGATATTAAAGAGATCTCTTATCGTGTAATTGTTGGTGGAGGGGACTGTTTAGCACGAGGACTCGAGTGGAGGTTATTGGTGTCACATATATGGGCATTATATTGGCAACACACAGCCACAAGAATAGCTATTTACAGACTGAAGGCCCAAGAAAAGACATGGCTAAAGAGCTTGATGATATTTGTTCCCATTTTTGGTAATTCTAATATCAGATCTATTTATTGGCTGTATTTTATCTCCTATTATTGTGTAGAAATGTAGACATTTCAAAATGTCTTTATACTGTCAGAGTTAAAAACATCTTGGAAGGATCTTTTTTTCATACCCAAATCTAACTGCCTATAGCTCAGGACCGGAAGCAAGGATGTGCATATTCTTGACACCATTTGAAAGGAAACACTTTGAAGTTTGTGGAAATGTGAAATTAATGTAAGAGAATATAACACATTAGATCTGGTAAAAGATTATACAAACAAAAAAACATGTGTTTTCTACATATTTTTTTCATCATCTTTGAAATGCAAGAGAAAGGCCATACATTCTGATAAGAGTCTAGGTGTCATTTGGATTTTGGCCAACAGATGGCCGCAGTTTGTGTGCAAAGTTTCAGACAGATCCAGTGAAGAATTACATGACTATACAATATTTTGTATCAAGTCTGCCAAGAGTTTGCCCAAATGTGCCGAATTGGTCAATTGATACATTATCAAGTACATAACTATGGATAACATACAAAAATTATATTGTAATAAAAAAATGTAAGTTTACACACTCCCAGGAATGTCATACATGATGGATCATTTGCTTATTCACTAACTTTCACACATCTAGATGGCCGGGCAGGGTGGATGTGGAGCCAGAGACAGCAGTGGGATCGAACTGTAGACCTCAGTTCCTACATTTGACTATAAAAATGGATTTGATCAAACAAAACTATGCTACATTTTATCTCTGAGAGCCTCAGGATGACAAATCAGAGCAAGATTACTGAATGTAAGTACATTATTTACCTTCAGAGGTGAATGTATCAAACCAGTTGCCGTGATAAAAGTGTTTTATTGTTGTCCACTCTCCTCAAACAATAGCAAGGTATTTTATCACTGTAATAGCTACTGTTAATGGGACACTGCAGTTAGATTAACAAGAATTTAAGCTGTCTGCCCATATAGATGATGTCTATGTCCCGGAAAGTTGGCTGTTGTATACAACGTCATTCTAGTCACATTAGTGCACGTTAGCAACAACCGTCCCGGTTTAGGGACACCGATCCCGTAGTTAATCAGATAACTCAAGTAACTTTTTGTAACTTTTTTTCCCTTTTGATTAATCGCATTGTCTGAAAGCATTCAAAATACACTGAAAACATCCCAAATACATAATCTAAACAGCTAACAACAACAATGCAATGTAAAAGCAAGTTAACATTGAGGTAAAAAAAAGTATGCTTTCTCAATTTACTTAATTTTGCTAACTGTTCATTTAGACAAAATCAAGACATAAATATTCTTGTTGTGTTTTTTGTATCTTAATTTGAACAAATTCAGAATTTGTGACAAATCGTGGTCACAGAAAATCCTGCAATAAACTCAATAAAAAAGATATATTGTTTGACATCTGTCATTTATACAATGGGCGATTCATAAAACAATTGCCTTAATAGCTTTAAAGGTATCAATAGCATTGTAGTCTCTACTGTCATGATATGTGTTACCCATTCTGTTTTCTTCTTGAAAGTAGCAGCTTTCGCGTCATTACGAAGCACAGAAGCTGGAGGCCTCCATGAAGACTGGCTGTCAGGTGACAAGTGCCATTGTGCCAGCTCTGTCACCCCCTGTCCCCTCCTGCCACCATCACACCACACACACGTGTGCACACACCCCTCTCTGAGTCACATGTCAATTTAAAGCACAGTTTACCTTATACACCAGCTGCAGCAGGTGTTTTGGTAGACATCCGACAGGAACCATCAAATCAAATCAAATTTATTTATATAGCCCTTCGTACATCAGCTGATATCTCAAAGTGCTGTACAGAAACCCAGCCTAAAACCCCAAACAGCAAGCAATGCAGGTGTAGAAGCACGGTGGCTAGGAAAAACTCCCTAGAAAGGCCAATACCTAGGAAGAAACCTAGAGAGGAACCAGGCTATGTGGGGTGGCCAGTCCTCTTCTGGCTGTGCCGGGTGGAGATTATAACAGAACATGGCCAAGATGTTCAAATGTTCATAAATGACCAGCATGGTCGAATAATAATAAGGCAGAACAGTTGAAACTAGAGCAGCAGCACAGTCAGGTGGAAGTTGAAACTGGAGCAGCAGCATGGCCAGGTGGACTGGGGACAGCAAGGAGTCATCATGTCAGGTAGTCCTGGGGCATGGTCCTAGGGCTCAGGTCCTCCGAGAGAGAGAAAGAAAGAGAGAAGGAGAGAATTAGAGAACGCACACTTAGATTCACACAGGACACCGAATAGGACAGGAGAAGTACTCCAGATATAACAAACTGACCCCAGCCCCCCGACACATAAACTACTGCAGCATAAATACTGGAGGCTGAGACAGGAGGGGTCAGGAGACACTGTGGCCCCATCCGAGGACACCCCCCCACTCAAAGAGTCTCTGCCACTGGCTCTCAGTGAGCCGGAGAGAGAGACACCGCCACTGCACACCACCAACAGTATTACCTATATACTGCTTGAAATGCATAATCCCTAGTTGAAATTAAACTCATTCCCACAGAAAACACCCGGTCAGCAGGTTAAACACATCTCCCATGGCAGAGGCCAAAAGGGATTTCATTCCAGAGAAATTGACCATCATGGGAATTGACATGTTCTTTGGCTTGGGGGGGAAATCAGTGGGAAATATCATTCCATTGAAATGTACAATCAAAGATTGCGTAAGGGTATGCTTTAACCTGATGTTTAATCATGACGGATACTGAAAATCCCTCAAGCAAGAAACACAGTCACTGCTCATGTACAGGGGAGAAAATAATGACATTCTACAGATGTAGGATCTTAATTTGATCACTCATTATTTTCTGAGAATTTTTCTCCCCAGCAGGAAATGCAAACGTGTAGTGTATTCAAGGTTTAGAAAGACTTCTAAAGTTTGTAGTTTCCACTTTAAAAAGTCAGGCTGGATTTGCTCTAACGAAAAATGTAGAAACCCCTATGAAAAATGTTGATTAATTATCATCAGTGGTGTAAAGTACTTATACTTTAAAAATACTTTAAAGTACTACTTAAGGAGTTTTTTTGGGTATATGTACTTTACTTTGTTATTTATATTTTTGACAACTTTTACTTCTACTTCACTATATTCCTTAATAAAATAATATACTTTTTAGTCAATACATTATCCCTGACACCCAAAAGTTACATTTTGCATGCATAGCAGGACAGGGAAATGGTCCACTTCACACACTTATCAAGAGAACCTCCCTTGTCATCCCTACTGCCTCTAATCTGGCAGACTCACTAAACACACATAGCACATGTTTTCAAAACTGTTAAAAACACATTCAAAACAGAATGATGGCAAATGTCGTGCATTTCTGCAGTAACTAGATTGAAACATATAGAAAATCTCAGCAGAATATTTAATCATTCCAAACACAGCTGATTGCAATTTCAGCTGAAAGCCTACCCAAGTGTTCTGTTTTTAGTCTCATTACCAAACAGACAAAAGAGGACGGTTTAGGAAACATGGATCAAGGAAGAAAGGTTGGGAAAGAAGATTGGCAGGGAGAGGGAGAATGCATGGAGGACAAAGGAGAGGAAGAGCAAGAGCGGGGGTCTCTGATGAGATAAGGGCCACAATTATTGACCGTGTTGTAAACCGTGGTCTCTCTTTGAGAGAGGCCGGTTAAAGGGTGCAACCAAATCTGCAGCGTTCAACAGTTGCATCAAAAGTAAGAATTTTCCGCAAAACAACAGGTGAGATGTGTATCCTTCAATGAGAATTGAACTACATATTACAGTACAATACAGTATGTTCACATTTTTACATGTACTGACATTTTGAAATATATTGATTGTTTTTTGTTTTTCAGTAGGATCCAAAAGTTGCCTCCCATAGGAGGGAGAGGCAGAAAATTATCAGATGTGCAGGAAAATGCCATTGTTGACATGGTAATTGGCAACAATGCAATATTACTGAGACAGAGTGCTGGCAGACAATATCACTTTGGGAATGTGAATATTGTCAGAACAACGACAATTGCCAGGGTCCAAGAGAAACATAAAATTACATGAAACCCAAACCGGCTGCGCGTGTGCGCCATCGTGCATAAATTAATTTTTTCCCCCCACACCAAATGCGATCACGACACCCAGGCTAAAATATCAAAACAAACTCTGAACCAATTACATTAATTTGGGGACAGGTCGAAAAGCATTAAACATTTATGGCAATATAGCTAGCTAGCTTGCACTTGCTAGCTAATTTGCCTTATTTAGCTAGCTTGCTGTTGCTAGCTAATTTGTCCTGGGATATAAACATTGAGTTGTTATTTTACCTGAAATGCTCAAGGTGCTCTACTCCGACAATTAATCCACACATAAAACGGTCAACTGAATCGTTTCTAGTCATTTCTCCTCCTTCCATATGGTGATTGGCATCTAAACTTTAGTATTACCATGACGATAGACAACACAGTCTATCTTTCTATCACAGTCTATCTTTCTATCACCTACGTGGGTTTAACCAATGAGGAGATGGTACATGGGTATCTGCTTCTATAAACCAATAAGGAGATGGGAGAGGCAGGACTTGCGGCGCGATCTGCGTCACAAATAGAATTTACTTCTATTTTAGCCCTTGGCAACGCAGACGCTTGTTGACGCGCGCGAGCAGTGTGGGTGCAATAATTGAATAACATAGATTACTACATTTATTTTGCAACGCTCACGCACGCGACGCGAGTGGTGTAGTCAGGGTGTAAGGATGAAGCAGTTGTACACTGTAACCTTTGAGAGAAACGGTGAACGTGTGAAAGAACTCCGGTATCAATACAGTGGGGAGAACAAGTATTTGATACACTGCCGATTTTGCAGGTTTTCCCAACTTACAAAGCATGTAGAGGTCTGTAATTTTATAATAGGTACACTTCAACTGTGAGAGACGGAATCTAAAACAAAACAATGGCCAAAACCAGAGAGCTGTGTAAGGACATCAGAGTCAAATTGTAGACCTGCACAAGGCTGGGATGGGCTACAGGACAATAGGCAAGCAGCTTGGTGAGAAGGCAACAACTGTTGGCGCAATTGTAAAAAAAATGGAAGAAGTTCAAGATGACGGTCAATCACCCTCGGTCTGGGGCTCCATGCAAGATCTCACCTCCTGGGGCATCAATGATCATGAGGAAGGTGAGGGATCAGCCTACACAGCAGGACCTGGTCAATGACCTGAAGAGAGCTGGGACCACAGTCTCAAAGAAAACCATTAGTAACACACTACGCCGTCATGGATTAAAATCCTGCAGCGCACGCAAGGTCCCCCTGCTCAAGCCAGCGCATGTCCAGGCCCATCTGAAGTTTGCCAATGACCATCTGGATGATCCAGAGGAGGAATGGGAGAAGATCATGTTGTCTGATGAGACAAAAATAGAGCTTTTTGGTCTAAAATCCACTCGCCGTGTTTGGAGGAAGAGGAAGGATGAGTACAACGCCAACAACACCATCCCAACCGTGAAGCATGGAGGTGGAAACATAATTCTTTGGGGATGCTTTTCTGCAAAGGGGACAGGACGACTGCACCGTATTGAGGGGAGGATGGATGGGGCCATGTATTGCGAGATCTTGGCCAACAACCTCCTTCCTCAGTAAGAGCATTGAAGATGGGTCGTGGCTGGGTCTTCCAGCATGACAACGACCCGAAACACACAGCCAGGGCAACTAAGGAGTGGCTCCGTAAGAAGCATCTCACGGTCCTGGAGTGGCCTAGCCAGTCTCCAGACCTGAACCCAATAGAAAATCTTTGGAGGGAGCTGAAAGTCCGTATTGCCCAGCGACAGCCCCGAAACCTGAAGGATCTGGAGAAGGTCTGTATGGAGGAGTGGGCCAAAATCCCTGCTGCAGTGTGTGCAAACCTGGTCAAGAACTACACGAAACGTATGATCTCTGTAATTGCAAACAAAGGTTTCTGTACCAAATATTAAGTTCTGCTTTTCTGATGTATCAAATACTTGCGATAAAATGCTAATTAATTACTTAAAAATCATACAATGTGATTTTCTGGATTTTTGTTTTAGATTCCGTCGCTTACAGTTGAAGTGTACCTATGATAAAAATGACAGACCTCTACATGCTTTGTAAGTAGGAAAACCTGCAAAATCGGCAGTGTATCAAATACTTGTTCTCCCCACTGTATGTCCAGGTAAAATGTCTGTTCAATAACCAAACAGGGTACATACACAGCTATGCATAATGTAAAGTACTGTGAAACTGTAGATTTACTGTATTTTAGAGTAATGGAGATGGAAGCCAGGCAAACTGCACGTACATTCATCTTTGTGGATGAACCTGGATTCAACCTGGCAAAAACACGCTGCAGGGGAAGAAATGTGACTGGACAGAGAGCAACCGTGGATGTCCCAGGCCAGAGAGGAACTAACATCACAATGTGTGCAGCACTGTCCAATGATGGTTTGCTGTTACACAAACCACTCATTGGCCTCTACAATACAGAGAGGCTCATTTATTTTCTGGATGACCTACATAATTGACTTGTGCCAGCGGAAGAGAGAGAGGCAAGAATCTCCCCCTACCTTCATTGTTGTGTGGGATAATGTGGCATTCCACCACTCTGCTGCAGTCACAGACTGGCTTGCTGCACATCCCAAGATGTCAGTACTATTCCTGCCTCCATACTCCCCCTTCCTAAACCCAATAGAGGAGTTTTTCTCTGCGTGGAGGTGGAAGGTTTATGACCACCATCCACATGATGTCCTTACTGGATGCCATGAATGCAGGGTGTGGAGACACTTCTCCTGAACACTGTCAGGGTTGGATTAGACATTCCAGAAGATACTTTCCAAGATGCATCAGAGACGAGATAAGACGAGATGAGAACTTGTGGCCAAATGCAGGATGGAGAACTAGAACCCTCACAGTACTGTACAGTATGAGTGATTATACTATACATGTTGATGAGAACTAGAACCCTCACAGTACTGTACAGTATGAGTGATTATACTATACATGTTGATGAGGACTAGAACTCTCACAGTACGTACAGTATCAGTGATTATACTATCCATGTTGATGAGAACTAGAACCCTCACATTACTGTACAGTATGAGTGATTATACTATACATGTTGATGAGAACTAGAACCCTCACATTACTGTACAGTATGAGTGTTATACTATACATGTTGATGAGAACTAGAACCCTCACATTACTGTACAGTATGAGTGTTATACTATACATGTTGATGAGAATTGGAACCCTCACAGTACTGTACAGTATGAGTGATTATACTATCCATGTTGATGAGAACTAGAACCCTCACATTACTGTACAGTATGAGTGTTATACTATACATGTTGATGAGAACTAGAACCCTCACATTACTGTACAGTATGAGTGTTATACTATACATGTTGATGAGAACTAGAACCCTCACAGTACTGTACAGTATGAGTGATTATACTATACATGTTGATGAGGACTAGAACTCTCACAGTACGTACAGTATCAATGATTATACTATCCATGTTGATGAGAACTAGAACCCTCACATTACTGTACAGTATGAGTGTTATACTATACATGTTGATGAGAACCAGAACCCTCACAGTACTGTACAGTATGAGTGATTATACTATACATGTTGATAAGGACTAGAACCCTCACAGTACTGTACAGTAATGGTGATTATACTATACATGTTGATAAGGACTAGAACCCTCACAGTACTGTACAGTATGAGTGATTATACTATACATGTTGATGAGAACAAGAACCCTCACAGTACTGTACAGTATGAGTGATTATACTATACATGTTGATGAGAACAAGAACCCTCACAGTACTGTACAGTATGAGTGATTATACTATACATGTTGATGAGAACAAGAACCCTCACAGTACTGTACAGTATGAGTGATTATACTATACATGTTGATGAGAACTAGAACCCTCACAGTACTGTACAGTATGAGTGATTATACTATACATGTTGATGAGAACTAGAACCCTCACAGTACTGTACAGTATGAGTGATTATACTATACATGTTGATGAGAACTACAACCCTCACATTACTGTACAGTATGAGTGATTATACTATACATGTTGATGAGAACTAGAACCCTCACAGTACTGTACAGTATGAGTGATTATACTATACATGTTGATGAGAACTAGAACCCTCACAGTACTGTACAGTATGAGTGATTATACTATACATGTTGATGATGTTTTTTTGTAATTATTATTGCCGCCATGGAATTTCAGGTGTTTGTTTTTTGTTTCAACTTCTTATTTTTCACAGGTAAATTACTATATGCAAAGATATAGAAAAAATAAAGGCTATTGAAGCAAATTGCTGTTTTTCTGATTCATTCTTGTTACATATACTTTAGTACCGTCAATAAAGTGAAAAGGTGTTATTCTTATTCTATAATGAAATGCTGATTTATGTGAAATCATACAAACTTCAAAGAAAAGTCCATAATGTATGTAATGCTCCCTGTTTGTGTGTTTTAGGTCAGTGTGTTATGAATGACAATGTATGCTTTCTGAGTAAGAATTGTTGCCAGTGTTATGGTTGAACAAGTTTATTTGGAGAGCTGTATGAAGTGTTTTGGTCCTTTGAGTGAGTTTTGGAGGTGAGATCAACTGTTTGGCCAGATGCATGTTGATAATGCAGACTCGGTATTGACTGATGCTTGTAAGCAATTGAAAAAAACGAATGAGTTTCTAGTGATGAATAACACAGATATTTTCCATCTGAGCATGTGTGCTGTGGCTCTGAGAGGCCTAGGGTAATTGGGAGGCTGAAGTAGACTTGTTGATTGCTTTATTTCCTGTGTGTATCTGAAGGTGGCTCCACAGTTAACACCAACCATCTAGACACTGGTGGTGTGCTGTGGTCAGTGTCTCTCTCTCTCTCTCCGGCTCACTGAGTTATCCTCAGCTGTAATGTGTGTGTGTGTGTGTGTGTGTGTGTGTGTGTGTGTGTGTGTGTGTGTGTGTGTGTGTGTGTGTGTGTGTGTGTGTGTGTGTGTGTGTGTGTGTGTGTGTGTGTGTGTGTGTGTGTGTGTGTGTGTGTGTGTGTGTGTGTGTGTGTGTGTGTACACTCTCAGAAGAAAAAGGGTACGGTTAGGGTACAGTGTTCCTTGGGGTACAAAAATAAAATATAATCTACACATAATTTACCTTCAGAGGTACACTTATGATCTCACATGGTACTGTTATGTAGGCCGATCCAGAGATCACGTTAGTCATTTTATGTGTGGGAGTGAGCTTGGGCGATATCAGATTTTTTTTAAGCAGCGCACCTTTTGGTAACACTACACTTTAACGTTTCATGCGTTCCAAGACTCCCAAATAGCAACACACACAAGGGGGTGATAGCAGATGTTTTCTTGTTTTCATTTTGTGGTGAAAGCTAAGAAGAATCAAGTTCTTGTCGTCTTCCCTTGCTAGCTAGTTGAGGGGTATACTCCAAAGCAGGAAAGAGTAGTTAGCCAGCTAACTTGCCTAAATATTCTGAAACAACTGTTTTATTCTTCAGCAAGATATGCTTGAAATGGGAATAGTCTAATTGACTCAACAACCAAAAACGTATATCTAAGTTTAGCTTTCTTCATGAACCTGAAAATCTGTAGTTTTTTTGTTTTGTTATCAAAGTTAGCTGGCTTACTCAACGTTACTTGTTGTTTATCAAAGTTAGCTGGCCTATTCAATGTTACTGATTCGTAGTATAGGCTACCCCTCTGGATAAACATAGCCTGCAAGCTAGCCTTTTAGCTTCCCACATCGCCATGTGAAATAATCAGATTGATAATTAAATGATTTGCCCTGGCAAATATTCTTATACTTCCAAGTGTAACCTACAACATTATCCCAGTTTGATATGCTGCTTCAATGTATTCGCTCCCATATCAGCTAAAAATAGATTGCAATGATTTTTCCTGGCAGAGAAAAAAGCACATGGCTACAACTGTTTTTACTTTTTCAAAATAGCCTAGAATCATCACTTCTTAACAAGATACCTTTTGGGAGATTCTAATAAGGCTACAATGTTGTTTGAACAGTTGCTGAGATTACGTCTGGTTATCAATGCAAAATAGGATGGTCCACTGGGCTAAAAGTTGCCAATCCACTCCTGAATGCCAAGCCAAACCAAGACAGGGCAATCTTGAAGTTGTGATTTTTAAGTTGATTGGTGACAACAACATAATTTACATATGTGACTCGTTTCAGGAAACTAGGCGTATGTCACACTTCACTAGTTCACAGGAGAGGCATTTGAATGTAAACATTTATTTATTGATCAAAATGCGTTTTTGGGCAGAAATACCTTCTGGAACATGTGAACATTCATGTGCCTTAACATCAGTATTCAAAACACTCTTCCTTAACCACGTCTCAGTAATGACCAACACATCTGGTTTGGAGGTGTGAAACCACACTTTCAATTTATTCATTTTAGGTAATAAGCTTCTTGTGTTAACGTGCAGAAAACCCTGGCTTTTACTAGAGCAGAAATCAGTGAAGCAGATAGTGTACCAGTCAGAATTGGGGCTAGCAACAGTAGATGGGCCAGGGTGTACATGCACATTTCCAGATATCATCAACAGTAATACAATCAAGGCACGGCATAGTACAGGGAGAGCTCTACAGTGCTGATTTATAACATCTGAATGTGCATCAGATGGCAACAAGATCATATTATACTGCAATTTCATCAGGTAACATGAATACAAAGCCGGCAAGAGGTGGTTAGTTTCGTTGTCCTGTTGGAAGGTGAATGGTGCCAGGTTCCTCCAGACGTGACACTTGGCCTTCAGGCCAAAGAGTTCAATCTTGGTTTCATCAGAGAATCTTGTTTCTCATGTTCTTTAGGTGCCTTTTGGCAAACTTCAAGCGGGCTGTCATGTGCCTTTTTTCTGAGGAGTGGCTTCCGTCAGGTCACTCTACCATAAAGGCCTGATTGGTGGAGTGCTGCAGAGAAGGTTGACAGAGTTCCACTCCTATCAGTTAAAAACATGCAGAAGCATCTCCAGTGGGCACGTGATCACCAACACTGGACAATATGTAGTCTGTAGAGAATTTACAGATGGACAATCCAAATAAAGTGTTACCTTATTTTATACTTATCCCCCAGCCTCCCCACCCATTCTTCAGTTGACTTGTCTCCGCTTTTGACTTTGCCCACATTAATCACTGTTATGACTACTGATAAGAGGCTTTTCTTCAAAGGGAGCATATGTTTAAAGTAATGGTTCAATTAATTATGATATGTTATTGTCTCACCTAGCTATTTTAAGATTAATGCACTAATTGTAAGTCACTCTGGTTAAGAGTGTCTGCTGAATTACTTAAATGTCAAATGTAATGTTCATAAGTGGGATTAGTGTTGGCTTGAATGGTCCACTGAACAATAGCTCATTCTTTCTTTTTTTTTCATTAGTTGAAATGAAGGTCTCTGCTAAATTATTAAGCTTAGTGTGTGTGTGTGTGTGTGTGTGTGTGTGTGTGTGTGTGTGTGTGTGTGTGTGTGTGTGTGTGTGTGTGTGTGTGTGTGTGTGTGTGTGTGTGTGTGTGTGTGTGTGTGAGAGAGAGAGAGAGAGACTAAAGTGCTCTGACCTTCTCCCCATTTACACATTTTCTCAGGCTCCCAGTGACATCCTTTACCAGTTTCCTGTATCCATGGTGACGGGGAGATTTGTCCAATCAACAGTCAGTATTGTGTTGTGGAGAAATGCAGTGTTTCCTGTTTTTCCCACCACCTTCTTCCCATTTTTGTAGGGTGGATTTCTTTGTTTGTGACCTGGAAAGCTACAGAGAGTTCTTACAGAGCGTCACATATCTAGGATAATCCATTGCTTATACATTTTTTTATTTAACTCTAAGATGTAAATATTGTGTTTTGTCTGTTCCTGGAGGCTGTTGCCATAGCGATAACCAAAATCGACTAGTTCGAACATTTTACTAGTTTCCTGTATCCATGGTGACGGGGAGTTTTGTCCAATCGACTGTTGGTATTGTGTGGTGGGGAAATGCAGTGTTTCCTGCTTTTCAAAAGGGCTTCCTCCCATTGGTACAGGGTGGAATTCTTTGTTTGTGTCCTGGAAAGCTACAGTGTCCTTACGGTCTTATGGAGTATCTTTGGCCAGAACCTTAAATAAGAAGTAAGTAACATTTTGCTGATTAACACACTTTTTTGGGGTGAATCCAAGCTTTTAACGCTGCACAGTTGACTCAGTTCGGCTGAATGTTAGATTTTTTATTTGAGTCTGTTGGTCAGTTGTATGCAATGTATACTTTTTAATTTTGACATTTGAAATTCTGTTTTTTTAACTTAACAATTGCTAAATCCTTCATCTTTGTGTTTTAAAGTTTGAGACAACATGAAGCCTTTTCAAGCAAACTGCTTTGACGCTCAGTGCTGCCTCCATCCGTCACTACCAACAGTCCTTGAGTAACAGACATTACACCACCCCTCTGGTGACTGAACCAGGGAACCATGCAGAGGCCACAGGTTACTGGTGGCACCCCGCTACAGATCCCACCACAGCCTGTACCCAAGAACAGGCACCCCATCCTCCTGTACTCCATCCAACCCTTACTGAGGGAGACAGTTATCAGTAAGGAAGGCCACCCCCATCCCCAGCCTGACTCCCCCCAGACCTGTGGCACTCAAGGCGCAGGCCAGAGCTGCTGGAGCCTGGATGTGAGAGTGGCCGTGCTGCTGGTGATCGTGGCTGGAGCTCTGATACTGATCCTGCTCTACAGACTCCTCCAGCTGAGGCACAGACTGAGGCTGGCCCAGGCTCGACATGCCCTGGAGTACTACAGTTTCTACCACACCGCCACCTACACCCTCAAGGACCCCAGGCTGCCCCGGATACTGGCCACGAATGGAGATGCTATAGAGGTCACCCCTGTGGCTAACCCTGTGGCCCCTATTGTTGTCACCCCAGTACCACCTCCACCGGTCTCCCCACCACCCACTCTTCCCCTCCCTCCACCCCCCATCTTGTCTCTACCCCCTCGCCTACCTCCCCCTCCTCTACTGCCTCCACCCCTTCTCCCACTCTCTTCCTCACTCTCTCTCCCTCTGCCCCTGCCCATCATCCACACCACCCCACCTAGCCCTCACCAGTCCTGGGGCGCCAGCTCGGATGCAGAGGTGTACTCTCGGATCGGAGCGTTCAGACCATCCAGGCTGTCCAGCCTCAGCCACTCACAGGTCATCCTGTTTGAACATTCCTCTCTCTGACATCTTCTCTGGATATTCCACATTAAGAGCATTCCGCTTTGTGGCTGCTTCTATCACTTCTGTGAGAATTCTATAACCTATTTTAATGTTCTGAATTTCAGATTTGTGTGTGGGTGTTCTCCCTTGTGATGAGGTCTTTGAGGATCATGAAAGGGATTCTGTTGAGTTCACTGTTTTATTATCCACTCACTGTTGAGTGCATAGGCTTTGAAATTTCCTGTTGCTGAATTGCAAATGTCCATTTTATGGTCCTATTAAAGTCACAAAGAATTTAAAATGGTTGCCCTGATAACATACATTTTTCCTAATCTAAAACCATGTTTATTATGTTGTTTGTCTTGAGACATATCCCATTTCTCCCACAATCACAATAATTGACCTCACTGTTTCCTTTGATTGGCGGAAGACATTTCCTCTGGTGCTTTTCCATCACTGGGTCTCTCCCTATCTCACTCGCTCCCTATGTTTCCTCTCCCTCTCCATAATACTTACTCTCTCTCTCTGTCTCTCTCTCTCTCTCTCTCTCCTCTCTCTCTCTCTCTGTCTCTCTCTCTCTCTCTCTCTCTCTCTGTCTCTCTCTCTCTCCCTCTCTCTCTCTCTCTGTCTCTCTCTCTCTCTCTCTCTGTCTCTCTCTCTCTCCCTCTCTCTCTGTCTCTCTCTCTCTCTCTCTCTCTCTCTCTCTCTCTCTCTCTTCTCTCTCTCTCTCTCCTCTCTCTCTCTCTCTGTCTCTCTCTCTCTCTCTCTCTCTCTCTCTCTCTCTCTCTCTCTCTCTCTCTCTCTCTCTCTCTCTCTCTCTCTCTCTCTCTCTCTCTCTCTCTCTCTCTCGTCTCTCTCTCTCTCTCTGTCTCTCTCTCTCTCTCTCTCTCTCTCTCTCTCTCTCTCTCTGTCTCTCTCTCTCTCTCTGTCTCTCTCTCCTCTCTCTCTCTCTCTTCTCTGTCTCTCTCTCTCTCTCTCTCTCTCTCTCTCTCTCTCTCTCTCTCTCTCTCTCTCTCTCTCTCTGTCTCTCTCTCTCTCTGTCTCTCTCTCTCTCTGTCTCTCTCTCTCTCTCTGTCTCTCTCTCTCTCTCTCTCTGTCTCTCTCTCTCTCTCTCTCTCTCTCTCTCTCTCTCTCTCTCTGTCTCTCTCTCTCTCTCTCTCTCTCTCTCTCTCTCTCTCTCTCTCTCTCTCTCTCTGTCTCTCTCTCTCTCTGTCTCTCTCTCTCTCTGTCTCTCTCTCTCTCTCTGTCTCTCTCTCTCTCTCTCTCTGTCTCTCTCTCTCTCTCTCTCTCTCTCTCTCTCTCTCTGTCTCTCTCTCTCTCTCTCTCTCTCTCTCTCTCTGTCTCTCTCTCTCTCTCTCTCTCTCTCTCTGTCTCTCTCTCTCACTCTCTCTCCCTCTCTCTCTCCTCACAGTCTGAAGGCATGATTGTTTTAATGAAATGTTTTTATTTTATTGTAATTGTATTGATTTATGACCTTGTTGAGTTTCCACCATGCCTGAAGATTTATTCACCTTCAATAATTAATAACATTTTATTTCCCCAACTGGTCCTTCATGCATAGTTGATTCATGGGTTGTTATTTGTTTAATAAAGTAGAAGAGCAGGGTGAAACCTAAGACCTCATTTGATCCAATCCCTTGGGTGACTGTTTATCCCTGGCCATCTCTAACTGTGTTAGCAGGACTGTTATCTGACTTGTCTACTCGCTGAAAGCATGTTAATACACTACACACATGGGCAGCGTCATAACCAGTCAATGGGTTCTGTGTGGAATGAGATTGATACTGTTATAGAATCTGGACATTGGGCACAGTCAACCACATACCAGATGAGTGAGAAGCGAGGCCTTTCTGAAAAGGGATTCAATTGTAAATGTCCTTGATCATTGTGTGGATCTCTGCTTCTGCACTGCATTACCTACATATCAAAATAATCCCATTCAGAGAACTTTTTTTCTAGTTATGGTTCTCCTTTTCATAGAGTTTCGATGAAAGTAGCTCAGGTTCAGTAAAGGTCAGGTGCTTTTATTGTAAAACTAGCCACCATGCTGTATATTTATCCTTTGCTGTTCAATGTATGACTTTCTGCCACCGAAACCCTTGAGTTAGGAATGCTGCTTAATTGTTTCTGTCTCTGTCTCAAACCAGGCAATTAGTATTGGTCAGTTTTTAACAAAGTCCCTCTAGAGATTAAAACAACCACAAAATGAATAAAAGGAAGTGTAATATTTGGTTGTGCAAAACATGCTCCGTGATGGGAGTAAACTCAGTGGGCCAAACAATGTATTATAAACAGACGGACAGCATACTGTATGAGTATGCACAATTAATTATTATTAACCATTATTTTACCAGGTTGACTGAGAACACATTCTCATTTACAGCAACAACCTGAGGAATAGTTACAGGGGAGAGGAGGGGGGATGAATGAGCCAATGTAAGCTGTGGATGATTAGGTGACTATGATGGTATGAGGGCCAGATTGGGAATTTAGCCAGGACACCAGGGTTAACACCCCTACTCTTACCATAAGTGCCATGGGATCTTTAATGACCACAGAGAGTCAGGACATCCATTTAACATCCCACCTAAAAGACAGCACCCTACACAGGGCAATTTCCCCAATCACTGGCCTGGGGCATTGGATATTTTTTTAGATCAGAGGAAAGGGTGCCTCCTACTGGCCCTTCATCACCACTTCCAGCAGCATCTGGTCTCCCATCTAGGGACCAACCAGGACCAACCCTGCTTAGCTTCAGAAGCAAGCTCATTTTATTCCATTTAATTAATGTATTTTACTTTCCTGAGTAGCGTAACCAAAGTTTTTTATAACTAACCCAAGATAGACCAGAGCCTGTCCTTTCCAATGGAAGCAAATTAATTCATCATAATTGACAGAACAAGCCAGAAGGGCTTGAAGCTAGTGAGATGCTATTGGTGCATTCTAGCATTTATTTGTGAAGTGCACGTGTGCAAAAACAATTCGCCCTTGCACTCTTTCTAAACTACGCAATTTTTTGAAACTTCGGCAAAGGGTAAAGTCTAAAAAAACAGAGTACACTCTGTTTGTTACAGATTCTAGTTTTGGAAACAGAAAATGATTCAGAGATCAAATGTTTCATCGACAATAAAATGAACAGAATGTCGGCCAAAATCCATCTCGCTTCATCTTCTCCCACTGCCGTCCACTGGGCTTCCTCTCATCACCATAATGGGTAGTGAGTGGAAACGCCGAAGCATCCAGTGAAGTATCTGTCTCTATCTCAGAGGGTTGGTGGCACCTTAATTGGGGATGACGGGCTTGTGTTAATGACTGTAGCGGAATCAATGGAATGGTACCAAATACATCAAACACATGGTTTCCAGGTGTTTAATGCCATTCCATTTGCTTAGTTCCAGCCATTATTATGAGCAAAGGGTATGCTTTGGTTCGGCTGGCACCGAGCCTACCTCGTGTGCTTGCATACTCTAATAAAGTGTACCTGCACACTCCCGTAAAATACCTTCGCTTGAAAATCAAGAAAAAGCAGCAATAGTATTGTTTGTCCATCTTGAAATGCTGTAGCTAGTATACAGAATTAATCTAAAATAACTCATTCATGTTGACGTTTTTGCCAAGGAGATCTTAGTCGCATAAAATCTAACTAAGCAGCCTGGTCTCATAGCGTAGACGTAACATAGTAAACGTCAAGCCGGAACTTCAGGCTAGTGCGATATTTTACATTTGGTAAGGTTACACAATACAGAAGGTTACTTAAAACCTCTTAGGGATCCCTAAACCCCCACTCCCGCTTGAATCCCGGTAACGGGATTGATTTGACAGCATCCAGGGAAATTGCAGCGAGCCAAATTCAAAAACAGAAATACTTATAATAAGAATTCAGAAAACATACAAGTGTTATACATCAAAATAAATCTTAACTTCTTGTTAACTTCTTAAGGTATAGGGGACGCTTGCGTCCCACTTGGCCAAAAGCCAGGGAAAATGCAGCGTGGCAAATTCAAATAAAATGATATAAGAATCAAACTTTAATTAAATCTCACATGTAAGATACTAAATTAAAGCTACACTTGTTGTGAATCCAGCCAACATGTCAGATTTTAAAAAGGCTTTTCGGCGAAAGCATAAGAAGCTATTTTCTGATGATAGCACAACAGTAAACAAAGAGAGTAGCATATTTCAACCCTGCAGGCGCTACACAAAACGCAGAAATAAAATATAAAACATGCCTTACCTTTGACGAGCTTCTTTTGTTGGCACTCCAGTATGTCCCATAAACATCACAATTGGTCCTTTTGTTCGATTAATTCCGTCCATATATAACCAAAATGTCCATTTATTTGGCGCGTTTGATCCAGAAAAAAACAGCTTCCAATTGCGCAACGTCACTACAAAATATCTCAAAAGTTGCCTGTAAACTTTGCCAAAACAATTCAAACTACTTTTGTAATACCACTTTAGGTATTTTTAAACGTTAATAATCGATCAAATTGAAGATGGGTCTATCTGTGTTCAATACAGGAAGACAACAAACCAAGCTACTTTTCAAGTCTTGCGCAACTCTCAACAGTGTTACGCAGTTCCTAGATGGCCGTACTTCTTCATTGCACAAAGGAATAACCTCAACCAAATTCCAAAGACTGGTGACATCTAGTGGAAGCGGTAGGAACTGAAAACAAGTGCCTAAGAAATATCGTTTCCCAATGAGAATTCACTTAACAGACAGAGACCTCAAAATTTTTAAATTCTGAACGGTTAGTTCTCAGGGTTTTGCCTGCTACATAAGTTCTGTTATACTCACAGACATGATTCAGACAGTTTTAGAAACTTCAGAGTGTTTTCTATCCAAATCTACTAATATGCATATCTTATATTCTTGGCATGAGTAGCAGGAAGTTGAATTTGGGCACGCTATTTATCTAAAAGTGAAAATGCTGCCCCCTATACCGTAAGAAGTTAATCCAGCCACTGTGTCAGATTTCAAAAAGGCTTTACGGCAAAAGCAGACCATGCGATTATCTGAGGACTGCACCCCACATACAAACACATGAAAATCAGATTCAACCAGGCAGGTGCGCAACAAAAGTCAGAAATAGCAATATAATTAATGCCTTGCCTTGAAGATTTTCTTCTGTTGGCACTCCAAAATGTCCCAGAAACATCACAAATGGTCCTTTTGTTCAATAATGTCCTTCATTATGTCCCAAAAATGTCCATTTATTTGGCTCATTTGATTCAGAAATACACCGGTTTCATCTCGCCCAACATACCTACAAAGTATCTAATAATTTACCTGTAAACTTGGTCCAAACATTTCAAACAACGTTCCTAATCCAACCTAAGGTATCCTAAACGTAAATAATTGATCAAATTTAAGACGGGATATACTGTGTTCAATACCGGATAAAAACAACGTGAAGTGCATTCCAGGTCAGGCACAACAAAAGACTTGAGTCCATCTGAGTGACACATGGAAAGAACAGGACTACTTCTTCATTTCTCAAAAGAAAAACATCAACCAAATTCTAAAGACTGTTGACTTCATAGTGGAAGCCATAGGAACTGCAACCAGATTCCTATTAAAAAGGGTTTCCCATAGAAAATTAATGGAAAACACATTGACCTCCAAAATTGTTTTCCCTGGATGGATTGTGCTCGGGGTTTTGCCTGCCAAATCAGTTTAGTTATACTCACAGACATTATTCAAACAGTTTTAGAAACTGTAATAATAATATGCATATCCTAGCTTCTGGGCCTGAGTAGCAGGCAGCTTACTTTGGGCACGCTTTTCATCCGGACGTGAAAATACTGCCCCCTAGCCCAAATAGGTTTTGGACAAAAATTAAAGGTGGGTGATTGGTCTGGGTATCTGGGCAGATGTAAAATGTAAATGTCTTTCAACCCAAAGGTTATGTGTTCAAATCTCATCACAGAGAATTTTAGCTAATTAGCAACTTACTACTTTTTAGCTACTTTACAACTACTTAGCATGTTAGCTAACCTTTCCCTTAGCCCTAACCGTAACCCTTTTAGCTAACCCTTCCGCTAAACCTAAACTTAACCCTTTAACCTAACTCCTAACCTTAACCCTTAAGCCCTAATCCTAACCCCGAACCTAGCTAACGATAGCCAGCTATCTAACGTTAGCCAGCTATCTAACGTTAGTGTTAGCCACCTAGCTAACGTTAGCCACAACAAATTTGAATGTTTTGCAAATTTGTAACATATTCTACATTTTGCAAATTCGTAACATATCATACAAATTGTAATTTGTAACATATACAAAATGGAGGATGGACATCCACAAATTAATAGATACCTTACAAAACGTAACATACACAATATATACAAAAGTATGTGGACACCCATTCAAATGAGTAGATTTGGCTATTTCAGCCACACATGTTGCTGACAGGTGTATAAAATTGAGCGCACAGCCTTGCAATCTCCATAGGAAAACATTGGCAGTAGAAATGCATTACTGAAGAGCTCAGTTACTTGTGTTTGAGAGTGTGAGTTGGAAGGAGACGTTACACACAAACTGTTCAGAACTGTTTCGGATTGGAAGCATGCGTACGCCTTAACTCTCAGGTCCTCATCGGTAGCACTATTAATAGTACAAATTCAATCAGAAACAGTGCTTGCTGCCTGCTCCTGGACCTTAGTCATCAGCTCAGGTATATGCTGTGACATCACCAGTGTTAGCTCTCTCTTGTTATCTTCTCTCCCTTTCCTTAAGGTACTGATCCCAGAACACAGACATGCACTTAAATCCCCTAAGAGATTTCACTCTGCACCTTAAGTTTAAAAAAATTACACTGATTTATTTGACAACCTGGGTTCCCATGGTGACAGGTTTTTTCTGGGCTTCGAGACACATAGTCAGGTCCAACATTATTTCCAGGCTTGACAAAGAGGAGCAAAAATTGCTGTATAAAATAGATAATACAAATACTGAGCTGCTACCCCCCCACCCCCCCTTTTTTAAATAACTACTAGGCTGCAATGCCTTCAGAAGGTATTCACACCCCTTGACCTTTTTCACATTTTCTTGTGTTACAAAGTGGGAATAAAATGGATTTAATTGTAATTATTTGTCAACGATCTACACAAAATACTCTGTAATGTCAAAGATGGAAGACAATTTTTTTAAATATACAATTCATGAAAAAAAATATATATCTTGATTAGGTAAGTATCAACCTCCAGAGTCAATACATATTAGAATCACATTTGGCAGGACAGGAGGTTGGTGGAACCTTAATTGGGGAGAATGTGCTCCTGGTAAGGATGGGAGCGGAATCAGTGGAATGGTATTAAATACATCAAACACATGTTTTCCAAGTGTTTGACGCCATTCCATTCACTCCATTCCTGCCATTATTATGAGTCGTTCTCCACTCAGCAGCCTCCACTGTTTGGCAGTGATTACAGCTAGGTAGGTCTCTGAGAGCTTTCCATACATGAATTGTGCCACATTTGCCCATTATTATTTTCAAAGTTCTTCAAGCTCTGTCAAATTGGTTGTTGATCATTGCTTGACAACCATTTTCAAGTCTTGCCATAGATTTTCAAGCAGATTTAAGTCTAAACTGTAACTAGGCCACTCAGGAACATTCACAGTCTTCTTGGTAAGCAATTTTAGTGCCTTGTTGCAAACAGGACACATGTTTTGCATTATTTTGATTCTGTACAGGCTTCCTTTTTTTCACTCTCTTAATTAGGTTAATATTGTGCAGTAACTACAATGTTGTTGATCCAGACTCAGTTTTCTCCTATCACAGCCATTACACTTTGTAACTGTTTTAAAGTTACCATTGGCCTCATGGTGAAATTAGTGAGCTGTTTCCTCCCTCTCCGGCAACTGAGTTAGGAAGGATGCCTGTATCTTTGGAGTGACTGGGTGTATTGATGTACCATCCAAAGTGGAATAATAACTTCACCATGCTCAAAGGGATATTCAATGTCTTTATTTATTTTTACCCATCTACCAATACGTTCCCTTATTTTGCGAGGGATTGGAAAACCTCCCTCGTCTTTGTGGTTGAATCTGTGTTTGAAATTCACTGCTCGACTGAGGGACCTTACATATAATTCTACTGTATGAGTGGGGTACAGAGATGAGGTAGTCATTCAAAAATCATGTTCAACACTATTATTGCACACAGAGTGAGTCCATGTAACTTATTATGTGTTGTTAAGCACATTTTTACTCCTATTTAGGCTTGTCATAATAAAGGGGTTGACTTATTGACTCAAGAAATGTCATTTTTACATTTTTAATTCATTTGTAAAAAATGTCTAAAAACATAATTCTACTTTGACATGATGGGGTATTGTGTGTAGGCCGGTGACACAATCTAATCCATGTTAAATTCAGGCTGTATCACAACAAAATGTGTAAAAAGTCAAGGGGTGTGAATACTTTCCGAAGGCACTATATATTGTATGCTCCAAAGGATTTCAAAGGGGTTCAAGTCCGTAGACGGAGATGGCCATTGTCAAATTTAGATTTTGTGGTAAATTCACAATTTCTTAGTGGATTTTGATGTGTGCTTGGGGTTATTGTCTTGGTGGAAGTTCCACTTCAGCCTCCTGGCAATGTCCTGGTACTCGGTAAAGTTCATGATGCCGTTGACAATAAGGGCCCCAGGACCAGTGGAAGCAAAATAGCCCCATAACATCAAAGATCCACCACCATATTTTACAATAGTTATGAGGTTCTTTTCTGCATATGCATCCTTCTTTCAACCCCAAACCCACCACTGGTGTGTGGCCAAAGAGCTCTATTTTTTATTTAATCTGGCAATAGACCCGTTTCAATCCAAGTGCTACAAGCTAAAATGAAAGCCGATGGCATTGAGGTCACTGGCTTCAACAATAAGTGCATAGATGACGTTGTCCCAACAGTGACTGTACATACATACTCCAACCAGAAGTCATGGATTACAGGCAACATTTGCACTGAGCTAAAGGGTAGAGCTTCCACTTTCAAGGAGCGGGACTCTAACCCGGAAGCTTATAAGAAATCCTGCTATGCCCTTCGACGAACCATCAAACAGGCAAAGTGTCAATACAGGACTAAAATCGAATCGTACTACACCGGCTCCGACTCTCGTCGGATGTGGCAGGGCTTGCACAAGCCTACCAGACACAAGCCTACCAGACGAGCAAAATAACTTCTATACTCGCTTCGAGGCAAGTAACACTGAAACATGCTTGAGAGCATTAGCTGTTCCCGATGACTGTGTGATCACGCTCTCCACAGCCGATGTGAGTAAGACTTTTAAACAGGTCAACATTCACAAGGCCGCAGGGCAAGACGTTTTACCAAGACGTGTACTCCAAGCATGTGCTGACCAACTGGCAAGTGTCTTCACTGACATTTTCAACGTTCAACACCATAGTGCCCTCAAAGCTCATCACTAAGCTAAGGACCCTGGGACTAAACACCTCCCTTTGCAACTGGATCCTGTACTTCCTGACGGGCCGCCCCCAGGTGGTAAGAGTCGGTAATAACACATCTGCCACGCTCCATTGTCATTTCCATGCATTGTTTTCAATTGTGGTTTTGTCCCAGTCTCTTCTAACGTGTCCTGCACAGCTTGTGAGGGTCGCAGAGAGAAATAGCATTCTGGAGAGTCAGCTTTCAGGAAAAACATCAAAACTAAATAAAATAAAATAAAAAATATACAATAGGTGTAGACCTTACAGTGAAATGCTTACTTACAAGCCCTTAACCAACAATGCTTTAAGAATTTAATAAGAAATACGTGTTAAGATTTTTTTTTAAATTAAAAGATAAATAATTAAACAGCAGCAGTAAAATAACAATAGTTAGGGTATATACAGGGGATACCGGTACAGAGTCAATGTGCGGGGGCACCGGTTAGTCGAGGTAATTGAGGTAATATGTCCATGTAGGTAAAGTGACCATGCATAGATAATAAACAGAGAGTAGATCAAAAACAGAGAGTAGCAGCAGCGTAAAAGAGGGGTCTGGGTAGCCCTTTGATTAGCTGTTCAGGAGTCTTATGGCTTGGGGGTAGAAGCTGTTAAGAAGCCTTTTGGACCTAGACTTGGTGCTCCGGTACCACTTGCTGTGCGGTAGCAGAGAGAACAGTCTATGACTAGGGTGGCTGGAGTCTTTGACAATTTGGAGGACCTTCTTCTGACACCACCTGGTAAAGAAGTCCGGGAAGTTTGGCCCCAGTGATGTACTGGGCCGTACGCAGTAGTGCCTTGGAGGCCCAGCAATTGCCATCAGGCAGGGATGCTCTCGATGGTGCAGCTGTAGAACTTTTTGATGATCTGAGGACCATTCCAAATCTTTTCAGTCTCCTGAGGGGGAATAGGCTTTGTCGTACCCTCTTCATGACTGTCTTAGTGTGTTGTTAGTGATGTGGACATTAAGGAACTTGACGTTCTCAACCTGCTCCACTGCAGCCCCGTCGATGAGAATGGGTGGAGTATTCAGTCCTCCTTTTCCTGTAGTCCACAATCATCTCCTTTGTCTTGATCACATACTCGGTCCATTCAACAGTTTCAGATGAATATGTGTGAAAAAAAGGACTGGGGGCGGGAGGGCGAAATATACTTCTCTCATGTGCAAAGATACTCAAAAGGGGTGATGATATTAATTAACAATAATTTTGATCCAAATGTGCAAATTTTCTTAACAGATCCGCAAGGTAGATGGATGATTTTAAGTATGTTATTGTGTTATTCTCGCTGGCACCAAAAGTTTAAAAAGTGTTGATAGGGGACAGAATGCAGTGGGCCATCAAATCATTAGCATATATATATTACTCTAACAGAATTTCCACATGTGCGAGGATATTGGAAGTTTGATCAAAGCCTATTGGGTGATAACTTGTTTCTAACTAGGACAGAATCATTTATAACGGACTTTTTCTGGCATAGGTACAGCAAATACCCTTATTGTATGGGATACTTTTAAATATACCTTTAGAGGCCATACAATTCAGTACTCATCTCTAAAACAAAAGCAAAAGAGTCCACATTAACAAAGGACATGACAGGACTAATAGTAGAGATAGATAGAAATAAAAACTGTACCATACAGGCACAGAATATTTTAGAGGAAAAACACAAATAAACAAACTTATTGAAGAAAGATCAAGTGTAATATATTATAAAAAATAAAGCGCACTGGATGGAATATGTATATATATATATATATATATATATATATTTTTTTTAAATCTTCAACATAGAAATGCTACCAAAAATAATTTACTGAAACTTGTTACAAATGATGGAGTCGACCATGATTCACCAAACAATATTTTGATAGAGGAAGCAAAGTACCTTAAGCATATGTTTTCGTTTCAGTCTCCTCCATCTCCACTAGCCAAAGATAATTTTATGGATTGTTTTTCTATTAATAATGTACAAGTATTAACGGCTGTACAGAAAGACGCATGTGAAGGCCAAATTACAGAGGAGGAACTTCTTGATGCAATTAAAGCCTTTAAATCCAGGAAATCTCCAGGCCTAGAGGGCCTACCAGTGGAGGTATACCAAACCTTTTTTGATATACTCAGAGGAACGTTAGTAGCATGTTTTAATCACTCCTACAAAAATGGTAGATTATCAGATACTCAACTAGAAGGTCTGATTTCATTATTACTGAAACAGTATTCAACTTGTAAATATAAAGATCCGGTCCATTTCAAAAATTGGAGGCTCCTTATACTTCAGTGTTGTCATGCAGAAATTCTAGCAAAATGCATAGCGCACAGAATTGAAAAGGTATTGTCGGATATTATTAATCCTAATCAGATCCTAATCAGGTTTTTCACATGGTCTATACATTGGAGATAATATAAGACAAGAACTGGAAACAATAGAACACTAGGAAAAATCTGGGAAACCAGGCCTTGTATTCAAAGCTGACTTTGAAAAGGCTTTTGATAAAGTATGACTGGAATTTATATATAAATGCCTGGAATACTTCAGATTTGGAGAATCTCTTATAAAATGGGCTAAAGAAATGTATAGTACCCTACGTGTAAAATAGTAAATATTGGATACTTCTCAGAAAGTATTAAACTGTCAAGAGGAGTAAAACAAGGTTGTCCACTATCGGCATATCTACAGTTGAAGTCGGAAGTTTACATACACCTTAGCCAAATAAATGTAAACTCAGTTTTTCACAATTCCTGACATCTAATCCTGGTTAAAATTCCCTGTCTTAGGTCAGTTAGGATAACTACTTTATTTTAAGAATGAAAAATGACAGAATAATAGTAGAGAGAATTATTTATTTCATATTTTATTTATTTCATCACATTCCCAGTGGGTCAGAAGTTTATATACACTCAATTAGTATTTGGTATTGCCTTTAAATTGTTTAACTTGGGTCAAATGTTTCGGGTAGTCTTTCACAAGCTTCCCACAATAAGTTGGGTGAATTTTGGCCCATTCCTCCTGACAGAGCTGGTGTAACTGAGTCAGGTTTGTAGGCCTCCTTGCTCACACACGCTTTTTCAGTTCTGCCAAAATAAATTCTATAGGATTGAGGTCAGGGCTTTGTGATGGCCACTCCAATACCTTGACTTTATTGTTCTTAAGCCATTTTGCCACAACTTTGGAACTATGCTTGGGGTCATTGTTCATTTGAAAGACCCATTTGCGACCAAGCTTTAACTTCCTGACTGATGTCTTGAGATGTTGCTTCAATATATCCACATAATTTTCCCTTCTCATGATGTGAGATTTTGTGAAGTGCACCAGTCCATCCTGCAGCAAAGCACCCCCACAACATGATGCTGCCACCCCCATGCTTCACGGTTGGGATGGTGTTCTTCGGCATGTAAGCCTCCCCTTTTTCCTCCAAACATAACGATGGTCATTATGGCCAAACATGTCTATTTTTGTTTCATCAGACCAGAGCACATTTCTCCAAAAAGTATGAGCTTTGTCCCCATGTGCAGTTGCAAACCGTAGTCTGGCTTTTTTTATGGCGGTTTTGGAAACAGGGGCTACTTCCTTGCTGAGCGGCCTTTCAGGTTATGTCGATACAGGACTCGTTTTACTGTGGATATAGATACTTTTGTACCTGTTTCCTCCAGCATCTTCACAAGGCCCTTTGCTGTTGTTCTGGGATTTTGATTTGCATGTTTTGCACCAAAGTACGTTCATCTCTAGGAGACAGAACGTGTCTCCTTCCTGAGCGGTATGATGGATGCGTGGTCCCATGGTGTTTATACTTGCTATTGTTTGTACAGATATACATGTTACCTTCAGGTGTTTGGAAAATGTTCCCAAGGATGAACCAGAATTGTGGAGGTTGATTTATTTTGATTTCCCCATGATATCAAGCAAAGAGGCATTGAGTTTGAAGGTAGGCCTTGAAATACATCCACAGTTACACCTCCAATTGACTCAAATTATGTCAATTAGCCTATCAGAAGCTTCTAAAGCCATGACATCATTTTCTGGAATTTTCCAAGCTGTTTAAAGGCACAGTCAACTTAGTGTATGTAAACTTCTGACCCACTGGAATTGTGATACAGTGAATTATAAGTGAAATAATCTGTCTGTAAACAATTGTTGGAAAAATGACTTGTGTCATGCACAAAGTATATGTCCTAACTGACTTGTTAAAACTATAGATTGTTAACAAGAAATTTGTGGAGTGGTTGGAAAACGAGTTTTAATGACTCCAACCTATGTAAACTTCCGACTTCAACAGTATTTATTATGAAATGTTAGCTATTAAAATCAGATCGAACATTAATATCAAGGGATTAGATATCTTAATAACAAAGGTGTCATTGTACGCTGAAGATTCATGTTTTCTTTTAAATCTACAATTTGGATCCCTCCACAGCCTCATAGAGGATCTAGCTGCATTTTCTAGCCTCTCAGGGTTACAACCACATTATGATAAGTGTACTATATTATGCATTGGATCACAAAAAAATACAACTTTTACATTACTGTGTAGTTTACCAATAAAATAGTCTGACGGTAATGTGGACATACTCGGTATACAAATCCTGAAAGAAAAAAATGATCTCATCCTGCACCATTGATCATCCTTGAGATGTTTCTACAACTTGATTGGAGTCCACCTGTGGTAAATTCAATTGATTGTACATGATTTGGAAAGGCACACAAATAAGGTCCCAAAGTTGACAGTCATTGTCAGAGCAAAAACCAAGTCACGAGACTAAAGTAATTGTCTACTTAAATAAAGGTTCAATAAAAGATAAATAACTACAAAATTGTCCGTAGAGTTCTGAGACAGGAGTTCATTTTTTAATTTGTATTATTTCCCCTTTATTTAACCAGGTAGGCCAGATGAGAACAAGTTCTCATTTACATCCACGACCTGGCCAAGATAAAGCAAAGCAGTGCAACAAAAACAACAACACAGAGTTGCACATAAACAAATGTACAGTAAATAACACAAAATAAAATAAACATAGAAAAATACATGTACAGCGTGTGGAAATGTAGAAGGTAGGCAATAAATAGCCCCTAGAGGTGAAAATAATTACAATTTAGAATGAATACTGGAGTGATAGATGGGCAGATGATGATGTGCAAGTAGAGATACTGGGGTGCAAAAGAGCAAGAGGGTAAGTAATAATATGGGAGTGAGGAAGTCGGGTGGGCTATTTACAGATTGGTTGTGTACAGGTACAGTGATCGGTAAGCTGCTCAGACAGCTGATGCTTGAAGTTAGAGAGGGAGATATAAGACTCCAGCTTCAGTGATTTTTGCAATTTGTTCCAGTCATTGGCAGCAGAGAACTGGAAGGAAAGGCGGCCAAAGGAAGTGTTGGCTTTGGGGGTGACCAGTGCAATGTACCTGCTGGAGCGTGTGCTACGGGTGGGTGTTGCTATGGTGACCAGTGAGCTGAGATAAGGCTGGGCTTTACCTAGCAAAGACTTATAGATGACCTGGAGCCAGTGGGTTTGGCGACGATATGTAGTCGGGCCAGCCAACAAGAGCGTAGAGGTCGTAGGGGTAGGTAGTATATGGGGCTTTGGTGATAAAAAGGATGGCATTGTGATAGACTACATCCAGTTTGCATGAGTAGAGTGTTGGGTGCTATTATGTAAATTACATCGCCGAAGTCAAGGATCGGTAGGATAGTCAGTTTTACGAGGGTATGTTTGGCGGCATGAGTGAAATAGGAAGCAGATTCTAGATTTAATTTTGGATTGGAGATGCTTAATGTGAGTCTGGAAGGAGAGTTTACAGTCTAACCATACATCTAGGTATTTGTAGTTGTCCATATTCTAGGTCATAACCGTCCAGAGAAGTGATGCAAGTCGGGAGGGTGCGGTCAGCGATCGGTTGAAGAGCATGCATTTGGTTTTACTAGCATTTAAAAGCAGTTGGAGGCCACGGAAGGAGTGTTGTATGGCTTTGAAGCTCGTTTGGAAGTTTGTTAGCACAGTGTCCGAAGAAGGGCCAGATGTATACAGAATGGTTTAATCTGCGTAGAGGTGGATCAGAGACCAGAAGCATCACCAGCAGCTAGAGCGACATCAATGATATATACAGAGAAAAGAGTCGGCCCGAGAATTGAACCCTGTGGCACCCCCATAGAGACTGCCAGAGGTTCAGACAACAGGCCCTCCGATTTGACACACTGAACTCTATCTGAGAAATAGTTGGTGAACTATGCGAGGCAGTCATTTGAGAAGCCAAGGCTATTGAGTCTGCCAATAAGAATGCGGTGATTAACAGAGTCGAAAGCCTTGGCCAGGTCGATGAAGACAGCTGCACAGTACTGTCTTTTATCAATGGTGGTTATGATATCGTATATTGATATTTAGAAAGGCAGGGCAGGATGGAAATAGGTCTATAACAGTTTGGGTCTGGAGTATCTCCCCCTTTGAAGAGGGCGATGACTGCGGCAGCTTTCCAATCTTTGGGGATCTCAGATGACACGAAAGAGAGGTTGAATAGGCTAGTAATTGGGGTTGCAACAATTTCGGCGGATATCTGGACCCTGGAGAGGTCTAGCCCAGCTGATTTGTTGGGATCCAGATTTTGCAGTTCTTTCAGAACATCAGCTATCTGTATTTGGGTGAAGGAGAAGCGGGGGGGGGGTCAAGTTGCTGCAGGGGGTGCTGAGATGTTGGCCAGGGTAGGGATAGCCAGGTGGAAAGCATGGCCAGCCGTGGAAAAATGCTTTTTGAAATGATCAATTATCGTAGAGTTATCGGTGGTGACAGTGTTGTGTCGAGGCACAGATCTGTGGAAAGGTACCACAGTTTTTTTTAGCATTGAAGGTCCCCAAAAACACAAAGGCCTCCATCATTCTTAAATTAAAGAAGTTTGGAACCACCAAGTCTCTTCCCAGAGCTGGCTGTTTGGCCAAACTGAGCAATCGGGGGAAAAGGGCCTTGGTCAGGGAGGTGACCAGGAACCCAATGGTCACTCTGACAGATCTCTAGCGTTCCTCTGTGGAGATGGGAGAACCTTCCAGAAGGACAACCATCTCTGCAGTACTCCACCAATCAGGCCTTTATGGTAGAGTGGCCAGACGGAAGCCACTCCTCAGTAAAAGGCACAACAGCCCACGTGGAGTTGGCACCCAAAGGACTGTCAGACCTTGAGAAACAAGATTCTCTGGTCTAATGAAACCAAGATTGAACTATTTGGCCTGAATGCCAAGCATCACCTCTGCAGGAAGCCTGGCACCATCCCTACGGTCATGCTGTGGGGGTGTTTTTCAGCGGCAGGGACTGGGACACTAGTCAGGTTTGAGTGACTGATGAACAGAGTAAAGTACAGAGAGATCCTTGATGAAAACTTGCTCAAGAGTGCTCAGGGCCTCAGACGGATGTGATGGTTCACCTTCCAACAGAACAATTATCCTAAACAAGACAAGGCAGGAGTAGCTTCGGGACAAGTCTCTGAATGTCCTTGAGTGGCACAGCCAGAGCCCGGACTTGAACGGGATCTAACATCTCTGGAGAGACCTGAAAATAGCTGTGCAGCCACGCTCCCCATCCAACCTGACAGAGCTTCAGATGTTCTTTAGAGAAGAATTGGAGAAACTCCCCAAATACAGGTGTACCGTCCTGCAAAGCTGTCATCAAGGCAAAGGGTGGCTACTTTGAAGAATCTAAAATATGTTTTGATTTGTTTAACACCTTTTTGGTTACTACATGATTCCATATGTGTGATTTCATAATTTTGATGTCTTCACTATTATTCTACAATGTAGAAAAACCCATTTTTTCTTTTTTCATTTGTGAGTTCATTTTCAAAAGTAGAATGATGTAACTTAGTTTGTTTCGATTTTTTTAGCGGTGCCAACCATTTTGACATCTATCTTTTTGAGAGAAAAAAGTATTAATTGTTAAACGAAATCTATCTCTGAACAATTGTATTAGTATAATTTGTACTATCTATTTATACATTCTTTTTTTCCTCATTTTTATCAAGGGTGCAAATAATTTTGGACCTGACTGTAGGAGCAGAGGAGCAATTTACTAAGAGAGAGAATTAGCTCAGGCCTTTGCTGATTCCCATGCGAAAGGGAATTGTTTGAATTGTTTCACATATTAAGAGCCAAAGTCCTTTTGTGTGGAGATGTGGAGCGCTAAACCAGTTTTCATGGCTGGAGTCACATTCATTAAGATTCTGTTTGATCCTCATTCCAGGGGTTCGCTGTTGGAGCTGAAATATTAAAGTGACAAGAATGAGGTGACACAGCGTCATTTAAAAAGTAGCGACAGAGCAGGAAACCATGTGTATGGTTTGTATGTGCTTAGGTGCTAAACATGTCTTCTCAGTACAGTATGTGATCTCTAATGAGGTAGCAATTCACCTTAATTACTTTTGTTAAGAAACTGTCTTTGCGTATTTAGTTTCCTTTTTTGTTTTCGATAGTCTTTCTGACTAAATGCTTATGGGAAATCAGTTGATCCCTGCACTTACTCACTATACGTTACAATAATTACTATACTGTAGCTTACCCTTAGTTTGAAGTTCTAGTATGTACAGTAACCATCTGACTAGAACTTAAAATGAAGGGTAAACTATTGAGAGTTTTCCCCCCAATCTATTGCAACACATGAGAGAGTGACAGTACACAGCGGGGAGACAGTGGGTTAGTGTTTGTACTATACTGTACGTGGGCAGCATTCCCTCAGTGCTGTTCATACAGTAGGTGAGAATCTTTTAAACTTCTCCTTTTCAGAGGAACAGAGGTTTTTAGCCACAGGAAAGCCTCTGCTCTGCTCTCTGCTTAGATAATGATTGAAGCTTCACCAATTTGTCCCTGAGTCTCGCAAACAGTGACACATCAGCGTTTATCTCCACCTCTCCTTATTAAAATACTCTTTGAATATATTTTACTGTCTTGTGTACTTTATGGATGTTTTCACATTATTGTTAAATACAGTACTGTAGGTGTGGAGTCAGATTTGGAGTAGTTTGTGCTATTTTGGTTCAACAGTGAGCGATCTTTGTTTAGTCCCATGGGAAGCAGTGTGATACACATTTTACCCTAGTTTTCAGTGTCTGTGGGTTTACTTTCATAAGCATTGGTCTTTATAAGTGGGCTTATCCACAGTGAGGAAATGTTTGCTTATGAATCATTGAGTCCAGACTGTAGGATTTGAGAGGGTGGCGCAGAATGCCACAGACTGACAGGCTAGATCCCTCTCTAATAATGGCTTTAGGAGGATCTTAAGGTATATTCCAACAATCGACACACATCCTTCTGCTCTATGTTATTCTATAGACCATTGATCCTTTATATATCCTATTGATATAGGCAAAGCCATATCAGTATGTGCATTTCATATAGTCCATGAGCCAGACTATTAGTTTCTTCCTTGTGACAGGGCAAGGACAGAGTACAAGGGAATGTTTGTCATTAGTGAGGATTGGCAAGGCTAACTCTGTGTTGGGCTTTTCCTGTTGATCTTTTACAAGCAGCAGTGTCCGCTTCAGAGACTTACAAGCTTTTTGTTTATATAGCATTGGATCGGGGACATAAAGGGGTCTGCCTAGCTTATTCGGTAAGCCGGTAGAATGTCATAGACAAGCTGTCTGACTGTTATGATCCCTTCCTTATTGTGACCGGAAACTGGGGGGTGAGGGGAGGGTAACAAATGAGCAGGTTGACGTTTATTGGCATGAATCTTTCCCTGGAGGCAGAACAACTGAGCGTTTTCTGTCAGGTGGGCCAGCTGCAAAGTAAAAAAAAAGAAGCTTTTTGGTCTTAATTTAGGGTTAGGCATTAGGGTAATAGTGTGGTTAGGTTTAAAAATCTTATTTCATGACTTTGTGGCTTTGCCAGCTAATGACCACTGCAGAGCTGCCTCCACAGCAAGATTCATGACAATAAATACCAACCTGCAACACATGATAGAGTGTGTTGGCACATTACTTATCAGAGTGTGTTGGCACATTACTTATCAATCTGATTAATTGATAGATGGAAAGTCCACCTATGTGTCTATCCGTCCGACCATATGTCTGTTGTGCGTTTGAATATACATGTGTCTCATTGTGCATCAGAATCATCTTTCTCCTTCTGTTCAGTCAGTTGGATGTCAATGTTGGCTGTCAGTGTCAAGCTGGGGAGGAACAAGTAATGGCTTTGAGGAGAGGATTGCTCATGTTCTCTCATTCTGCACCTTTGCCTTTTTCACCACTCTTTTGTGCTTTCGCTGTTTCCCCCCAACCCTGTTCACATATGTCCCACCTTAACTTATCCCACCTTATCATCCCTTTTCTAATCCCTTTCCAGCACCTTCTCTGCCTCAGGTGGTCAGACAGAGACAGAAATTGAAAGAGGAAAGATTAATGAAAAGAACAGTAGATGTGCCTTTTGGCTGATGGCGGGGAAACGGCCCACGTTGTTTTATGTGCTAGTAGTCAATTCCCTCATTGAATTTCCTCAGTGTTTCTAAAGAGATGACAAACCCCTTGTGAATAGTACCCATAACCATAATATGCCAATGTGAATTGTCTTAAGACCTGTATCAAATAACGCACACTTTTTTTTTTACACCTGTTTGTGTGCGTATGTGTGCCCTCTTCTTCTCTGATGTATGTGTCGTCATCTTTAATCTTCCTGTCCCATTGTTCTCTATAGACCACAGGTGAGTGGGAGCAGCCCCTGCAGAATGCTGAATGACAGCACCTGCCGAAGGTACAAACAGCAACACCACAAACAATGAGCTTCTCTTTAATGTCAAGTGTTCATCTGTTTCCTGCTACTACAAATTGCATCACTGGTGTGAGCTTTAATCAGGGGTGGGAGGTGACATAGAGAGAGAGTAGAGAAAGAATGATGGACAGAAATGGATATATGCTGTATGTATTTCTCTTTTTCATCTATTCATATGATGAGTAACTAACTCAGGAGTACCCCATTTCATCATGTACTTATTTATTTTCATATACTGTAAGCTATTATGTAAGGACTAGCAAGCAGAGACCAAAACGGAAACCAATTCTTCTTCTGCCATGGGTTTATAGGTTTAGTTGAAGGACTGGAACCTAATGGTACTGACAGAAGAACACCGGGGGCTGTTCTTCACTGCCACGGAGGAAGCATAACTGAGCAGCTCAAGTGCACATGGATGATGTTCTCATATTCTCCAATCCACACAGTGATTTAGTGAGGAGTGCACGGGAGATTGCAAAGGAATCTGAATGGCAGCTTTATGATTCATTCTCCATCATGGTTCTGTCTGTCTGAAATTATCTCTGGCTATTTGCACCCCAAGTAGACCCTTAGACAAACACTGTGCTTTGTTGGAGAATAAGAGAAGAGTGGATGAGATGGGACAAATGTAGGTAGATGGTTGTTGCGAGGAGTGGGCCTTGGATATGGTTATAGGGCTTGGAGACTTCCTTATTTTTCCAATCAGTGCAAGAACAACTTTGGGCCCAAGTTGTAGTCTTTAACAATGTTTTTAATTCCCCAACTGTGGTACTCAGGGCTGTGAAAACAAAATGGGGCTCCTCAGGAAGGTGGCGCCTGGCCAGCTGTGGGGCCCCACGTGGGCCCTCTGTATTCCTGTTTTCTAGACGTCCTTTGATCAGATAATTGCCCCTCAAACCCAGAGTTTGAAGGCCCTGAGAGTCGCTATGGCGACGCGGCTCTCCATCCTCTTTTTTCATTGAGTAGTCTTTAGTGGGTCTAGCTTGTGTGGGAAGGATTGCCGGGGTTGCTGAAGGAAACAGCATGCCATGACCCATGGGGCACACTGGCCCGTTATATTGTATCCCTTTGAAAACCAACACAAAAGAGCATTTTACATGTAATGCCAGTGTTAAATGAATCAGGTTCATGGTGAAAGTTAGGTCTGTATATGATTAGAATACAGTTTTACATTTAAAATGTAAGATAAAAATGTAAGACCCTTTGCATGGGTGGACTCCTTCACCCTCCGGAGATTTGCTGAAAATCACACAGAGGGACATGTGTGTGGGTCTGTTGGTGAGTGTTTTGCACAGAGAAAAGCCCTGTGCTGAGTTGAATTGGTCTCCTACGCTGTGCAAATAACCCATCTTTGTTGCTATGCTAATGCCCCACTACAGACCATACAATGGCTTCCAGATGCATAATGACACAATCAATCAAGCTAGCATCTCGTTTTATAGCAGTGATCAGATCACAAACACTCCAACATACACATCGCACCATACATCGCACCATCCTCTCTCTCTCTCTCTCTCCCTCTCTCTCTTCTTCTCATCATTTCTGTTCAGTGCACACACACTCTCTCTCTTACTCTCTCGTTCTTTCTTTCTGACTCTCTCTAATGAACCCACAGAGTGCAGGTGTAATTAAAAAATATACATACACTACCATTAATGTTGTATATGACTATTGTAGCTGGAAACGGATGATTGTACGCCTATGTAGATTTCCATAAACAGAGGCCCATTATCAGCAACCATTACTCCCGTGTTCCAGTGGCACGTTGTGTTAGCTAATCCAAGTTTATCATTTTAAAAGGCTAATTGATCGTTAGAAAACCCTTTTGCAATTATGTTAGTACAGCTGAAAACTGTTATCCTGACTAGTTGAGTATCTGGAGCATTAGCATTTGTGTTCGATTATAGGCTAAAAATGATCAGAAAAAAATACTTTCTTCTGAAACTATTATTTTTCTGAGAAATGAAGGCTATTCCTTGCGAGAAATTGCCAAGAAACTGAAGATCTCGTACAACGCTATGCACTACTCTCTTCACAGAATAGCGCAAACTGGCCCTAACCAGAATAGAACCAGAATAGAAGTGGAGTGAGAGTGGGATGCCCCGGTGCACAACTGAGCAAGAGGACAAGTACATTAGAGTGTCTAGTTTGAGAAACAGACGCCTCATAAGTCCTCAACTGGCAGCTTCATGAAATAATACCTGCAAAACACCAGTCTCAATGTCAACAGTGAAGAGGCGACTCCGGGATGCTGGCCTTCTAGGAAGAGTTGCAAAGAAAAAGTCATATTTCAGACTGGCCAATAAAAAAAAAGATTAAGATGGGCAAAAGAACACAGACATTGGACAGAGGAACTCTGCCTAGAAGGCCAGTAGCCCGTTGTCGCCTCTTCACTGTTGACGTTCACTGAGACTGGTGTTTTGCGGGTTAATTTAATGAAGCTGCCAGTTGAGGACTTGTGAGGCGTCTGTTTCAATTTTATGTTATTTTGATGGATAAAAAAATTTTGCTTTTCTTTCAAAGACAAGGACATTTCTAAGTGACCGCAAACCTTTGAATGGTAGTGTATGTCCCCCATTCATATCAGCACACACACACACACACACACACACACACACATTATAGTAGGGGAGTGTCATCGGCTTACTAGGTTATTGGTTTATAGAGCTTGTTATTGTGGAGCTTTCAACTTTGACTTGCTGTCACTAGTTTTGAATTCCATTGCATTCTTTTTTTATATATCCCTGTGACATGCCTCAAATGCAAAATACAATTAGAATTTCCTGAAATGATTCATACTAGGATAGACAATTAGCACTTCAGTGATGGATATCAACATTACGCATTAGATTTTGTTCTTATTTTCATATCTGATCATGTTGCCTATAAAAAAAAATTGTGTGTGTGTAAGTAGTTCAGGGATGTTACTGGTGATGTCTGTGATTATCTCAACCACCAGTCTGTTGTGAAAAAAAATGATTATTTGCTGTGGGCTGATTTGGGTATATCTCTATACACAATTATTCCTTACAAGAAAAACTAAATTATGCTTATACTTCCATAATGCTTTCTATTGCTGATAGACTTGTAAATGTAGGTGACTCAACACAAATAACTATTTCCCCCTAAAATGTTATGGCAAATGCCTAAGAGATTATACGAAGCTCCAAGTAAGCACACAAATCAACACAGAAGTACAGAAGATCCTGAAATAGGACATGGTTTATTGAACACTTACAAAGCATGCTTGACATGGGCACTGAGTGATCAGCTCTGACATCCTGCAAACCTGTTTATACAGCTTCGTTAAAAAAACTCCTGGTATAATAATAATATTAATAATACAATTAGTTTTATTAAACAACATTACTGTCAACTGTCAACATTCCTGTCAACCTTTCAGTAGACCCATGTTTGACTGACTAATGCTACTGAAATGGTTGTAAGATTTGTCTTCTGCAGACATCAGTCCCAACTCTGCAGTCAACCGTTTTACATCATAAACGGATTATGTAATATGCTTATGTTTTGCAGTAGTGACATTTTATTATTTTCTTAAAGGCACTTTGGAAGTCTTTGTTGAAATATGCGTAAATGATGGGGTTCAGTAGAGAGTTGGAGTACCCGAGCCAGTTAATGACGTCCTCGAGCCACTTTGGCATTTGGCACGACTGGCAAAAGGGCATTACCAGGGCGACAATAAAGAAAGGCAACCAGCAAAAGATAAAAGTGCCCATAATTATACCCAGCGTCTTCACAGTCTTGCGCTCTCTGGCCATGGCCATCTTTCTCTTTGCCTCCATGTTCTTATCTTGTCTGCTCTCAAAGAGCGGCTCGGAATTGGGGTTGTTGGGGAGTGGCAGGTTGTTTTTTGAGTTGCTGTGAACCTCGATAATCTCCAACAAATCGCCGTGCTTGACCGCACCGTTTACGCAGGGGGTTGGTTTGGGCTCCACGCTCCTCTTCCAGCTTTTACTCGGGTCCCCGTTGGTCCTCTTGTGGAAAAGAGCAGGGGACAGTGCCAAACAAGAATCAGACACTTTCTTTTTCTCTGTTTTACGCACTGTTCTCATGATTCTAAACCTGGCAGCTTTGAATATCCGTCCATATAAGACCAACATGAGAATCAACGGAATGTAAAACGCGCCGAATGTCGAGTAGATTGTGTACCAGGGGTCTCGACTTATCATGCACTGCTCGGGATTAGCTATGTCCTCCGCTTTACTACTCGGCTGGGAACGCATGATCAACATGGGAGGAACAGAGATGGAAAACCCGACAAACCAGGTGACACTGATCAGAACCGCCGCTCTTCTGGGTGTCCTCTTCTTCATATACTCTATAGGTTCGGTAATGGCCCAGTACCTGTCCAAGGCGATGGCGCAAAGGTGCAGTATAGATGATGTACAACATAACACATCTAAAGAGATGAAAATGTCACATGGTACCTGTCCGAGAGTCCACCTGTTTAAGACTTGGTAAAGGGCCGCCATGGGCAACACCAGAACCGATACCATCAGATCAGTCACGGCCAGAGACCCAATCAGATAGTTCCCTACATTCTGAAGATTTCTCTCCAGGGCGATGGCTGCAACCACACACGCGTTCCCAAACACGGCACAGAGGATAAGTACGGCAAGAAGTAAGGAGGTGAAGATTTGGGAACTTAGTTTAATCTCTGCATCAGCTGTCGAGGTTTCGTTTTGAAAATCAAATGGAAACCATGCGGCCGTAGTGTTGTTTCTTTCCTCCATGGTGATGAAAAGGGAAGCGCTCCTCAGTTACTACGTGTCAGTTCCAGTGCGCAACAGAGCTCCATCCTTGGAGAGCATTTGGTGATCTGAGCTGGATTTTTGCGCCCTTCGCATAGCATTGCATACACTCCCTGTGCCGGGGGGTGAAGACTGACGAAACTGTATATTTATACCAGTGATGGAAAATACGTCAGTTGCCTGTGAGGTTGAAATAACGATTTTCTCTGCGCACCAACAGTTGGGTTCTCTCTGGGAGAGTGCGGGCAGTGAGATGCAGGCGCTATCATCACTAGGATATTACCAACAGGTTTTGATAGAACAGCAATGACAGTGAATTTGCATGGAATATCCCCCCTCGTCCAAACACACAATTTTAAAGGTTTATGTATTTATTATTCATAATGTTTTGTCAAGAGCAATAGCAATTATTCTTGAAAACCACAGCTTGAACGGAAACAGTAGGCTACATATGCCTATCCTTTCTCAATGCTGAAAATAATAAAAACGAAATTGCCATTGCGGTTCTTGCTTCAAAATAAAGATGTTGAATGTATATAAGTTTCCCTCAGATCAGAGAGAGGAAACTTCTACACGCCTCGATGTGAGCAGCAGGGCCGATGCTGCCACCTGGCGTAGGCCTAGATGGCAGCGTGGATGTAGGATGGTACATATTTTTTTGTTAGTATGGCGCATCTGACTCTGCGTAACTACAAGCAATGACGTAATTGTCCTCTAACTTTCTGTTGTCCACCAAATTCTTCTTCAATTAAAATAGAAATTCCTCGTTTTGAGGGAATGCAAAGGAATTTGGAAATTCCAGGTATGATATTGTATGTCTTACTGTGCCCTCTTTTTCATTGCTGTTTTCACCTTTTTCATTGCTGTTCTCACCTGCCACAGAATCAGACACACCTGCCACAGAATCGGTCTCCATGGTCAAACCAGGGAAGGTGGCTATTTTCTGCTGCAGGAGGTTTCGTAAAGGCTTTGTAGAGGGAACATGCATGCATCTGGTGGGTGAGAGTGGGTTACTTTTCCAGTTAGCATTGTGTATGAAAAGCACATAGGACATGGTTCTAGTTATGACTCCAACGGCAATTGTTCAGAGGCCGTATATATCAAACATCTCAGACATCTCAGAGTAGGTGTGTTGATCCATGTACTCTTATTCGTTGTGAACTAAAATACTAAACTGATCCTAAATCAGCACCCATACTCTGAGATGTTTACTCTCAGGGGTCTTAGAAAACATCTAACATGCAGAGTAAACATCTCAGAATATGGGTGCTGATTTAGGATCAGTTTAGTCTTTTAGTTCACAACGAATAAGAGTACATGGATCAACACACCTTAGACTGCAAAAACATCCAAGTAATGTTGGGTGTAGGGAAATTCCACGTTAACAGATTTACAGAAAACGTTGATTTCAAAGTTTAAAGGGGCAATCTGCAGTTGCTACATCCATTTTTGGACTTATACATTAATTATATGTACCCATTGATTCTTGAAGAATATAACTTATTAATGCCTTATGATCTTTAGTTCAAATGTCATACCCAATCAGAACCTGAAATATATATATATTTTTTGTCAATGTTTGTAAAGAAAGTAAATGCAAAACAAACACTATATAGCCTCAAAACATGGTTAAAACTGTAATTTTGATATCATGGAAGGTCAGTCCTTGTGTAACCGATGTGAAATAGCTTGCTAGTTAGCTGGGTGCGCGCTAATAGCGTTTCAATCGGTGACGTCACTCGCTCTGAGACCTTGAAGTAGTTGTTCCCCTTGCTCTACAAGGGCCGCGGCTTTGGTGGAGCGATGAGTAACGATGCTTCGAGGGTGGCTGTTGTCTATGTGTGCAGACGGTCCCTGGGTTGGGGCGAGGAGATGGACGGAAGCTATTCTGTTAAACTTGCATCCATAGCTCTGTATATCAATTTGAGAGTGGTTACATTTCTCCATACCAATCCCTCAGCTTTTTACGAAACAGGGAAGAACAGTTTGTTATTGTTTCTACTGCTGATTGCCCCTTTTAACAAACCATACAACTCTATGCACAATGACTACTTTAAACAATTTACACTGAAAATTTTACACATTTACTGGAAGAACGGTGCAGATGTAAAATCTCCCTCAGTTTTTTATATGAAAACGTTTTACTAAAACTCAGTTAAATATCTTCTCCGAATTGAGATTCAAAGAAAGAATGGGGTGTCAGCTATGACATGACACCTTCAGTTTGAATAAAATCTATTTTGGTTATTGAACTAGAGGAAGTAAAGTGGATTTACACCCTGTAACATAATTATGGTAATTACATCATAGGTCCTTGATCTGTACTACACAGATGTTGATGTATCCTGAATAGGTAGAAATATGCAATATGCATATTTGGGTATTATTGTCACGCCCTGGCCATAGAGAGGCTTTTATTCTCTATTTTGGTTAGGCCAGGGTGTGACTAGGGTGGACATTCTATGTTCATTTTCTATGTTTTGGATTTCTGTGTTGTTTGGCGGGTGTGGTTCTCAATCAGAGACAGCTGTCTATCGTTGTCTCTGATTGAGAACCATACTTAGGTAGCCTTTTCCCACCTGTGTGGCGTGGGTAGTTATTTTCTGCTTAGTGTGGTTTGCACCTGACGGAGCTGTTTCGGTTGTTCTTTTGTTACTTGTTGTATTTAGTGTTCAGTTTAATAAATAACATGAACATGTACCACGCTGCGCTTTGGTCCTCACCTTTTTCCACCAACAGTCGTTACAATTATTCTTCACTGGCTATTATCTTAATGATCTCGGGCCCCAAATAATACCAAATTATGAATTTACAGACTGCAAATTGTTCCCCCAAAACTAAATATAAGCGTTGATATTAGTTGGCAGGGGTCTTTAACTCAACATGATTGTGTTTTCATGTGTTTCTCATACCCTTTAACTTTATGTTAGATGTTTTCTAAGACCCCTTTTCCATCCGTTTCACCAGAAATCAAAACCTTTACTTAATCCACATTTTTAAGATGGAAAATTGTAAAACATTTATACCTACGCTTTCATTTCCCAAAAATATAGGCTCATAGCTTTCATTTGACTTCCAATTTGATATGCTCCTATGAACTTCACACATTGGCCTTTTACATGGAAATGCCCTGTATTAAAGGTCAGTAGCTTCAGTCCAAATAATCCTGTCATTCCCTTGTAAAGTTCATGAATACAGGGACGAGAAGGAGGTAGGCTAGGGATGACGATGATGTTGACAATGACGATGGTAATGTGTTGTTGATGATTTTGTTAGAACATTGTTGATATGTTGTTGACGAGATGATCTAAGAATGCACAGAGGACTTTACTTATGAGGCAACTTTGGCTTGCTATACTTTTGTGCTGCTGCTAATGTTGGTCACTAGTAGGTCCACTGTATATATTTGTATTGATGGCTGTCAGCCCTATGACATGATGTACTTGCTCAAACAATCTTAAGGAAGTTTGTTCTGAAGTGTCTGTCCTCTATCTGAGAAATATAAGAAGGATCAGGAAACATTTATTATTATTTTCTTTAAATGTATTTAGTTCCAAAAATAAGGGGTTAAACAGTCTCCATATACGGTACCAGTCAAGTTTGGACACACCTACTCATTTTTATTATTATTTTTTACTATTTTCTACATTTTACAATCAAAACTATGAAATAACATATATGGAATCATATAGTAACCAAAAAAAGTGTTAAACAAATCAAAAGCCACACTTTGTCTTGATGACAGCTGTGCATCGTTTCTTCCATTCTTCTCTGCAGATCCTCTCAAGCTCTGTCAAGTTGGATGGGGAGCGTCGCTGCACAGTTATTTTCAGGTCTCTCCAGAGATATTTGATCGGGTTCAAGTCCGGGCTCTGGCTGGGCCAATCAAGGACATTCAGAGACTTGTCCCAAAGCTACTCCTGTGTTCTCTTGGCTGTGTGCTTAGGGTCATTGTCCTGTTGGAAGGTGAACCTTTGCCCCCCCCCGTCTGAGGTCCTGTGCTCTCTGGAGCAGGTTTTCATCAAGGATCTCTCTGTACTTTGCTCTGTTCATCTTTCCCTCAATCCTGACTAGTCTCCCAGTCCCTGAAAAACATCCCCACAGCATGATGCTGCCACCACCATGCTTCACCGTAGGGATGGTGCCAGGTTTCCTCCAGACGTGAAGCTTGGAATTCAGGCCAAAGAGTTCAATCTGGGTTTAATCAGACCAGAGAATCTTGTTTCTCATGGTCTGAGAGTCCTTTAGGTGCCTTTTGCCAAACTCCAAGCGGGCTGTCATGTGTCTTTTACTGAGGAGTGTCTTCCGTCTGGACACTCTACCATAAAGGCCTGATTGGTGGAGTCCTGCAGAGATAGTTGTCCTTCTGGAAAGTTCTCCCATCTCTACAGAGGAACTCTGGAGCTCTGTCAGAGCTACTATCGGTTTCTTGGTCACCTCCCTGACCAAGGCCCTTCTCCCCCGATTGCTCAGTTTGGCTGGGCGGCCAGCTCTAGGAAGAGTCTTGGTGGTACCCAACTTCTACCATTTAAGAATAATGGAGGCCACTGTGTTCTTGGGGACCTTCAATGCAGCAGAAATTTTTTGGTACCCTTCCCCAGATCTGTGCCTCGACACAATCCTGTCTCGGACCTCTACAGACAATTCCTTCGACCTCACGGCTTGGTTTTTGCTCTGACATGCACTGTCAACTGTGGGACCTTATGTAGACAGGTGTGTGCCTTTCCAAATCATGTCCAATCAATTGAATGTACCACAGGTGGACTCCAATCAAGTTGTAGAAACATCTCAAGGATGATCAATGGAAACAGGATGCATCTGAGCTCAATTGACTCTCATAGCAAAGGGTCTGAATACTTATGTAAATAAGGTATTTACATATATATATATTTTTATACATTTGCAAAAATGTCTCACTTCGTCATTATGGGGTATTGTGTGTAGATTGAAGATAACTTCATTTTGTTTAATCCGTTTTCGAATAAGGCTGTAACGTAACAAAATGTTGGAAAGGGAAGGGTTCTGAATACTTTCCGACTGCGCTGTATTTTCATAGATTTTTTTCAGCTGGTATCGGGGGACCTTAAGGCAAGTCTTGTGAGGCCTGTGGGCAACAACAGACATGTACGTGTTTGTGAGAGTCTCCCCTTTTCACAGAGATGTGTAGAAAGGAAGAACAACATCGTGTTCGTGAGAGTCTCATCTTTCCATAGAGGGGTCATAATAATGTGTAGCCTACTACAGACGATTTTGTGAGAATACCGATTTTCGGGATGTCTCATGGTCTGACAAACATCGCTCTAGCTCTGTAACCTTTCACCGCAGTGCGTCATCAGCGGATGTGGTGGTTTGAGACGCATCCAATGCAGCTCTCTCTAGCTTAAACTGACAGATTTTTATGGGGAGGTAGCATTACCGTTAATTGTTTAAGTTGGGGGAATTTTGTCCCATTACTCCTGACAGCTGGTGTAACTGAGTCAGGTTTGTAGGCCTCCTTGATCGCACACGCTTTTTCAGTTCTACCCACACATTTTCTATGGGATTGAGATCAGAGCTTTGTGATGGCCACTCCAATACCTTGACTTTGTTGTTCTTAAGCCATTTTGCCACAACTTTGGAAGTTTGCTTGGGGTCATTGTCCATTTAGAAGACCCATTTGCGACCAAGCAAACTGATGTCTTGAGATGTTGCTTCAATATATCCACCTAAATTTCTTTCCTCATGATGCCATCTATTTTGTGAAGTGTACCAGTCCCTCCTACAGCAAAGCACCCCCACAACATGATGCTGACACCCCCGTGCTTCATGGTTGGGATGGTGTTCTGCAAGCCTCCCCCTTTTTCCTCCAAACATAGCAATGGTCATTGTAGCCAAACAGTTCTATTTTTGTTTCATCAGACCAGAGGACATTTCTCCAAAAAGTACAATCTGTGTCCTCATGTGCAGCTGCAAACTGTAGTCTGGCTTTTTTATGGTGGTTTTGGAGCCGTGGTTTCTTCCTTTCTGAGTGGCCTTTCAGGTAATGTCGATATAGTACTCGTTTTACAGATACTTCTGTACCTGTTTCCTCCAGCATCTTCACAAGGTCCTTTGCTGTTGTTATGGGATTGATTTGCACATTTCACACAAAAATCCGTTAATCTTTAGGACACCAAACACGTCTCCTTCCTGAGCAGTATGACAGCTCCATGGGCCCATGGTGTTTATAGTTGCTTACTATTGTACAGATGAACGTGGTACCTTCAGGCGTTTGGAAATTGCTCCCAAGGATGAACCAGACCTGTGGGAGGTCTAATTTTTTTTATCTGAGGTCTTGGCTGATTGCTTTTGATTCTCCCAAGCAAAGAAACACTGAATTTGAAGGTAGGCCTTAAAATACATCCACAAGGTACACCTCCAATTGACTCAAATAATGTCAATTAGCCTATCAGAAGCTTCTAAAGCCATGACATCATTTCCTGGAATTTTCCAAGCTATTTAAAGGCACAGTCAATTTAGTGTATGTAAACTTCTGACCCACTGGAATTGTGATACAGTGAATTATGAGTGAAATAATCTGTCTGTAAACAATTGTTGTAAAAATTACTTGTGTCATGCACAAAGTAGATGTCCTAACCAACTTGCCAAAACTATAGTTTGTTAACAAGACATTTGTGGAGTGGTTGAAAAACGAGTTTTAATGACTCCAACCTAAGTGCATGTAAACTTCCGACTTCAACTGTGACAGGCTGACTACACCGGTCGCATCGCGTTCGCGAGTGTTGCAAAATAAATGTAGAAATCTATGTTATTCAATTATTGCACCCACACTGCTCGCATGCGCCAACGACCGTCTGCGTTGCCAAAGGCTAAAATAGCAATCAGTTCTATTTCTGACACAGATCGCGCTGCAAGTCCTGCCTCTCCCATCTCCTCATTGTTTTTTAGAAGCAAGTACCCGCGTGCCATCTACTCATTGGTTATACCCACGTGGGTGACTGAAAGACGAATGCGGTCTGTGGTGTTAATGCACCTAATTTATGAAAGTTGCCAATCGTAATATAAAGTCAAGAGAAGAAAAGGCCTGGAAGGAAGAGAGATGACTAGAAACGATTCGGTTGAACGTTTTATGTGTGGATAAATTGGCGGAGTAGAGGACCTTGTGCATTTCATGTAAAATAACAACTCAATGTTTATATCCCAGGACAAATTAGCCAGCAAGAGCAAGATAGCTAAATAGGACAAATTAGCTAGCAAGTGCAAGCTAACTAGCTAGATTTCCATAAATGTTTAATGCTTTTCGACCTGTCTCCAAATTAATATATTTGGTTTAGAGTTTGTTTGATATTTTAACCTGCGTGTCGTGATAGCATTTGGTGTGGGGGGACAAAATAAATGTATGTACGATGGCGCGCGCAGCGGGTTTGGGTTCCGTGTAAGTGCCGGTAAGAAAGACACAATAATGGTGTTATGTGTGTAATGGTAAATTAAACATTCATACAGGTTAGTTTGTTTAGTATTTTGCACTTTTGTGAGATTATTTTTGACCATTTTGTTGAGCTGACTAGAAGACCACAGTGGAGTCCTTTTTTTGGACACTGTTTACAACAAGCAGACATTTCCGGACCTTGCGTTGACCGTGTCTGGAAAGGGGCAAAGTTACACATTCGTCTTTGATAATGTAGTCGCCCATCAGCTAAGCGTGTAACAGTTGACAGTGGCCAATGTGGACCTACATTTACATAACATTTGAGTCATTCTTATCCAGAGCGACTTACAGTAGAGTGCATACATTTTCATAATTTCTTTTCTCCATTTTTTTCATACTGGTCCCCCGTGGGAATCAAACCCACAACCCTGACATTGCAAGCACCATGCTCTGCCGACTGAGCCACACAGGAGCTATAGTGTATTTCATTGAGAGACACTTACACTACTGTACAGTGTGGGCTACAGGTACTACTCTGGTTCTAGTCTGACTGACCCATAGAAAAGAGCAACGCCTTCTCTTGTGGAGCTACCCAGGTTCAAGTCACCATACGTGGCTGCTGAAAGGCTCTTCAGCCGGTGGCCGTGAAGGGTTTCTTCTGAGGTTTGTCTCACTGCTTTATTGGTGCAGGGCTTGCACTGTATTTGGTGCTCATTTATAATCTGTAGTATAAATGTGCCCTGCTATGGTGCGCGATACACACACTTGCACTGCACATACCAATGAAAAACATGTTACGCAACGGTAAGGGAGACGCCTGTACTAGCGGTTGATTTTTGTGTTTTGATAAAGTCGCTATTCTTGTTCCAAGAGGAGTTCAATTCGTTTTGGTTGATTGCTGTTAAACTCAAGCCCTTCCACAAACCACTCTCTTCATGGTTTGCAGACTGTCTCTGTGATATTGGTATTTTAATTGGGGGGCCTAGTGCATATGTCAAAAAGCCCTCAGTTCTGCCCAAAACGAAAGACTCTCTATTGCCTCTGAGTGTTCTCTCACAATGACAATCGACAGACTGATTGGAGTGCTCTCCTATCATACGTGAACATCATGTGCAAAGGGAAAAAAGAGATGTTAATGTCCCCTCCCCTTCCAAAATTAAAACGATGCGAGCACCTGCGAAATCATTATTTGTCCAAATGATCAGTGACAACATAAGAGTACCTAGATGTCTACTTAAGTACCTAAAGTACCTAGATGTCTACTTAAGTACCTAAAGTACCTAGATGTATACTTAAGTACCTAAAGTACCTAGATGTCTACTTAAGTACCTAAAGTACCTAGATGTCTACTTAAGTACCTAAAGTACCTAGATGTCTACTTAAGTACCTAAAGTACCTAGATGTCTACTTAAGTACCTAAAGTACCTAGATGTCTACTTAAGTACCTAAAGTACCTAGATGTCTACTCAAGTACCTAAAGTACCTAGATGTATACTTAAGTACCTAAAGTACCTAGATGGCTACTTAAGCCCCTATAGCTGCAACCCCCACATCTTTTGTAAGTCCTGCCTCCACATGCTGGCCAAGAACAGGCCTGCCAACACCACATGTCCCTTATCCCGCACCCTCATCCCACACACACTTTTCCAGAAAAGTGGGCTACGGTGTGAATGTATGGTGCATACTCCTCCCAATGGTTCACTTATTGATAATGACTAGCTGTTTTATCCATACTTGTAAATGGTATAGATGCTCTTTGATGAGAGTTTGAACAAAAATGGGTTTAAATTGCCTTTTGCTTTCAGAGCTTAACCAGTCAGCTAAGACTTTCTTCACAAAGGTCTGCCAATCACGGAAGCACAACTTTTAAAAAGCTAACTGTGCTAAATGTCCTCTTACCAACTGCCGAAAACATTACAGCATATTTTGGGGTGAGGTATATTGTGTATTGCTTGCAGTCAGTGGTGTAAAGTATTTATGTAAAAATACTTTAAAATATATTTTTTTAGGTATCAGTATTCTACTATTTCTATTTTTTGACAACTTTTACTTCACTACATTCTTCATTTTGGCTCCCGAGTGGCACAGTGGTCTAAGGCACTGCATCTCAGTGTAAGAGTCCCTGATTCGAATCTAGGCTGCATCACATCCGGCCGTGATTGGGAGTCACATAGGGCGGCGCACAATTGGCCCAGCGTCGTCCGGGCTTGGCCGGGGTAGGCCGTCATTGTAAATAAGAATTTGTTAAATAAAGGTTCAATTTTAAAAAGCAAATAATGTACTTTTTACTCCGTACATTTTTCCTGACACACAAAAGTACTTGTTACATTTTGAGTGCTTAGCAGGACAGAAATTGGTCCAATACACATTCTTATCAAGAGAACAACTCTGGTCATCCCTACTGCCTCTGATCTGGCGGACTGACTAAACACAAATGATTCATTTGTAAATCATGTCTGAGTGTTGGAGTGTGCCCCTGGCTATCCGTAAATTTGGAAAAACAAGAAAAAAAAGTGCGGTATGCTTTGCATAATATAAGTCATTTGAAATTATTCATACTTTTACTTTTGATACTTAAGTATATTTTAGCAATTTCATTTACTTTTGATACTTAAGTATATTAGTATTTTACTGAGTGACTTTTACTTGAGTCATTTTCTATTACGGTATCTTTACTTTTACCAAAGTATGACAATTGGGTACTTTCTGGGTGATGTAGTATTCTACATTGTGTTTATTAGTGCCTACTATCAGGTAACTCCCATGTCACCATATGTTACTGGAATCAAGAGCACTGCCTGAAATGTGTTTCTATTCTTTTTTGGGATGCATTTCTATTGGTCATATTTAAAAAGTTCTCACATGAAGCAGTTGTGTAGATAGGCCTATTTCATATTTTGTGACAGTTGAGCATGTTTTACCATCAATCTTTTCACTGTAAAATCCACAATTGTTTTACGAGGGATATAAGTGTGATAGAAGTGTTATAGAAGTGAATGTGAAAGAACAAAAACTATGATTGTTCAAAAAAATCTGGTTGAGAAATAGCTTTGCACCGAGACATAATAGGCATATTTTAAGTGCTTTAGTATTTTTTGCAATTTTGTGTGTTCCAGGAACTCATTGTAAATATTGTGTCATTCAGTGTATTACCAGACATATTATACCAATTTTACATAACAAATTGCCAAATCTGTGGCAAGTTACCTGTCAAGTTTACAGTTTTCATTGGTTTGCATTTGTGGTGACAATATTTTGGTTTGCTTGTAAAGTAGCCTAGGCCTGTATATTTATAATCATCCACATGTAGGCCTATTGATCTCAGACATCAGTCGGGGAGGCTTCGATGTGCATGTAAACTCATGAGATCTACTTTGAGCATATTACTACTGGTCTTTGAGTGTGCTCTTACTCCTGCCAGATACGAGTAATATTTTGAGGTATTTACGTCTACTCACGTTTTCATGTGACAGACTCGCATGTTTTGGAGTCGTCGATGCCTCCAATGACGGAGCAGTGACGAATGGCAGGCTCGGAGTGTATTCGCCTCTCACCTGAAAGCACAACGGAAGACCACATTTAGCCACAGTTGGCCTTCTGCAGGGTGAAGGTGACTCGTCTAGCCAGCGAGGGGAGAGCTGCAGAGAGGGAGCTGCGAGAAGCCATCCGCTACTCGCACTCATCCTGCCAGCTGAACATTTTAGACCCTGTAGGAACATCGACAAGAGCCTCCACCTCGGCTGCGACCTCGGGGGATATTATAGATAGGCTGTCCGCTGGGTTTTATCAGTGGCTGTGTATGCATGTGTTCTGCTCCGAACGGGCGCAAGAACCGCCCCAGATCCGCAGCGAACATTTTTCAGCTCAGCAAACCACTGCAGAGGGACCCCGAACGCCGGGAGAGCACCGAGAGCACGCGGAAAGCCCAGCGGGCCGTAGGCGAATGTAGGATGGTAAGTTATGATCTATCGTTCCCTCGTTAGTCGTAATAACTATGGAGTCGTCGCTGGCATACTAGTAAAACAGCAGACACATTGTAACCTTATATATTTCCCCCATGAAAATCACGTGTTCTATTAAACCACAAAGACAAATTAAAATGCGCAGAGACACATTTCCTACCAAGCTACATTTTTCTGCCAACTAAGTCGTAAATGTGAGTCCAGGTACCATAGAGCGATTTATGTAAGACTGTCCTTTGTGTCTTAGCGCTTTAAGGTGTGATAAACAAAATACACCAAAATAAAATAATGTCTGTTGCACAAGGGCATGCCACAAGGAGAGCTGGTGTAATATTACACCAATGTGCCTCAATTAGGAAGCCTATATATCGTCTATATGAATAGGCTATATTATGTAGCGCAATATTGTTATTATTCAAGTATAGGCTATATTATGATTAGTGAGGTGCAATTGGCTATGTGGCCTATACGGGTCGGGTGGCAGTCATAACATTGATCTACTGCGTGTCCACTTGCGTATGCAATAATCTTGTCGCTCCAATCTCCCTTGAAAATGTATGGTGCTATGCGCTGACTTGCTGAAAGGGGTTATTTGTCCATGTTGCTTCTCAGACAGTCCAAGATTTCAACACTCTCGTGGCGCTGTACCGAGAACAGGTCATCACTATTGGGGAGATTTCGGCCGATTGTCCCTCTTTACGCGAGGCGTTGCACCGCACCAGGACCAAAGGATGTACCATGGCCCAAGCTGCCCATCAGAACCTCACCGTGATATCTGGATCTGGGTAAGGGATCTACGATATACGGATACAGTTTCATCAACATGATATGTTGACTTCTTCAATTGTCACTGGAACGTCCATGGTGCTAGTGTATGTCATTTTAAGGCGCGCTATTCGAGATAACAGCTTGCTACATGGTATGAAAGTCCCGCCTACTTCCTGGATCATCTCCCACACGGTTTTGAATGGCCTTCAATACCCCTATTATATAATTAAATTCCTTAAAACGCGTCATTTATGATATTATGTAAAATTATATATTCGTATTAGTGGATTAATGTACTTTTACCCAATGCCTTTGAAGGTTTTCGATAAGGAAAAATATTTTGGGGGTGATTTCTGGCATATCATAAAAATCAGTCACAGTTCAACAGTTAATTACCCGATTAAGTACAACACCATTGGAAATTAATGTTAACATTTCCATGTATGGGAATAAAAATTTAACTTTCAACATTATTTTCCAATTGTATTGTAGGCTAATTAATCAGGTAATTAAAAAATCGTACTATGATTTATTCATTTTGATGATGAATGAGAAATCACCAAAACGGGTTTGCCCTCCCTAATTTAAGATATATTCGTGGATTAATTTTATAAAATCACTGGGGAAGCAAAAATACAACAATATTACAACCTAGTATGCGTTGTGATAATTGCGTTGTTTGCTCTATAACCTGTTAGTTCATATGCATTGCGACCGAGATATATAAGAGGCCGAGACAATAAGAATACACAGTACCAGGATAAATTCACACACACCTTTGTTTTACCACAAAACCGGATAGCAGCCTCTGTTACATGACCTACAGCATGGTTAAGCAAGTTCATGTTTCCGATATTTTTGAATCACTAAACTATTTCAACTTAAACATTTCAACATCATCAAATCACCTCTGCTTAGTCTAATACAGTGACAACTACAAGATACAACCATAGATACAATTTGGCTACATGGGCCTACAAACATTTACAATGAATAGCAAAATCGCAGTGATCACAAGAATGGCTTCAGATCAACGTCTACGTTGATACCGAACGGGGCAAGGATCTTTAAATTAAAGATCCAGGCAGCCTCTCGTTTTAAGAATATATTGTCAAGGTCACCCCCTCTCCTAGGGAGGGTGATGTGTTCGATGCCTATATAATTTAGGGACAAAATAGAGTGGTTCGCTTCCAAAAAGTGGGCCGCAACTGGGTACGTCAGGTTTTTGCACCTACAATTCTCTGACATTCATACTTTTAATTCGCGCTTCGTATTACCCACATAATTTTTACCACAAGGACAAGTTATAAGATAAATAACTGCCCTAGTGGAGCACGTGATAACAGCTTTGATGATCTGTTTCCCTGTTAGGGGGTGTTTGAAGGATCTACATTTGTAAGTGTTATTGCATTGAGCACAGCCATTACACTTATACTTTCCATCCGGTAAAGGTGCAACTAGACGTTGTGCAGCGGTATTTTGGGGTGGTAAATCAGAGTTGACCAATTGATCTGAGATTCCCGCCCCGCTAGAATACGACCATGGGAGGGTCCGAAAACACATTACCGATACTGTCATCGGATCTTTGAACGTGCCAATTTTTGAACGATTCCCTTAATTTGTTCAGAGAACTTTGAATAGTGGGCAGTAAGAACACAATAATGCTTCTTTTTGCGAGACTGTCCTTGAAAGAGATCATGTCTCGATTTGTTTAGCATTTTCTCAATGGCAGTATTAATCTGACAATTTTTTACCCCCTCTCCTTGAATTTTCTTTGCGTCTCAGCCATTTTTTGCAAATTATTTTGATTCGACAGAATTGGCTGTAGGGCAAACTGTTTTTCAAGGGAAGCGGGTGACAACTATCAGCCCTCAGCAAACTGTTACGATCAGTAGGTTTCCTGTAAAGATCAGTGTATAGAACATTATCCACACACAAAATCAGAAGATTAAGGAAAATGATTTGAGGTGTGTCAGATTGCATAGTAAATCTCAGGTGCTCAGAACAAGAGTTAAGAAAAGCATGGAATGCCTTGAGCTGTTTTGCATCACTCCTCCATAGAACAAAAATATCATCAATGTACCGTTTCTAAATAATAGTTAGGCAAGAAAACATTTTTGAGAGGATTGAGAATTTACTGTTTAACCATGTAACCCACATACAAATTAGCACAGTTAGGATCCATAAGGGATCCCATAGCAGTACCCTTCGTCTGAATAAAGAAATACTTTAGAAACATGAAATAGTTGTGTGTGAGTACCATTTCAGGCCTCAATACCGCCCTCGTGTGGAATATTAGTGTATAATGACTCAACATCAAAGTAACTATCGAAGTATTCTCAGGGAGAGGATCAAGAGATTCAATAATAGAGATCATACTGCTGGGGTCCTTTACAAAGGAGGGGAGCTGTACTACGAGCGGTCTAATAAAATAGTCTATAAAGGAGCTGTTACTGCATCAATGCCCGCTATAGGGCGCCCTGGAGGTTTTGTAACATTTTAGAGTAATTTTGGCAAAGTATAGAAAGTGGCAATTTTAGGGTGTTGAATAGCCAAACAGATACTTTTTTGGTTATCTGACCAGAACTTAAATACCCATCTAGGACAGTAAAGATAGTGTTCTGAAATTGGGAAGAAGGGTCACTTCTGAGTTTCTTGTAAATGGGTTGTCAAGCAGTTGTCTATGACACTCATTTACATAAACTGTCCTATCCATGAGTACAACCGACCCACCCTTATCAGCAGGGCGGGTAAGGACTGACGTGTTGAATTGTACAACCGACCCACCCTTATCAGCAGGGCGGGTAAGGACTGACGTATCGGATTGTAAATCAAGCAAAGCTTGTTTTTCATCCTTAAGTCAATTATGGAAAGATATGTACTCATGTTTGTTCTTCAGCATATTAAACTATTGATTTAGAACAACAGAAAGTTACCTCAAGTCGCAAAGAAAACACCACTAACGTAAACTCACCCCATTCCGTCCAAATGTGCACAACCACAACATTCAAACGAGGCTACAAAGAAAACTAATGGGACTGTAGCGACTGTGTTGACGTCAAAATCGGGGGTGCGAACAAGGTTTCTATTCAAGCGTTGATCAACATGGTAATGACTCTATAGTCATTGGAGAAAAGTTGAAAAAACTGACCCTCCGTTACACCTTGACGTGTCATGTCGTAACGTACAGCACGCATAAAGCAACTATTTCTGTCTTACAATCTCTCTCCACCAGGTGTAGCAGTTCTATCAGCCTTTAAAAACAAGAAATGGACAGTGACGGGGGTAAGGGGGGATACCTGGTCATTTTTTTCGTCATCATTGCATGCGATCATCATTCTCAACGCCGCTGTTTACTTCTAAGATCACTTTAGCACCGCCCTAAAAACCCGATTCAAATTCAACACAAACTTTCAAATAGGTATGTTATACCTATTATATATACCTACACATTATATAAACTCTTTATAGTGTTTTATTTACATGTTAGAGGCGATAAGGTGATAAGTCCAGGGTCCAGAGTAACGCTGAGGTCCTTCACATTTTTATTTGAGACGACTGTACAACCATCAAGATTAATTATCAGATTCAACAGAAGACCTCTTTGTTTTTTGGGGCCTAGAACAAGCATCCCTGTTTTGTCTGAGTTTAAAAGTAGAACATTTGCAGTCATCCTTATGATATACTTATTTGCAGTCATTCCAGGAAGGGCAATTTTGGGGCTTCACCATGTGTGTGTGTCATCCGCATAGCAGTGAAAGTTAACATTATGTTTCCGAATGACACCACCAAGAGGTAAAATATATAGGGAAAACAATAGTGGTCCTAAAACGGAACCTTGAGGAACACCGGAATTTACAGTTGATTTGTCAGAGGACAAACCATCCACAGAGACAAACTGATATCTTTCCGACAGAGAAGATCAAAACCAGGCCAGAATTTGTCCGTGTAGACCTATCCATGGCTAATTTAGGAAAGGGACAAATTTACCGAGCTAGCTAGCCACCGGTGGACAGTGACATCGAGATGCAACATTTCAAGTTTCTTTCTGTCACTATTGATGTTTGGCTTGTGATTGGTCTGAAGCCAAATCCAAACTAGCTTCCATTGCTACTTATGTTTTTGGTGCACCAGGACCGTTTACAGCTGAGCTCACTCAGTTTAGCTCAATGCTGGTTGGTTAATATATATATATTTTTTAAATTTAACCAGGCGAGTCAGTTAAGAACAAGTTATTATTTACATTGACAGTCTACCGGGGAACAGTGGGTTAACTTCCTTGTTCAGGGGCAGAACTATATATTTTTTACCTTGTCAGCTCAGGGATTCGGTCCAGCAACCTTTCGGTTACCCGATGCTCTAACCACTAGGCCTCAAGGGAGGCCAAATGCTTGCTGGCTTCCCTTGCATTCAGTGCTACCAGTGGCAATATTCTTTCTGACCAGACAGCATCAGATAGAGAAAGCAGGGAGCAGTTTCGTTCGCTTGGATGCTTTCTCCGGTGAGAGACATCCAGACTTTTGCGAATTGAAGGACATTTCTGAAACACAGAGAGATTTTTTTTAAATAAAAAATATTGCATGCTTTTTTCTTAGTCAATTTTTTGGGGAAACCTGGCTTCCCTTGTCATCCATGAATACACTCCTCTGCACCAATACAGAAAGAGAAACACACTGTTTTGTAAATTATCACGTTGAAATCAATTACGCAAGAGGAGGAAGATGAGGTTGCACATCCTGTTAAAAAACACTCAGAATCTGGGAATAATGTGTACATCACTGTTTAGAGGACAATTTGTAGAAGACAGCTAGCTACATTTTGAAGTATTGCATTTTGATTCAAGTGGGTCGCTGACAGGGTAAGTGTATTGTAACACTGAAATCAATAGAACGGGGCAACCGTTTTGGGGGTGTAGGTCTGTTTAAAATCACACTATTCAAAGGACACACAGACACTTGGAATAACCTATACATGGTTGGTTAAATGAGAATTTATAAGGCTTATATCCAGTGATGTATATAAACCCTGGATTGCTTATGCTGTGCATTTGTGGTACGTCCAACCGGCCTAACAACCGCAGGCCATGTGTAACCACGCCAGCCCAGGACTTCCACATCTGATTCTTCACCTACAGGATCATTTGAGACCAGCTACCCGGACAGCTGAGGAGTATTTATGTCTGTAACAAATTAATTCTGATCAGCTGGGCCAGCTTCACGGTGGCTGGGCTTGGCTCCCAAGTGGGTGGGTTCATGCCACCCAAGCCCAACCATGGCAGCGCCCCTGCCCAGTCATGTGAAATCCATATGAATTTATTTCAATTGACTGATTTCCTTAATATGAACTGTAACTCAGTAAAGGCGTTGAAATTGTTGCATGTTGCGTTAGTATTTTTGTTCAGTATATATTTTGGGATGGCAGATGTTGATTTCATGAGGCTGCCTGCCACCACGGAAAAGGGGACAAACGACTTTTTCTGTTGGTTAACTTCAACGAATCGCCGCCATAGGATATCAACAGTGACAACGGCTGGCTGCTATTTAAGTTATAGTTTGACTGTCAGATCAGGGTATTGGTGTATGGCCAGCGGCTTGAATAGAGAGACCGCCCCAAATGAGGGAAGAAAATGATAGCTGCGTTCTAAGTCCTGCGAGCCCCAGAGCGTATGACAAAATTAGCAGTACAAAACCAAAGATGTCTGTTTTAAGCAATTGATTTTGTGTCATCATGTTGACTATAAACTTTTATACTAACATCACCAATCTCAGGTTGGTAGGATGTGTTCAAAACTTCAGTTTGTGTAATGTAGTAACAAATACTGTCCACATCATGGAAAGTACTGTAATATACAAGAAAACTCAACAATCACGTATATTTCTCACTAGTTTAACCATTTAGAGATTAAAAACATGAGCACTCCATAGTGAGTGTGCAGCAGGACATTCTTTCAACTTCCCGACTTAAATGGCCGCCTTTTCAATGCATCTTTTGAAGGCCGTTCAAAAACAGCGTGATACTTGTTCCAAGAAGCAGGCGGGACTTTCATACCATAGTGACCAACTGTCTATGCTTTATCAAGAAAAGCAGTGACTTTCTCATAGGCAGCCTGAAAAAGTGTTTAACACTTATTTAAGTCACTGCATGATTCCATATGTGTTATTTCATAGTTTTTATGTCTTCACTGTGTCCAAACTATTGGCTGGTACTGTGTGTGTGTGTGTGTACATACATGCATATATACATATATATAGTATTTATTTTCTAAATACTTTGGGGGGACAAAATAATTCACTCTCGGGCTGGTGTTGGCAGTGAGCCACCTATTTCCGGCCCCTGCTTTAAAGCCAGGGGGATTCAAGAAGGGCCAAGGATAGGAGACAGTGATCAGATTTGAAACAGTCTATTCTCCAACTGTATATATGTGCTTTAGGCCAGAGGATGGGGAGATCCACCCAGAGATCTGCCGGCTCTTCATTCAGCTGCAGTGCTGCCTGGAGATGTTCATCACGGAGATGCTCAAGTCCATGTGTCTACTGGGAGTGCTGCAGCTCCACAGGAAAGGTGCTATACCAATCTCAACCAGCAGAGGGCAGGGTAGTCCATAGTAAAATGTTCAGTGTCATACCAAGATAAAGAGCAATTAAATAAGATGTGTAGCTACTGTAGTATGGCACACATGAAGACATCAAAGCCAAATTCCATCGTTTTTTTATATTTCAGACAAAGCATTGGAACATTTAGACATGCAGTTCAGACATTCACAAGCTATTCACAGGTTACCCAGTGTTATATGTTGATCATATGTAAATCCCTCTCACAGGAAAAGATTCATACCCAGAGCCCAGGTTGGACTTCAAGATGGATGAGAGCTCTGATGTGCCCATTCTGGAGGAGCACTCCTCCTCACCTGTAGACTACCAACATGAGTCCTGGCTGGTGTGCACCGATATTGAAAACATAGAGAGGTACAGTATAATGCAAAATGCTAATACACTCATGGTCTCTCACAGTGAGAATGCCCAGGTCACATGAGTATAGGCCATACATAAAGAGGACTATCAACAGATTGGACATCATAGTCAACATTATATCATTGATGAGCTTTAGTCTGTGATGCTTTTGCAAAAAGATGTGCGGTATTGATGCATAATGCATTCAATGTGAGAAAAAAAAGTTGGTGATAAACCTGAAATGGGTAAATTGGTGAAAGACTCAGACAGACACAGACACAGGCAGGCAAACTCTAATCTCAACCCACAGGATTATGGTTAGGGTGGTCACGTTCTCCAAACTGCCTCCAACCGCAAGGCCTCCAACCGCACCGCAAATGTGTATGGCCCAGTACATCACTGGGGCCAAGATTCCTGTCTAATCATAGACTGTTGTCTCTGCTACCTCACAGCAAACGGTACAGGAGCACCAAGTCTAGGTCCAAAAGGCTTCTTAACAGCTTCTACCCCCAAGCCGTAAGACTCCTGAACAGCTAATCAAATGCCAACCTGGACTATTTGCATTGTTGTCGTCGTCCCCCTCCCCACACACACACACACACACACACATTTTTACGCTCCTGCTACTCTCTGTTCATTATCCATGCATTGTCACTTTACCTCTACCTACATGTACATGTTACCTCAATTACCTTGACTAACCGGTGCCCCCGCACATTGACTCTGTACCGGTACCCCCTGTATATAGCCTCGCTACTGTTATTTTATTGTTGCCCCTTAATTATGTTATTGTTCAATTTTTCATTTTTTTCATGTTTATTTTTGTATATACAGAGCCTTGCGAAAGTATTTGGCCCCCTTGAACTTTGCGACCTTTTGCCACATTTCAGGCTTCAAACATAAAGATATAAAACTGTATTTTTTTGTGAAGAATCAACAACAAGTGGGACACAATCATGAAGTGGAACGACATTTATTGGATATTTCAAACTTTTTTAACAAATCAAAAACAGAAAAATTGGGCGTGCAAAATTATTCAGCCCCTTTACTTTCAGTGCAGCAAACTCTCTCCAGAAGTTCAGTGAGGATCTCTGAATGATCCAATGTTGACCTAAATGACTAATGATGATAAATACAATCCACCTGTGTGTAATCAAGTCTCCGTATAAATGCACCTGCACTGTGATAGTCTCAGAGGTCTGTTAAAAGTGCAGAGAGCATCATGAAGAACACGGAACACACCAGGCAGGCCCGAGATACTGTTGTGAAGAAGTTTAAAGCCGGATTTGGATACAAAAAGATTTCCCAAGCTTTAAACATCCCAAGGAGCACTGTGCAAGCGATAATATTGAAATGGAAGGAGTATCAGACCACTGCAAATCTACCAAGACCTGAGAAGACTGATCAGAGATGTAGCCAAGAGGCCCATGGTCACTCTGGATGAACTGCAGAGATCTACAGCTGAGGTGGGATACTCTGTCCATAGGACAACAATCAGTCGTATATTGCACAAATCTGGCCTTTATGGAAGAGTGGCAAGAAGAAAGCCATTTCTTAAAGATATCCATAAAAAGTGTTGTTTAAAGTTTGCCACAAGCCACCTGGGAGACACACCAAACATGTGGAAGAAGGTGCTCTGGTCAGATGAAACCAAAATTGAACTTTTTGGCAACAATGCAAAACATTATGTTTGGCGTAAAAGCAACACAGCCCATCACCCTGAACACACCATCCCCACTGTCAAACATGGTGGTGGCAGCATCATGGTTTGGGCCTGCTTTTCTTCAGCAGGGACAGGGAAGATGGTTAAAATTGATGGGAAGATGGATGGAGCCAAATACAGGACCATTCTGGAAGAAAACCTGATGGAGTCTGCAAAAGACCTGAGACTGGGACAGAGATTTGTCTTCCAACAAGACAATGATCCAAAACATAAAGCAAAATCTACAATGGAATGGTTCAAAAATAAACATATCCAGGTGTTAGAATGGCCAATTCAATGTCCAGACCTGAATCCAATCGAGAATCTGTGGAAAGAACTGAAAACTGCTGTTCACAAATGCTCTCCATCCAACCTCACTGAGCTCGAGCTGTTTTGCAAGGAGGAATGGGAAAATTTTTCAGTCTCTCAATGTGCAAAACTGATAGAGACATACCCCAAGCGACTTACAGCTGTAATCGCAGCAAAAGGTGGCGCTACAAATTATTAACTGAATAATTTTGCACGCCCAATTTTTCAGTTTTTGATTTGTTCAAAAAGTTAGAAATATCCAATAAATGTCGTTCCACTTCATGATTGTGTCCCACTTGTTGTTGATTCTTCACAAAAAAAATACAGTTTTATATCTTTATGTTTGAAGCCTGAAATGTGGCAAAAGGTCGCAAAGTTCAAGGGGGCCGAATACTTTCGCAAGGCACTGTGCTTTCTTAACACTTTTTTTCTTCTTAAAACAACATTGTTTATTAAGAGCTTGTAAGTAAGCCTTTCACTGTAAGGTCTACACATTTTGTATTCGGCGGCATGTGACAAATACAATTTGATTTGATTTTGAATATCATCAAGGACCTCAGCCACCCGAGCCACAGTCTGTTCACCCCGCTACCATCTAGAAGGCAAAGACGGTACAGGCGCATCAAAGATGGGAGTGAGAGACTGAAAAACAGCTTCTATTTCCAGGCCATCAGACTGTTAAACAGTCACCACTAGCCGGCCTCCGCCCAGTACCCTACCCTGAACCTTAGTCACTGTTCTAGCCAGCTACCACCCGGTACTCTACCCTGCACCTTAGAGACTACTGGCCTATAGAGTCATTGAACACTGGTGACTTTAATAATGTTTATCGGCAGGTAGCTTGGCAGTTAAGAGTGTTGTGCCCCATTAGCTCAACATACCCCACTCTCCCCTAAATGGATTTAACCATGATTCCCCCTGTCTCCCTAGGGACATGCGAGAGATGAGAAACCTGCTAAGCAAACTCAGGGAGACCATGCCTTTACCACTGAAAACCCAAGGTAAGTGGCATTTATACGGTATGAGTGTCACGACTCAGGATAAGACCCAGATGCAGACACAGGAGGCAGATAGTACTATTCTCAGAATATTTATTATAACAAAAAGGGACAGGCAAAAGCCAGGACGAGGGCAGGCAGTGGTTCGTAAAGCAGGTCCGAGTCAGGCAGGTACAGGACGGCAGGCAGTGGTTCGTAAAGCAGGTCCGAGTCAGGCAGGTACAGGACGGCAGGCAGTGGTTCGTAGAGCAGGTTCGAGTCAGGCAGGTACAGGACGGCAGCCAGTGGTTCGTAAAGCAGGTCCGAGTCAGGCAGGTACAGGACGGCAGGCAGTGGTTCGTAAAGCAGGTCCGAGTCAGGCAGGTACAGGACGGCAGGCAGTGGTTCGTAAAGCAGGTCCGAGTCAGGCAGGTACAGGACGGCAGGCAGTGGTTCGTAAAGCAGGTCCGAGTCAGGCAGGTACAGGACGGCAGGCAGTGGTTCGTAAAGCAGGTCCGAGTCAGGCAGGTACAGGACGGCAGGCAGTGGTTCGTAAAGCAGGTCCGAGTCAGGCAGGTACAGGACGGCAGGCAGTGGTTCGTAAAGCAGGTCCGAGTCAGGCAGGTACAGGACGGCAGGCAGTGGTTCGTAAAGCAGGTCCGAGTCAGGCAGGTACAGGACGGCAGGCAGTGGTTCGTAAAGCAGGTCCGAGTCAGGCAGGTACAGGACGGCAGGCAGTGGTTCGTAAAGCAGGTCCAAGTCAGGCAGGTACAGGACGGCAGGCAGGCTCAGGATCAGGACAGGCAGAAAGGTCAGAACTGGGAAGACTAGAAGATTAAAACTTGAGAACAGGAAAAATGGGAAACATGCTGGTATGACCTAACAAGACGAGACGAACAGACAAACAGAAATACGTAGCGGATAATGGGGAAAATGGGAGACACCTGGTGTGGGGTGGAGACAACCACAAGGCCGGTGAAACAGATAAGGGTGTGACAATGAGTGGATTAAATCATTTAAAAAATACACAATATTGAAGGCGCTGCACTGCACTGTGCTCAGGTTTCGCTGTCTGTGTTCTGTCTAGATGACAGCAGTCTGCTGAATCTCACTCCATATCCGCTGGTCAGGCAGAGGAAGAGGCGCTTCTCTGGGTTCTGCTGCCTGGTGTCCAGCTGAGTGCCTGATAGGTCCTGCAGGCAGCAGCAAGGGGAACACACCAACCCTTCCCAACATCTTACATGTTTTCCAACTTATTACTGCCATTTAGGAAATTATCTTCTTTTTTTTAATCTTATGCTGATCAGTCACTTTACTTTTGAATAGGATTCGCTGTAGAAAAAGCTATTCAAAGGATAAGGATGTTATGCATATTTTGCTATTATGTTATTCAAGCCATCTCCCTTTGTAGAAAAGGAGAACCTTTATAGGTCTATAGGCAAGCCCAAACAGATGTGCCAAGCTGATGACATAAGAGATTCAGTATGTTGGTAGACGGCTTCGCCTAAACTCTGCCTTCAGACCTCTTCCTCAGAATGTCATTATATTTATTTCACTGTGCAATGCTTCTTTTGCAGTCTTCAATGAAAAGGAAATCGGTCTCCAACGTACATTTTCCATCAGAAGGGCTTTGCAATGTTACTCCTAAAAGCCATTTGTCAATGAATGTAATTCAAATATATAAACAATGGTCAAAATTCTGTTTTGTATGAAACTTTCTTTGAATCATTTTTTATTTAGATGATCTGAAGATGTCGACTGTAAATCGTTTGCATCTATTTATTTTGTATGTCTTGGCAGAAAGAGTACAGCATGAATATTGCTCAAAGTAGTGTTTGTAGTGTATAGATGTTGCGCTATAGATTATTCTATGAATGATAGTATGTATAGGCCATTTTATAATGTGAATAAACTTTTTGTATAGAAATAAGAGTTTTTGTCTGGTTTATACAGTGGCTCTGATCTGTAGTGTCTTGATGTTTGGATTCAGAGCCAATACTTGATGCCTACTGAGAGGATACACCCATCTAAAAAAAATACTGTAGTATACTATGGTTTACAGTGTCTTCAGAAAGTATTCACACCCCTTGACAGCCTGAATTTAAAATGTATTCAATTGAGATGTTATGTCACTGGCCTAGACACAATACACCATAATGTCAAAGTAGAATCTTGTGAACATTGTTGAAAAAAAAAAAAAGACAAATCGATTTTTATCCCACTTTGTAACATCAAAATGTGGAAAAAGTTGAGGGGTGTGAATACTTTCTGAAGGTACTGTAAATAGTATATTATTTACTGTAGAATTTTTGCGGACTTTATTGTACAATTCAATGTAGTGTTTTTGTGGACAAAAGTCCGCAAAAACACTACAGTGAATACTGTAGTGTTTACTGTAGTTTTCTGTAGTATACTGTAGTATTTATAAATACTGTTGTAAAAGAAAACTGTAGTATATACTATAATTCATGTACTATTTTTGCAGATAGTAGTATACTGTTGTATTTGGGTCTTTCTATAAATAAAAAGTGGCCAATGTGTAACATCAGGGTAAACATTTCAAAATGGTTTGATATACGTATATTTAAATATGATTTTCTTGCAGCTTCACATGTGTGGTTACAGGAAAAAGAGTCTAGGTAGGCACAATGAGACCATAACTCCTAGCAACAGCAAAACATCGGTGTCATTCAAAATGTCACATGAAACATGTATACTACTTGTTTCTTTGTCCTGCCTAGTAGCCAGGTCTGTTTGTGCTTTAACTTATCTATCATTTATAGCCATGCTAAACATTCCAGAATAATTCAACAACAGCATTTCTATATGTTTTAATAGTTGATATAATTTAATACAATAATATAATTACAATGGGTTCTGTCAACAAAAACATTGACAATAATAATAACAATAAAATCATTATAATTAGTCAACTCTTCAAGCAGTGTGTGTGTGAGTAAGTGAGTGAGTCTGTCCTTCATTCCTTTGTCCTCTAGAATGTCAGAGGGGAGCGACCTCTGACCTCATCCAATGACTTTTGAGAAGGAGATGAGGAGAGAGAATGCAACGAATCAAGGAAATTCAATTGAGATTCTCCCAAGGACAGAGGAAGCAAGTATTTGACAGCTACAGTATTAAACATGTTTGGCAGTGCCAGGCAGACTGACTGAGCTACCATAATATACCCATGGCCTGCCGAGAAACAACCCCTAGTCCCTACTGCCCAGTCTAGACACTTGCAGAGATCTGAGAGAGATTGGTGGGTGGTGACATGGTGAGAGCTCCACCTTACCCTCTGATAGGCTTGATGGAATTTTGGTGGTATTGCTTACACCTGTCCAATTCTCTCAGATCTCCACAAGTGTCTAGGGGTAGGGGCTTTGGTTTTATATAATGTTTAGATTTCTATTCAACAAGGAATAAACAGGTCGTTTTCACGTTCCCGATTGTTCCGTTTTAACTCGGAAAACATTCGATCAAAATGTACACGAACCGTAATCTTACCTCACGATTCTTGAGTTAACGTTGACATGATGTAGGCTAATTATCTTGACCACCGTAACAACATGGACACCAAAATGTTCTGTCAATCTTCGAGATCAACATTCATTCCCACACTTTGGCTGTTGTTAAATTGTGGGCGGTATCACACAAGCTCTTTATCCTTTAGTGAATCAGCTGATGTTGAGAGAAAATGTCCCAATGTAGCTGAACAGCTAGACATCAAATGCGCATCGAACAACTATTATCCAGTAATTATTGAAGAACCCCTTTAATTAAAGACAGTATTGATTTTTGTTTTATCAATCATGTTAAAGCTCCTCTTTATGTTGGAAGCATTGGATTTTGCAATCACAAACAGTACATTAGTTTGGATATGTCTGCCCATAAAAACTGTTTTCACACCGTAACATAGGGAAATAGAAAATGTTACGAGGTTGCAGTAATATCCAGAAATTTCATAGGATCAAGTTGAATGTGTAATTCATTTGTTAAATGCTTAGTATATGATGTAACATCAAACAACAGTATCATAAATGTAAGGAAAGAAAGGTAGTGTTTTATGTCACATGATTTTTGCCAAGACTCCAAGCATGAGAGGATTTAAACATAGGTTTGGATTCAAAGCATGAATTATATTGAATGTACTGTTGAAGTCGGAAGTTTACATACACCATAGCCAAATACATTAAAACTCAGTTTTACACAATTCCTGACATTTAATCCTACTAACAATTCCCTGTCTTAGGTCAGTTAGGATCACCACTTTATTTTAAGAATGTGAAATGTCAGAATAATAGTAGAGAGAATTATTTATTTCAGCTTTCATTTCTTTCATCACATTCACAGTGGGTCAGAAGTTTACATACACTAAATTAGTATTTGGTAGCATTGCCTATAATTTTTTTTAAACTTGGGTCAAACGTTTTGGGTAACCTTCCACAAGCTTCCCACAATAAGTTGGGTGAAGTTGCCCATTAATCCTGACAGAGCTGGTGTAACTGAGTCAGGTTTGTAGGCCTCTTGCTCTCACATGCTTTTTCCGTTCTGCCCACAAATTTTCTATGGGATTGAGGTCAGGGCTTTGTGATGGCCACTCCTATAACATGACTTTGTTGTCCTTAAGCCATTTTTCCACAACTTTGGCAGTATGCTTGGGGTCATTGTCCATTTGGAAGACCCATTTGCGACCAAGCTTTAACTTCCTGACTGAGGTCTTGAGATGTTGCTTCAATATATCCACATCATTTTCTTTCCTCATGATGCCATCTATTTTATGAGTACACCAGTCCCTCCTGCAGCAAAGCACCCCCACAACATGATGCTGCCACCGCTGTGTTTCACGGTTGGGATGGTTATCCCCTTTTTCCTCCAAACATAACGATGGTCATTATGGCCAAACTGTTCTATTTTTGTTTCATCAGACCAGAGGACATTTCTCCAAAAAGTATGATCTTTGTCCACATGTGCAGTTGCAAACCGTAGTCTGGCTTTTTTATAACGGTTTTGGAGCAGTGGATTCTTCCTTGCTGAGCGGCCTTTCAGGTTATGTTGATATAGGCAGTTAACCCACTGTTCCCAGGCAGTTAACCCACTGTTCCCAGGCCGTCATTGAAAATAAGAATGTGTTCTTAACTAACTTGCCTGGTTAAATAAAGGTAAAACTTTAAAAATTAAATATAGGACTCGTTTTTACTGTGGATATAGATACGTTTGTACCTGTTCCCTCCAGCATCTTCACATGGTCCTTTGCTGTTGTTCTGGGAATGATTTGCACTTTTTGCACCAAAGTACATTCATCTCTAGGAGACTAATACCGCTCTTCCTGAGCGGTATGATGGCTGCGTGGTCCCATGGTGTTTATACTTGCATACTATTGTTTCTACAGATGAACGTGGTACCTTCAGGCATTTGGAAATTGCTCCCAAGGATGAATCAGACTTGTGGAGGTCTAAAACCTCCAACTTCAACTCTATCTATGTTCCCCTTTTGTATGTTAGTATATTCACATGACAAAAATTGCAAATGATTCATTAATGACTTTGTAACAGTTCCAAACAGTTGTCCACTACAATAAATGCTCACCCTTACCCTAGTTTATAGAAAGATCCATTTACTGTAGTGTTTTTGCGTACTTTAGAATACTGTAGTATTTACTGCAGTGTTTTTGCAGACTGTAATATACTGTAGTATTTTCTGTATTGGTTTTGCAGACAGTAGTATACTGCAGTATTTACTGTAGTGTTTTTGCGGACTGTACTGTAGCGTACTGCAGTATTTACTGTAGTGCTTTTGCTGACATTTCTATAGTATTTACTATAGTAATATTGTTTTAATATATTTGACATAGAAGTGGTGGGTTTCTCTTTGATTAAAACTACTGGAGAAATACTAAAAGAGCTCATTTTAGAGCTCAACCTGTAGGTAGGCAGGACTGGGGTCTGAATGGATAGTTCAGAGCTTCTGCTCTTTCTATAACCCGTAGGGAACACAGTATACAGTATGGTCTATACTTGGCACATAGATTTCTCACTTATGGGTGGCACAAATTGGGATATGGTGGATGGAAATGGGCAGGTACAGTGCCTTGCGAAAGTATTTGGCCCCCTTGAACTTTGCGACCTTTTGCCACATTTCAGGCTTCAAACATAAAGATATAAAACTGTATTTTTTTGTGAAGAATCAACAACAAGTGGGACACAATCATGAAGTGGAACGACATTTATTGGATATTTCAAACTTTTTTAACAAATCAAAAACTGAAAAATTGGGCGTGCAAAATTATTCAGCCCCCTTAAGTTAATACTTTGTAGCGCCACCTTTTGCTGCGATTACAGCTGTAAGGCGCTTGGGGTATGTCTCTATCAGTTTTGCACATCGAGAGACTGAAATATTTCCCCATTCCTCCTTGCAAAACAGCTCGAGCTCAGTGAGGTTGGATGGAGAGCACTGTATATGCAAATTAAATACTGTTGTATATACTATAGTTAAAAAAAAAACAGTTTACTTCAGTGTTTTTTGTGTGGATAATACTAGTGTTTACTATAGTATTCTACAGTATACTACAAAATGCTGTAATAAGTACTACACATTATCAAGGGATACTACAGTGTGTATACAGTGTGTATAGTGTTCTACAGTATATTCTACAGTACTGTAGTATTCTATAGTAAAGTGTTGTATTTTTCATGTGGGCAATGATGGAGAGAAATTGTGGATACTTAAAGAGCTATAAAAATCATCACAGCATGAAACCCTTTTCATTTGTATCAGTGTTACAGGAATGCAGTGTCTGATTCATGACCTCTCTCTTTCGACACTCTTTCTAGGACTATGTTAAAGGGTGGGGTGTCAACAGGGGGAGAGTTAACCTTTTGCTGCAGTGGGCTAAATCAGTCTCACACAAAGTGATTGATGGTAGTCTTAAACAAATCTACATTGAAACAAAAGTACACACATGGTTATGGGCTTAAAGATATATAGAGCGTTAAATGTATTCAATTTTGAGGTTGCATTCCAATATTACACTTTATATACATCACAGAACACTGAAATATATCAAAACTGTTTGACATAGAAACACCAGATTTTTGTCAACGAAAAAATGAGATCCTTAAGAGGGTTTTAATAACATTCCAACCATGAGGCGAACGAGGGCGCTTGAAGTCATTGACTGCAGGAAAGGGTTACAAGGAGTTGTAGAGAGGACTTACAGCTGGTACACATTACCGGAATCTGACATTTCCAGACACTTTTTCCAGTAACAGGACAGGATGGAGAGTTGCGAAAGGATGGTTTGGAAGACTTGAGATACAGAACTTTGAACTTTGTGTTGAAATTGCTTAGCCTTCAGTCTCTTCGGTGTATATTCTAGGCTGGGTTCGTGGCTGTTACAGGAAGGGGGTTTCCTGGTTAAGAGGTAGGCAAGTCAAATAACCAATCGTTTTCACAGTCCGATTCCCTTGGGAGATCATTTAGGGGGGTATATGAAGTAGTTCCCCTCAAGCTATTGAACATAAACATACTCACATGCACACACACTCTTGCAGAGCTCAGGATCTAGTGGCCGAGGAGTCAACACGGTGGTGAGTCAGAATTAGTTTGAATTGTATTGACAATATGTTTGTTATCTGGAAGGGGACAGTATCTAGACCTCGTAGTTTTGCAAAACTATGGATTATATATGAGGAGGAATTTAACCCTTGATGCCTACATTCTAATTTACTATCAAGCAGATGCGGACTCGGGCCATATGACTTGGACTAGTGCTGAGCAATTAACCAACATTTCTGTTATTTTCGTTTTTTAATCAAATCAAATTCAAATCAAATTTATTTATATAGCCCTTCGTACATCAGCTGATATCTCAAAGTGCTGTACAGAAACCCAGCCTAAAACCCCAAACAGCAAGCAATGCAGGTGTAGAAGCACCTAATGAACGAATTGACAAAATGATTTGAATTCCATGTTGTTGTTTTTTTTCTTCTGTGAGCTGGATGCACAGTTTCTGTAGAGATAAATCAGATCAAGCCCCGAACTGTGCGATGCAATAGGGAGTTTTATTTTACAACAGGCCAATATTGTACATAGTTTAGCGCAGAAAACGTGGCAATTAACAATAATGAGCATAATGTACTGCGTGCCAGTTTACTTGTCCGGTCATTGTGGAGCAGACATGCAGACGGATAGAAGAGAGAACTTGCAATCAAGAGGGATAGAAAGCAATTGCTTCGCTAGTTATCACTACCTGAAAATACATGATATAAGCGATTGATAGTTGGTATTAATCAGTCATAAAAGTATGCCTTATTTACTTTGAAGAACTACTAAAGTAGTGATTTTGCCAGACAGCACAGGCAGCAGCTCTATGAGATGATGACTTGGAAAGAAATAATGAAGTCATCAAACTAAACAAATATTTTATTAAAATAAAATAATGTGAATAAATTATTAAAATGTGATAAGCCGTAATGGGTAGTCACTACCATCATGGGACTTTTATTAAATGTTTATTCTGTTCTTACAGCATTCAACCCACATCATGCAAAAAAAGAAAATTATTGAAAACGAAAACGGATCATTTTTTAATCATCTAAACCAAACCAAACCGAACTCAAAAAGCACTAATCGCTCAGCACTAACTTGGACTCACAAATTTGTCGACTCGGGACTCGACTTGACAGAACATAAAATAACTTGAGACTTGACTTGGACTTGGAGCCTCAAGACTCAAGATTATCTGGCCTGGTATTGTGACGTTTTGTCACTCATTTTGTGGCACAGAGTTTCTGTGGATTACTCTACAAGCAGCCAGAGACAATAGCTGCAGCATAGCCCTTGCAACAACAAAAAACTGCAACAGACTGGCTTGTGAAATGTACACAGCCCTCTTATATTACCCCCCGGGGGTTGGGGAGGGGGCTGGGGTATGCAGATTAAAAAAAATGTCCACACTACATACATGAATATTAAAGGCCCAGTGCACTACTTTGGTAAAACATTTTTTTTTAATGGTGGGGGGGGTTCACAGCACCCTCAGCAGCCCTACTTCCCACAGCTATGCCATGTACAGTTTATTGTAACACTTAGACATTTCTGTTTCATGTTTGATACTATACATTTTTATTTAAACATGTTCTCTGACTGGGCTTGATGTTTATTGTGCACATTAAGGTTCGCAAGACTCATGAGCTAGAAGTTCTGTTTATTTCATTCATCGTATGGTTTCCTCATAGATTGAACACTCATCTTTATATCTGTGCCACTATAGCATCTGTGACAGCACCATTGAAGCTCAAACCAACAGGAATCCCTACCAAATTTACTACTTAGACTACTTTAAAATGGCAGAAGAAGGGTGGAAGCCCTCAATGGCACCGGCCATGCTAAAGCGGCTTTTTGGCCACTAGTGGCCCCTATCATTCTCCATGGGTTTTCTTTGTCCATATTTCCCAGGTTATGTCGGAATTCCATGTGTCTGTGTCCTATGTCTCTGTCATTCTGGTTATGCTAATAGGAGCGTGTGTGCCTCAGTCCATATAGAAATAGGCTAGTATGTTGAATAAAAGAAAAGTGTTGTTCCAAGTATGAATTGTGATGAAATGTCATTAATGTACCAATGTAACAATGGATGTGGAAATGGCCTTTTACATTGTAGAACCAGTTTAATGGTTGTAATTGCCAATTGGCTAATTGTATGGTCCTGGGAGGGGCTAAGTGCTTATATGTACCTGTTTGAGCTCCTGTTAGACACGTTCAATTTGGTTTCTCAAGGGGAGACTGTGCAGTCTTGCCCTCTACCTGTGTCTGTTCAGATAGGACAGGCTAAGCTTGATACAGAGGCTATTTCATTGGGCCCATGTATATTTGGTAAATCTACTTGTATATTTTGTATGATATGAAGCTTTCACCATTGGATCACTAAGACCTGTAAATAAATCTACACTCTGAGCACGTCAACCTGCCTCGCCTTCTGCTGATGTCACGCACTTGCGACTGCAACAAGGAACCTATTTTACAATTGCATCATCAATTACATTTTGTAGACAAAATAATGAAAAGGGTTGTCTGGTAGCCTCAATAAATAGACAATGATTTGTAGTTGAACAAGTCATTGCATGTATAGATAATTTTTACTTGTGACTCGACTCAGCTTGCTGTTAGAATGCACGACTTGCACTTGACTTGAGACTCTACTTGGGACTCGACTTGAGACTGATCTTGTGACTTGAGACTTGCTTGTGACTCGAATAATAGTTACTTGGTCCCACCTCTGGTATCATGTGGGATGAAGTGCATAGATTTCATTGAGTGAGCCTGGATGTAAATCCTGCTCAACTATCTATTTCCTCCTCCACCTCCTTATCTTTCTCCATTCAGTTCTTTCAGAAGTGTCCTGACCAGAGTGTGAGCTGTTCCTGGACCATCCTTCTCCATGGACCGTACCAACAGTCTCCTGGTACTGCTGCATGTCCTGGGTTCAGTTACGGTCAGCCTGGGCTGCTTCTGTGACCACTACGCCTGGAGCTCATGGTCCACCTGCACCAGAACCTGCAACTACGGGACCCAGGAGCGCCGCAGGTAAAATACACTGTCATGATGTTGGCTTGATGGGGGAGGTTTATGACCCCCATAAATACCTTTCCACTTTTCTCTCTCTCTACTTTATAGAGTTGACTCTTGTAAAGTATTTGTTAACATAGAAAGAAAGAGTCTGGTGACATCAAAAGGTGGGAAACTGAACCATATTTCGGTAATCCAACCAGTTGAAAATATACGTTGGTACTTAATGAATAGGATGTCAGATCAGTTGATGTCTGAGACATGATTACTGATGATAGGACGACAAACTGTATCTTGGAAAATCAGATTCACATGGAATTGTTGTGAAATTTAAATGTTTAAATATGAAACTATTTGTGAAAAGAAGAAATGTCATTTTAGCTTCTGAAATGAGAGAACGGTTTGACACTCTGCTCACTCAGAGGCCTCGTCCAAGTGAACAGACATGGGTTGTAAACTATGAAACATGCCCTTCTTTCCCCACTATATAAACCCGTTGATGAAAATTCAACTTCCTGTTCCAAGGACGTGCGGACTTGCGGTCCCCACGTTGAAGGAACAAAGGTCACATACAGAACTAAGTCAACCTCAGCGTGAGCTCTGGTTGAACGAAAATAACCTAACGAAATTAGCATCGAATTTCAACGGAAAGATGACGCTCCACATGCCGAAAGGATGAATTTCGACTATACCAGCCAGAATATAGCATGAGCTTAAAAGTATGGCAACTTGGTATGAACTTTGAACTCTTATTCACTAAAGAAGTGATACCCTCTCCGCCCGTTAAACGTGGGCTAGGAGAGGACGGACAGAGTATCCTTTCTACCACGCTCCAGTTCACCACTAGACATTCTTCAGAGGACAAGAGATCCATGCTGGACCACCCGGCCTTCCAACTACGAACAACCGATCGAAGCGCAGCTCAGAGAAAATATTTATTGCATTTTCCTTTTTCAAATGGGCGGTTATTTAGAATGCATAAGATACTGTATTTACGATAGCATAGCTGCCTACGGCCCGATAGAGACACAAAACCTTTTTATTCCTCAGTCTTCCCGCTCTTTCACTCAAACCCAACTCCCTTTCTTAGTGTAACCAGCCTTCATATCTGATCCGTCCGCTAGGGACGTTTTCCTTTATGACATAATTTGTAATCAACATATAATACATTCTGTGTATATGTAATTCTGTGTGATTATTTAGGTATTTAGTAAATAAATAAACCAAATTTTGTATTGCTGAATCAACTTGTTAGCCAGGGTTCGTGAAGATAACCAAGAATTTACAACTTTCAGATGAGACTGAATAAAGTGACGATTAAATATTGACTGCTACTGATGTAAAAGATTACTAGGTCTTTAAGAGTTTATTCGGAAGATAACAGCTATATAAACATTCTTTCATTGTGCCCCGAGTTTCTAGTTAATTACATTTACATGATAAGCTTAATCAGGTAATATTAATTAGAGAAATGATTTTATAGAATAGCATGTCATATCACATGAGTGAAACGAACCCTGCGGGAAAGTGGCCTCCGTTGCAAAAGGATGACATATTTTTTCCTCTTGCTCCCTTTCCAGTACATTTGCTAATTGTAACGGTTTTCTTGCGTTGAAGGAGAGGCGGACCAAAACGCAGCGTGGTTTCTATTCATGGTTCTTTAATGAAGAAAACTATACATGAACAGACTAATAAGAACCGTGAAAACCTAAACCAGCCCTATCTGGTGCAAACACAGAGACAGGAACAATCACCCACAAAACCCAACACCAAACAGGCTACCTAAATATGGTTCCCAATCAGAGACAATGACTAACACCTGCCTCTGATTGAGAACCATATCAGGCCAAACATAGAAATAGACAAACTAGACATGTAACATAGAATGCCCACTCAGATCACACCATGACCAAACAAAACATAGAAACATACAAAGCAAACTATGGTCAGGGTGTGACACTAATGGGCCATTCTAAATCTAAACAAATTGTACATATTAGTAAAGACAAAATTCTATTTATATTGAGAATAGTCTGATGGATGAAAATATGATCACTTGAGGAGAGAACAACGTGTGCAGCAAGGAACAAAGCACAAGCTGTTTTTTCCCCGACTTTCTCAAATCATCGATAGCCTAGTCATAATGCAGCCCATATATCTTAATTTATAAGGCATTCTATGGTTTGCAACATTCACAACTTAAGTTGCCAAATAACTCTAAATCTAGCATATAGATAGAACCTGTTTCAAATGATCACTTTCACGCTCAGGGAATGGAAAAAAATATTATTTCTATTTTATTCAGCTAAATTCATTTAAATTATTGCTACTATAAAATCATATAATGTAAAATAATGTCAAAGGCACTTATAAGCATTTCTTGTCTGCTAAACAAGCCTATAGCATGGTGCATTGCCAGATAACATTCAGTGCATTCGGAAAGTATTCAAACCCCTTGACTGTGTCCACATTTGTTACATTACAGCCCCATTTTAAAATTGATTAAATAAAAAAATCCTCATCAATCTACGCACAATATCCTATAATGACAAAAGCGAAAACAGGTTTTTAGACATTTTTGCAAATGTGTTAAAAAAAATAAGAAAAAAAATAAGAAAACTGAAGTATTCAGAACATTTCATATGAGACTCGAAATTGAGCTCAGCTGCATCCTGTTTCCAATGATCAACCTTGAGATGTTTCTACAACTTGATTGGTCCACCTGTGGTGAATGTAATTGTTTTGACATGATTTGGAAAGGCACACACCTGTCTATATATACAGTTGAAATCGGAAGTTTACATACACTTAGGTTGGAGTCATTAAAACTAGTTTTTCAACCACTCCACAAATTTCTTTGTTAACAAGCTATAGTTTTGGCAAGTCAGTTAGGACATCTACTTTGTGCATGACACAAGTCATTTTTCCAACAATTGTTTACAGACAGATTATTTCACTTATAATTCACTGTATCACATTTCCAGTGGGTCAGAAGTTTACATACACTAAGTTGACTGTGTCTTTAAACAGCTTGGAAAATTCCAGAAAATTGTGTCATGGCTTTAGAAGCTTCTGATAGGCTAATTGACATAATTTGAGTTAATTTGAGGTGTACCTGTGGATGTATTTCAAGGCCTACCTTCAAGCTCAGTGCCTCTTTGCATGACACCATGGGAAAATCAAAATAAATCAGCCAAGACCTCAGTAAAAAAATTGTAGACCTCCACGTCTGGTTCATCCTTGGGAGCAATTTCCAAATGCTTGAAGGTACCACGTTCATCTGTACAAACAATAGTACGCAAGTATAAACACCATGGGACCACGCAGCTGTCAAACCGCTCAGTAAGGAGACACATTCTGTGTCCTAGAGAAAAACATACTTTGGTGCGAAAAGTGCAAATCAATCCCAGAACAACAGCAAAGGACCTTGTGAAGATGCGGGAGGCAACATGTACAAAAGTATCTGTATCCACAGTAAAACGAGTCCTATATCGACATAACCTGAGAGGCCACTCAGCAAGGCAGAAGCCACTGCTCCAAAAGCGCCATAAAAAAGCCAGACTACAGTTTGCAACTGCACATGAGGACAAAGATCGTACTTTTTGTAGAAATGTCTTATTGTCTGATGAAACAAAAATATAACTGTTTGGCCATAATGACCATCGTTATGTTTGGAGGAAAAAGGGGGAGGCTTGCAAGCCGAAAAACACCATCCCAACCGTGAAGCACGGGGGTGGCAGCATCATGTTGTGGGGGTGCTTTGCTGCAGGAGGGACTGGTGCACTTCTCAAAATAGATGGCTTCATGAGGAAAGAAAATTATGTGGATTTATTGAAGCAACATCTCAAGACATCAGTCAGGAAGTTCAAGCTTGGTCACAAATGGACAATGACCAACGTTGTGGCAAAATGGCTTAAGGACAACAAAGTCAAGGTATTGGAGTGGCCATCACAAAGCCCTGACCTCAATCCCATGGACAATTTGTGGGCAGAACTGAAAAAGCGTGTGCGAGCAAGGATGCCTACAAACCTGACTCAGTTACACCAGCTCTGTCAGGATTAATGGGCCAAAATTCACCCAATTTATTGTGGGAAGCTTGTGGAAGGTTACCCGAAACGTTTGACCAAAGTTTTTTTTAAGTATAGGCAATGCTACCAAATACTAATTGAGTGTATGTAAACTTCTGACCTATTGGGAATGTGATGAAATAAATAAAAACTGGAAAAAATCATTCTCTCTACTATTATTCTGACATTTCACATTCTTAAAATAAAGTGGTGATCCTAACTGACCTAAGACAGGGAATTGTTAGTAAGATTAAATGTCAGGAATTGTGGAAAAACTGAGTTTAAATGTATTTGGCTAAGGTGTATGTAAACTTCCGACTTCAACTGTACGCGTTCGTGAGAGACTCAAGTTTCCACTGAGGGGTTAAGTTAGTGTGTAGCCCAAACGGTTCAGACGCTACAGACAGAAGTTGGTAGATCAGATGTACCGACTTCAGACGAGTCCTGCAGAACCGGACGGGCGACATCAGGGGATGTAGTGGATTGAGACGCAGCCCATGCAAAGAACCAGATATCTCTAGCTTAAAGTGATTCATTTTTATGGGGATTTTGGTATTATGTTAACTAGATTTCCGCGGGGCTGCAGACATGGACTATTATTGTTTTACTATAATAAGTCAGAAGTATGTCAAATATTTAAAGTGGGATTTTTGCTTCACAAGCCCCATAAATGACATAAAGGAAGGATATTTTACTGTAAGTGATTTATGATTAATGTGTATAAATTTTGAGGTCAGTTGGCCAAAAGCTCCTTTTGCGTTTGTTCAGCGTTTCCATGACCATCTCAGTTTTAAACAAACCTTGTTTGAAATACAATAGAATACGACTTTCTTTGTTTTCACAATTCCCTCCTCTGCAGGAGTATCCGATATGATGACTATTACTGGAAGAATGGCTGTGAGCAGCTGTGTCAAAAGCATGAGAGTCGTGCATGTAACGTCCAGGCCTGCTTCATCCACTGTCAACTCACTGATTGGGCCAACTGGTCCGGGTGCTCCCCGTGTGCCAAAAAACAGGCAAGTGAAAGAATATACACACACAGAGACACACAGACAGAAATACACGCACACACTTCCACCGTCTGTCTCTGACCAGTTTTCTGATGTTGTAGTTAAGGACTCGGTCACTGCTAAGGCCTTCCCAGTTTGGAGGCGTGGAGTGCGATGCTGTTCTGACAGAAGACAGAGCGTGTTACCCATCAACAGAGTGCAAGATGGAAACACTCAACTGCAAAGAGTTTCAGTGTGGCAATGGTGAACAGTCACATATTAACCTACTACATATACGGTATAGACAAAATACTGCATGTGCACATTTAAACAAAACTCTGCTCATGTACATTTCCCCTTGTCGCAGGTCGCTGTATCAGCTCCAAACTAACATGCAATAAACAGAACGACTGTGGGGACAACTCGGATGAGAAGAACTGTGATGAATTCAAAATAGTGTGTCCTGTTGAGAAGAGAGTGGTCCCTGGAGCTGACCTCATAGGAAACGGGTAGGTTAAAGGTCAAAGGCCAGCATAAGACATTGCCTGGAGCAGTGGTCAATGTCATAGTAGATGTTTAGCAGTAGTCAGTGAATACAGAGCAGAACTGCTTCATGTAATTCTTGATACGTATCCTGTGATTTTAAGAAAAGTAACGTAACTTCAGGGTTAATGCTGCTGGCTTCTGTTACTTTCCTGTTTTAGGTTTGATGCCATGGCAGAGACTAAGAGGGGGGCGGTACTGGATAACATGTTCATGGGGGACACCTGCAACCTTAACAAGAGCAGAGGCAGCAGCTACAGGCTGTACTACCGCGTCCCAGCCAATGTAGAAAGCTTTGAGATCAAGGTACAGTACTAATGCATAGAGATCTCATCTTATTCTATTCCCCATGTTTGACTGGTCTGGGATCAGATCTAGTTGTGGTTCTGCTTCCACAGGTCGAGATCCCAGATGACTTTAAACAGGAACCCCAGCCAGTCTACAGTGAGACCTTCAACCTGGCCTCCCCACCAGTCTCTACCAGAAGTGATTCCTCCAGTGGTGACTCTAGTTTAATCTGGGTCCCGATCTTCTTCTTTGGTTCCAGAAGCCACCACCAATCCAACACAGACACATTCAAGCAGGCTATTTCAGCTTCAAAGAAGACGGCAAGCTGCATCTACAGTATATGCACTCTCACATATTCACAATCACACACACAAAAATAAACACCCTGATCACAGTATTGCAACGTAGTGGTAGACCTTGAAGTAGAGGTTTCCCTCAATCACAGATCTAAGATCACATTACCATACCCTCTATCCAAGCAGTAGGACTGGCACTGTGAGGCAGGCATACAATCACTGCGTTTCAAAGCTGGGAAGGTAACACTGACGTTATGATTACGTAATCTCACCCTATTCTGCAGGACTCCCAGTTCTTCCGAGTGCACCAGGTGTTACCTGTATCCAGATTCAGGGTGAAGGATTCAGACCTGTACCTGACAGAGCCCTTCTTACAGTTTCTGACCAGCCTGCCCCTGGAGTACAACTACGCCCTCTACAGGGAGATCTTCAAGCACTTTGGGACCCACTACTTCGCCTCCGGAACCTTAGGGGGACACTATGATCTGCTTTACCAATACAGCAGACTGGAGCTTAAGAACAGTGGTACGAGAGCACAGCCTTGTAGTCAAAAGGAGGCACAATACCCACTGCTAGTGCATTGTTCTCTCTGATTTCATAAATTGTTCATTTTTTTGTGTTTCATTGTCACAGGTTTAACAGAAGAGCATACCAAAGGATGCCTAAAGTCTGAGTCGAGCATGTCTATAATAATATACTCGCAAAGTTCAAATGTTGTAAGATGCTCCGACAACACAATGACTCAAAAACATGAAGGTTGGTTTTTCTAATTACCGTTACACACAAATTGAACATTCAAGATAGACCACCTTGCTCTAGTCGTCTTGACTTTTCACTTTTTCGGTTTCATTAAGTATCTCTCTCAATAGTTTTGTTGAGAACTGGCTCTTCACCCTTTACTGTTACTTCTGTGTTGGTCAGGCTCTTTCGTGCAGTCGTCAGAGAAGTTTTTCTCCATGGTGCGTGGAGGCAGGGACGGAGAGGCTGCAGCCCTGGCCTGGAAGCGGAAAGGGGCTGCCCCTGACAGCACCACTTATAAGAACTGGGCCAAATCACTCATAGACAACCCTGCTGTTGTGGAGTATGAGGTCAGAACTCCCTCCGTGGAATATAATGAAATAGGATGGAAACAATGAATCCAGTTCATTCATTGATTGTGTATGATTGGCTGTGATATAGTGAATCCATACCGTCTTTTTGAGATACTTTCGGTTTATAACAGCTCTTTCCTAAGACATAAAACATGTCACTTCCTGTGAGAAATTGGTCTCCTTCCTATCTGTCTCCAGCTGTTGCCCATCATCAATCTGGTCAAGGGGATCCCATGTGCTGCCACTAAAAGAAGGCACCTGACCAGAGCTCTGGTGGAGTACCTGGAGGACTTTGACCCCTGCAAGTGTGCCCCCTGCCCTAACAATGCCCGTGCCGTCCTTTCTGGCACAGACTGTCAGTGCATCTGCCAGACGGGCACCTATGGGCCCAACTGTGAGCAACGGGCACAAGACTACACCTCAGGTACACAGCAGCACCCACTCACTCACTGATATACACATTTTTATACAGGATGATGATTATGTATAGTCCCTGTTGTGTATTGCACAGTCATTTGACAGTGCTCAGTATGTTTGACTGACACCAGACACTGCTGAATGTGGTTTGACTCCTGGTGATTAGTACACAACAAACAGTGCTGAATGTGGTTTGTCTTCTGGTCTGTAAACACCAGGCAGGTCTGAGTGTGGTTTGCTGTGTGGTTTCCTCAGAGGCAGTAGATGGTTACTGGAGCTGCTGGGGGACATGGAGTGCCTGTGATGCATCCATGAAGAGACATCGTACCAGAGTGTGCAACAACCCCGCTCCCCTGAGGGGGGGAAAACTCTGCCAGGGACCGGCCAGACAGGAGGAGGGATGCTTCATCTCCATTTTCCAAGAGTAAGAGAGACTGACATGTTTAAGCCTTGAGACAATTGAGATATGGATTGTGTATTTGTGCCATTAAGAGGGAGAATGGGCAAGACAAAAGACTTAAGTTCCTTTGTACGGGGTATGGACGCGAGCTGCCCGGTGACGCGAACCTACCAGACGAGCTAAATGCCGTTTATGCTCACTTAGAGGCAAGCAACACTGAAGCATGCACGAGAGCTGGATGACTGTGTGATAACGCTCTTGGTAGCCAATATGAACGCTCTTGGTAGCCGATGTGAACAAAACCTTTAAACAAGTCAACATTCACAAAGGCTATGGGCCAGACGGATTACCAGGACGTGTACTCAAAGCATGCCTGGACCAACTGTCAGGTGTCTTCACTGACATTTTCAATCTCTCCCTGACCGAGTCTGTAATGCCTACATGTTTCAAGCAGACCACCATAGTCCCTGTGCCAAAGGTAGCGAAGGTAACCTGCCTAAATGAATACCGCCCCGTGGCACTCACGTCGTTAGCCATGAAGTGCTTTGAAAGGCTGGTCATGGCTCACATCAACAGTATCCTCCCGGACACCCTAGACCCAATCCAATTTGCATACCGCCCCAACAGATCCACAGATGATGCAATCTCAATCGCACTCCACACTGCCCTTTCTCACCTGGACAAAAGGAACACCTATGTGAGAATGCTGTTCATTGACTACAGCTCAGCTTTCAACACCATAGTGCCCACAAAGCTCATCACTAAGCTATGGACTCTGGGACTAAACACCTCCCTCTGCAACTGGATTCTGTTCTTCCTGATGGGCTGCCCCCAGGTGGTAAGAGTATGCAACAACACATCTGCCACGCTGATCCTTAACACTGGGGCTTCTCAGGGGTGTGTACTTAGTCCCCTCCTGTATTCTCTGTTCACCCACAACTGCGTGGTCAAACACAACTCCACACCATCATTGTTTTCTGACGACACAACAGTGGTAGGCCTGATCACCGACAACAATGAGACGGCCTATAGGGAGAAGGTCAGAGAACTGGCAGTGTTGTGCCAGGACAACAACCTCTCCCTCAATGAGCAAGACAAAGGAGCTGATTGTGGACTACAGGAAAAGGCGGGCCGAACAGGCCTCCATTAACATCGAAGGGGCTGGAGTGGAGCGGGTCAAGAGTTTCAAGTTCCTTGGTGTCCACTTCACCAATGAACTATCATGGTACAAACATACCAAGACAGTTATGAAGAGGGCACAACAAAACCTTTTCCCCATCAGGAGACTGAAAAGATTTGGCATGGGTGCCCAGATCCTCAAAAGGTTCTACAGCTGCACCATCGAGAGTAAACACCAGGCAGGTCTGAGTGTGGTTGCATCACTGACTGGTTGCATCATGGTATGAGAACTGCTCGGCATCTGACCGTTAGGAGCTACAGAGGGTAGTGCGAACGGCCCAATACATCACTGGGGCCAAGCTTCCTGCCATCCAGGACCTATATAATAGGCAGTGTCAGAGGAAAGCCCATACAATTGTCAGAGACTCCAGTCACCCAAGTTATAGACCTGTTTTCTCTGCTACCGCACGGCAAGCGGTACTGGAGCGCAAAGTCTACAGCTTTTACCCCCAAGTCATAAGACTGCTGAACGATTCATAAAATCACAACCAGACAATTTACATTGACCCCCCCCACCCCTCTCCCTTTTGTACACTCACTGCTTGTTTGTTACCTATGCATAGTCACTTCGCCCCCACTTACATGTACAGATAACCTCAACTATAGCCTCTACCCCTGCACACTGACTCTGTACCAGTACCCACTGTATATAGCCTCGTTATTGTTATTCTTATTGTGTTACTTTTATTATTACTTTTTATTTGAGTCTACTTGGTAAATATTTTATTCTTGAACTGCACTGTTAGTTAAGGGTTTGTAAGTAAGCATTTCACGGTAAAGTCTAGTTGTTGGATTTGGTAGTAGGTGCCAGGCGCACCGGTTTGTGTCAAGAACTGCAACGCTGCTGGGTATTTCACGCTCAACAGTTTCCCGTGTGTATCAAAATTATCCACCACCCAAAGGACATCCAGCCAACTTGATACCTGTGGGAAGCATTGGAGTCAACATGGACCAGCATCCCCATGGAATGCTTTCGACAACTTGTAGAATCCATGCCCCGGCGAATTGAGGCCGTTTTGAGGGGAAAAAGACAGGGTGCAACTCAATATTAGAAAGGTGTTCCTAATGTTTGGTATACCCAGTGTATATTGAAAGCAGGTGTGGTTCCAGTGTTCATTAATACACTTTATGTTAGTGTTTCCTTTATTTTGGCAGTTACCTGTACATACCACTCCAGTAAAATAGAATCGATCAGGAAGAGTGTTGGTCTTCTAGATAAAAACGTACTGTTGATTTATATACCTGAGTGCATTTCTGATTTTCTGTTGGTCTGTCTTTTCTCCGCAGGCAAAATATATGCGTTAATGATGAGGACTTTGCCACAGAGGGGCGGGCGGAGGGCTTGCCTCCCGGCGTGGAGGGCTGTCCAAGACCCAAGCGTCCTGCCAACAGTCACCTCAGGGTAGACACATTCTAACAACACTAGCTGCTAACAAAGCTAACAGAGACAGAGCTCACTAAACATATCTGAAAGAGTGATATTTCCAAAGACTCTGGGCCAGCTCTCAGTGATGTCACAGTCTTAGTGACCTTTACCTGTTTATACCCTTATTAGCATCTTCTTTTTCTTCCTTTAGTCTCTCTCTCTCTCTCAGGGGCTTTATTGGCATGGTAAAGAATTACATTGCCAAAGAAAGTGAAATAAACAATCATGAATAAACAATAAGCATTACACACACAAACATTTTCAAAGAAACGTTTGACATGTTATATTGTTAACTACAGTGTTGTAACAATGTGCAAATAGCTTTTCTTAGTTTTGGGTCAGTCACAGTGGTCAGATATTCTGCCACTGTGTACTCTCTGTTTAGGGACAGATGGCATTCCAATGTTTTCAGTTTTTGGAATTAATTCTTTCCCTCATGATTTGGTTGGGTCTAATTATTCTGGGGCTCTGTGGTATGTGTTTGGATTTTTTAACAGAGCCCCAGAACCAGCTGGCTGAGGGGCCTCTTCTCTAAGTTCATCTCTCTGCAGGTTAGGGCTTTATGATGGAAGGTTTGGTCTCTCTCTCTGTCTTCTCAATGTCAGAAAGATAAGCGTTACTATGAGTTTGGCGACATGGAGGAGTTCCTGTGCTTCACAGGGTTTGAAATGGAAGGTTACCAGTTCATCAACTGTCGCCCTGACGGGACCTGGACCCCTCCCACAGGGATGTGCATCAGTAAGTCTGTCCTCTTAGGAACAATCCCTGCATAGAATGCAGACAGAAGGCATAACACTCTGTCCATAACAAACCTCTTTTTTATGGAAAGACTTTGGAATCCATGTTTTGCCAATAGTATATTTAAAAAAAAATGTTTTATGTCAAACCAGTCTTGTTGAGTATTTGTCCTCCATCTTAGGGAAGGTGTGCTCCCCGCCTGCCGTGCCTGAGGGTATGACTCTGTACCCCTCCAAGAAGGAGTACAAGGTGGACCACTCCGTGGGACTTGAATGCACGGAGAGAGGCATGGTTCCGTCAGAACAGGGCTTCTACACCTGTGCCAAGAGTCTAACATGGGAGCCTCCACTTCCTAAAGACCTGCACTGCAAAATAGGTAGTCTGTCTCAAATGGACTTTGAAGAAACATTAGAGGGATGTTGGTGGAAAGTTGGCATCCTTTTAAAGACATCATAGAGTTTTTCGACAATCAAGTGGAGATCACATGATTGACAAAAGAATTAAATTACGTAATTGGATGTTTGTCCTGTCAATGTGTCTGTCCAGATAAGCCATTTGTTCCTGACAATAAATGTGGGAGAGGAGAGAGGCACGTTGGATCCAAATGTAGCTGCGTGGCACGTGAGACATGCCTGTGAGCACTTTTACCTATCAATCATAATTAAGTCATGAACAATTGAATATTAATGGATTTTTAATTGCCTTTTAACATTAGCTAAACACATGCATCTGAAGGCCACCATAATAATTTGGTTCCCGAATCAGTCTATTCATCTACATTTGTCCTCTTCTTGGACTGACTAATGATTTTCCATGTCTGTGTGTGCTCCACCTGTGTGTGTGTATTGCAGCCCATACAAAACTGAGTTCTGCATCTTCAATGCTGAAGTTGGCAGTGGTGTGATGATGTCTTACTGTGGTTTCCACTCGGGCCGTTGCCATGGTGACCAGCTCTTCTTCATGAATGTGGGCCCGTGTGACGAGGATGTGGTCAGCCTGGACTGGGCCAAGTTCAGGGTCAGCATGGCTGCCAAGAGCTCAGTCCAGGAGCCCTGCGACTCTGACACCTGCTATGAGTGGGAGAGCTGCACTGGTATGACTGACTGACCACAGATTCCCTCTCAGATTTAGATAGCACTTGACCACTTCATCTGAAATAACCTAATCTGCAAAGAGTTAACTAGTTTACATGCAATACAATTAATTATGTTTCAAGGATGAATGTGTCGATAGGGTTTCAACATAGCAAAATCATTTCATATACCTGTGCTCTTTCCTTTTTGTCTTTGTGCAATCAGAGTCCAAACAGTGTCTGTGTAAAGTTCCCCGGGACTGTCCTAAGGAGGGAGAACACATGTTCTGTGTGAAGCTGCTGAAGACCCAGAGCAAGAGGAGTGTGAATCTGTGTTTCATGGCTGCCATCAAGTGTAGAAAGATGGAGTTTGAGATTCTCAACGAAGGCCTGTGTGAAGAGTCCACATAACCAGGTCCTAGTGTAGCTTTCCTCTTCCTGTATTCTATCACTCTCTCCCTCTCCATTATATCATACAGCACAACTATAAAGATGGACGTTCTGAAGGAGCTGATTTTTGTCGCGTTTGAATTGCAGCTTTGTTCAACTTAATTTGTTTTACAATCTAGCTTGAAGTTCATTTCTTTGCATGTTATTTTGTACTTGTATGTCTTTTTTATATCCTTTTATGACTATTTGCTTGTGTTGTTATGATATCAAATATATTTTGGCAAAATGTGGTGTTTAAATTAAATGAACAAAAACAAATGTTTGTATCCAATATTTTATTTACAACAACTTGCAACTACATGTAACTGCCAAAAATAAAGGAAACACCAACATAGTGTCTTAATAGTGTCACGTGTGTTCCCTCTCAGTCCTCTAGGTCACCAGGCTGCTCGTTAGGGCACACACCTTTCACCAGCATTGCATGCATAATGACACTAACCTGGACTCCATCACCTCCTTGATTACCTGCCCTTTATATGTCACTCCCTTTGGTTTCTTCTCCAGTCGGCATTGTTCCCGTTTCATGTCGGTGCGCTGTTTGTGGTTCTTGGTTTGTTCATTTATTTATTTATTAACTGTATTCACTCCCTGAACTTGCTTCCCGACTCTCAGCATACATCGTTACCAATAGAGTGTCGGGTCACCAGAACAGCTTCAATGCGTATTAACATAGGTTCTGGAACTCTATTGGAGGGACACCATTCTTCAATGAGAAATTCCATTTTGTGTTTTGTAGATAGATGGTGGTGGAAAGCCCTGCCTCAGGGACCCGCCAGAATCTCCGTAAAATGGGCATGATACACGAGCACAGGATACCGTGCGGTGAAACACTGCTTGCCTTCCATTGGAATGAATGGGAAGCAATGAGAAAGGGGGACCTGTGGGCGGTGCGGTGAAAAATATACACTTTTCCCAACTTTATGCAAATCCCAAGTGGCGACCGCTGGGCGATGACCAATCATATCGAGTGGTTCCCGTGACAAATTTGACCCTATGCGACCCAAGGCTGGAGACTTTTTTTCAACAAAGATGGCTGACAAAAATACTAGGATGGAAGCCAATGTAAGTAATTATAATGTCATAACGAATCATATGAGAAATGTACAGTTGACAGGAACATGTTAATGTAGAGACAAACGATTATGCATGTTTTTTTTATCATGAAGTTAAATTGACAAAAATTGTGATTTAGCAAGCTAGCTGACTTGCTAACATTAGCTAGCTGGCTAGCTTTATGGGTGTTGTTTTAGGGAATCCTGAAACAACCACCAAACCAGGCTTTCATCTTGTGACATTGGAGGTATAGAATCTAGCTAGCTAAAGCATTTCCTGCAAATTGAATGTACAATTTTGTAAGCTTGCCTTGCTGATATTTGCCATGCAATGCAGATAGATGAAATAACGTAGCTTGCTATGTTCTTTCTTATTGTGCAGTGCAGGATAAAAATGCCTGTATGCCTATGGATGTGTAGCTATCTATCTAGCTGATCTGTGTATGGACCCAAATGTTTGGTATACGTATTAGTTCAGAACCTAGCAATGAACCTCAGCTTTCATAGCCAGATGTATCAACTTCAAAACAGTCTGAATGACATTAATGAAGCCTATGGATTGAGTAGAATATAATATAACTCTGTGTCAAGGATGCAAGTCGCATATACATGTAGTTATTACCATGCATGAGATCTGCACATTGTAGCCTGTACATTTAATATATTCACTGATCATGTACTCTACCTTGGCAAATAAAGGTGCAGTTCAGGTATGAATGTCTTTGAGCTTTGAGCTTATTTTGAGCTTATTTTTCAGTCAATACCAGGAGTATCACATTCCAGTCTATGAATGATGCTGTATCTGCATGTACAGTTGAAGTTGTACGTTTACATACACTCTGACAAATACATTCAAACTCAGTTTTTCACAATTGCAAACATTTAAACATTTAAATTCCCTGTCTTACGTCAGTTAGGATCACCACTTTATTTTAAGAATGTGAAATGTCAGCATAATAGTAGAGATTTACTTCAGCTTTTATTTCATTCATCACATTCCCAGTGGGTCAGAAGTTTACATACTAATTGAGTGTATTTTGTAGCATTGCCTATAAATCATTTAACTTGGGTCAAACATTTCGGGTAGCCTTCCACAAGCATCCCACAATAAGTTGGGTGAATTTTGGCTCATTCCTCCTGACAGAGCTGGTATAACGGAGTAAGGTTTGTAGGCCTCCTTGCTCGCACACGCTTTTTCAGTTCTGCCCACACATTTTCTATAGGATTGAGGTCAGAGCTTTGCGATGGCCACTCCAATACCTTGACTTTGTTGTCCTTATGCCATTTTGCACACATCTTTGGAGTATGCTTGGGGTCATTTGCAACCAAGCTTTAACTTTCTGACTGATGTCTTGAGATGTTGTTTCAATATAACCACAAAATAATTGTCCTTCCCCATGATGCCATTTTGTGAAGTGCACCAGTCCCTCCTGCAGCAAAGCACCCCCACAACATGATGCTGCCACCCCTGTGGTTCACGTTTGGGATGGTGTTCTTTGGCTTGCAAGCTACCCCCTTTATCCTCCAAATGTAACAATGGTCATTATGGCCAAACAGTTCTATTTCTGTTTCATCAGACCAGAGGACATTTCTACAAAAAGTACGATCTTTGTCCCCATGTGCAGTTGCAAACTGTAGTCTGGCTTTTTTATGGCGGTTTTGGAGCAGTGGCTTCTTCCTCGCTGAGCGGCCTTTCAGGTTATGTCGATATAGGACTCGTTTTACTGTGGACACAGATACTTTTGAACCGGTTTCTTCCAGCATCTTCACAAGGTCCTTTGCTGTTGTTCTGGGATTGATTTGCACTTTTCGCACCAAAGTACGTTATTAATTTCCCAGTGACCATACAATTTCTGTACTTACAGCATTTATATAAAATCATTTCAGGTTTTTGCTTTGGCTGACCTTATTTTTTCCATTGACATTTGTCAATAAAACTAATGAATGCAACTATATAGGTCAAATAGTTTTCTATTCTGCTTGTAGCCCTGGAACGAAAAACTGTGAGACACTTCATTGTCAGGATAAATACGGGCTGGACATGCAGATAAATTTGTCAGTTCACGGCTTGAGCGGAGGGAGCTGGTCAAATGGTAGCGATGGAGTCTGCTGCTGATATTGTAAAGGGCAAGTCTGGGAACCAGCCGGAGTCATATAGCCACTGGACTTCTCGCCTTCCACTCTGTGAAGCACACACTTGGGGGATGCCTCAGCGGCTCTTGGCTACAGAAATGTCACCACACAATTCATAATCGTATCCAGTTGTCTATGAGCCTTATGCCTCAGCACTGTATTACTCCAACTCCCATTCCTCTTACGCTTCAAGAGAGTGTCACGATTGTCGAAAGCATTCTCAGACCAAAGCGCAGCGCGATATGGGTTCCACGTATTTTATTATAAGTGAACCGCACAACAAAACAATAAATAATAAACTAAACGTGACGTTCTGGAGTGCTCACCAGGCAACAACACGAAAACAAGATCCCACAAAAAAACAGTGGGGAAATGGCTGCCTAAATATAATCCCCAATCAGAGACGACGCTAAACAGCTGCCTCTGATTGGGAACCATACCAAGCCAACATAGAAATAAATAACCTAGATTACCCACCCTAGTCACACCCTGAACTAACCAAAATAGAGAATAAAAAGGCTCTCTATGGACAGGGGGTGACAGAGTCCTCACATGACTGATAAGTTTATCAAATTCGATGACAGCTGCTAGGTCAAGTTTCCTCACTGTAAATGTTGTAGGTCTGGCACTTAACAGGACCTGTGTTCTGTGGGCAGCCCACACATGGCAGTTAACCCAGTAACAGGCAGTTAACCCACTGTTCCTAGGCCGTCATTGTAAATAAGAATTTGTTCTTAACTGACTTGCCTAATTAAATAAAGGTTAAAAAAAAAGGGAGTCCCCCCTCGTCTTGACATTTGACCCTGAGAACAGGACCCCCATGACAACCAGCAGCTACAGCTCCCATGGATCACCCCTTATAAAACCAATAGCCAAAATATCACAATTACAATCATTATGCATAAATGTACAACTACATACATTGATCTGAAATCCTGCTGGCCAAGTGTCAGATGGAAGTGGCGATAGGAACAATAGTGCCAGTGAACAAAATATGAAACAACCCTAAATTACATGAAGTGTACAATCTGTCTCTCTGAGTGCCACATTCACAGCCAGGGCCTGAGGTGCCAGACCTGCAGACACATTTAGAATGTGCTGGCCTTCCGAGTGGCGCAGCGGTCTAAGGCATTGCATCGCAGTGCTAGATGCGCCACTACAGTTCCTGGTTCGATCCTGGGCTGTGCTGCAACCGGCCGTGACTGGGATACGGCGCACAATTGGCCCAGCGTTTTCCAGGTTAGGGGAGGGTTTGGCCGGCTGGGATGTCCTTGTCCCATCGCACTCTAGCGACTCTCATGAGAAGGAGATTCTTCAGCCCAGCATACTGCACATCCTTCTCCAGCTCTCACATAGGTTGTAGCTACGCTCGTAAAAATAAAGGTGCAAGTTGGAACCAAATAAAGGTTATTGAGAGCGATGTCATAGGGGAACCATTTTAGAGTGAGGGTGTCTGAAGAACCATAAACCATCAAAAAACAGAAATGTTTCAGACCTTCAAAACCAGAATTTAATAGCCCTGCTGTAGGGTTTTAAGCATTATTTGCATATTTCCCAGGGTGCCTTTCAAATGAATTTGAGTTACCAGTACCATCCAAGACTGTGCTTGCTAGTGTCAGAGAGCTGGTTGTTGCATTCATTTTCAGTCCTATGGCCTTCATCAAGTGAGGTCCTAGGTTAGTTGTATCATTCAAATTAAATTCTTTAAGACAAGACAATGTTTCAACAAGGCCTTCTTTTGAGATGATAGTTTTACCTTAATACAGTGGTCCGATTTGAATCCAGACAGTCAGAATGATTGCCAGGGTTGGGAAGACTAAAATATGCTACTACCTTAAACATCAAAACTGGAAAAAACATTTCAGTAACAGTTGCAATAAGTCCAACAGATTGGGAATAGTTTTAAAAAAATGTGTATGGTTAATTAATCAATGTACATACAAAAACATAGACATTGAAACAAAACAAAAATAATCTGCAATAGAGCATGCTGGAAAATATAACGATGGTTCAACTCTGGTTATTAACACCAACACTGCAGTTATTTTACACCACTGAGTGTTAATTGAACTCTTGAATCAACACTATAAATGTTACACTGAAAACATTAGTTAACACTGGTAAATCTTCTGTGTGCTATGAAAGAGACATCTGCAGGCATCTACAGTATGTATTTCAAGAATTCTGAAGAACAAATGCCATGTCAAGAACCCCACACTTAATGCAAAGGTTCTTTATTGGGCAAAAGTTCCTTAAAAGCTGGGGAAGAACCTTTTATATTTCTTTTAAGTTTACAATATGGGTGGACATGATATAGTATAACATGTCATCCCGTCAAAAGTTTGTTTTGTTAATATATATATATATATATATATATATATATATATATATATATATATGACAAAAAAGGTTAGAATGATAGGAGATGGATGCTCGTTGGATGTGGCAGGGCTTGCAAACCATTACAGACTACATAGGGAAGCACAGCTGAGAGCTGCCCAGTGACACGAGCCAACCAGATGAGCAAAACTACTTCTAAGCTCGCTTCGAGGCAAATAACACTAACATACATGAGAGCACCAGCTATTCCGGAAGACTGTGTGATCACGCTCTCTGCAGCCGATGTGAGTAAGACCTTCAAACAGGTTAACATTCACAAGGCCGCAGGATCAGACAGATTACCAGGAGGTGTACTGCGAGCATGCGCTGACCAACTGGAAAGTGTCTTCACTGACATTTTCAATCTCTCCCTGCCCGAGTCTGTAATACCAACATATTTTAAGCAGACAACCATAGTCCCTGTGCCCAAGAACACTAAGGTAACCTGCCTAAACGTCCACCGACCCGTAGCACTCACATCTGCAGCCATGAAATGCTTTGAAAGGCTGGTCATGGCTCACATCAACACCATTACCCCAGAAACCCTAGACGCACTCCAATTTACATACTGTCCCAACAGATCCACAGATGATGCAATCTCTATTGCACTCCACCCTGCCCTTTCCCACCTGGACAAAAGGAACACTTATTTGAGAATGCTATTAATTGACTACACCTCAACAGTTCAACACCATAGTGCCCTCAAAGCTCATCAATAAGCTGAGGTCCCTGGGACTAAACACCTCCCTCTCTAACTGGATCCTGGACTTCCTGACATGCCGCACCCAGGTGGTAAGGGTAGGGAACAACATCCACCACACTGATCCTCAACACAGGGGCCTTCAGGGGTGCATGCTCAGTCCCCTCCTGTACTCCCTGTTCACTCATGACTGCACGGCCAGGCACGACTCCAACACCATCATTAAATTTGCCGATGACACAACAGTGGTAGGCCTGATCACCGGCAATGACGAGACGGCTTATAGGGAGGAGGTCAGAGACCTGGTCGTGTGGTGCCAGGACAACAACAGCTCCCCCAAGGTGAACAAGACAAAGGAGATTATTGTGGACTCCTGGAAAGAGGCCCGAGCACTCCCCCATTCTCATCGACGGGGCTGCAGTGGAGCAGGTTGAGAGCCTCCAGTTCCTTGGTGTCCACATCACCAACAAACTAACATGGTCCAAGCACACCAAGACAGTATTGAAGAGGGCACGACTATTCCCCCTCAGGAGATTTGGCATGGGTCCTCAGATCCTCAAAAGGTTCTACAGCTACACCGTCGAGAGCCTGGTATGGCAACTGCTCGGCCTCTGACCGCAAGGCACTACAGCGGGTAGTGCGAACGGCCCAGTACATCACTAGGGCCTAGCTTCCTGCGATCCAGGACCTCTATACCAGGCCGTGTCAGAGGAAGGACCTAAAAATTGTCAAAGATTCCAGCCACCCTAGTCATAGACTGTTCTCTCTGCTACCGCACAGCAAGCAGTACTGGAGTGCCAAGTCTCGGTCCAAGAGGCTTCTAAACAGCTTCTACCCCAAACCATAAGACTCCTGAACACCTGCATGTACATACTACCTCAAATAACCGGTGCCCCCGCACTGTGACTCTGTATCGGTAACCCCCCTGTAAATGGTCTCGCTATTGTTATTTCACTGCTACTCTTTAAATTACTTGTTACTTTTATCTCTTATCTGTATTTTTTTAAACTGCATTGATGGTTAGGGGCTCATAAGTTAGCATTTCACTAAGGTCTACACCTGTTGTATTCGGCGCATGTGACCAATACAATTTTATTTGATTATGCTACCTTCATGTTGATGACCCAAGGGAAGTACTTGACAGAGCAGACCCACTGCTCTGTCCATTGGCCTCTGGGTCCTCCAGGTCCAGGACCCTCTGACCAGCTATGGAGGACGTGTCTCCACCGATGACATAGGTCTTAACTTCTTGGTGACAGGGGGGCAGTATTGAGGAGCTTGGATGAATAAGGTGCCCAGAGTAAACTGCCTGCTACTCTGTCCCAGATGCTAATATATGCATATTATTAGTAGTATTGGATAGAAAACTCTGAAGTTTCTAAAACTGTTTGAATGATGTCTGTGAGTATAACAGAACTCACGTGGCAGGCGAAAACCTGAGAAAAATCCAACCAGGAAGTGGGAAATCTGAGGTTTGTAGTTTTTCAACTCTTTACCATTCCAATATACAGTGTAAATGGGGTCATATTGCACTTCCTAAGGCTTCCACTAGATGTCAACAGTCTTTAGAACTTTGTTTCAGGCTTCTACTATGAAGGGGGAGAGAATGAGAGGGGATTGAGCCAGGTGGCTGGCAGAGTGCCACAGGCTCGTGAGGTGTGGTCACGACAGAGTTCGCTCTCGTTCCATTGCTTTTCTACAGACAATGGAATTCTCCAGTTGGAACATTATTGAAGATTTATGATAAAAACATCCTAAAGATTGATTCTATACTTAGTTTGACAAGTTTCTATGACCTGTAATATAACTCTTTGAACTTTTTGTCCGACTGGACCTGAACGTGCGTTTGGATTTGTTTACCAAACGCCCTAACAAAAGAAGCTATTTGGATATAAAGTATGAACTTTATCGAACAAATCAAACATTTATTGTGGAACTGGGATTCCTGGGAGTGCATTCTGATGAAGATCATCAAAGGTAAGTTAATATTTATAATGCTATTTCTGACTTCTGTTGACTACACAATATGGCGGATATCTTTTGGCTGCTTTGTTGTCTGAACGCTGAACTCAGATTATTGCATGGTTTGCTTTTTCAGTAATATTTTTTTTAAATCTGACACAGCAGTTGCATTAACTTCTTGCGTCGAGCGTTAACTATTCATGAAAATCGCAAATGAAATGAAAAATATATTTACTCACAAGCTTAGCCTTTTGTTAACAACACTGTCATCCCAGATTTTCTAAATATGCTTTTCAACCATAGCTACACAAGCATTTGTGTAAGAGTATTGATAGCTAGCATAGCATTAAGCCTAGCATTCAGCAGGCAACATTTTCACAAAAACAAGAAAGGCATTCAAATAAAATAATTTACCTTTGAAGAACTTCGGATGTTTTCAATGAGGAGACTCTCAGATAGCAAATGTTAATTTTTTCCAAAAAGATTGTGTGTATGAGAAATCGCTCCGTTTTGTTCATCACGTTTGGCTAAGAAAAAAAAACGAAAATTCAGTCATTACAACGCCAAACTTTTTTCGAAATTAGCTCCATAATATCGACAGAAACATGGCAAACGTTGTTTAGAATCAATCCTCAAGGTGTTTTTAACATATATATTTGATAACATATCCATCGAGGCAATTGGTTTCTCATAAGAAGCGATTGGAAAAATGGCTACCTCAGTATTTTACGCAAGATTTTCTGCGGGAGACATCAGGTGACCACTTGCTAAATGTGGTCCCTTACAGCTATTCTTCAACAGAAATGCGTAAAAAGACGTCACAATGCTGTAGACACCTTGGGGAATACGTAGAAAACGTAAGCTCATTCGTAGGAGTCATTGGCATGAGGCGGTTTAAAAAAAATTGGCACTTCCTGATTGGATTTGTCTAGGTTTCGCCTGTAACATCAGTTCTGTTGCACTCACAGACAATATCTTTGCAGTTTTGGAAATGTCAGTGTTTTCTATCCAAGGCCACAAGGCATATGAACTAACAGGTTATAGAGTAAAACAATGTAACTATCACAACACATAGGGTGTAATAAAGCTTTTATTCTAGCTTCTCCAGTGATTTTACCCACGCACCACTACTGCTCAGTACCTACTGAATGTGAGGGAGACAGAAGAGTAACCAAATCAGATAGGGCAGAGTCACATCCAAGTTCAACTTGGAGAAATAATGACATTAACACAGTCAGAGTGATAGTAATGTATGCTGTTGAGAGTATATAGTAACGTTTACTGTATAGGTCAGCTCCTTACCTTCATGAGGCACATGACAGAGACAGACAGGTGTTTTCAACTGGCCCATCTCATATAGCCAGTAAGGAGAGAGAACTCAATAGCACTCCGAGTTCAGGAATTTCCACACTGGAGAAATCCAATTCCCCCACATTTCCTTGATGCGTAATGAATGGGGTACCTTGTGGCCCTGTACCCGCAACAATTTAAAAAAAAATATTGATATCCATTTTGCCATTAGCTTTTATTCATTTCTAGTAAAAGTATTGGTGGTGTGTTGAAGACCACTCCTCTGCAGATTAACTAATTGGTCCAGGCCACACCCCTTCCCTCTACAAGTGTTCCCACATCTGTTGTCAATCCCAAATCACCACTCCTCAACCTTTTTCTCACCTTGCCATAAAACACCCTTTCCACCTCTGAACACAGCATATCCTTTCATAGCATAGTTTCTTTCCTTCCCTTTTGTGTGTGAAACAATCAGTAAGTGCCTTGTTATATTAGCTGAATGTTTATATGGAAGTGCTATTGCTAAATATATATTAATTAGGCTTTCTGAAGGATTCGGCACTTTCCAATTGTGTTAATCTGTTCATTTTTTTTAAAAACGTAGATGCAGGGAGTCAGGAAGCAAGTGCAGTTAGAGTTTAATGACTAAGAACATTGAACTATACAAAACTAGAATGGCGTCTAAGCATGGAAGCAAACAAAATTTTCCGTTTGTTTTGTATTGTTCGTGTTTTTTCCTTATTAAAGATGTATCGAACTAACCACGCTGCATTTTGGTCCGACTCTCCTTCAACGGAAGAAAGCCGTAACACCTATTGACTAACAAAATCATTCTCACTCAGATATTCTATTAACGTGGCATAAATCATGTCTGGAAATAGCATAACATTTGTTATAAAATTGCAAGGTTTCTCTGCCCCATGGCAAAGGTGTAGAATTTTTAAAACACATTATCCCCACTTTTAAGAGGGGCGGCCACTAAAACTAATGCTTTGCTGCAAGGGGGCAACCAAATCTCGCTTGGAGCCCCCAAAAGGATAGTCGGCTCTGAGTTGATTACATATTTACTTCCTGTTTATTCACCTGGCACTACTTGGTTCATGCACTTTGATGTTGCTTTGCCCCTGAGATGTACACTGCTCAAAAAAATAAAGGGACCACTAAAATAACACGTCCTAGATCTGAATGAATGAAATATTCTTATTAAATACTTTTCTTTACATAGTTGAATGTGCTGACAACAAAATCACACAAATTATCAATGGAAATCAAATTTATCAACCCATGGAGGTCTGGATTTGGAGTCACACTCAAAATTAAAGAGGAAAACCACACTACAGGCTGATCCAACTTTGATGTAATGTCCTTTAAAACAAGTCAAAATGAGGCTCAGTAGTGTGTGTGTGGCCTCCACGTGCCTGTATGACCTCCCTACAATGCCTGGGCATGCTCCTGATGAGGTGGCGGATGGTCTCCTGAGGGATCTCCTCCCAGACCTGGACTAAAGCATCCGCCAACTCCTGGACAGTCTGTGGTGCAACGTGGCGTTGGTGGATGGAGCTCAATGGTGTGCTCAATTGGATTCATGTCTGGGGAACGGGCGGGCCAGTCCATAGCATCAATGCCTTCCTCTTGCAGGAACTGCTGACACACTCCAGCCACATGAGGTCTAGCATTGTCTTGCATTAGGAGGAACCGCCAAACCAGTCATGCTGGAGGATGTTGCAGGCAGAAGAACGTTCTCCATGGCGTCTCCAGACTGTCACATCTGTCACATGCGCTCAGTGTGAACCTGCTTTCATCTGTGAAGAGCACAGGGCGCCAGTGGCGAATTTGCCAATCTTGGTGTTCTCTGGCAAATGCCAAACCTCCTGCACGGTGTTGGGCTGTAAGCACAACCCCCACCTGTGGACGTCAGGCCCTCATGGAGTCTGTTTCTGACCGTTTGAGCAGACACATGCACATTTGTGGCCTGCTGGAGGTCATTTTGCAGGGCTCTGGCAGTGCTCCTCCTGCTCCTACTTGCACAAAGGCGGAGGTAGCGGTCCTGCTGCTGGGTTGTTGCCCTCCTACGGCCTCCTCCACGTCTCCTGATGTACTGGCCTGTCTCCTGGTAGGGCCTCCATGCTCTGGACACTACGCTGACAGACACAGCAAACCTTCTTGTCACATCTCGCATTGATGTGCCATACCTGAGCCAGTTGTGTGGGTTGTAGACTCCGTCTCATACTACCACTCTAGAGTGAAAGCACCGCCAGCATTCGAAAGTGACCAAAACATCAGCCAGGAAGCATAGGAACTGAGAAGTGGTCTGTGGTCCCACCTCCAGAACCACTTCTTTATTGGGGGTGTCTTGCTAAATGCATATAATTTTCACCTGTTGTCTATTCCATTTGCACAACAGCATGTGAAATTTATTGTCAATCAGTGTTGCTCCCTAAGTGGACAGTTTGATTTCACAGAAGTGTGATTGACTTGGAGTTACATTGTGTTGTTTAAGTGTTCCCTTTATTTTTTTGAGCAGTGTATTTTCTCTCTTCCTCCTAGACCATCACATCCTACCTACCGGCCTTACAATCCAACAGAACCCAGGAGCAAATCACCACCCCCCTTTTCTGAGTAGGGAACAGGTTGCGTAACAATTGTTTTTCCTGGTTGAGCCTCTCTGCGCCGTACCATTAGTGCAAAGGTCACAATGCTGAATTTACCCAAGTTAGACACATTGTATGAGTTTGACTACCCCAGATGCTCTTAAGTGTATATCATGTATGATATCATGCAGACAATACATCCCTGTGCCATCTGCTGCTGTAGCTACTTTATTAAACTATGCCACTTTGTTTACATACCCTACATTACTTATCTCATATGTATATACTGTACTCGATACCATCTTCTGCATCTTGCCTATGCCGTCCTGTACCATCACTCATTCATATCTTTATGTACATATTCTTTATCCCTTTACACTTGTGTGTGTATAAGGTAGTAGTTTTGGAATTGTTAGATTACTCGTTGGTTATTACTGCATTGTCGGAACTAGAAGCACAAGCATTTCGCTACACTCGCATTAACATCTGCTAACCATGTGTATGTGACAAATCAATTTGATTTGATATCATCCCATCCTGAACCAAAAAAAAAATACTTAGCACTTGAGTGTCTCTGTAAAATTATGAAACTCAAACAAATTTAGTTATGCCATTTTAAGAGTAAAACAATCTGCCATGGATCATACCATATACAGCTTGGAATGACCAGTCATTGCATTGTAGACCTAGACTTCAGCAAGCTGATTCTAAGTCACAGGCACGTTGTAGCCGACTGACTCTTAACTGTCAATACCTTTAAGTCTGCAGGTCTATTTATACCTCTCTCCCAGAGTTGTTGTGTACATGCATTTGTAGCACTATGGTCACGTGGAATGTTAAAAGAAGGATTCTGTGCACTGCAGAAAGATTTGGAGTCACTGGGTTCAGATCTGCTGCATTGGTCTTAGATTTGGGGACACCTAATCAAGAAACACAAACAGTGATCAGAGTTGAGTCATTATAATGGAAGCACAGAACATTCAGTGTTGAGTTAATGAGTCAGTAGTTATTCCATGATTCATCTGAGCTATGATGGGTTTGTCAAACTCACAGCAAAATCTGTGCCAGTGCAAGCTCTGATGTCATCAGGAGTCAGCCCCTCCCAGATCTCTATGAGAGTGAGGCCGCTGGCCTTGTCAACATCAAAAACTGCCTGGGGGAGGGGGGAGAGAGTGTAAGCTACTGCATACAGGGAGAGGAGATTGACACTGCCTGCAGCTGACAAGCTGAACTTTATTTAAAAAGCTCACCTTTTCAGTGATGATTCTATCCACACACTGCTTCCCGGTCAGTGGGAGAGTACAACTCTCCAGGATTTTGTGTTTGTCCCCCTTAAGTTTGTAAGGAGAAAATGTTTACTATAGGGTACACTCCTATAGTGTAGTAAGGTCTAAAACCATATGTATGAAGCACCAGAGGTAGTGTCATTTTGTACCTTAGCAGAATGCTCCATGGTCACCACCACTTTGGTTCCTGCACTTGCCACTAGGTCCATAGCCCCTCCCATTCCTTTCACCATCTTTCCCTTTGGAGGTCAATGAAGAGAGCATACACATGTTGAAACATTATATACACGTATTCCTACGATCGGCCAGGGTGAGAGACATGATCATACCGGGATCATCCAGTTGGCCAGGTCCCCATACTTAGACACCTGCATGGCCCCCAACATGGTCAGGTCAATGTGGCCACTGAAAGTAGAGGTGGTTCATGTTACCTTCAGCTACTCCAAAGGAAAAAGTGATACTACGGTTAGTGGAGCTAAAGATCGGGGAGTACAGTAGGTGGTTTGAGCACTCACCCCCTGATCATAGCAAATGATTCATCACTGGAGAAAAACGCGGCTCCAGGAACCACAGTTACAACCTCTTTACCTAAATAACACAAACAGAGACTGGGTAGGAGGGTAAAGGCCAGGAAAGATGTTCCGAGAAAGCTTTGATTTGAGGATAGCATGTCCAACCAAAGACTTTCTACAACTTTGTAGGTGTAGTGTTGACGTATGTGCTTGCTGTACGCACCTGCATTGATAAGGTCTGGGTCTACCTCACTTTCGGTGGGATAAGGACCCTTTTTATAATTCACAGACAAAACAACAAAATTATACAGACACACACACACAGGGCTTTGTCAAAGAGAGGGTGCCCACTTTCCTGAATGCACTTTCTACTTGTATCTGTAAATCTAACAGTTTTAATATGGCTCACCAGGCCCAGAAGTCCATTCTCACTCTGTAGGTGCACAGTGATGTCAGAGTTGATGAAGTTGCTGGCCAGCATCGGGATCCCAATACCAAGGTTTGCTGAAGATGCTGTAGTCAAGGGACCTATTAATAACCAATAACATCCACCACGTCTACATATTGTATATACCTAGGGCTGTTTGGTGACCATATTAACGCCACACCGGCAGCCATGTCATGAAGGCAGTCAAATTCCACGTTTAGTCATGGTAATTAGGCTGCTCCAAGCTCTGATGCTGCTAATTAGTAGTCTACCAAACTTGCTAACTGCCTGGTACTTCGAACTCTACTGTTCCTCTAATCACTCTGACATCAATGCAAATGTGATCAAAGATATAATAAAACTTCATATGAGCTCATGTTGCGCAACATTTCTATAGGCTATGCAATTGCATGAGAAAACAAGAGTGATGGCCTCTCAGCTTTCTATATTTATTTCCCAACTTTCCTTATATTAAGCACATTGTTTATCTTGCCAGCACAGCTACCTGGCTGGCATGAAAATGAACCATGGGAAAAAGTGTCCTAAATTCGATGTTTAAGTGCATAGATTACATGTATTCCCCCCCCCCCCCCTGTTTTGAGACAGGTGCATGATAAAATGGTCCACAAATCTCAAACATATTATTTAGTATATGTAAAGATTCAAATCAAGAATAGTCTGATAGGTGACAATATTAGCCTATCACTTGTGAATGATATATTTTCACTTGTGAATGATGCCCAGCTTAAGGCAAGAGACCATGCTTTTTTTTGCGACTTCTTCGAATCATATACGCACACCTCATGTAGCCTAATTTTGAAAAGGTTTGTATCACAACTAAAGTGGCCAAATAACTTCATTTTTAGTACATTTAATCTGCTTACAAAGGGTGTCATACATAAGGACCGTGTGAGTTTCAAGTTTGGAGAAGAATTTACCTTAAATGCCCTTTTTAGTATAAAAACATTATATGCATAATCGCATTTGCGGAAACCTCTCACTAAACATCAACAAAACTAAGGAGATGATTGTGGACTTCAGGAAACAGTAGCGGGAGCACCCCCCAATCCACATTGAAGGGACCGCAGTGGAGAAGGTGGAAAGCATACACATCACTGACAAACTGAAAATGTCTACCCACACAGACCGTGTGGTGAAGAAGGCGCAACAGCGCGTCTGGGTGTAGAAGGCGCAAGAGCGCCTCTTCAATGTCAGGAGGCTAAAGAAATTTGGCTTAACACCTAAAACCCTCTCAAACTTTTACAGATGCACAATTGAGAGTGCCCTGTCGGGCTGTATCACCACCTCGTAAGGCAACTGCACCGCCCGCAACTGCAAAACTCCAGCTGATGGTCTTCCCAACGCATCACCGGGGGCAAACGTCCTGCACTCCAGGACACCTACAGCACCCGATGCCATAGGAAGGCAAAAAAGATCATCAAGGACATCAACCACCCGAGCCACTGCCTGTTCACCCCACTACCATCCAGAAGGTGAGGTCAGTACAGGTGTATCAAAGCTGGGACCGAGAGACTGAAAAACAGCTTCTATATCAAGGCCATCAGACTGCTAAACAGCCATCACTAGCATATAAGGGCGGCTGCCTATAGACATATATATTAGGAATCACTGGTCACTTTTAGAAATGGATCACTAGCCACTTTAATAATGTTCCGTATCTAGCATTACTCAGCTAATATGTATAAACTGCACTCCACATTTTTCTATGGTATCTTAGTCACTTTAAAAATAAAAATACATATTACATCACCCATCTCATATGTATATACTGTATTGTATTCTATACTACACCGCTGACTGTTAAACAGCCATCTCCAACACATCAGAGGCTGCTGCCTATAGACATAGATTAGGAATCACTGGCCACTTTTAGAAATGGATCACTAGCAACTTTAATATCTCCGTATCTTGCATTACTCATCTCATATGTATAAACTGTACTCTGTACTCTTCTACGGTATCTTAGTCACTTTAATTGTGTGTAAATATTGCGTCACCCATCTCATACTGTATGTATATACTGTATTCTATACTACGCCACTGTATCTTAGTCCAATGCCACTCTGACATATGTATATATGCTTAATCCATTCCTTACTTAGATTTACATGTATTTTGGGGTATATGTTGTGAAACTGTTAGATATTAGTTGTTAGATATTACTGCACTGTCGGAGCTAGAAGCACAAGCATTTCACTACACCCACAATAACATCTGCTAAACACGTGTATGTGACCAATAAATTTGATTTTGATAAGGGTTTTTTCACGCTAATGGAACATTCGAGCATATAGCCTACTGCCGTGTGCGCATTGCTGCGCTTATAATGTGAAGAAATAGCCTAATAATTTATCAACGTTTTCTGCCACGTTCTGATCTGTTTGGTCCACCACATTGTGTAATTTTTTTATTTAGGATCTATCGCATTTTACAACTGTTCCAGACTATCTTTGGAATATTTATTTCTCACACAGAATAGGTCAACATTTGTACTATGGGGGATAGTCAATTGACATAGGCTAGTGCTTTTGCTGTTAGTTAGGCCTTTCTCATCTTGTTGGCTGCTGAAAAGTAAATGTGGACAGTTATTCCAATATGAATCTCAGAATTGGATAAGGACGTGCACAGTTGCGTCCCCGATGTGTATGTCTTCACTTGTAGCCTGTATGAAAGACCCGATCAGTGATGGAAAGCCATGTGAGTGAGAGGTGCTTCGGAGCATGCAGCACTCAGGGAGAAGAGCACGCAGCACTCAGGGAGAAGGGCACAATGGCCACTGGCCACAAAAGGCATGGATTTTTTTAGGATGCATTACGGCCACAAAGGGGATGACGCCGGGAAATTCAAGGCATTGTCAAATTGTGAATGAGAGACTGAAGTGTGAACAGCCTGCGCAAATAAACAGAGCAGAGGTCATGAGCTCATGTCTTTCAAAATTAAGCATATAGATACCTATTTCTTTGTTAACCGCTCAACACAGAATAGCCGCATGTGCACACTCCCTGAATCGTTTGGAGAAAATATCCTTTCAATGTAATCCAGCTATGTTCAATTGTATTCTTCATACTATAAAATAATGCCACGGAATTCTAAGCAAATCTTGTCTGCTAAATGAACTAGCGTAGCCCACAGCCATATGGAATAGCCAGATCAGGACCTACCATAAGGACAACTCAGAGTATGCTATTCTGTTCTTCTGAAATAGACCACATTTTCTTCATATCATGTTTCTTTAGAACTGTCTAAAATAAAGAATGGATTTATTGTGAAGGTATAGGCTATATTACATGGCTTTATTAGACTTTTTCCAAATGTAGATGTTCCAAAGGTCTGCATCAGTGGCTTGTAGGCTGTGTGCAAGCCAGGAGATGCTAAATGTGTTTGTTAATTAACTGTCAATTACCGTGAGACCGACCATTTATTTGCTTGACAATTACCGTCTGAGGAAATTTTGTGACCGCCATAGCCCTATATGTACCTCACGTTTCAATATCAATCCACACTGTTCCCTCCGTAAAGGATACCATACATCCCATCCTGGAACTCCAGTGCTGCCCTCCTGATGATCCTCTCTCGGAGCAGGTCTGCCTTCCTCTTGGCTTTGGGTGTCTCCATAGAGCCTTTCTGGACCGTTCTCTTCTGCACAGTGAACAGGGATTATTGCCAATCAATAGTACAGAGAAAACAACCGATTCCACATTACCTGCCACCAACAGACTGACAGACACAGACAGGCAGGCTTACCTCTATCCTCTTCTCATAGACTGCCCCCTTCACAATCCTGTCAACATAGATGCTGGGGACATGGATATCTTCTGGAGCAAAGGTCCCCACATCTACAATCTCTTCTACCTAAGACAGTAGTAACCGAAGACCCAGTTTGGGTTTAAAAGTCTGGTGTAAGGTTCAGTAAACTTAGGCCACACATGATAGTTGAACAAGCTGTTAATTGAAACTGGTTCATTGACATGCTAACCTCCACTACGGTGACTTTAGCTGCTTTACACATGGGCTGGTTGAAGTTCCGTGCTGTTTTTCTATAGAAAGACAGTATCATGAACTGTTTATTGTATGCTGATATGCTAAGTAGTCATAGTGCATTAACTATATAATCATTCACAGTGACAGTCGTTGTCCGTTGTAATTGATTTTGAATGTTAGCACTAGCAGTGGCGCAACATCATGCTAGGAAATGCTGACCTCTTGTGGAGTTTGAATATAACACGTTCTTATGATTGTTGTTGAAAAATCAGCCAACCCCACCTGAACACAATGTTACCAGCTCGATCAGCTTTCCAGGCCTTGATCAAAGCAAAGTCCCCTGTGATAGCTCTCTCCATGACATAGTGGATGCCATTGAACTCCCTCACCTGTGAGATAATGACATCACATGTGTCAGGGTCAGGAGTAAAAGCTGAGCTGACCCCATAGTGTCCACCTCTATCTCTCTAATATTACCCGGTCTTTCTTGGGGAAATAAAGTGAATTATTCTGGGTAAATAAAGGTTCAATATGAATATATGTTTGTGTTTTTGCATACCTCTCTCTTCTTGCTAGCGATGGCCACACTGCCGTCTGTGTTGTATTTGATGGGTGAGCCTCCCTCCTGGATCAGTGTGCCATACCCAGTGGGCGTGAAGAAGGCAGGGACCCCAGCACCGCCGGCACGTACCCTCTCTGCCAGGGTACCCTTCAGTAGATGTATGGTATAAGAAAGTCTTAACATGATCTAACACGTAGGCTATAACAAGATACAAAAATGTTATAACAAACTTGTTATAGCGAGAATGACAGGCAAATCCATTTTTCATTACAAACCAGATGGAGAAAATACTTTAGAATGACACACAGTCATTCGAGTCTAACCTGAGGCGTTAGCTCCACCTCCAGTTCCCCTGAAAGGTACTGTCTCTCAAACTCTGCATTCTCCCCAACGTAGGAGGAAATCATCCGCTTGATCTGCTTGGTCCTCAGCAGCAGACCAAGACCAAAATTATCCACACTGCACACACACACAAGATATTTATCCACACGAGAATAACACACAAACACATTTCTATCTTGCTTAGATACATACAACACATGCACAAAAACAAATATACTCAAAGGCACTCGCACACACACTCATTTTGTAGTAGCCTAATTACCCAGCGTTGTTGCTGACTGCTGTGATACCTTTCACTCCAGTCTTCAATAAACTCCCAATCAGATTCTCGGGTATTCCACACAAACCAAACCCTGGAAAAACATTCAGAAAACATTAAACTCTGAATTATCCTATACATTACCCAAACTAATGTACAAACGCAAACATGGAATGTTAATGATTAGCGCTTAAACAAATATGACATATTGTTTTCCCAGAAGCAGAAGATATTTATCAGGTTTGAAATGCAAAACTTTTGAATTTGACATTTGACTAAAGCATAACTATGTGATGAAAAAGGCCTGAGAGTAGGTACAGTATGCTACCTCCGACTAGTAGAGTGGAGTCATCTGGGATGTCTTTCACTGCCTCTGTGGGGTCGGTAAAGAAGCGGGCATCCCTGGGGCAGGAGGTGGAGAAGCAACAGCCACACACCCGAGGGTGAGGAACACACTGAAATAGCCACATGACAATTTGGACAAGGACATCACAGTAAACCTGGATTTTTACCAGTGAGTTAGTTCAATCCCCCTCAATGAAATTGATACAAATTTGCATGTTGTTATTTCGTGCCCCCATTTTGTCAGGGGAAAAAAGGTATGTTAGAGTTGTGTCAAAAATGGTTAATTCAAAGTGATTCATGTAGCACTGTGCCTGGTTTCTCTCATGGACTAGGATTCATTCTAGAATAAAAACTTGTAAAAGATCTTGTAGGTTTCCTACTTGATTTATTCTAATGCTCTCCACTTAGACAGTTCTCATCCATAAGAACTCTGAGTGACCCATCCACAGTATTATAGCACTCAAATCAAGTTTCTTTGTCACGTGCGGAGAATACAACAGGTGTAGACCTTACAGTGAAATGCTTACTTACAGGCTCTAACCAATAGTGCGAAAAAAAGGTGTGTGTGTGTGTGTGTGTGTGTAGGTAAGTAAAGTAAAGAAAGAAAAAAAGATAAATAAAACACTCCCACATACAGTGCATTCGGAAGGTATTCAGGCCCCTTGACTTTTTACGTTACAGCCTTATTCTAAAATTGATTAAAGTCCTATAGGTGCCTTTAGGCAAACTCTAAGCGGGCTGTCATGAGCCTTTTACTGAGATTTTTTTTTTTGTCTGGCCACTCTACCATAAAGGTCTGATTGATGGAGTGCTGGAGAAATGGTTGTCCTTCTGGAAGGTTCTCCCATCTCCAAAGAGGAACTCTGGAGCTCTGTCAGAGTGACCATCGGATTCTTGGTCACCTCCCTGACCAAGGCCCTTCTCCCGATTGCTCAGTTTGGCCGGGCAGCCAGCTCTAGGAAGAGTATTGGTGGTTCCAAACTTCTTCCATTAAGAATGATGTAGGCCACTGTGTTCTTGGGGACCTTCAATGCTGCATAAATGTTTTGGTACCCTTCCCCAGATCTGTGCCTCGACACAATCCTGTCTCGGATCTCTATGGACAATTCCTTTGACCTCATGGCTTGGTTTTTGCTCCGACATGCACTGTCAACTGTGGGACCTTATATAGACAGGTGTGTGCCTTTCCAATTGTATTTTTTTATTTAATATTTAACCTTTTTAACTAGAAAAGTCCGTTAAGAACACATTGTTATTTACAATGAAGGCCTACAAAAAGGCAAAGGCCTCCTGCGGGGACTGGGGCCTGGGATTAAAAATAAAAATATAAACATAGGACAAAACACACATCACAACGAGACAACACAGCACTACATGAAGAGAGAACTAAGACAACAACATAGCAAGGCAGCAACACATGACACAGCATGGTAGCAACACAACATAACAACAACATGGTAGCAACACAACATGGTAGCAGCACAAAACATGGTACAAACATTATTGGACACAGACAGCAGCACAAAGGGCAATAAGGTAGAGACAATACATCACACAAAGCAGCCACAACGGTCAGTAAGAGTGTCCATGATTGAGTCTTTGAATATAGAGATTGAGAACTGTCCAGTTTGAGTGTTTGTTGCAGCTCGTTCCAGTCGCTAGCTGGGAAAAGAATATAATGTGCAACAATTTCTAAAAACCTGTTTTCACTTTGTCATTATGGGGTATTGTGTGTAGATTGATGACGGGGGAAAAAATATTTAATCAATTTTAGAATAAGGCTGTAAGGTAACCAAATGTGGAAAAAGGGAAGGGGTCCGAAATCTTTCCGTATGTACTTCAGAGACAAGAATAAAACATTTGAGGTTCAGAACAGATACCTGTGTGAGGTTCCTAACAGTTCCATACCATTAAACAGTATCAATAGTCACAATTTAGCACACAATCGTTACATTGTATATGGAGCAATACAATACTAGCTTGATATACTGGATTAATAAACAACATTTTACCTAATGTTCAGGTTTATTATACACATAACACAAATTGTGTTAAAATTATAAAGTTGTTCCTACCTTGCCATACTGCATAGACAGTACTCCTTTTTGTCTTCTCACTGAAGATATATTTCTATGAAATTGCTCTGATTTTGACAGAATTCTGAAGGACGCCATTTTCGGAATCTGTCTGTCAAGTCTTTCGGAAAACTGAGTGTTGGAGGTTTGCAGTACAGGTCATTCCCCCTGGGCCCAGTCAACAATCAGGCCAGGAGGGGTGGGGGCATCCCTGGAGTGACTGAGAAATTGACCAATTAAAAGTGATACTGCTTATTAGTACCATACTGACCAAAAGTTTTAAATGTAGGCTTTCAAAGCACCTCGTGAAAGGGTAAGTCCCTGTTTCCCCCACATTCAAGTTAAAACCTAAAAAGGCATGAGACCAGGTAGCATAATCACAGGATCAACATGGAAGACCACATTTTGAGAAGAATTTCAAGCTTTCAATTCCAAACTTTGTTAGAGAGAGAGAGACTGTCTATTTATAAGAGCATGTGCATGGAGGGTTGTCACGTCCTGACCATAGAAAGCCTTTATTTTCTATGGTAGAGTAGGTCAGAGCATGACTAGGGGTTTAGTCTAGTTTATATTTTCTATGTGGGGTTCTAGTTTGTATTTTCTATGTTGGTGTATTGGTATGATTCCCAATTAGAGGCAGCTGGCTATCGTTGTCTCTAGTGGGGGATCATATTTAAGTAGCATTTTTTCCCCCTGTGTGTTATGGGATATTGTTTGGAGCACTTTGCACCTCTGTAGTCACGGTTTGTTTTTATTGTTTTGTTAAGTTTCACTATTAATAAAGCATGTGGAACTCTACATTCGCTGCGCCTTGGTCCGAACATTGTGACAAGGGTAGGGAGTCTCACTTGACAGACTTCAGAGAATGAGTTGAGTCAGGGGCTCACATGCCAAACACTCTCTCTAGAGCCAATGAGATAATGACTCTGAACAGTGGGGGCAGATTTGTGAAGGAATACATCTTTAGACCCTATCTTTTAGATAATTGAACCTCTCCCAGGGCTGAGTGCCATGAGAGGAGAATGTATTCCATCTACCGTAATTTGAGTAACCTATACATAGACTTACCACAGCTGCTGTGATTTGTTTGGTAAAGGGAAAAAAGTCAAAACCATGTTACTTTCAATAACATAATCCCTCAACCAACCAACATAGAAAAACATGGAAACCATTTCAAGTTGTATGAACAAAATACACATGGTATACACTTCCTGCTAAATGTTTGTCTTGCAGTTGTGAGTGCACTTCAGTGTGCCGGCTATGCCCACTCTAGTAGGTGAGACTGGGGGTTCAAAAATATAGACTCATCCCCTCCTTATAACCTAACATTGAATAGGTGAAAGTGAGTATTCCACTTCATTGAACTCTTCAATCCATACTGCGAGGAAAATATAAATGGAAATAGGGTCCTAAATCAATGGATGGGCCTTAAATTCCCCATAGCCACCACATGTGCGTCTGTGAGAGCGGACATTGAAGAGGTCATAGACTACTTACAGACGAACAAGAAAAACAACTTGCACAATCTCGAAAGGCGGTTCCGTAAAATAATTCAGGACAATTGTCAACGGGTGTAAATTATGACAAAGGTTTCTTTTCACGACTGAACTGTAGGGTATGTAATTTTTGTGCATAAAATGCGTAAACAATTTCTCCGAAATTGTGGTCTTGCCTGTTATGTTAAATATTTACCAGCTGGTGGCGCTTTCACGATGCCACAGAGTGGTGGATTCGATTATGCTGAGCCGCGGGGCACCCGTTTATGGACCGGACTAATGCAGGATTTTGTAGGGAGCCGTAATCTGAAAAAAAGTACAGCTACAGTAACAATAGATATTATTTTACTGCAACCAACCACAGGAGCCTGCTCACAATGTTCAAAATACACCAGAGAGCATATTTTTTCCCCACAGATTATCAATAGTTTAAAAAAAAAACATAGCTGTGGTATAAAACAAGCAGATACTGTATTCCTAGTCGGCAGGGCCACAATTTGGGCAGCATGCGGGCCAAATATAGAACGGCTTGTTGTGGCCATAGACATATAATCCATTGAAGGGTTTTGGAACCTCTTCACCTGCCAATTTGACTGTTAAACTAATGGGTACACTTGCAATGGCTGCCATTGATAAATCTTAATCTGGTTTTGGACTCGTGATTTGAACCGGAAAACATGTTGAGGGAGGCACTCCCTTCTCAAATCGAACACTAGCCTAATCTGCACAGCTTGGTTGTGTTGTCAACAAAGCAGCATGGTGCATAGTCCAGAAACATACATCTGTTTGAATTTTCAAACTAGTTTTCATTGGGGGACGTTTTTATCAAAAGCATTCACTTTTGCATGTGAAAACACAGAATCCTACTCATTACTGCACGTGATTAATTAGGCCTATATCACTTATGTTTTAGGGCCACATCCCTTTTGTTTTTAACCGATTTCGCCTGCTTTGAACTGGACACCTGGCTCACGAACGAATGCAATTTACCTTCAACCGGTGCCTCATACGTTTACCCGGCCAGATTAATCGAATCCCCTTAATGGCAGCAGTAAATGCTCGCAGAGCGCGCAGCCACAGATTGACAGAATTGAATCAAGGGGAAGAGTGTACGAGAAAGAAAAAGCTATGCGTCTTGCTACAATATGTCATTTTTGGAATATAGTAACGTTTAAATGTTGAGTTTGGGGATTTTTTCCACCAAGGCGTGACCGTTTTTGGTGATGGTCTAGTAGATTGCAGTCCGTGGTTGAGACGAGTGTTCCGCTTGATCAAGTCTTGAAGAAACCAGCAGCATTTTACAACTTGCTTATACAGTGAGTAGGCACCAGCCGCACGATTGTTCTTTGCTAACTGGGCTAGTACAGGGATTTCTCAACCATATCTGCCATAGAACTACACAGCTGATTCAAACAACCAACTCGTCTTCAAGCTTTGATAATTTGAATCAGCTGTGTAGTTACAGGGCAAAATAACATAACGTGCACCCGGAGGGCCCCAGGGCCGAGTTTGGGAAACCCTGGTCTACTAGGCCTATCCTACTGTTAAGATTATACTATTTTGTTCTTCACGGTAGGCTATATACAATCTCTACTGCATATGTGCACGTTCTGTTAATTTAAAGGCAAATGGCTAAATTCCAAAACAATATCTCAATGTAATTAGCATATGAATTGGTCAATTCAATTATTCCAAAGTCAAAATCCTGTAGACCTACGTATAAAATGTGTGCAAAAAAGTCAATAGGCGAAGCAATGACAAGTCACGTTTTGTATTCATAATTGTAGCCTACACTGAACGAAATAAAATAACACATGTGGCAGCCTCACAAGAAGAGTTGACACTGCCAAAGTAAATAATGAGTATTAGGACTTTTCCACAACAGTATTCACCTATTACACAGTCTTCATTTATATCCATTGATACATGGTAACACTCTGATTCAGCTTTGCATGTAGTACCTTGAATTCCTCAGATGGAGACTGAAACACATGACTGTCCTCATATAAAACTAAGAATGTAATGTTTGTTGAAGAAGTAAGATATCAACAATCTGTCTAAATGATCATTTACCTCATGTGTATGTATTAAGGAAATAAGATGTGCCATCTCAAACATACTAAAATATCAATACAATATGAATGTGTCCATTAAAATCATCAAATTCACTCTGATTGACATAATTACTTTTCTAATCAAAATGTCTTATCCACTTTTGAACACATGTCATTGTCTGCCACTCTCTTTAGTGTAATTGTCCATTGGGCCCTTTGCCAGACAGTTAAAAAGAAATTGAAACACTCATTGGTGTTATTACTAATGATTTGTACTGGTGTTTATTGTTTACCCATTCTGTCTCCTGTGGGATTCTAGATTGAGGAGAGAGAGTACAGCATGCAATGGCTCATACTGTCTGTTGATGAATACAGAAAATAAACGCATCCAAATTTAAGTTTTCTGCTTATGGTCACCATGAAGGGAGTTATATTTACCATTAGTTCACATGACAGGTAATTGTGTGTAGTATGTATTAGGGGTTTCTACCAAACTGACTTGTTGTGAATAAAAGTCTGAGCGTGATGATGTAGTTCAACGTCAGGGTTGTGGGTCTGATTCCCAGGTGGGACCAATATGGGAAGAAGTACAAACATGTATGCACTCACTACTGTGAGGCCCTCTGGATAAGAGTGAATGCTAAATTACTAAAACATATTTTTTGTATTTTATGGATAGGCATTTACAATAGTAAAACATATGACTTCTTGAGTTTCTATTGTTAGTATAAAAACAGGAAGACAACAAGAATAAGTGTCATAGTACACCACACCTAAAATATGTACGCTATTTAGACCATTGTGTTATTGTGGCGTTAGTGCCCCATTCTCCTTTCCTTCCCCACGCCCCTCCCATATCCTCTCCCCCTCGATCGGACCCTGTTTTCCCAGATCGTCTTTCAGTGAAAACAAACACATACAAATCTATTTGTCGTTTAAGATTAACATCTTCCACTCTGCGGCAGTTTCTTAAAGACTGATATGTTTTGGTTGGCATACAGCAATAGTGATTGAAGAAAAATGAGAGTATTGTTGTTTCAGAAGAACGCCTATATTTTCCATAGAGCGGGGAAAATAACTTGAATCGGGCCAGGATGTAGGATGGTTTTATTTCACAAAACAAGTGCTGGGCACAACCCAGCCCAGAGTATTTGGCTGCAGATCTTGAATGTCATGTTCAGCAGTGGACTGTTGACTTTGTCATGTTTCGTAACGCGACCGAACGGTCAAACTCAATACCACCAGGAAAACCAGGAATTGTGGACAGCGCTCACACTACTGAGTCACTCGTTGTCCGTGACATCAGATGGGCGTGTGCAATTGCCCCTTCGCTAAGCCTGGCGTCTAAATGTTTCTGCAACCAACCGCAGCACTCCCAATGGATAGCAACGGTCGTCGAGTTCAACACCTCCGACATGTTCATGTTTAAATCCCATGAAAGCCAGTGAGGGCTATAAAACAGTTTTGCTTTGACTGCATGCTGACATTGACTTCAGAGCCATTCAGCTAGCTACACTGTTACAGATTTTAACCAGGTTCCGGTGAAGCAATTGTAATGACAGTCCATCGCAAGATACCCAAGAGTTTCTTGATCAGCCAGGGGTAGTTGTGTTGAATTTAGATGTGTATTAGACACACCGTTTTTGAGATAATTGTGAAGGGATTTCGCCAGCGGTTGAATGGAATTGGGCATTCCGGGAAAATGTTATCGGAGGTTGCAACAGTAACTAAGGGGGGCTGGGCTTAGCGAAGGGTACATTTAAAATACCTCAACTGTGTTCGAATACCAATATGCTAACATACTGTGTACTACATACAACTAGTTAATTTTAGTATACTATAAACAAACAGTATTATTTCAGTTGAGTGTACTTCTGCTTCACCTGTCTACCGGAAGTTTATGCTGTTGCTATGCAACTTCTTGCTAGTTTGTTAGCATAACAAATACTAGCTAGAAATCTTATGACTTCATTGTAGTAACAATGTCCATTGAGAATGCACAACACATATACCGCTAAGAATGACGTGAATAATCAAGTCAATAAATGTTGGGTAGTTAGTTGGCTAGCATATTGTAATGAAACAGCAGGGAGCCGGTCCCTGGACCTTCGAGCCCGAGGTCCGGCGTGCTATCGACTGTGCTGCAAAAGCATGCTTGTGCGGCAGGCTCGATTTCCACGCTTATAAACCCAGGGTCTTTACAATATAGTTAATATACTGGCAAGTTTGATGTGTTAGTAGCCAACTAACGTTACCGGTACATACAAATCAAATCAAATCAAATTTTATTTGTCACATACACATGGTTAGCAGATGTTAATGCGAGTGTAGCGAAATGCTTCTAGTTCCGACAATGCAGTAATAACAAACAAGTAATCTAACTAACAATTCCCCAAAAAACTACTGTCTTATACACAGTGTAAGGGGATAAAGAATATGTACATAAGGATATATGAATGAGTGATGGTACAGAGCAGCATAGGCAAGATACAGTAGATGATATCGAGTACAGTATATACATATGAGATGAGTATGTAAACCAAGTGGCGTAGTTAAAGTGGCTAGTGATACATGTATTACATAAGGATGCAGTCGATGATATAGAGTACAGTATCTACGTATGCATATGAGATGAATAATGTAGGGTAAGTAACATTATATAAGGTAGCATTGTTTAAAGTGGCTAGTGATATATTTACATAATTTCCCATCAATTCCCATGATTAAAGTGGCTGGAGTAGAGTCAGTGTCATTGACAGTGTGTTGGCAGTAGCCACTCAATGTTAGTGGTGGCTGTTTAACAGTCTGATGGCCTTGAGATAGAAGCTGTTTTTCAGTCTCTCGGTCCCAGCTTTGATGCACCTGTACTGACCTCGCCTTCTGGATGACAGCGGGGTGAACAGGCAGTGGCTCGGGTGGTTGATGTCCTTGATGATCTTTATGGCCTTCCTGTAGCATCGGGTGGTGTAGGTGTCCTGGAGGGCAGGTAGTTTGCCCCCGGTGATGCGTTGTGCAGACCTCACTACCCTCTGGAGAGCCTTACGGTTGAGGGCGGTGCAGTTGCCATACCAGGCGGTGATACAGCCCGCCAGGATGCTCTCGATTGTGCATCTGTAGAAGTTTGAGTGCTTTTGGTGACAAGCCAAATTTCTTCAGCCTCCTGAGGTTGAAGAGGCGCTGCTGCGCCTTCCTCACGATGCTGTCTGTGTGAGTGGACCAATTCAGTTTGTCTGTGATGTGTATGCCGAGGAACTTAAAACTTGCTACCCTCTCCACTACTGTTCCATCGATTTGGATGGGGGGGTGTTCCCTCTGCTGTTTCCTGAAGTCCACAATCATCTCCTTAGTTTTGTTGACGTTCAGTGTGAGGTTATTTTCCTGACGCCACACTCCGAGGGCCCTCACCTCCTCCCTGTAGGCCGTCTCGTCGTTATTGGTAATCAAGCCTACCACTGTTGTGTCGTCCGCAAACTTGATGATTGAGTTGGAGGCGTGCATGGCCACGCAGTCGTGGGTGAACAGGGAGTACAGGAGAGGGCTCAGAACGCACCCTTGTGGGGCCCCAGTGTTGAGGATCAGCGGGGAGGAGATGTTGTTGCCTACCCTCACCACCTGGGGGCGGCCCGTCAGGAAGTCCAGTACCCAGTTGCACAGGGCGGGGTCGAGACCCAGGGTCTCGAGCTTGATGACGAGCTTGGAGGGTACTATGGTGTTTGAATGCCGAGCTGTAGTCGATGAACAGCATTCTCACATAGGTATTCCTCTTGTCCAGATGGGTTAGGGCAATGTGCAGTGTGGTTGAGATTGCATCGTCTGTGGACCTATTTGGGCGGTAAGCAAATTGGAGTGGGTCAAGGGTGTCTGGTAGGGTGGAGGTGATATGGTCCTTGACTAGTCTCTCAAAGCACTTCATGATGACGGATGTGAGTGCTACGGGGCGGTAGTCGTTTAGCTCAGTTACCTTAGCTTTCTTGGGAACAGGAACAATGGTGGCCCTCTTGAAGCATGTGGGAACAGCAGACTGGTATAGGGATTGATTGAATATGTCCGTAAACACACCGGCCAGCTGGTCTGCGCATGCTCTGAGGGCGCGGCTGGGGATGCCGTCTGGGCCTGCAGCCTTGCGAGGGTTAACACGTCTAAATGTCTTACTCACTTCGGCTGCAGTGAAGGAGAGACTGCATGTTTTCGTTGCAGGCCGTGTCGGTGGCACTGTATTGTCCTCAAAGCGGGCAAAAAAGTTATTTAGTCTGCCTGGGAGCAAGACATCCTGGTCCGTGACTGGGCTGGGTTTCTTCCTGTAGTCCGTGATTGACTGTAGACCCTGCCACATGCCTCTTGTGTCTGAGCCGTTGAATTGAGATTCTACTTTGTCTCTGTACTGGCGCTTAGCTTGTTTGATAGCCTTGCGGAGGGAATAGCTGCACTGTTTGTATTCAGTCATGTCACCAGACACTTTGCCCTGATTAAAAGCAGTGGTTTGCGCCTTCAGTTCCACACGAATGCTGCCATCAATCCACGGTTTCTGGTTAGGGAATGTTTTAATCGTTGCTATGGGAACGACATCTTCAACGCACGTTCTAATGAACTCGCACACCGAATCAGCGTATTCGTCAATGTTGTTATCTGACGCAATACGAAACATCTCCCAGTCCACGTGATGGAAGCAGTCTTGGAGTGTGGAGTCAGCTTGGTCGGACCAGCGTTGGACAGACCTCAGCGTGGGAGCTTCTTGTTTTAGTTTCTGTCTGTAGGCAGGTATCAACAAAATGGAGTCGTGGTCAGCTTTTCCGAAAGGGGGGCGGGGCAGGGCCTTATATGCGTCGCGGAAGTTAGAGTAACAATGATCCAGGGTCTTTCCACCCCTGGTTGCGCAATCGATATGCTGATAAAATTTAGGGAGTCTTGTTTTCAGATTAGCCTTGTTAAAATCCCCAGCTACAATGAATGCAGCCTCTGGATAATTCGTTTCCAGTTTGCAGAGAGTTAAATAAAGTTAGTTCAGAGCCATCGATGTGTCTGCTTGGGGGGGGGATATATACGGCTGTGATTATAATCGAAGAGAATTCTCTTGGTAGATAATGCGGTCTACATTTGATTGTGAGGAATTCTAAATCAGGTGAACAGAAGGATTTGAGTTCCTGTATGTTTCTTTCATCACACCATGTCACGTTGGCCATAAGGCATACGCCCCCGCCCCTCTTCTTACCAGAAAGATGTTCGTTTCTGTCGGCGCGATGCGTGGAGAAACCCGCTGGCTGCACCGCTTCGGATTGCGTCTCTCCAGTTAGCCATGTTTCCGTGAAGCAGAGAACGTTACAGTCTCTGATGTCCCTCTGGAATGCTACCCTTGCTCGGATTTCATCAACCTTGTTGTCAAGAGACTGGACATTGGCAAGAAGAATGCTAGGGAGTGGTGCACGATGTGCCTGTCTCCGGAGTCTGACCAGAAGACCGCTTCGTTTCCCTCTTTTTCTGAGTCGTTTTTTTGGGTCGCTGCATGTAATCCACTCCGTTACACTGGTTGTAAGGCTGAACACAGGATCCGCATCGCGAAAAACATATTCTTGGTCGTACTGATGGTGAGTTGACGCTGATCTTATATTCAGTAGTTCTTCTCGGCTGTATGTAATGAAACCTAAGATGACCTGGGGTACTAGTGTAAGAAATAACACGTAAAAAAACAAAAAACTGCATAGTTTCCTAGGAACGTGAAGCGAGGCGGCCATCTCTGTCGGCGCCGGAAGTAAAACTGCTGTAATGCTATGCGGTTCGTAAGGCTGGCGACTGTGGCGTAGCTAACAAATTAACATAAAGTGTAACTTCATTTACTTAAAAAGTAATTACTTTATTATGTTGCTCAACATTTTCTTGACATTTGTCATCAAATACATTTTATAGAAAAAGCAATTTGTATCCACTGTAGGTTTTCTCTTTAACCCTAATCAAGCGCACCTGATACTAATAATTACCTGGTTGAAAAGCTGAATCAGGTTAGTTACAAGTGGGGTTGGAGCGAAAACCTACAGGAAGGTAGCTCTCCAGGAACAGGGTTGGAGAGCCCTGGTTTAAAGTGACTAGTGATCCATTTATTTATATAGCCCTCTGTACATCAGCTGATATCTCCAGAGTGCTGTACAGAAACCCAGCCTAAAACCCCAAACAGCAAGCAATGCAGGCGTAGAAGCACGGCGGCTAGGAAAAACTCCCTAGAAAGGACAAAACCTAGGAAGAAACCTAGAGAGGAACCAGGCTATGAGGGGTGGCCAGTCCTCTTCTGGCTGTGCCGAGTGGAGATTATAACAGAACATGGCCAAATAATGGTCAAATAATAATAATCACAGTAGTTGTCGAGGGTGCAGCAAGTCAGCACTCAGGAGTAAATGTCAGTTGGCTTTTCATAGCTGATCATTAAGAGTATCTCTACCACTCCTGCTGTCTCTAGAGAGTTGAAAACAGCAGGTCTGGGACAGGTAGCATGTCCCGTGAACAGGTCAGGATTCCATAGCCGCAGGCAGAACAGTTGAAACTGGAGCAGCAGCACGGCCAGGTGGACTGGGGACAGCAAGGAGTCATCATGCCAGGTAGTCCTGAGACATGGTCCTAGGTCGCAGGTCCTCCGAGAGAGAGAAAGAAAGAGAGAATTAGAGAGAGCATACTTAAATTCACACAGGACACCGGATAAGACCGGAGAAGTACTCCAGATATAACAAACTGACCCTATCCTCCCGACACATAAACGACTGCAGCATAAATACTGGAGGCTGAGACAGGAGGGGTCAGGAGACACTGTGGCCCCATCCGATGATACCCCCGGACAGGGCCAAACAGGAAGGATATAAACCCACCCACTTTGCCAAAGCACAGCCCCCACACCACTAGAGGGATATCTTCAACCACCAACTTACCATCATCCTGAGACAAGGCCGAGTATAGCCCACAAAGATCTCCGCCACGGCACAACCCAAGGGGGGGCGCCAACCCAGACAGGAAGATCACATCAGTGACTCAAGTGACGCACCCCTCCTAGGGACGGCATGAAAGAGCACCAGTAAGCCAGTGACTCAGCCCCTGTAATAGGGTTAGGGGCAGAGAATCCCAGTGAAAAGAGGGGAAACGGCCAGGCAGAGACAGCAAGGGCGGTTCGTTGCTCCAGAGCCTTTCCATTCACCTTCACACTACTGGGCCAGACTACACTCAATCATATGACCCACTGAAGAGATGAGTCTTCAGTAAAGACTTAAAGGTTGAGACCGAGTCTGCGTCTCTCACGTGGGTTGGTAGACCATTCCATAAAAATGGAGCTCTATAGGAGAAAGCCATGCCTCCAGCTGTTTGCTTAGAAATTCTAGGGACAATTAGGAGGCCTGCGTCTTGTGACCGTATCGTACATGTAGGTAGGTACGGCAGGACCAAATCAGAAAGATAGGTAGGAGCAAGCCCATGTAATGCTTTGTAGGTTAGCAGTAAAACCTTGAAATCAGCCCTTGCCTTAACAGGAAGCCAATGTAGGGAGGCTAGCACTGGAGTAATATGATCAAATTTTTTGGTTCTAGTCAGGATTCTAGCAGCCGTAAACTGAAACTGAAGTTTATTTAGTGCTTTATCCGGGTAGCCGGAAAGTAGAGCATTGCAGTAGTCTAACCTAGAAGTAACAAAAGCATGGATACATTTTTCTGCATCATTTTTGGACAGAAAGTTTCTGATTCTTGCAATGTTACATAGATGGAAAAAAGTTGTCCTTGAAACAGTCTTGATATGTTCGTCAAAAGAGAGATCAGGGTCCAGAGTAACGCCCAGGTCCTTCACAGTTTTATTTGAGACGACTGTACAACCATCAAGATTAATTGTCAGATTCAACAGAAGATCTCTTTGTTTCTTGGGACCTAGAACAAGCATCTCTGTTTTGTCCGAGTTTAAAAGTAGAAAGTTTGCAGCCATCCACTTCCTTATGTCTGAAACACAGGCTTCTAGCGAGGGCAATTTTGGGGCTTCACCATGTTTCATTGAAATGTACAGCTGTGTGTCATCCGCATAGCAGTGAAAGTTAACATTAGGTTTTTGAATGACATCCCCAAGAGGTAAAATATATAGTGAAAACAATAGTGGTCCTAAAACGGAACCTTGAGGAACACTGAAAATTTACAGTTGATTTGTCAGAGGACAAACCATTCACAGAGACAAACTGATATCTTTCCGACAGATAAGATCTAAACCAGGTCAGAACTTGTCCGTGTAGACCAATTTGGGTTTCCAATCTCTCCAAAAGAATGTGGTGATCGATGGTATCAAAAGCAGCACTAAGGTCTAGGAGCACGAGGACAGATGCAGAGCCTCGGTCTGATGCCATTAAAAGGTAATTTACCACCTTCACAAGTGCAGTCTCAGTGCTATGATGGGGTCTAAAACCAGACTAAAGCATTTCGTATACATTGTTTGCTGCTGTCTCTTCGATGTGGATAGGGGGGTGCTCCCTCTGCTGTTTTCTGAAGTCCACGATCTTCTCCTTTGTTTTGTTGATGTTGAGTGAGAGGTTATTTTCCTGACACCACACTCCGAGTGCCCTCACCTCCTCCCTGTAGGCTGTCTCGTCGTTGTTGGTAATCAAGCCCACTACTGTTGTCGTCTGCAAACTTGATGATTGAGTTGGAGTCGTGCATGGCCACGCAGTCGTGTGTGAACAGGGAGTACAGGAGGGGGCTGAACACGCACCCTTGTTGGGACCCCAGTGTTGAGGGTCAGCGAAGTGGAGATGTTGTTTCCTACCTTCACCACCTGTGGGGCGGCCCGTCAAATTCCAGGACCCAATTGCACAGGGTGGGGTTGAGACCCAGGACCTCCAGCTTGATGATGAGCTTGAAGGGTACTATGGTATTGAATGCTGAGCTGTCATCAATGAACAGCATTATTACATAGGTATTCCTCTTGTCCAGATGGGATAGGCAGTGTACAGTGTGATGGCGATTGCATCGTCTGTGGACCTGTTGGGGCGGTATGCAAACTGAAGTGGGTCTAAGGTGGCCGGTAAGATGGAGGTGATATGATCCTTGACTAGTCTCTCAAAGCACTTCATGATGACAGAAGTGAGTGCTAGTCAGTTAGTTCAGTTATCTTTGCCTTCTTGGGTTCAGGAACAATGCTGTGGCACTGTATTATCCTCAAAGCGGGCAAAGAAGGTTTTTAGTTTGTCTGGAAGCGTGATGTCGGTGTCCGTCACTACAGACTGGGGTTCAATCCCAGACTGTGTCACAGCTGGCCGGGAGTCCCGTAGGGCGGCGCACAATTGGCCCAGCTTCGCCCGGTTTGGCCAGGGGGGTTATCTTGGCTCAATGGGCTCTAGCAAATCCTAACTTCAGTCATCAGTTGAATGGTTTTTCCTCCTACACATTGATGCGTCTGGCTTCCGGGTTAAGCGAGCAGGTTTTAAGAAGCACCGCGGCTTGGCGGGTCATGTTTCAGAGGACGCAAGACCCGACCTTAGCCTCTCCTGAGCCCGTTGGTGAGTTGCAGCAATGAGACAAGATCGTACCTACCAATTGGATATCACGAAGAAAAAAAAAACCTAGTTTGTATAATTTTGTATTAATTATTATGTAGTTTGTATAACTTCTTCGGCATGATATACTCCTCTGTTTATATTCACATTTACTATCAGGCAGAATACACAGGAAAAATGTGAACTTCTTTTCTTTTTCGGATCTCCCTTGGAGTTTCCAGTTACTATATACACTGAGTTTTCCAAACCGTAGGAACAACTTTTGCCTTCAGAACAGCCTCATTTCGATGGGCATGGACACTACAAGATGTCAAAAGCGTTCGACGGGGATGCTGCTTCCCACAGTTCTGTCAAGTTGGATGGAAGTCCTTTGGGTGGTGGACCATTCTTGATACACACAGGAAACTGTTAACTGAAAAAACCCAGGCTGGCATCTACTACCATACCCTGTTCAAAGGCACTTAAGTATTTTATTGCCCATTCACCCTCTGAATGGCACACATACACAACCCATGTCTCAAATCTTCAAAATCCTTATTTAGCATGTCTCCTCCCCTTCATCTACACTGATTGAAGTGGATTGAACAAGTGACATAAGGGATTATAGCTTTCACCTGGTCAGTCTATGTCATTGAAAGAGCAGGTGTTCTCAATGCTTTGTATACTCTGTGTATAGTGGGAGAGCAGTCTGTTTCATGGAAGCTCGGAGATCAAACTTCAAGAATGTAACATAATATTTAGACGGGACAATGGGCTCAAATTCAGCAAATTATATGTTGAGACCTAGAAGAATAGATAAGCTACTATGAATACATATACAATACACAGGCAATGGTGGGGATCAAATTGGAATTGGAATTGGAATAAAATTTGATTTGATTTACCAGACTCTGGACTTATACTGTATGTTTCGGTTTGTAAGCCCACCCTACTTAATGGCAGCGGGCCAGCTTAAGGGTGATGTTCAGTGGGGTTAACTCTTCTCTCATGTTTTTCTAGGGATGAACAGCATGGCAACCTCCCGCATTCTCTTCATCTGCCTTCTCCTCATCCTAACAGTTGTGTCGCAGGAGCCGCCAACTTCTGAACAAGGTACATTTGATTAATGATGAACCAGACCAAACCAGAGGGGCTTTCCTTTCGCTGGACAATCAATACAGACCTATCAGATTCCTAGAAGTACTTCCTGTGCATGTATAGTTCGTAGTAAGGACTGTCTTGTATGTACACTATGTAGTATTATATACATAGGGGAGAACCAGGATGAAAGTAACACTTAGTTTTTTCCCTAATTACTTAGATCGATAAAGCTAGAGACACCATATTTTATGACAAACAACACTTATCATGACAAACAACTTACAGTATATATGTCCTCTACCATAAGCAACTATAATTTCTTCTTTAGGGTAAATTAGTTTAAATTAAATAGACCAAGACCAGAACTACTGCAATGTTACTATTGTAACTTCCAGCGGGGCGAGAGTAACACAGCCTTGGGGTGGAAGTGACAGCTTGTGAAAAGTGCACAATATCTGTCTTATCCCCATGTTTCTGGTTTGTAATGCTCATTACTTTCGACAAATGTACTATCAGACATAATTTCATTGTCGATTTGAATAATTCATGTTAAAGGTTAGAAGTGTATGAAAATGAACCTTGCGACAACATCTCAATGTTGCGCAATCATAATATTTTTGGCGTACAATATTAATCAGACTAAAAGGAATCACATAATGGCTGTATTAACCATCATTTCCTAATCTCACTTTAATGGGAATGTAGAAAGAGATGTGTTTCACCATTTTTAAATGAATATTCATGCATAGCCCTACCAATCAGGTGTGCTCCAGCTGTCCTTGTCATGTGCACTCCTCGTGTCTTGATAGAATAAAACATTTTTATTTTCTTCACAAAATGGCATACTCATCATGCTTATCACATTTCCATGGATTGACACAAGGTAATTGACCCACATAATCATAAATATATGTATATATTTTTAACCACTAACTTGTTGATTTAAAGCTTGTGAGAAGTGGATCCATCCAGTCAATTTATTAAGGCATAATTCTAATGTCATATAATGTTCAAACATTCAGTCACTTGTTGATATCTTGCTAACGTTATAAAAGCAATATGAACTGTGCTTAAACGGTTTATTCTATTCCAGGTTCATCAGTTAACATTGTTACTTTCGTCCCACCCCTTTCTCCTGTAACTTCTCCCAGGCTAACACCCAAGACTAGCTAGCATGACACTTGAAATCTTTACTGTCATTTGTCCACTAGATGGTTTAAGAAAGTGACATGTTTGGAACCTTAACAACCTCTCAATGTTGTTTTTCCTCATTTGAAGTAATGTATTTAATAAATGGCCTCCCGAAGAACATGGAGGCCAGTGGTTATTTAGAGAGAGTTACTTGTTCAAGCTTCATCAATCCGCTGCCTTGGCTGTCAGGGGAGTGCGCTTCGTCCCCCTCCCCATTAAAACAGCCATTTCCTATCTCCATCCCTACTATTACCCAGCAGCTGTGCAAACACAACCCTCTCTTTCCCTTTGATTAAAGTCATGATGAATGTTTGGACTTTTCAGTCCTAACGTGAGAGAGTAATTCATGATAGTTTCCAAAAATAAATATACAGCAAGCATTTACCTGTTCTGTTTTGTTCAAGAAATGAAGTGAATTACATGTGCAATGTCCCATTTCCCCATTTATGGTAGAGGAAACTTGAGTGAAGGACATCTGATATATATTGTACTTATGTGGGCACTTTAAAGCAGTAGCTGCAACCAAGGTATTCTCCTTCAATTGAACAGATTTAAAGCACTGAGGTAAAACCTTGGATTATAAAGCTTTTCTTTCTGTTTGTGTCCCCACCTCCTGCACCTCCCACCCATTTATCTCAGATAAAATGTGTAAATTATATTTTTGTCTGGGATCTCAACTATTCTGACAAAGTGAAGTAACACTCACTGGAAACAGAGGAACTTTGTCGAAGAAGCAACACAGTCAAAGCCACAAATCAGACAAAACAGACTCACGGTAGAGGGAAAGCCTCTGCTCAATCAGTCATCGCTATAGAGCTCTAATAAAGTGTATAATGTTACGTAACATGAAGAAACACTTATGAAAGTGTGACTTCACTCACCATGAAGGCCTGAACCACCTAGGAATAAAACTTCCTGCACTCAAACTTTGTTCATTCAACACTCTTGAATGAAGGGGGCCTCTGAATATCTAAACCGTTTCCCACAGTGCACTACTCACTGCTCCCACACTGCCCCTTCAGAATTCCTGGGAATCCAGTTCCTGGAAAGCACTCGATGTGCAGCGTGCCCAGTGCAACACTATGTGCCCATACGTGCATGCTTATTTAAAGAACATGTTCTAACATATTGTATTAGTCTGTATAATACACTAAACACAGTGCCATTGCATTATCATAAAACATGTTGCGTTTTCACAAATAACTGCTATATTCAATTATTTATGTAACATTTAAACCAGAGTGTGTAATTAAATCATTCATACTGTATATCTGTGACCTAGTCCTCTGAGAGTTGTTAACTGTGTGCCAGACAGTAACAGTATGATGATACCCCCTGGTGTGTAGGGGAGAACCGGGACAAAGGTAACACATACATTTTCTCAGATAACTATGTCATTCTAACTTCTGCGTTAAGTCGGCATGTTCCTAAAGTGGAGGACGAGCTCCCTGTTAAAAAAACAGCCCAGCCCAACCATGTTTCACAGAGTTAAAAAGTGGTTTTGAGCCATTGAAGGAGGTAAAAAAAACAGACCCAGAAGGGTTTTTCATTAGTAGAGTTTAAGGCAATAGCACCATCCCTTTCATCTGTATAGATGTGACTGTGTATATGGGATATGTCAGTGACATTGTAGAGCGATAATAGGGAATTTGCCTCTATAAAGCAGCCTGTTCTAGCACTCCTTGCATGTGTACTCTACAGGGAATTACATTAAAAGGTACATGTGCATTTAGAAGCCCCTTGATTAAAATATACATTTTCTCCCACCGTACCTCCTATTTGACAGCAGCCGATCAAACGCAACGCTCTCTTTCCTTTGATTAGTCAGGATGAATGTTTTGACATTTCAGTCCTAATGTGAGAGATTTTACGAGATAAATGAGCACGTTTTGCATCGTTATTAAAGGCAATTAAATGTACTCTGCACTGCAGGGATGTCAGGGTAAACGGATTGTAATGGAAAAGAGTTCACCTTCCAGTGACTGGAAATACTAGAATAACTGGAACTCAAAAGTGTATGTTTTCTTGGAAAGTGTGTTTTGAAGTTAGAGCTTCAACGTTTTGTTGGAGCCAGTGATATCTGCTGCGCACCTTTGCTTCTGTGAAAACTAGCGACCTGAACTTGGCGAACACTAATCAAACAGCACTCGCTCAAGTCCACATTCAAGAACATTCACAAGTACTCACATATATATTTACACGTGCACATTTACATTCAGAAAATATTGGGTAAGTCAAAATGGGGACTGCATAGTACGCACACACACACGCTCGCACGCACACGCACACACACACACACACACCACTAGTCCCTGAATCCTAATCAGTCACAGGAAATGTACCTAGTATGAAACCCTTAAGCGTTGCCAGGTGTTGGATAGATTTTTCCTCTTAATTCTAAGGGTGTTCCTGGGAGGAAAGGATCTGGTAAACAGGTTATTTTTAACCTTTGCGCCCCCTTCCCCCCTTGTTGAGCTGCTAACCAAGCCAGTGGTATGCATCACTCCTCAGAAGAGCAATACACCGTTGAAGCTGCCATCTCCCTAGGCGCCAGGGCCCTTCAATCAGCTGTTGTGCTGTCCCACTCATCGGTGTTGATGTGGCAGACTGACAGCTCTTGCCAGTGTCATTATGGGAGATGGTACTTAAGTCACTCCTCGGGGCTGTGAACAGACAAGAGTGTTTACCTTAAGCGCCCCTCTCCCCGAGGACACATTAGTATGATAATTTAATATAGCACAGACAGACCAGGACAGCACTTACCTGGTATAAACAAGATAGAATGATAATTTACCATTCCTACAGCTTATTTATTGGTTCCTTTATAATCTCAATGAGCAGAAGGTAACAAGATAAGCAATATTACAGCGTTTTCATGTGTAGAGGTAGTAATTGGCTTCTGAGAAAATCATTCCAATTGAGCAATTTAATTAGGAATTTAATTGTCCGCTGTCATTTCCTGCAGAAACAGAAGATATCTGAACAGTAGTGTCCCTTACTGTGAGTAGAGGTTTCACACCTTGTACTATGTAGTTCTGAGAACCGGTAACGGAGAGGATTTACCAGAAAGTCCCGTGGGCAGTATAGTCTGGCTGACAATTTGAAGGTCTACGGATACTTCCAGGAAAACACAGCTGTCCGCCCTGTGGCTATTACACATGAAGAGCAGCTCAGCCCCGTAAATGGTCTCTATATACAGCAACGGGCGTAGTGCAACTTGACTGGGAGTGTGTGTCATTTTAGGATAATTAAAAATGGGCGCAAAGTTAATGTTTAAGTTAGAGTTTTGACTGTTTGCAAGCCTTATAGACTGTGTGTGCTCACGTCTCTCTTTCTCACGCTCTCCCTCTCAGCCCTGCCCCAGATCCGCCCCCAGATCACTGGCTGTGTCTCCCATGACATGAACACGTTCCGCTGCAGATGGAATGTCGGAACATTCCAGAACCTCACAGAGCCCAGAGACCTGCGGATGTTCTACTACATCAATAATAAGAAGTGAGAGAATGAAGAGTTTGTTCACTGATAGGCCAATTCATTTTTCTTGAAATCCTTTGTAGTTATTAGCCGTATGCGAGTCTCTTCCTCTTACCTACATGTCAGGTGCATGATGTTAGTCTTTCTTCCAATCAGCACAGTATTAAACCCCCCATGTTGTCTCCCATGCCTGCAGCATATCTCCCAAAGAGTGGAGTGAGTGTCCTAACTACATGGCTGACAGGATAGACGAGTGCTTCTTCAATGAAAGCTACACGAAGGTCTGGATAACCTACAGTGTCCAACTCCGCTCTGGAGATCAGGATAATCTCTATGACGAGGTCATCTTCACTGTGGAAGACATCGGTGAGCCTGGCCTCTGACCTCCTAAACCATAGTTACCTATACAGTACTTTCAGAAAGTGTTCACAACCCCTTGACTTTTTCCACATTTTGTTGCGTTACAGCCTGAATTAAAAAAATTAAATACTGAATTTTATATATCACTATTACTAGACAAAATAAAGAAAAACCCTTGAATGAGTAGGTGTTCTAAAACTCTTGACTGGTTGTGTGTGTGTGTGTGTATATATATTTCAGAACACCTACTCGGTTTTGCTTTATTTTTACTATTTTCTACATTGTAGAATAATAGTGAAGACATGAAAACCATGACATAACACAATTGGAATCATGTAGTAACCAAAAAAGTTCATCAAAAAGTAATTATTTTTGTAGTAACCAAAAAACAAATCAAAATATCTTATGAGATTCTTCAAATAGCCACCCTTTGCCTTGGTGACAGCTTTGCACACTCTTGGCATTGAAGTCATAAACAGCTCAATGCTTGAAGCACAGCGACGAGCTGCTGGCAAAACGCACGAAAGTGCTGTTTGAATGAATGCTTACGAGCCTGCTTGGTGCCTACCATCGCTCAGTCAGACTGCTCTATCAAATCATAGACCTAATTATAACATAACACAAAGAAATACTATCCTTAGTTTCCGGATTCGACCATATTAATGACCTATCATCTCGAAAACAAGACGTTTATTATTTCAGTGAAATACAGAACCGTTCTGTATTTTATCTAATGGGTGGCATCCATAAGTCTAAATATTCCTGTTACATTGCACAACTTTCAATGTTATGTCATAATTACGTACAATTCTGGCAAATTAGGCAGCCCAAACTTTTTCATATACAGTGCCTTGCGAAAGTATTCGGCCCCCTTGAACTTTGCGACCTTTTGCCACATTTCAGGCTTCAAACATAAAGATATAAAACTGTATTTTTTTGTGAAGAATCAACAACAAGTGGGACACAATCATGAAGTGGAACAACATTTATTGGATATTTCAAACTTTTTTAACAAATCAAAAACTGAAAAATTGAGCGTGCTAAATTATTCAGCCCCTTTACTTTCAGTGCAGCAAACTCTCTCCAGAAGTTCAGTGAGGATCTCTGAATGATCCAATGTTGACCTAAATGACTAATGATGATAAATACAATCCACCTGTGTGTAATCAAGTCTCCGTATAAATGCACCTGCACTGTGATAGTCTGAGGTCCGTTAAAAGTGCAGAGAGCATCATGAAGAACAAGGAACACACCAGGCAGGTCCGAGATACTGTTGTGAAGAAGTTTAAAGCCGGATTTGGATACAAAAAGATTTCCCAAGCTTTAAACATCCCAAGGAGCACTGTGCAAGCGATAATATTGAAATGGAAGGAGTATCAGACCACTGCAAATCTACCAAGACCTGGCCGTCCCTCTAAACTTTCAGCTCATACAAGGAGAAGACTGATCAGAGATGCAGCCAAGAGGCCCATGATCACTCTGGATGAACTGCAGAGATCTACAGCTGAGGTGGGAGACTCTGTCCATAGGACAACAATCAGTCGTATATTGCACAAATCTGGCCTTTATGGAAGAGTGGCAAGAAGAAAGCCATTTCTTAAAGATATCCATAAAAAGTGTTGTTTAAAGTTTGCCACAAGCCACCTGGGAGACACACCAAACATGTGGAAGAAGGTGCTCTGGTCAGATGAAACCAAAATTGAACTTTTTGGCAACAATGCAAAACATTATGTTTGGCGTAAAAGCAACACAGCCCATCACCCTGAACACTCCATCCCCACTGTCAAACATGGTGGTGGCAGCATCATGGTTTGGGCCTGCTTTTCTTCAGCAGGGACAGGGAAGATGGTTAAAATTGATGGGAAGATGGATGGAGCCAAATACAGGACCATTCTGGAAGAAAGCCTGATGGAGTCTGCAAAAGACCTGAGACTGAGACAGAGATTTGTCTTCCAACAAGACAATGATCCAAAACATAAAGCAAAATCTACAATGGAATGGTTAAAAAATAAACATATCCAGGTGTTAGAATGGCCAAGTCAAAGTCCAGACCTGAATCCAATCGAGAATCTGTGGAAAGAACTGAAAACTGCTGTTCCCAAATGCTCTCCATCCAACCTCACTGAGCTCGAGCTGTTTTGCAAGGAGGAATGGGAAACCATTTCAGTCTCTCGATGTGCAAAACTGATAGAGACATACCCCAAGCGACTTACAGCTGTAATCGCAGCAAAAGGTGGCGCTACAAAGTATTAACTTAAGGGGGCTGAATAATTTTGCACGCCCAATTTTTCAGTTTTTGATTTGTTAAAAAAGTTTGAAGTATCCAATAAATGTCGTTCCACTTCATGATTGTGTCCCACTTGTTGTTGATTCTTCACAAAATACAGTTTTATATCTTTATGTTTGAAGCCTGAAATGTGGCATAAGGTCGCAAAGTTCAAGGGGGCCGAATACTTTCGCAAGGCACTGTACACTGACTCTGCGTGCAATGAACGCAAGAGAAGTGAGACAATTTCACCTGGTTAATATTGCCTGCTAAATATGCAGGTTTAAAAATATATACTTCTGTGTATTGATTTTAAGAAAGGCATTGATGTTTATGGTTAGGTACAGTCGTGCAACGATTGTGCTTTTTTCGCAAATGAGCTTTTGTTAAATCATCCCCCGTTTGGCGAAGTTGGCTGTCTTTGTTAGGAAGAAATAGTCTTCACAGAGTTCGCAACGAGCCAGGTTAGCAGGCAATATTAACTAAATATGCAGGTTTAAAAATATATACTTGTGTAGCCTCCTCGTGGAGTGCAATGTAATCAGGTGGTTAGAGCGTTGGACTAGTTAACTGTAAGGTTGGAAGATTGAATCCCCGAGCTGACAAGGTGCACATCTGTCATTCTGCCCCTGAACAAGGCAGTTAACCCACCGTTCCTAGGCCTTCATTGAAAATAAGAATGTGTTCTTAACTGACTAGTTAAATAAAGGATAAATAAATGTGTAAAAAAAAAAAATAATAATAATAAAAAATAAAATAAAAATCGGTGTCCAAAAATACTTGAAATTGGCCATTCCGATTAATCAGTCGACCTCTAGTTAAGACACTTGCCAGTTGGTCCAGGCATGCTTTGAGTACATGTCCTGGTAATCCGTCTGGCCCCACGGCTTTGTGAATGTTGACCTGTTTTAAAGGTCTTGCTCACATTGGCTACGAAGAGCGTTTATCACACAGTCGTCCTAACAGCTGATGCTCTAATGCATGCTTCAGTGTTGCTTGCCTCGAAGCAAGCATAAAATGCATTTAGCTCGTCTGGCAGGCTCACTGGGCAGCGCACGACTGGATTTCCCTTTGTAGTCCGTAATAGTTTTTAAACCCTGCCACATCCGACGAGAGTCAGAGCCGGTGTAGTGGGATTCAGTCTTAATCCTGTATTGAAGCTGTGCATGTTTGATGGTTCGTTTGAGGGAGTTGCGGGATTTCTTATAAGCGTCTGGATTAGTGTCCCGTCTCCTTGAAAGTGGCAGCTCTAACTTGTAGCTTGATGCGGATGTTGTCTGTAATCCAAGGCTTCTGGTTGGGATATGTACAGTCACTGTGGGGACAACGTCGTTGATGCACTTATTGATGAAGCCGATGATTTAGGTGGTATACTCCTCAATGTCCTTGGATGAATCCCAGGAACATATTCCAGTATTCCAGGCTAATAAAACAGTCCTGTAGCGTAGCATCCGCGACATCTGACCGCTTCTGTATTGAGCAAGTCACTGTTACTTCCTGAGCGAGTCACTGTTACTTTTTGCTTGTAAGCAGGAATCACGATGATAGAATTATGGTCAGATGTGCCAAATGGAGGGCGAGGGAGAGCTTTCTATGCGTCTCTGTGTGTGGAGAAAAGGTGGTCTAGAGTTTTCTCCATCTTTTCTTCACGCAAATGACTGGGATTTGGGCCTGTTCCCAAGAAAGCAGTATCTCCTTTCTGTCAGACTCGTAAAGAAAAAAATCTTTGTCTAGTTCGAGGTGAGTAATCGCTGTTCTGATGTACAGAAGTTATTTTCAGTCATAAGAGACGGTAGCAGCAACATTATGTACAAAATAGGTTACAAACAACGCAAAAAAACGAACAAAATAGCACAGTTGGTTAGGAGCCCGTAAAACGGCAGCCATCCCCTCCGGCGCCATTCTTAAGATCTTGGCTTGCATTTTGACTCAAAGTGATCTTGACTACTGATCTATGCTAATTGAAGTAGATTTAACAAGTGACATCAATGAGGGATCATTGCTTTCACCTGGATTCCCCTGGCTTCCTATGTTATGGAAAGAGCAGGTGTTCTTAATGATTTGTTGCTGACAGGTGTATGAAATTGAGCACACAGCCATGCAATCTCCATTGACAAACACTGGCAGTAAATTGGCCTTACTGAAGAACTTGTGACTTTCAGCGTTGCACCGTCCTAGGATGCCACCTTTCCAACAAGTCATTTCATCAAATTTCTGCTCTGCTAGAGCTGCCCCAGTCAACCGTAAGTGCTGTGCTGTTATTGTGAAGTGGAACATCTAGGGCCAGCAATGGCTCAGCCGTGATGTGGTAGGCCACACAAGCTCACAGAACAGGACCGCTGAGTGCTGTGCATAGAGTGTAAAAATTGTCTGTCCTCGGTTGCAACACTCACTACGGAGTTCCAAACTGCCTCTGGAAGCAACGTCAGCACAATAACTGTTCTTTGGGAGCTTCGTGAAATGGGTTTCCATGGCCGAGCAGCTGCACACAAGCCTAAGATCACCATGCGCAATCCCAGGTGTCGGCTGAAGTGGTGTAAAGCTTGCTGCCATTGGACTCTGGAGCAGTGGAAACGCATTCTCTGGAGTGATGAATCACGCTTCACCATCTGGCTGTCCAACAGACGAATCTGGGTTTGGCGGATGCCAGAAGAATGCTAACCTGCCCGAATGCATTGTGCCAACTGTAAAGTTTGGTGGAGGAGTAATAGTATGGGCTGCTTTTCATGGTTCAGGCCCCTTAGTTCCAGTGAAGGAAAAACTTAACTCTACAGCATACAATGACATTCTAGACGATTCTGTGCTTCCAAATTTGTGGCAACAGTTTAGGGTAGGCCCTTTCCTGTTTTAGCATGACAATGCCCCATGCACAAAGCGAGGTCCATACAGGAATGGTTTGTCGAGGTCGGTGTGGAATAACTTTACTGCCCTGCACATAGCCCTGACCTCAACCCCATCAAACACCTTTGGGATGAATCGGAACACTGACTGCGAGCCAGGCCTAATCTCCCGACCTCACTAATGCTCTTGTGGCTGAATAGAAGCAAGTCACTGCATCAATGTTTCAACATCTAGTGGAAAGCCTTCCCAGAAGAGTGGAGGCTGTTATAGCAGCAAAGCGGGGACCAAATCCATATTAATGCCCATGATTTTGGAATGAGATTTTCGACGAGCTGGTGTCCACATACTTTTGGTCATGCAGTGTGTGTGTGTACAGTATATACAGTATATTGCCTAGTTGTGTAGATATGTTGAATTTTGTATGTGCCGTTCAGCATTTCAAGTGATGACCCAACTAATGTTTTCCAGTGGAACCAGACCCTCCAATAGCGCTGAACTGGACCCTGCTGAATGTGGGTCTAACCGGGAGCCACTTTGACATCATGGTGAGCTGGGAGCCGCCACACTCTGCAGACGTGTCTATGGGCTGGATGACGCTACAATACGAGGTGCAGTACCGTGAGGTCAATTCAACACTGTGGAGGATGGTGAGTCTACACCCTAGCAGTTAGCTGACTAGTGGTGGCTTTTCTGCATGATAAATTAGTGAGACATTCTACTGCACTGATGGATAAAGTAACACAAGCATTTCACTGCACCTGCCAGAAGACCTGCAAATCTGTGTATGCATTCAATTAACTTTGATTTGATTACCCTTGAGGACTCTGACTCTGACTCTTTTTGTGAAACTGTTGCAGATCCAACCATTGTGACATTTCAGAATTTTTACATAGGGCTCTATTCAATCCGTATCGAGGAAGTTCAGCATTACAGCATGGTTTAAATTCCCGCGTTAGCGGAGACTGCATTCACGGTAAACAATGTATATTGTCAGCTAAATCCTAAATGACCTTACCATTTCTATCACGCAATCTGCAACGCTTCAGCGACACAGATTGAATAGATTCCTAAATGTAGTTTTCAGTGCTCATATACACCTTCATCTGGACAGACCTGCTAAGACTGCTGTCCATGTAATTTTGACATGACCAAGTTTTACTGCACTATTTTAAAAGTACCTAATAATCTAGTCTTATGCCTCCTTCTCCCACGTTGTAATTTAGAACAGACAGCCTCTTTCCCACTGTCCTCATTCTCCCCCTTTCATCTCCCTCCATGCAAGGGAACATGAGTCTAATCTTGGGGGTAATCTACCAAAGTGACATACCAAGGCTCTACTTGCTTTCGTTGATTCAGGTCCTTATATGGATGAAGCATGCCGATGTAAGTTGTCTCGCCTGCTGTGTGGGTGCTATTCACCAACTTACTGGTGTGAAACCTCTCTGTTTTGACTGCACCCCCTAGGTGAACCTTGAGAAGGGGAGGCAGCGGTCGCTGTACGGGCTGCGCACCAACACAGATCACGAGGTCAGGGTGAGGTGCAAGACGCTGGCATCCCGTAATTTTGGGGAATTCAGCGACCCCATAGTCATACACATCCCCACTAAAGGTACTGACATGTATAGTTTTTATATACTGTCATATAGAATGTAACATGTTATAACATATATGATGTCTCTGTTTTGAATCATATTAATTGCCTTCTATATATGTGTGCTCAGAGTCCCGATTTCCAGTTACTGTCCTGCTTGTCTTTGCTGCCTTGGGTTTAGCAGTCATCCTAATACTGGTCATCTATTCCCAGCAACAGAAGTAAGATATTTACTTTTCCCTGTTACTCTGTCTTAAAATAATATGTTCAACCTCTAAATATGAAGTCTTATGCAACCTGTGTGCCTGTTAATAACTATTCCTCTATCTTCAAGGTTGATGATGATTCTCCTGCCTCCAATTCCTGGTCCCAAAATCAAAGGAATCGACCCTGAGCTCTTCAAGGTATTAATTTGACACAATTTTAAAAAGCGGGGAGACAATATGAAGTACCAGCGAGGTTGTAATAGATGTATGTTTCCCCTTTAAACTAACTCTGAGGTATTATGTCTTTGTCCATAGAAAGGTAAGTTGGCTGAGCTGACCTCCATCCTGGGCGACCACCCTGACCTGAGGCCAGAGCTGTACGGTGAAGACCCCTGGGTGGAGTTCATCGAGCTGGACATGGAGGAGCCCAACGACAGGCTGACTGAGCTGGACACACAGTGCTTGATGGACCGCTCGCCCTCCTCAGACTGTCCCCCTCTCACCATTGGCTTCGGAGATGACGACTCTGGCCGGGCCAGCTGCTGTGACCCTGATCTGCCTGAACCAGAGGCCTTCCCCTTCCATCCCCTCCTCTCCAACACCAGCCCCAGCCTGGTGCCCTCTGGTGCCAGCACTGAGGCCAGCTCCCCAGTCCAGACCCCCACCACAGGGATGATTCTCTGGGCTGTCCCTGGCAGGGAGGACCTCTATACCCAGGTGAGCGAGGTGAGACCCACTGGTGAAGTGCTGCTGATGCCTGAGGAGCAGAGCAAGGTTGAGAAGGATGCAGAGGAGAAGGCTAAGGAGGAAATGGGGGAAAAGAAGCCGAGGAAGGAGTTTCAGCTACTGGTAGTGAATGCTGACAGGGGAGGTTACACCACAGAGTTAGACGCTGGGAAGATGAGTGCCAAACTCCCTACTGGGAGAGGCAGCCAGCCTGCTCCAACAGAGGATAGTAGGCTTGTGCAGGGACAGCCCTTTGGGGAGTACCAGAGCCTGTACTTTGAGGCTGAAATGCCCCCCATCCCACCTGCCTCGCCCGTCTCCCCACTGCTCCCTCTCTCTGTCTACACCATGGTGGAGGGAGTGGACAGGCAGAACAGCCTCCTTCTGAAGCCCAGCCCCCCACCTGCACCCCATCCAGTCCTAACCAAGCTGCCCCTTCCTACACCTACACCAGAGGGGTACCTGACCCCTGACCTACTGGGAAATATTACACCATAACTCATAGGTGTAGAGACTATGCTATTGCACACAGATCAGAGGTGGCATTGGAATTCAGTGACTATAAATCAAAGAGTAGGTTGCCAAATGGTATACCTCCAAAAATGAGGGGGGTTCCCCTGCCTGCCCCACCTCTTATCCTTCCTTCGCCCAACATGACCGCTACAGACATTTTGAGGTTTGGTAAGAAGGATGGGGAGGTCAGGAGAGGGGTTTGTTCTTCAAGGTCTGAACTGATGTGCCACACCTGTCTGCTAACACCTTAACTGTGAAAACAAAGGATATAGAAGGACAAGAAGGGATTATGGTCTCTCATAGGAGCTGGCCGTATGAAATATCTTAACATATTACTAATGTTTTTGAAGAACATTATCTATAAGTGACTTTAATTGCCAGCACAAGATACATATAGTTAACTTAGTGGTGTTGATAACAATAATTTACAATAATCCCAATTATTGGTTCTTACAACTAAAAAGTATTTACAGATCGGAATATTGTCAAAAGGGAAACATTTGGTAAACAAGTGGGAATACACCATCTGTGTTCTGCCGATTGACTGTGGCTTCTCAACCAGTCTATAAGAGTAGGTCATTGTGTTGTTTTTCCATATATACACAAATGTGTTTTATCAAAAATTATATATATTTTTTTCTGCTTACTATGATGTACGCTTGCAAAAAGGGGACTATCAAATGAGTGTCAGATGATATTTCTGGGGAACTGAAAATGGTAATGGTTCTTCACTGTACAGCTATAATGTTATAAATAAACATATTTCACATTAAAACTACTGATTCATTTCATGTAGTACTAATGCTTTGAGTTGTAGCCATTGGACTAGGCTCCATTTGATTTCACAGCGTCAAATGAATCTAAGATCCGTAGAATTTAAATGAATTTTAAAGTAGCCACCCATCAGGATTGTGTTATCTTTAGTGATAGAGGGAGAGAGACCAGTCATGAGCAGATGAACATGAATGACAGACCTCATTCACCTGCACACCCTAAAATTGACAAACAAACAAATCAAAACAAAGGCAAAGTCTTCTCATGCTTTGTTGATTTCAAAAAAGCCTTCAACTCAATTTGGCATGCGGGTCTGCTATACTAATTGATGGAAAGTGGTGTTGGAGGAAAAACATACGACATTATAAAATCCATGTCCACAAACAAGTCTGCGGTTAATATTTTTTCACAGGGCTGTGGGGTGAGACAGGGATGCAGCTTAAGCCCCACCCTCTTCAACATATATATCAACGAATTGGCGAGGGCATTAGAACAGTCTGCAGCCCCTGGCCTCACCCTACTAGAATCTGAAGTCTAATGTCTACTGTTTGCTGATGATCTGGTGCTTCTGTCACCAACCAGTTAGGGCCTACAGCAGCTCCTAGATCTTCTGCACAGATTCTGCCAGATCTGGGCCCTGACAGTAAAGGCCAAAATAATGGTGTTCCAAAAAAGGTCCAGTCGCCAGGACCACAAATACAAATGACATCTAGACGCCGTTGCCCTAGAGCACACAAAAAACTATACATACCTCGGCTTAAAGATCAGCGCCACAAGTAACTTCCACAAAGCTGCGAACGATCGATCTGAGAGACAAGGAAAGAAGGGCCATCTATGCCATCAAAAGGAACATAAAATTCGACATACCAATAAGGATCTGGCAAAAAAATACTTGAATCAGTTAGAGAAACCATTGCTCTTTTTTCATTGTGAGGTCTGGGGTCCGCTCACCAACCAAGAATTCACAAAATGGGACAAACACCAAATTGAGACTGCATGCAGAATTCTGCAACAATATCCCCAGTGTACAACGTAAAACACCAAATAATGCATGCAGAACAGAATTAGGCCGATACCCTCTAATTATCAAAATCCAGAAAAGAGCCATTAAATTATACAACCACTTAAAAGGAAGTGATTCCTAAACCTTCCACAACAAAGCCATCACTTACTGGTCCTGGGGCTCTGTTCACAAACACGAACAGACCCCACAGAGCCCCAGGACAGCAACACAATTAGACACAACCAAATCATAAGAAAACATTGGAAAGAATTATCAAAAACCGCAAACTAGAATGTTATTTGACCCTAAACAGAGAGTACACAGTGGCAGAATACCTGACCAAACTTAAGGAAAGCTTTGACTATGTACAGACTCAGTGAGCATAGCCTTGCTATTGAGATAGGCCGCCGTAGGCAGCCCTGGCTCTCAAGAGAAGACAGGCTGTGTGCACACTGCCCACAAAATGGTGGAAACTGAGCTGCACTTCCTAACCTCCTGCAAATGTATGACCATATTAGAGACACATATTTCCCTCAAATTACACAGATCCACAAAGAATTCGAAAACAAACCCAATTTTGAAAAACTCCCATATCTACTGGGTGAAATAACACCGTGTGCCATCACAGCAGAAAGATTTGTGACCTGTTGCCACAAGAAAAGGGCAACCAGCGAAGAACAAACACCATTGTAAATACAACCCATATTTATGTTCATTTATTTAACCATTTGCACCTTGTTACAACACTGTATACATACATAATATGACATTTGAAATGTCTTTATTCCTTTGGAACTTCTGTGAGTGTAATGTTTACTATTCATTTTTATAGTTTATTTCACTTTTGTTTATTATCTACTTCACCTGCTTTGGCAATGTTAACATATGTTTCCCATGCCAATAAAGCCCCGTGAATTGAATTGAATTGATAGCTCTTTGGTCTGGTGTGAATAGTCAACAAAGTGACCAATACTAGGAATGTTGGTATTTACATTAGTACTTTTACCAAAGTCCAGTTCCAATCAAACATGAACTTGTATTGGAGCTGTCCTTCTCAAAGTAAGGTAAATAGGCCTCAATGATAAACGCTATTTTAAAAACGAGTTTAAAAACTATATTTACAGTCTGTGTCTCCCTCTGGTGGTACTGTAATGTAACATCAGTTCACCTGAATATGTCCTGCAGAGAGAGGTCTAGAAGTGAGGGGACTACAGCAGCAGTGTGAGCTGAGGGAATAGTCTCATCTGTTAGATACAGTACTTCATCTATTGTCTAATTCTAAGCTGTCTTGAAAAGGTTGGAATAAAATTAAATGGTAACACTCTGCTTTTCAGCTTTGAATTATCTTCTGTAAGATAGTGTCAGATGTGAAGAAAGCCGCGTGAGAGGACAGTAGAGGTGAGGGCAGAAGGATTAAATTAACTGATAATAGTTAAATAGTTTGGATTTAAAATTGACATGACAAAACAGAGAAACAAAATGTGTTGCCTCTGCTTCCCCCTTGTGGCCGGGTGTGGTCAGGAGCGGGTGGCTGAGGTTCAGAGGCTGGTGGCAGAGATTGTTGCTGTTGGACAGAGACACCAGAGGGAGCTCGAGATTGTGACAGCAGCACAGGAGAGAGGTGGAAAGCGCTCACAGAGCAAACATAAGCACATATTACACAAACACACTGAGTGACTGATAGTGATCCTCATTCCTGCTCATGGAGAGCTGCAGTGTTTCATGTTTGTATCCCAGCTTAGTGCAACCACCCCTGATTCAATTTATACTCAACACACCTTGATACGCTGAAGCAAGTGTTTCATCATTGCGTACATGTAGGTATGTACGGCAGGACCAAATTGGAAAGATAGATAAGCTGTTTTGGAGCAAGGAGCAAGCCCATGTAATGCCTTGTAGTTTAGCAGTAAAATCTTGAAATCAGCCCTAGCTTTATCAGGTACAACCCTAATTGGTTGCAACCACCAGCCTACCCTCTAAATACACCTCTGATGTCTTCAACCAGGATCTCAGCGATCAGTGCCTCGTTGCCTGCGTCCTTAATGGGTCCGTGGTCAAACGACCACCCCTCATCACTGTCAAATGCTCCCTAAAACACTTCAGCGAGCAGGCCTTTCTAATCAACCTAAGAGCACCCCCTCCCCACTGCACTGAGGCTAGGAAACACTGTCACAACTGATCATTTCAATAAGCATTTTTCTATGGCTGGCCATGCTTTCCACCTGGCTACCCCCACCACAGCCAACAGCTCTGCACCCCCTGCAGCAACTTGCCCAAGCCCCCCTCCCCCCACTTCTCCTTCACCCAAATACAGAGAGCTGATATTCTGAAAGACCTGCAAAATCTGAATCCCTACAAATCAGCTGGGCTAGACAATCGTGACCCTCTCTTTCTAAAATGATCCACCGAAATTGTTGCAACCCCTACTACTAACCTATTCAACATCTCTTTCGTATCGTCTGAGATCCCCAAAGATTGGAAAGCTGCCGTCGTGATCCTCTTCAAAGCGGGTGACAATCTAGACGCAAACTGTTATAGACCTATATCCATCCTGCCCTGCCTTTCAAAAAATCTTCGAAAGCCAAGTTAAACAGATCACCGACCATTTTGAATCCCACCGTACCTTCTCCACGATGCAATCTGGTTTCCGAGCTGGTCATGGGTGCACCTCAGCCACTCTCAAGGTCCTAAACGATATCATAACCGTCATCGATAAAAGACAGTACTGTGCAGCCGTCTTCATCGACCTGGCCAAAGCTTTCTACAATGTTAATCACCACATTCTTATCGGCAGACTCAATACCCCTTGGTTTCTCAAATGACTGCCTCGCCTGGTTCACCAACTACTTCTCAGATAGAGTTCAGTGTGTCAAATCGGAGGGCAAAACCCACTGAGTCGATGATGGCTCCAAAAGCCTTTTGGAGTGAGTTTGTGGACTTTTCCATGTGAATATTAAAGTCACCAAAAAATGTAATATTATCTGCCATGACTACAAGGTCCGATAGGAATTCAGGGAACTCAGTGAGAAGAAGAAAACACAGTCATTTTTTGGGGGTAAATTTAAATTTGGTATCGTAAATGTTAGCAACACCTCCACCTTTGCAGGATGCGCGGGGGATACAGTCACTAGTGTAACTAGGATTAGAGGCCTCATTTAACACAGTAAATTAATCAGGCTTAAGCCATGTTTCAGTTAGGCCAATCACATCAACATTATGATCAGTGATTAGTTAATTGACTATTAACTGCCTTGGAAGTGAGGGATCTAACATTAAGTAGCCCTATTTTGAGATGTGAGATATCACAATCTCTTTCAATAATGACAGGAATGGAAAAGGTCTTTATTCCAGTGAGATTGATAAGGCAAACACAGCCATGTTTAGTTTAGCCCAACCTAGATCGAGGCACAGACACGGTCTCAATGGGGATAGCTGAGCTGACTACACTGACTGTGCTAGATAAGATGAGAGCACCTCTCCAGCTAGGATGGAGTACGTCACTCCTCAACAGGCCAGGCTTGGTCCTGTTTATGGGTGAGTCCCAGAAAGAGGGCTAATTATCAACAAATTCTATGTTTTGGGAGGGGCAGAAAACCATTTTCAACCAGTGATTGAGTTGTGAGACTTTGCTGTAGAGCTCATCACTCCCCCTAACTGGGAGGGAAACAGAGACAATTACTCGATGCCGACATCTTTCTAGCTGATTTACACTCTGAGGTTATGTTGCGCTTGGTGACCTCTGACTGTTTCATCCTAACATTGTTGGTGCCGACGTGGATAACAATATCCCTATACTCTCTACACTCGCTATTTTTAACCTTAGCCAGCACCATCTTCAGATTAGCCTTAACGTCGGTAGCCCTACCCCCTGGTAAACAGTGTATGATCGCTGGATGATTATTTTTAAGTCTAATACTGCAGGTAATGGAGTTGCCAATGACTAGGGTTTTCAATTTGTCTGAGCTAATGGTGGGATGCTTCGGCATCTCAGACCACGTAACGGGTGGAGGAGAGACCAGAGAAGGCTCGGCCTCTGACTCCGACTCGTTGCTTAATGGGGAGAACTGGTTGAATGTTTCTGTCGGCTGAATGAGCGACACCGGTTGAGCATTCCTACAACATTTCCTTCCAGAAGCCATGAGAAAATTGTCCGGCTGCGGGGACTGTGGGAGGAGATTTATACTACTATATGTACTTATTTGTGGCACAGACCCTGTTTCATCCTTTCATACACTTAAATTACCCTTGCCTAATGATTGCATCTGAGGCTGGGCTTGCTGCATGGCTATCCTCACCATACGGCGTTCTCCTGTATATTATGAGTACAGCGACTGCATTTAGAAGGCATAATGTTACTACTTGGTTTCGGCAGGTCTTATAGAACCATGTCCAGATATTAGCGTCCAGGGTGACAAAGTTGAATGAAAATAGTTGAGCGAGGGGGAAAAAATGTAAATATAAAATGGCAATTGAAAAGTAAAGACCGTAAAGTTGGCAGGTAGCAAAGTAAATCCTAGCAACAAAACGTACAGCAGGTGAACAAGTCCAGAGTTGCAGCTCTTTAGTTTTAGTTGACTGTGTTTTGTGGATATTTATGTATGTCTTTGTCTGTGCAAAATGTGTTGTATTCTATTTGTTTTATATTGTATATATTTTTTAAATATATTTTATGAAATTGTATATCCATGACTCCCTCATAAAAGAGACACTGGCGTCAATGGTGCTTCTGGTACATTGAGAATCACTGGAATGTAGCTTTCCGTCTCTGAAACCGAATTTCATACAACAAAATGCCACACATATAACAAAATATATATTTAGAGTCCCCTGTTTGCCTTATATTGTGATTTTTGTGTGCAGTTGAGGCTAAAGATGCAGAGCATAACAGAAAGAAGTCCGATATGGTGGAGATGAGAAAGAGGGACCAGAAGGGAGAGAGGCAGTTTGAAATATTGAAGATACAAAATGTGGGATATAGACTGGCAGTAGAGAGCTAAGGAATAATAAATAACTTGTTTTTGCCGTACATACCTACACTTGCGCTACGGTCACAAGTTTCAGGCCTCCTTACTATCCCTAGAATTTCTAAGAAAACAGCTGGAGGCAGGGCTTTCTCCTATAGAGCTACATTTTATGAAATTGTCTGCCTATCCATGTGAGAGAGGCAGACTCGGTCTCAACCTTTAAGTCTTTATTGAAGACTCATCTCTTCAGTAGGTCCTATGATTGAGTGTAGTCTGGTCCAGGAGTGTGAAGGTGAACGGAAAGGCACTGGAGCAACCAACCGCCCTTTCTGTCTCTGCCTGGCCAGTTCCCTTCTCTCCACTGGGATTGTCTGCCTCAAACCCTATTACAGGGGCTTACTGGTGCTCTTCTATGCCGTCCCTAGGAGGGGTGCGCCACTTGAGTGAGTTGAGTCACTTACGTGATCTTCCTGTCTGGGTTGACTCCCCTCCTTGGGTTCGTGCCGCGGGGGAGATCTTCGCGGGCCATACTCGGCCTTGTCTCAGGATAGTAAGATGGTGGTTGAAGATATCCCTCTAGTGGTGTCGGGGCTGTGCTTTGGAAAAGTGGGTGGGGTTATATCCTGCCTGTTTGGCCCTGTCCGGGGCTACAGCAGGAGACAGCAGGAGAGGTAGAGATACTCTGAATGATCGGCTATGAAAAGCCAACTGACAGTTACTCCTGAGGTGCTGACCTGTTGCACCCTCCACAACCACTGTGATTATTATTATTTGACCCTGGTGGTCATCTATGAACATATGAACATCTTGGCCATGTGCTGTTATAATCTCCACCTGGCACAACTAGAAGAGGACTGGCCACCCCTCATAGCCTGGTTCCTCTCTAGGTTTCTTCCTAGGTTCTGGCCTTTCTAGGGAGTTTTTCCTAGCCACCGAGCTCCTGCACCTAGGATGCCTGCTGATTAGGATTTAATGCTGGGTTTCTGTACAGCACTTTGTGACATCAGCTAATTAATACATTTGATTGATTGAAATAAATTAGATTTTTGATTGACAGAGGAGCAAATATACCTGTATTTGTAACTGGTTTGATAGTAATAGGCAAATCTGCTCCATGTATATATGACTGCTATTTTAATCATCTGACACATACAGTTGAAGTCGGAAGTTTACATACACCTTAGCCAAATACATTTAAACTTAGTTTGCACAGTTCCTGACATTTAATCCTAGTAAAAATTCCCTGCCTTAGGTCAGTTAGGATCACCACATAATTTTAAGAATGTGAAATGTTAGAATAATAGTAGAGAGAATGATTTATTTCAGTTTTTTTTATTTCATCACATTCCCAGTGGGTCATACACTACATACACTCAATTAGTATTTGGTAGCATTGTCATTAAATTGTTTAACTTGGGTCAAATGTTTCGGGTAGCCTTCCACAAGCTTCCCACAATAAGTTGGGTGAATTTTGTCCCATTCCTCCTGTCAGAGTTGGTGTAACTGAGTCAGGTTTGTAGGCCTCCTTGCTCGCACACGCTTTTTTAGTTCTGCCAACAGATTTTCTATAGGATTGAGGTCAGGACCTTGTGATGGCAACTCCAATACCTTGACTTTGTTGTCCTCACGCCATTTTGCCACAACTTTGGAAGTATGCTTGGGGTCATTGTCCATTTGGAGGACCCAATTACGACCAAGCTTTAACTTCTTGACTGATGTCTTGAGATGTTGCTTCAATATATCCACACAATTTCTCATGATGCCATAACATTATTTTGTGAAGTGCACCGGTCCCTCCTGCAGCAAAGCACCGCCACAACATGATGCTGCCACCCCAATGCTTCACGGTTGGGATGGTGTTCTTCGGCTTACAAGCCTACCCCTTTTTCCTCCAAACATAACGATGGTCATTATGACCAAACAGTTCTATTTTTGTTTCATCAGACCAGAGGACATTTCTCCAAAAAGTACGATCTTTGTCCCCATGTGCAGTTGCAAACCATAGTCTGGCTTTTTTATGGTGGTTTTAGAGCAGTTGCTTCTTCCTTGCTGAGCGGCCTTTCAGGTTATGTCAATATAGGACTTGTTTTACTGTGGATATAGATATTTTTCTACCTGTTTCTTCCAGCATCTTCACAAGGGATTGATTTACACTTTTTGCACCAAAGTACGTTTATCTCTAGGAGACAGAACGCATCTCCTTCCTGAGCAGTATGACAGCTGCGTGTTCCCATGGCTTTTATACTTGCTTGCTATTGTTTGTACAGATGAACATGGAAATTGCTCCCAAGGATGAACCAGACTTGCGGAGGTCTACAATTTTTTTTCTGAGGTCTTGGCTGATTTCTTTTGATTTTCCCATGATGTCAAGCAAAGAGGCACTGAGTTTGAAGGTAGGCCTTGAAACACATCCACAGCTACACCTCCTATCAGAAGCTTCTAAAGCCATGACATCATTTTCTGGAATTTTCCAAGCTGTTTAAAGGCACAGTCAACTTAGTATATGTAAACTTCTGACCCACTGGAATTGTGATACAGTGAATTATATGTGAAATAATCTGTCTGTAAACAATTGTTGGAAAAATGTATTGTGTCATGCACAAAGTAGAGATCCTAACCGACTTGCCAAAACTATAGTTTGTTAACAAGAAATTTGTGGAGTGGTTGAAAAACAAGTTTTAATGACTCCAACCTAAGTGTATGTAAACTTCCGACTTCAACTGTATAGTAGGTAGGCTAGCTTTCACAATAATTCGTTTTTTTACTGGCAGGATAGTGCAAAGGTACATCTGGTTTGATTTGCTGCTCTAGGTAAAGATATGCATGGCTGAGTTTGATGGACAGATCAATCCTAACACTGTTTCTTCTGCTGTCAGTTTGGTGCTAAACTTACCAGGGTGCAAAGTACAACACAGAGGATCCAGCAGCAGTCCCAGGGCTCAGGAATTTACCTCAAAACGTATATTTTTTTTAAAGGAAAGGTTACAGAGGCATAAATATCATACCCCCCAAGAAATGAAACCTCCCCTGTTATTGTAATGGTGAAAGGTTAGGATGTCTTGGGGGTATGATATTGGTGCATCTGTAACTTTCTCACTCATCATTATTCACGATTCATTCAGGATTATCTGTAATCATGGTAGCATTCACATTAATGTAGACGTGTTAGAAACATATTATATTCGTATTTACAATAAAAGTGACTCCAAAATGACACAATACATTATATACTATTCATTTCTATTGGCCACAAAATAATCTGAAACAACCAAAACAATCAGCAAATACATTCCAAAAAATTGGGTCACAAGCTTGATGTATACATTGCGTGCTAGGAATATGGGACTAAATACTTCACGTTTTACTACTTTAATACACATAAGTGAATTTGTCCCAATACCTTTGGTCCCTTAAAATGGTGGGGCTATGTATAAAAAGTGCTATAATTCCTAAACGGTTCGCCCGATATGGATGAAAATACCCTGAAATTAAAGCTGGCAGTCTGCACTATAACCTCATAGTCATTGTATCATTTCCAATCCAAAACAACAACAAATGTGTCATTGTCACAATACTTTTTTTTTTACAATACTATTCATGTGACAGAACAAGACTGGGTCATGCATGTGACAGACCAACGCCTCACAATGTCACGATCTTTTAGAGATGGATTGGACCAAGATGCAATGTGGTAGGCATACATTTTTCTTTTATTTAAATGACACTGAAAATCCAACAAAATACAAAAATGAACGTAAAGCTACATGCAGTGCAAAAAGCAACTACACACAAACAAGATCCCACAATCTAAGGTGGGAAAAAGGGCTGCCTAAGTATGATCCCCAGTCAGAGACAACGATAAACAGCTGCCTCTGATTGGAAACCATACTAGGCCAACAAAGAAATAGAAACATAGATTTGCCCACCCAAGTCACGCCCACCCAAGTCACATCCAAGTGACGTAACCAAATAGAGAATAAAAAAGGCTCTCTAAGGTCAGGGCGTGACACACAAGGCTTCTCCTCTCTAAGCTGAGACCTTGAAACTGAGATATCCCTTTTTCTTAACAAGGTTCTGGGTGAACTGCCAAATTCCAGACCCTGATAGTGAGGATTCGTTCAATCAGTCACTTGCATGAGCACAGAAAATGGTTATTAGAAGAAATGTATAAAATAGAAAAGCCAGCATAACATTTTCCATCACAATATTTTCATGACGGCAGTTATACAGTGGGGCAAAAAAGTATTTAGTCAGCCACCAATTGTGCAAGTTCTCCCACTTAAAAAGATGAGAGAGGCCTGTAATTTTCATCATAGGTACACTTCAACTATGACAGACAAAATGAGAAAAAAAATCCAGAAAATCACATTGTAGGATTTTTTATGAATTTATTTGCAAATTATGGTGGAAAATAAGTATTTGGTCAGTAACAAAAGTTTATCTCAATACTTTGTTATATACCCTTTGTTGGCAATGACAGAAGTCAAACATTTTCTGTAAGTCTTCACAAGGTTTTCACACACTGTTGCTGGTATTTTGGCCCATTCCTCCATGCAGATCTCCTGTAGAGCAGTGATGTTTTGGGGCTGTTGCTGGGCAACACAGACTTTCAACTCCCTCCAAAGATTTTCTATGGGGTTGAGATCTGGAGACTGGCTAGGCCACTCCAGGACCTTGAAATGCTTCTTACGAAGCCACTCCTTCGTTGCCCAGGCGGTGTGTTTGGGATCATTGTCATGCTGAAAGACCCAGCCACGTTTAATCTTCAATGCCCTTGCTGATGGAAGGAGGTTTTCACTCAAAATCTCACGATACATGGCCCCATTCATTCTTTCCTTTACATGGATCAGTCGTCCTGGTCCCTTTGCAGAAAAACAGCCCAAAGCATGATGTTTCCACCCCCATGCTTCACAGTAGGTATGGTGTTCTTTGGATGCAACTCAGCATTCTTTGACCTCCAAACACAAAGTTATATTTTGGTTTCATCTGACCATATGACATTCTCCCAATCTTCTTCTGGATCATCCAAATGCTCTCTAGCAAACTTCAGACGGGCCTGGACATGTACTGGCTTAAGCAGGGGGACACGTCTGGCACTGCAGGATTTGAGTCCCTGGCGGCGTAGTGTGTTACTGATGGTAGGCTTTGTTACATTGGTCCCAGCTCTCTGCAGGTCATTCACTAGGTCCCCCGTGTGGTTCTGGGATTTTTGTGATCATTTTGACCCCACGGGGTGAGATCTTGCGTGGAGCCCCAGATCGAGGGAGATTATCAGTGGTCTTGTAATTCTTCCACTTCCTAATAATTGCTCCCACAGTTGATTTCTTCAAACCAAGCTGCTTACCTATTGCAGATTCAGTCTTCACAGCCTGGTGCAGGTCTACAATTTTGTTTCTGGTGTCCTTTGACAGCTCTTTGGTCTTGGCCATAGTGGAGTTTGGAGTGTGACTGTTTGAGGTTGTGGACAGCTGTCTTTTATACTGAAAACAAGTTCAAACAGGTGCCATTAATACAGGTAACGAGTGGAGGACAGAGGAGCCTCTGAAATAAGAAGTTATAGGTCTGTGAGAGCCAGAAATCGTGCTTGTTTGTAGGTGACGAAATACTTATTTTCCACCATAATTTGCAAATAATTTCATTAAAAATCCTACAATGTAATTTTCTGGATTTTTTTCTCTCATTTTTTCTGTCATAGTTGATGTGTACCTATGATGAAAATTACAGGCCTCTCTCATCTTTGTAAGTGAGAGAACTTGCACAATTGGTGGCTGACTAAATACTTTTTTGCCCCACTGTATATGAAAGATCATTGTCTTCTAACTATATTTGAAAGTACATTTGTTAGTTGAGTTTAATTTCACAGAGAATGAGGGTTAAGAGTATCACAACAATTCTCACGAATTCATGCATTTATTTTAGAATAATGGTCATTTCCTGCAGAAGAGTGTTGTCATTGCTGGAGTCTACTGTCTACACTGCCAATCTTATGCCCTTTCTGGTGACGTATGGGGAACAGGCATGTGTGTTTTAACACGGGTCCTCTACTCAGGTAAACAAAGCCTGTGTCTATTCAAGCCCTTAATCCAATAGATAGATGTCTGCCCCCCCCGCCCCCCCCCCCCCCCCCCCCCGCCCCGCACCAGTCATCCCCAGAGAGAGAAAGGAAGCTAACTGTTGGGAAGACTCCCACATTCAAGGAATTAAGATGCTGTTTCCCCCCCCCCCTCCCCCCAGCCAAGGCAATACGTAAATGATTGTGTATTGATTGACCTCATTCATTTGGTTCATAAACAATAGTTAATCGTCTCCCTCATAGAGAGTTGAATAACATGTAGGGCACCTTGGGTAGCAGGTATCTGTATGTAGGGGTTCAATTGAGATGGGTTAAGTAGTAGAACTGTTAAGAACCTTGTTGCTTTTATGTCAAATAAATAAATGGCTAAATCCATGAACATCAAGCATGTTGTTTTCCATTTAGCACATAAAACGTATACCAGAAGACACAGTATAGATGTCACTTAACTACTTATCACTAGACTGCGAACAGCTGGTAGGAGTCCCATTGTATTTCTCTCTCGCACAGGGGCAAGTTCAGTACACCTGAAAATGAGGGGCTGCATTTGAGCCACTTGTTGTTGTTAGATTTACTGTAATCTCTTTATCTGTGGTGTGCTGTGTCTATGAAGGGAATAGGCCAAGCTAATCTCTCTCTGGGAACATTGAGTAACAGTGTTACATGACGTCTGATCCTCAACGTCTGGTCCTCACCGTCGCTCATTGCAATCAACAGGTCAACCGTGTGGCACGGCAGGAAGCCCTTTGGTTGCATAGCACAGGTGTTCTCTACAGTCAAGGCCAAAGGGTCCACAAATGCACATTCCTTTACCTTCCTAAAACCCTATGCAGGGCATTTACAGTGCTGTGAAAAAGTATTTGCCATTTTCAAAATTTCTCTACTTTTTGCGTATTTTTTATACTGAATGTTATCAGATCTTCAACCAAAACCTAATATTATATATAGGGAACCTGAGTGAACAAATAACACAAAAATGACATACTTATTTAATTCATTTCATAAACAAAGTTATGCAACACCCTGTGTGAAAAGTCATATTCCCCTTACACTCAATAACTGGTTGTGCCACCATTAGCTGCAATGACTCCAACCAAACACTTCCTGTAGTTGTTGTTCAGTCTCTCACATCGCGGTGGAGGAATTTTGGACAACTCTTCCAGGCAGACCCGCTTTAACTCAGCAACATTTGTGGATTTTCAAGTACGAATTGCTCATTTCAAGTCCTGCCACAACATCTCGATTGGAATTAGGTCTGGACATTCCAAAGCTTCAAATATGTTACCTTTTAACCATTTTTATGTAGACTTGATTGTGTGTTTTGGATCTTTTGTCTTGCTGCACTTCAGCTTCAGCTCACAGACTGATGGCCTGACATTCTCCTATAGAATTATCTGATACAGAGCAGAATTCATCATTCCTTCTATTAAGGCAAGTCATCCAGGTCCTGAGGCAGCAAAGCATCCCCAAACCATCACACTACCACCACCATGCTTGACCGATGTTATAAGGTTCTTACTGTGGAATGCAATGCTTGGTTTTGCCAGGTGTAATCAAATCAAAAATCGAATCAAATTGTATTAGTCACACACGCCGAATACAACAGATGTAGGCCTTACCGGGAAATGCTTACTTACAAGCCCCTAACCAACAATGCAGTTTAAAAAATATGAATAATAAATAGAAGGAACAAGAAATTAAACCGCTGCAGTAAAATAACAATAGCGAGACTATATACAGCGGGTACAGTACAGAGTCAATGTGCGGATGCAACAATTAGTCAAGGTAATTGAGGTAATATGTACATATAGGTAGAGTTAGAGTTATTAAAGTGACTATGCATAGATAATAACAGAGAGTAGCAGCGTAGAAAGAGGGGACAATATAAATAGTCTGTGTAGCCATTTGATTAGCTGTTGAGGAGTTTTATGGCTTGGGGGTAGAAGCTGTTTAGAAGCCTCTTGGACCTAGACTTGCCGATCCAGGACCGCTTGTCGTGTGGTAGCAGAGAGAACAGTCTATGACTAGGGTGGCTGGAGTCTTTTACAATTTTAAGGGCCTTCCTCTGACACCGCCTGGTTTAGAGGTCCTGGATGGCAGAAAGTTTGAGGAGGGGACTGAGCATGCACCCCTGAGGGGCCCCTGTGTTACGAATCATCGAGGCGGATGTGTTGTTACCTACCCTTACCGCCCGTGGGCGGCCCTTCAGGAAGTCCAGGATCCAGTTGCAGAGGGAGGTGTTTAGCCCCAGGGTCCTCAGCTTATTGATGAGCTTTGAGGGCACTATGGTGTTGAACGCTGAGCTTTAGTCAGTGAATAGTATTCTCACATAGGTGTTCCTTTTCTCCAGGTGGAAAAGGGCAGTGTGGAGTGCAATAGAGATTGCATCATCTGTGGATCTGTTAGGGCGGTATGCAAATTGGAGTGGGTCTAGGGTTTCTGGGATAATGATGTTGATGTGGGTCATGACCAGCCTTTCAAAGCACTTCATGGCTACAGACGTGAGTGCTACAGGTTGTTAGTCATTTAGGCAGGTTACCTTAGTGTTCTTGGGCACAGGGACTATGGTGGTCTGCTTAAAACATGTTGCTATTACAGACTCGGTCAGGGAGAGGTGGAAAATGTCAATGAAGACATTTGCCAGTTGGTCAGCTTATGCTTGCAGTACACGTCCTGGTAATCCATCTGGCCCTGCAACCTTGTGAATGTTGAACTGTTTAAAGGTCTTACTCACATCGGCTGCGGAGAGCGTGATCACACAGTCATCCGGAACAGCTGGTGCTCTCATGCATGTTTGAGTGTTATATGGCTCGAAGCGAGCATAGAAGTAGTTTAGCTCGTCTGGTAGGCTCGTGTCACTGGGCAGCTCTCGGCTGTGCTTTCCTTTGTAGTCTGTAATGGGTTGCAAGCCCTGCCACATCCGTGTATAGTACAATTCGATCTTAGTCCTGCATTGACGCTTTGCCTGTTTGATGGTTCATTGAAGGGCATAGCAGGATTTCTTATAAGCTTCCGGGTTAGAGTCCCACTCCTTGAAAGCAGCAGCTCTAGCCTTTAACTCATTGCGAATGTTGCCTGCAATCCATGGCTTCTGGTTGGGGTATCTACGTACGGTCACTGTGGGTACAATGTCATCGATGTACTTATTGATGAAGCCAATGACTGACGTGATGTACTCCTCAATGCCATGGGGAACAATCCCGGAACATATTCCAGACTATACTTTTGACTCATCTGTCCATAGTAAATTATTCCAAGACTCTTGATGATCATCAAGGTACCTTTTGGCAAACTTGAGTCAACTTTTTGGACGAGATGGATCCCATTATTATAAGGGCACAAGGCGAGACCCAAATGCAGACACAGGAGGCAGATGGTAGAGCTACGATATTTATTATAACAAAGGGAGTAGGCAAAGGCAGGTACAGAGAACTGGCACGAACTGGCACAGAGAGACAGGAAACACAGGGATATATACACTGGGGATAATAAGCGACACCTGGAGGGTGTGGAGACAATCACAAGAACTGGTGAACCAGATCAGGAAGTGACAATTATGTCTGGTTAAAAAGCAACAAATCGGAAGTTTTGGAATGGCCTCGTCAAAGTCCAGACCTAATCCAAATTCAGATTTGGTGGCAGGACTTTAAACTAACAGTTCATGCTGGAAAACCCACAAATGTCGTTGAGTTAAAGCGGTCCTGCCTGAGAGACTGATCAACTACATGAAGCATTTGGTTGCAGTCATTGCTGCTAAAGGTGCCAAACCAGTTATTGAGTGTAAGGGGGCAATATTTTTTCACACCGGTGAATTGGGTGTTGCATAACTTTGTTCATTAAATAAATAAAATAAGCATTCCATTTTTTTTGTTATTTGTAAACTCAGGTTCCCTTTATCTAATATTAGGGTTTGGTTGAAGATCTGCTAACATTCAGTATCAAAAATAGAGAAAATCAGAAAGTGGGCAAATACTTTTTCACGGCGCTGTTTATAGATATTTTTTAAATGTAACCTTTATTTAACTAGGCAAGTCAGTTTTAAGAACAAATTCTTATTTGCAATGACAACCTACCGGGGAACAGTGGGTTAACTGCCTTGTTCAGGGGCAGAACGCCAGATTTTTACATTGTCAGTTCAGGGATTTGATCTATCAACCATTCGGTTACTGGCCCAATGCTCTAAACACTAGGGTACCTGCCACCCCAAAACAGCTGAGTTGGCCGGGTATACTGTACATGTTATGATCCCATCTACCCTTATTCTGCATGCTCTGTAGCCTTTCACATTAGCAACTTGAGGAGATTGGGATATATCTAAATAGAGCTTGGGGATTAGAGTGCATGACACCAACTTTATTTGCGAGGGGAGGGGATAGAAGGAGACACCGTCAGAGGTGAGGAGAGTTAATTTTACGTTGACTCTGCAGCTTGAATAGGCTGATGCTCTCCAGGACCATTACCAGGCGTACAGATCAGAACTGGGGAAACCTGGAAGAACAGCTAGAGACATATTCTGAGACCGTCAGTGGAAGTCAGAACCTAAAAGCTAAATGGAGTTGGATATTTGTATTTCAGAGTTTAAAAGACATTGAGGAGGATTGGAGATCTCCCACTTGCTCCATAGAAATGATTTGATGGATTTTACCATGACTTCTGAAGCTGCTGTTTGGGTATCCAAAGGTGCTGAGAGTCATGAAAATGTCTGACATGGGATAGAAGCAGAGCGACAGCTTTCAAACTTGAAGGTGAGATATGCAAAAATATGTTCTCTCTTCTCAAGCTGGTATTATTGTATAAATCATTGCAAAACACTGACAATTTTCTTTCTAAAAAAATCTCATTTTGATGCCCTGTAAAACTACTATAATATTATATAATAGTAGTGGAGAGTGGGTTAAGTTGAGCCAAAGGAGTAAGTTTAGCCACCGTTGTTTTTAGAAACCATACATAAAATGTATAATTTGACCAAATATTTAGGAGCCATGGTTGAGCCAATGGCAAGTTGAGCAAATTGAAGAGTTTTCTTCCCAGGTGAAATGCAAGGCATAATCACCGGGACATGATGTAACAACAGGGCCTGGCTACCAGTAATTCACCAATGTTACCGGAATCTTGGTAGTTAACAGAAAATCTACGGCAATCTATCGTAACTTTGGTCATTTTTACACTACCGGTCAAAAGTTTTAGAACACCTACTCATTCAAGGGTTTTTCTTTATTTTTACTATTTTCTACATTGTAGAATAATAGTGAAGACATCAAAACTATGGAAAAACAAATATGGAATCATGTAGTAACCAGAAAAGTGAGAATGCCAAGAGTGTGCAAAACTGTCATCAAGGCAAAGGGTGGCTATTTGAAGAATCTCAAATGTAAAATATATTTTCATTTGTTTAACACTTCTTTGGTTACTACGTGATCCCATATGTGTTATTTCATAGTTCTGATGTCTTCACTATTATTCTATAATGTTGAAAATAGTAAAAAAATAATAATAATAACCCTTGAATGAGTGGGTGTTCTAAAACTTTTGACTGGTAGTGTACTTTTTAAAAAAGTATTCATATATACATATATTAGAAAATTGTTATATCTGTGTCCTTGAGTTTTAGTAGATAGACCATATGGTTCAAGAGCAAATAGCCTACTTAATGAAAAAAGCATATGCACAAAAATCTGATTCGTCTCATATGTGGTGCACAAATTTGTTTACATCCCTGTTAGTGAGCATTTATCCTTTGCCAAGATAATCCATCCACCTGACAGGTGTGGCATATCAAGAAGCTGATTACACAGGTGCAACTTGTGCTGGGGAAAATAGAATGTGCAGTTTTGTCACACACAATGTCAAAGATGTCTCAAGTTTTGAGGGAGGGTGCAATTGTCATGCTGTCTGCAGGAATGTCTACCAGAGCTGTTGCAAGAGAATCAAATGTTCATTTCTTTACCATAAGCCGCTTCCCATGTTGTTTTAGAGAATTTGGCAGTAAGTCCAACCGGCCTCACAAACGCAGACCACATGTAACCACGCCAGCAGAGGGCCTCCACATCCGGCTTCTTCACCTGCGGGATCATCTGAGACCAGCCAACCGGACAGCTGATGAAACTGTAGGTTTGAACATCCGAAGAATTTCTGCACAAACTGTCAGAAACCATCTCAGGGAAGCTCGTCATCCTCAGGGTCTTGACCGACTGCAGTGCGACGTCGTAACCGACTTCATTGAGCAAATGCTCACTTTCGATGGCCACTGGCACACTGGAGAAGTGTGCTCTTCACAGAGGAATATCGGTTTCAACTGTACTGGGCAGATGGTATACAGCATGTATGGCGTTGTCTGGGCAAGCACTTTTCTGATGTCAATGTTGTGAACAGAGTGTTCATGGTGGCGGTGGGGTTATGGTATGGGCAGTCATAAGTTACGGACAACGAACACAATTGCATTTTATCAATGGCAATTTCCATGCACAGAGATATTGTGATGAGATCCTGAGGCCCATTGTCGTGCCATTCATCAGCTGCAATCTACTCATGTTTCAGCATGATAATACACGGCCCCATGTCGTAAGGATCTGTACACAATTCCTGAAGGCTGAAAATGTCTCAGTTCTTCCATGGCCTGCATACTCACCAGACATGTCACCCATTGAGCATGTTTAGGATGCTCTGGATCGACGTGTACGACAGCGTGTTCCAGTTCCCGCCAATATCCAGCAACTTTGCACAGGCATTGAAGAGAAGTGGGACAACATTCCACAGGCCACAATCAACAGCCTGATCAATTATATGCGAAGGAGATGTGTCATGCTGCATGAGGCAAATGGTGGTCACTCCAGATACTGACTGGTTTTCAGATCCAAGCCACTACCTTTTTTAAATGTATCTGTGACCAACAGATGCAAATGTTTATTCCCAGTCATGTGAAATCCATAGATTAGAGCGTAATTTATTCATTTCAATTGACTGTCTTCCTTATATGAACTGTATCTCAGTAAAAACTTTGAAATGGAAGCGTTTATATTTTTGTTCAGTGTATTTTACATGTCATAATCCCAGAAAGAGGGCCAGAGATAATTACAGACATCCGTGATAATCTGATGTACCCAAAAGGGCCACTAGAAGTGTAACGGCGTTCTTCTTTTGTTGAAAGAGAGGACCGAAATGCAGCGTGGTGGTTACTCATGTTCTTTAATGAATGAATGACGATACATGAAATAACTATTAAATACGAAAACAACAAACGGAACGTGAAACCTAATACAGCCTATCTGGTGAACACTACACAAAGACAGGAACAATCACCCACGAAATACAAAGCGAAAACCAGTCTACCTAAATACGGTTCCCAATCCGAGACAACGAGAATCACCTGACTCAGATTGAGAACCGCCTCAGGCAGCCAAACCTAACTAGACACACCCCTAATCATTAGCAATCCCAAATCCTATAAAACCCCAATACGAAACACAACACATAAACCCATGTCACACCCTGGCCTGACCAAAATATATAACGAAAACACAAAACACTATGACCAAGGCGTGACAGAACCCCCCCCCCCCCCCTAAGGTGCGGACTCCCGGACGCACCTCAAAACCATAGGGAGGGTCCGGGTGGGCGTCTGTCCATGGTGGCGGCTCCGGCTCGGGACGTGGACCCCACTTCATTAATGTCCTAGTTCCTCCCCTTCGCATCCTGGGATAATCCACCCTCGCTGCCGACCATGGCCTAATAGTCCTCACCCAGAACCCCACAGAACTGAGGAGCAGCTCGTGACTGAGGGGCATCTCGGGACTGAGGGACAGCTCGGGACTGAGGGGCAGCTCGGGACTGAGGGGCAGCTCGGGACTGAGGGGCAGCTCGGGACTGGGGGGCAGCTCGGGACTGAGGGGCAGCTCGGGACTGAGGGGCAGCTCGGGACTGAGGGGCAGCTCGGGACTGAGGGGCAGCTCGGGACTGAGATGAAGCTCAGGTAGGTTGTAGGCTCCGGTAGATCCTGGCTGGCTGGCGGATCTGGAAGATTCTGGTTGACTAGCAGATCTGGAAGATTCTGGTTGACTAGCAGATCTGGAAGATTCTGGTTGACAGGCTGATCTGGAAGAATCTGGTTGACTGTCAGATCTAGAAGATCATGGCTGACTGGTGGATCTAGCTGCTCTATGCAGACTGACAGCTCTGACTGCTCCATGCAGGCTGACAGCTCCTTGCAGACTGGCAGCTCTTTGCAGACTGGCAGCTCTGGCTGCTTCATGCAGACTGACAGCTCTGACTGCTCCATGCAGGCTGACAGCACCCTGCAGACTGGCAGCTCCTTGCAGACTGACAGCTCCTTGCAGACTGACAGCTCCATGCAGACTGGCAGCTCCTTGCAGACTGACAGCTCTGACTGCTCCATGCAGGCTGACAGCTCCTTGCAGACTGACAGCTCCTTGCAGACTGACAGCTCCGTGCAGACTGACAGCTCCTTGCAGACTGGCAGCTCCTTGCAGACTGGCAGCTCCTTGCAGACTGACAGCTCGGGCTGCTTCATGCAGACTGACAGCTCTGGCTGCTCCATGCAGACTGACATCTCTGGCTGCTCCATGCAGACTGACAGCTCTGGCTGCTCCATGCAGGCTGGCAGCTCTGACTGCTCCATGCAGGCTGACAGCACCCTGCAGACTGGCAGCTCCTTGCAGACTGACAGCTCCTTGCAGACTGACAGCTCCATGCAGACTGGCAGCTCCTTGCAGACTGACAGCTCTGACTGCTCCATGCAGGCTGACAGCTCCTTGCAGACTGACAGCTCCTTGCAGACTGACAGCTCCTTGCAGACTGACAGCTCTGGCTGCTTCATGCAGACTGACAGCTCTGGCTGCTCCATGCAGGCTGGCAGCTCTGGCTTCTCCATGCAGGCTGGCAGCTCCAGCTGCTCCATGCAGACTGACAGCTCTGGCTGCTCCATATAGGCTGGCAGCTCTGGCTTCTCCATGCAGGCTGGCAGCTCCAGCTGCTCCCTGCAGGCTGGCAGCTCCAGCTGCTCCCTGCAGGCTGGCAGCTCCAGCTGCTCCCTGCAGGCTGGCAGCTCTGTCTGCGCTGAACAGGCGGGAGACTCCGGCAGCGCAGGAGAGGAGAGAGGCTCTGGCTGCGCTGAACAGGCGGGAGACTCCAGCAGCGCTGTAGAGGAGAAAAGCGCTGGCTGCGCTGAACAGGCGGGAGACTCCGGCAGTGCAGGAGAGGAGAAAGGCTCTAGCTGCGCTAAACAGGCGGGAGACTCCAGCAGCGCAGGAGAGGAGAAAAGCGCTGGCTGCGCTGAACAGGCGAGAGACTCCGGCAGCGCAGGAGAGGTGAAAGGCTCCGACAGCGCTGAACAGGCGGGAGACTCCGACAGCGCAGGAGAGGCGAGGCGCACTGTAGGCCTGATGCGTGGTGCTGGAACTGGTGGTACTGGATCGAGGACACGCACAGGAAGCCTGGTGCGGGGAGCTGCTACCGGAGGACTGGAGTGTGGAGGTGGCACAGGATGGGCTAGACCGTGAAGGCGTACTGGAGATCTTGAGAGCAGTGTTGGCACAGGACGTGCAAGGCTAGGGATGTGCACAGGAGGCCTGGTGCGTGAGGCTGGCACCAACTTCACCAGCCGACTAACACGCACCTCAGGACGAGTATGGAGCGCTAACCCAGGTGCCATCAAATCCCCAACCCGTTCCGTCGGGCGAATCCCATGCAAAAAGCACCAACACAGCAACTCCCTCATTTCTCTCTCCTCCAATTTCCCCATTAACTCCTTCACAGTCTCTGTTTCGCTCACCTCCAACACCGGCTCTGGTTCTGGTCTCCTCCTTGGCTCCTCACGATAAACAGGGAGAGTTGGCTCAGGTCTATCTCCTGACTCAGCCACTCTCCCTCTGAGCCCCCCCCCAATACATTTTTGGGGCTGCTTTTCGGTTTTTGCTCCGCGCCACCGTGTCTTTCTTTTCGACTCGATGAAATAACTATTAAATACGAAAACAACAAATGGAATGTGAAACCTAATACAGCCTATCTGGTGAACACTACACAAAGACAGGAACAATCACCCACGAAATACAAAGCGAAACCCAGGCTACCTAAATACGGTTCCCAATCCGAGACAACGAGAATCACCTGACTCAGATTGAGAACCGCCTCAGGCAGCCAAACCTAACTAGACACACCCCTAATCATTAGCAATCCCAAATCCTATAAAACACCAATACGAAACACAACACATAAACCCATGTCACACCCTGGCCTGACCAAAATATATAACGAAAACACAAAACACTATGACCAAGGCGTGACAAGAAGTCTTTGATAGATTATATAAAATCCTTGAATGATACCAATATTCTGGTATTTTACTGCTAAACTTTGGAAAGTTTCAGTAAAATACCCTCCCTTTGCAACTGTAGGCCAGCACCACGTCAGTACGTCAGGCCTACAGTTGCAAAGGGAGGGTATTTTACTGAAACTTTCCAAAGTTTAGCAGTAAAATACCAGAATATTGGTATCATTCAAGGATTTTATATAATCTATCAAAGACTTCTAGTGGCCCTTTTGGGTACATGTATGTTAAAAGTGTTTGTTAGGTATTAAGCCTGTGTTAAAAGATGCTTACAATTATTCAAATACCAAAAAAGATTGTGTTAAATTGTGTTTGGGAAATTAAGATAGACATGTTTTTAAAAAGGTAGTAAGATTTAATGCAATACAGAAATGTATAGGTGGTTTAACCCAGGGTCATTTGTGCCAAGCGACCACTTTTTTTGTACAAACTATGCTTCCAAAACTGTGATGTTTACATGAATTCTAATTATTTCCAAGAATACACAACATCCTGAAATATATGTAGATACTGTACCTTTGTTAGAAAGAATACTATATTTCCCATGGCTGAATGATGCTGAATGTTGGAAAAAATGCTCAACTTACCCCACTCTCCTACATATAATTAAATTCATGGTAACTGTCTAGGAAATCCATCATACTATTGACTATTGGGTTCTCAAGATGACTGTATATAATTTCTTTCCTGTCCACAGTCCATAACCTGCCATGACCTGAGCAGTAGTAAAGATGCCAGGGGGGCAGTACCAGGTGTCCACCAGGAGGAGGACTCTCCACAGCCGCTATAGCCTGTCAGTCAGCTCATTAGGTCGGCAGGATGAGGAGGAGGATACCCCGCCACCATGCCTCAGCCCTCTGGAGAAGCTCACCACCAAAATGTGTCAGGATGAGCAGACCATCAAGGAGCTGATCGTGGGCCGTAGGATTGGCTTCTACAAGGTCCGAGGTGAGATCGGCTCTGGAACCTTCTCCCACGTCAAAATGGCCTTCCACTCCCTCACCAAAGGCAAGGGCCACATTGCTGACCGTGCAAAATGTAATCAATAATTAATCAGTGCAGCTGGTATCATCATCCATGCAATGATGCTAACAGCATAGCAATTCATTCGTGTGACTGTAAAACCACCACAGTAAAGCATGTTGAAAATTAACTGAGAAAAACACCTGTCTCAAGTTATCCAACACCTCTCACCTTCTCTCCCCCAGACAAGGTGGCCATCAAGGTGCTGGATAAGATGCGGCTGGATGTTCAGGCCCAGAGGCTGCTCTCCAGGGAGATCTCCAGCATGGAGGCCCTGCAGCATGCCAATGTGGTGCGTCTGTACGAGGTGGTGGAGTCACACACCCGACTCTACCTGGTGCTGGAGTATGCCGGGGGAGGGGACCTCCACACACACATCTGCTCCGATGGCAAGCTGTCAGAAGCCGAGGCCAAGATCACCTTCGCACAAATCCTATCCGCCATCAAACACATGGTCCGTAACATTCAATTGAATACACATCTACTGTAGAATCAGCCATGTGATCCCAGGTCTTATTACAGTCCAATACAGAGATTCTTGATATAAAGATATTATTTTTGTCAATTTCAATCATCAAATTATTTCATACAGTATGTTTATTGTTTTAATTTGCAGCACGAGAAAAACATAATCCACCGGGACCTGAAGGCTGAGAATGTACTGTACACCTGTAATGGCTGTGTGAAGGTGGCTGACTTTGGCTTCAGCACCAGGGTCACCAACTGCAGTGACACCCTGGACACCTTTTGTGGCTCTCCCCCCTATGCCGCGCCTGAACTCTTCAGGGACGAGTGCTATGTGGGGCCGCCAGTGGATGTATGGGCCATGGGCGTCCTGCTCTTCTTCATGGTGACTGGCACCATGCCCTTCCGAGCCGAAACCATGGGCAAGCTGAGGCTCGCTGTTATAGAAGGAGTCTACACCCTCCCACCCTGGGTGCCAGGCCCATGCCAGAGGCTGATTCGGGGCATCCTGAAGCCTGTGCCAGTGGAACGCTATGCGGTGGACCAGATGCTGGGCTGTGACTGGCTGCTTCCTGTGGAATACCCGTGGACTGTGGTGCCACCGGTCCCCCTCAACCCTCTGCGCCTGGCGGATGCAGAGCCTGGGGAGCTGGATGATGAGGAGGAGGAGATCAGGGCCTCCCTGGAGGAGCTGGGTGTCAACATGGAACACATACGCAACAATGAGGGCAAGGACAGCCGCAGCCCCATCACCGGACTTTACCGCATCCTCTTACACCGTGCCCAGAAAAGGCGTGGCGCTGAGACTGTGCCTGTGGTCGGAGGGTTGGTCCGGGACCCTAAAAGAGAGGGCCTCCGAGCTTACAGAAGTCTGATGCACTCCTCCAGGTTATGTGTCCTTCAGTAAGTGACCAGCCTGGACGTGGGTCCTTGTAAGCCTGCTTTAATCCATTGAAAATTCACTCAGGGTCATACAGCTACAAATGTTTTATTGCACTTTGGGATGAAAGTGAAAATGTGTTTTGTGTGAATGTCACACAGGACCCTCTGTAGATGAACAGTTGTGGTAACACACAGATACTGAAACATTGGACTGCTGGTCATGATGTCTCTAACAAAGTAAGATTGTTATTGGTAATCTTTTGTGAAGCTGAAATAGAGGTGTAAAAGTGCCTGATGAAATAATGAGTCCCATCAAAATGAATTTAAGAAGCACCCTTTTTAGTATAGAAGTGATACTTATGGGGGCCTCCCGGGTGATGCAATGGTTAAGGGCACTGTACTGCAGCACTAGCTGTGCCACCAGAGACCCTGGGTTCGCGCCCAGGCTCTGTCGTAACCGGCCGCGACCGGGAGGTCCGTGGGGCAACGCACAATTGGCCTAGCGTCGTCCGGGTTAGGGAGGGTTTGGCCGGTAGGGAAATCCTTGTCTCATCGCGCACCAGCGACTCCTGTGGCGGGCCGGGCGCAGTGCGCGCTAACCAAGGTTGCCAGGTGCACGGTGTTTCCTCCGACACATTGGTGCGGCTGGCTTCCGGGTTGGATGGCGCTGTGTTAAGAAGCAGTGCGGCTTGGTTGGGTTGTGTATCGGAGGACGCATGACTTTCAACCTTCATCTCTCCCGAACCCGTACGGGAGTTGTAGCGATGAGACAAGATAGTAGCTACTAAACAATTGGAGACCACGAAATTGGGGAGAAAAAGGGGTCAAAATTCCACACACAAAAAAAAAAGAAGTGATACTTATATACTTTTATTCATAGCACAATAGAGCGCATGAAATATGAAGAATGTGCTGAAAGAGCATTGCTTTTAGACAACTCCTTGGTTGTTTGATGAAACATCGATAGTCTCTGAAATCGGTATGCTTGTTTGTCTTCGTGATTTTTCTTGCCCTTAGAGAAGACTGATTTTGTGCAGGTGATTGTCTCTGTATTATATTCGACCACCAAATGGAACTTTTACCATTGTGACTTATTGATGCTCGAAATAAAGCGCAATAAAGACTTAGTTGACATTTAGTTGACATTCATGCATATTTTTTTTATTTGAAGCAGGTGGAGGTCAAATATAAACCTCCTGAAAGCAAATTTAGGGCTGCTATTCTTTGTATTAAGTGTTTACAAAAGTTTCACCAGAGTCTTGCTAAACACCATGTAAACAATAGCCCACAGCAGCTGGCAGAGCACCAGATGATAGTCAGCCCCCTATTTAAACCCCCAAACCCAATAGTGTGCAACTGCAGCCCCCCACACAGACACACACTTTTGAATGTGGGTCAAAAGGAAAATCTAAGTATATGAGTTTTTTTGCCTTTAGACACTGTCCTTCGCTCCCACCTGCCGAACACCTGCCCTCACCATTGTTAACAGAACTTCGGGAAAGCGGTGCCTGAAAGGCAGGCAGGGCAAAGTACACTATTGACCGGTGGCCCCACCTCCCGCTAATACAGCAGGTGGGAGGATGGAGCCACACTGGGTGCTAACCAGCTTGCTAGTTAGTGACACTGTGCTAGCTTGCTAGCTAGCGAACACATGGTGTCGCCCCCCCCGCCTAATGTAAGTATAAAGAGGGGTTGCTGTAGAGGCAGGAATGCCCACATGTAGGAATGCCCCGAATTGTGGGCTGCAATTGCACCCTTCTCCCCAAACCAGTCTACTTCGGACCCTTAGGCACCCAAAACACCCTCAACTCCTCCCCTGTCTGGCCTCACCTGCAGAAAGCGGCAGATGGCACAGCGTGGCTACACAGACATCTGCCGGTCAGACAATAATCCCTCTGTGTGGACTGCTGGATGTGACAACAGAGCGCATTCTGCTATTGTGCGCCCCCATACACATGCAGATCAGCCAAGAAGGGAGGAAGGGACAGAACAGACTTTTACTGGTGGGACAACAGCGAGCAGTTGACACCCTTAAGCGCCTGCTGAGCACATTTTTTTTGTCAACCCAATAACCTCCCCAGTTTAGTAGGCCTAGGCTACTCTCCAAACTTAATAAGGAGAGTGAAAACACATGACGAAAAATACGATATTCATTCAATTTATTAGGGTATTCGTTTTTTATAAACATTTAAATAATTATTCATTTTTTCCCCCTTTTAATGTTTAACAATGAAATGTTATCAAGCATAAACATGTATAAAAATAGATAACATAAGTAAAAATATATATTTTTGAAAAGTTAGGCAAAACATTCTAACGTGAAACCTTTAGAGCATTATAAGTGTAATATTTATATTTTTTTATGTTCATTTTTTGTCATTATTACATTTCTAAAGTTAAACCTTTAGAGAATTAAGACAATTCTGGAAAGTGGGAAACATTTCGCTGAATGTAACGGTTGTTACTGCCGCTCAGCAAGAAGACATTTTTTTAAAAGTCAGTTTTTAAGAATGCTTCTTCTTGGCACCGCTTCTTCTCCTACTGCGCGTGCTTCAACGTGCGACGTTCGCTCTGTGGAACACAAGATGCAGAACTCGCTCCTCCTTTCTCTCCAAACCTCATCCACACAAAGAATGAGGGCCGTTTTGTCGCTCTTGTGGCATACCTGACCTCATTCACATAAAGAATGGAAGTCATCTTGGCATGGACGGGACAAGAGACGACGAAATCACGGGGGCCCATTCGGGCCGGCCACGCGATGCCTGGATCAGAACCCTCCTCAGGAGTATCCAGGGATGAGAAACAGTGTCATCCTGTAAAAGGATGAGTATTTCCTTATAGGTTGAAGGTTTACAGTATCTCAAGAGAGAAGAGTAAAGTCCCAAATCAGCGTTTAGGGAGGGTGATCTCTGGAACCCAGTCGTTCAGACCGCGGCTCTCCTCACAGAACAGGTGCAGCTTCTCCAATGCAGGGTCCTCCCAAGAACCATCAGCTGAGTTCTGTTGACAAACAAGAGGGGAAAGAAACATTAGTCACATGGACACAATGAACAGTTAAAACCATGATATATTATTGCATGTTTTAATAAAGTCAGCTTGGGTTGAAATAGTACACACCATGATAAGACAGCAGTGGGCATCTTCAAGCTGGCCAGTCTTGTCACGAACAATTTCGGCCAGTCGCTGCATGTTGTTCACCCTGACGATGCTGATGTCGTTGTCAAAACAGTAAGACTGGATGAGGGTGAAGTGGATCTGGAGAGCAATGTCACACTCCCACTCCTCATCGGTTGCCAGGACACAGAAACACACATTGTCTGGGTCACTGCAAAGAAAACATAGAAGAACCATAAGTACATGCAAAATGACTTCAAAATAAGCAAACATAGAAGTTAAGTTTACATATGCATTTCAAGAAACTCATACTTACACATTCATAACTTTAGCAGACTCATAGACACCGACAGTCAGGCAGTTGTTGTCTTTAGCGGAGAGCAGAACTTCCTCCAGCGCTTTGCCGGTGCACTGGGCACGTTCAACGGGCTTCTGGATCAGAACTTCCTCAAGAGTCATGATGATGCAGAATATTCCAAAAACTTCCTGAGTGGGAGTTAGTATAGCCGGAGAGTAAATCCGAAAAGATTAGTGATTCTGAAGAGACTGCGCTGCGCTTTTATACCTTTGGGCTAGTGGCGCCTGTGAATACGCAGCGCCCTGATTGGTTGACCTGAATGGCGCAATAGTATGCTAATTGTATTGTCTCACGGCTCGTGGCAGATTGATAGGAGGCACAATGGCACGTCTTTTTCTGTGCCGGGCATGCTCCAACCGAAAACAAAAATGTTTATATTTATTTCAGATGGATTTAGATAATGTTCTCTCCAAGTTTGAACTCAATAAATTGAGATTTTGGCTGTCATATTTTGCTTGAGTTTTGATTGTTTCACATGACACGCTAATTAATGCCAATAGCCTCAAAATATGCTTTCGGAGATGCATTTGATAATTTATTAAATCAGTCTATAAACCTACTGAAACAAAAAATCGAAAGAGAATAAAACTTTGTAAAGTGCTTAAAAGTGCCCAAATGGTCTCTGATTAAGATTCTGTATGTTTCAGTTTTAGGTGAAAGTATGTCCAAACACAAACAATAATATAGTGAAAGTAAAGTGCGCAGAAGGGCAACCATCTCCCCGTTATTAGAGGGCAGGTGGAGGATGGCCATCTGTAGAGCCTGACCAAAAACGGCCCCTATTGTGCTCGCAGAAACTCCTATTATCACCCTCTCAATACAAATGTAAATTAACAGCGCGTGCCAGGAGACCGTGCGTGCCGCACAATATACTGACCACGTGATCGCTATCAGCTGTCCGAACTTTTATTTATTTACTTTTGCCACATGGACCAATGAAGATTATAGCCATACTTTACCATACAATTAATTATAAAAGTTGAGCAACTGGCACGGTTAACCATTAAGGCCAAGTTATATTTGCAGGGTAAAGCCTAATAGCCTACACAAAAATTCGAATATTACGCAGTTTGGCCAAATTGTATCCACTTAGGTGGCATTTAAGATGCATAAAATAATCTAGAATAGGACTGCTGCGTGCGTAATTAGAGGGTCGAGATAACAGGTTCGCGGTGATTGATTCAGCTCCATTGTTTGGTGGATAGCAGCGCGGCAGATGGTGGACTATTGCTATGAGGACACCCCCTCATCCCGGCAGAGCCCCCCCCCCCCCTTCTCCCACCCGGTGGCGCGCCGCTCCTATTGTCCGCGAGTCTTTACATTCGCTGGAAGAAAAAGTCTGTTGTCTGAGTTTTTATCCAATTTAAATGTAAATAATGCGAGCGTATGGTCAAAACTCACGACTATGAATCTTTGATAGGCGTAGTCTTATCTTTAACATAGGCCACGCGCATGAGTTGCAGCCCAAGAATGAATCATTCAGAAATGTTTTGGGCATAAACACACCCAATAAATAAATATGCTGTTTTGATTAAATCATGTTATTTTGCTACACAACATAACAAACGAAATGATTAGAGCAATTAGACTAGTTAATTATCATTGGTTTATTATTAGGCAATCATTAGTTGAGAGGTTTAAATGGCCCATGTTGCAGGCAACAACAACCCATCGTTTTTTATACAGTAAGTTAGCCTAATGCACAACAGTTTACAAAGTTAACAGATAGGGTTCCTTGGATTGATTCATCCGATAGCAGCTCAAAGACTATGCTATTTTTGGAAGTCTCAAACTAGCCTAGCTTGGCAACAGGGCAGGCGCGTGCAAGTCGATATAGGACGCATTGTTCATGAAGAAGCACATCTGCCAGACGGGGCCCCCTCCCCAGCAGCGCGTGACAGGTGTTTCTGGCTCAAGCCATAGCTCGCTCTGGCGAATGACATAGCCTACTGCACATTGACCCATGGCTCAAAAGTTCTTTGTGCATATGCAAATGAGCCAAACAACCAGATAACTTCAACTAGACTACTTTCCATTAGCAACGTTCTATTCATTTAGTAGTAGCAATCATGTTGGTTCAGAGCCTAATAATAAAATGGGTCATGCACGATGAAGTTGGGTTTGCAACTTGCAAGTTGAAACAGTGCGGTCACAGTGTAGGATACTTTGGGTATATTATGCAATCAAATAACATAGGAAAAGCTGCGAGACTTCTACAATATTGTAATGTCCAAACTATTGCGCTTGCCTCTGTTCGTTTTACCAGTCAAGGCTACTAATGCACTCTATTACAATTTCTTATTTACAGACACACGTTTTATGTTGGCCATGCGCAATATCTGTGGCAGTCATTGGCCATTATGCACTGCATGTGCCGACTTATCTCTGCTTGTATCGTGCAGCAGAAGTTTTCTTTGTTGACCCCTTCACCTTCCCCCACCCCCACGGACAGATGGGATCTTGTTGCTATGGAGAGAGATACAGGCATCTCCAGATGCCACGCGCCTGAAGTCAGCCATGGTTTTACAAATGCAAAACAGCGGCGCGTGCCATTATCGTTTGCAAATAGGAACTTTGAGCCAATTCTGTTCTCCAATACTTGCCTAATCAGAACAATTTTATAGGCCTACAAGTTGTGAGTTATCTGGATATTGAAGTAACACAATAATATTGAGTTTTCCAGAAATATTTCTTAATACATAAAGGTGTATGCTAAAGGTATGCTAAATCTACTTGATATATCATGCATTTACTCTATTTAAATCATGAAGTGTGCACCAGAAAAGTTGACCAGATTTCGATAGTATAGCGATATCTTTATGTAGTTTGGAAGCCTTAAATGTGCCACTTGGATATGGGTGGTAATTATGGATATTATAGTAGGCTAATAATCTCATCATTCAAACCGACCCTGCACAAATCGGAATTAATTCATTCATAAACGTCAGGGAGTTCTGCATTTGCATCCATTCAATCGAACGGAAACTGCCCTGTCCTTTCTTCTGAAATTGTGTCTATAGGCACGAGCCTGCTAGGGGTCGCATGTGCATTGTCTCCCAGCAGCCAATCACAAAACGCGCGTGTGCCACGTCCTCCCTATAAATACTAGCTGTTTCTTACAACTAGCACAAACACACTTCTGTTGAAACCTTGTCAGCATTTCCTCGAACTAGGCTCTACAATGGAAACGATTGGCAAATCTCTGAAGGAAGCTCTCAAGTCTGCCCAGTGTGAGGATCGCCTCACTGTTGGTGTCTATGAAAGTGCCAAAATAATGAATGAGTAAGTATTTTATGTTCTGAATTTGAACTTTATTTAGATTTTTTTAAATATGTAGATTTACTCATTACTGAAGTCACCGTGTTATTGTATGATAATATTGACTAATTTTTTTTTTTTTTTTATCTCAACAGTGACCCAGACAGTGTGTCTTTCTGTGTCCTGGCAACCGATGAGGAGTGGGAGTGTAATATTGCTCTCCAGATCCACTTCACCCTCATCCAGTCTTACTGTTTTGACAACGACATCAGCATTGTCAGAGTGAACAACATGCAGCGACTGGCCGAGATTGTTGGGGACAAGGCTGGCCAGTTTGAAGATGCCCACTGCTGTCTCATCACGGTATGTACTAATTCAACTCAAACCTACTTTATTGAACTCTTTAATAAACCATTAATTGTGTCCATGTGACTAATGTTTCTTTCCCCTCTTGTTTGTCAACAGAACTCAGCTGATGGTTCTTGGGAGGACCCTGCTTTGGAGAAGCTGCACCTGTTCTGTGAGGAGAGCCGCGGTCTGAACGACTGGGTTCCAGAGATCACCCTCCCTAAACGCTGATCTTTTCTCTTGAGATGCTGTAAACCTTCATCCTATAAGGAAATATTCATCCTTTCACAGGATGACACTGTTTCTCATCCCTGGATACTCCTGAGGAGGATTTTGATCCAGGCATCGCGTGGCCGGCCCGAATGGGCCCCCGTGATTTCGTCGTCTCTTGTCCCGTCCATGCCAAGATGACTTCCATTCTTTATGTGAATGAGGTCAGGTATGCCACAAGAGCGACAAAACGGCCCTCATTCTTTGTGCGGATGAGGTTTGGAGAGAAAGGAGGAGCGAGTTCTGCATCTTGTGTTCCACAGAGTGAACGTCGCACGTTGAAGCACGCGCAGTAGGAGAAGAAGCGGTGCCAAGAAGAAGCATTCTTAAAAACTGAATTTAAAAAAAATGTCTTCTTGCTGAGCGGCAATAACAACCGTTACATTCAGCGATATACTTCCATCTTTCCAGAATTGTCTTAATTCTCTGAAGGTTTCACTTTAGATGATTTGAATATGACAAACTCAAAAAAGAAAGGAAACAAGAAATGTACTGTAATGCTCTGAAGGTTTTACTTTAGACATTCAATATGAGCATTTATTATTGAAAATGCTACAATGTTGAACTCCTGATTACATAAAAGAAAAAATATTTATTGTTCAATGAAATGTTTTACTGTTGAATTCCTGATTGTCAAACTAAGAAAGAAGATAAATGAAATAATATATTTGTTATTTTCTAAAGGTTTCACTTTATAAATGTCATGTATGGTGAAATGATCAATAAAATGTTGAGCGTAAATTTATTTTTGGATCTTGAATGTTCTCTCCATACTAAAAACTAAATCAACTCAGCTCCCAACAATAATTCTTAAATAACCGTTGGCACTTGCACAGTGTTTGGTGCTCTTACCACTACCCAACACTTGTACATCCCATAGGCCTGATGTACTTGTGTTCTATCCTAATTGACCTATCATCATGGCCTGTTATATCCATGTTTATGCAGTGTCTTTGTTTACAAACTACTGCCCTTGCAGGCCCACATCTATTCTGACCACTGGAAGCATTTACCTGTGAGAGGTCTATCTTGGTATTTGTTTTTTTTATTGCTATTTTATTAGGATCCCCATTAGCTGTTGCGAAAGCAGCAGCTACTCTTCCTGGGGTCACACACAAAACGTGAAACATGACATAATACAGAACAGTAATAGGCAAGAACAGAACTACATCAATTCAAAAATATATACTACGACTACAAGACAGAGGATTGTAGTATGTTTTTACAGCACCCCAAACCATTCCGTGATATTATGAAGGTTCAACTGAATTGACTCCCATATCTGCTAGCCCTAACAGACCTCTCTTCCACACATACCCACAACATACAGAGAATGAGCTGTACTGTACACAGCAGTACAGGAGAACAATCGTTGTGTCTGTCACTAATCAGATGGCAAGTAACCAGATTGATTGATCAATAATACATTGATGATTAATTGTCACTTTATGTCCTCAGTCACTTAAGAGTTGAGATTTGGTTGAATGACGTAATTACTCCCTTGTATGGTAATTAGGCACACCTATACACATTGATCAAATGTCCCTATAGTGTTTATGACCATTGTGCACAACATGCACATCTACTTCCAATTGCATGTTGCAGCAGGATTAGGAGAGAGTTTTCTTTGGTTATTTTGAGTTTGCACCTGATTCTAACTTCTATTTTCAAGGTGTGTATTTATGGGTGTTGTGCACTGAGGACTGCCTCTAATCAGTCCTGTGGGTGCATATTGCATGTGGTAGCTTTAGAGGCAGTGGATGGAGGATAGTGGTGTTGTTAATGTCTCTTATGGCTGTTTAAGATCCACTCAGATCCAGGGTTCTACTTTTTTACTAGAGTGGTGGTGTGTGATAGAGGAACTACCTTTGGTTGTTATGTGGACCATTGATTTTGTGGCAATTATTTCACCTAAAGATGACAGAGAATAACAAAAAGCAATCTTATTCCATACACATGTCACAGCCGAACAAAACAAAGAAGAGATGTATCCAGCTTTTCACTGTGCTCTTTTGCTCTTGGAACACACAGTTTGTGAATAGCCGCCATTCATTGGAAATTCAGAACTTTCCGGGGCTTTTGTGCTTTTAGAAACAAACTCCAATGTCATTCTTGGCCAGTATGCTTCATGTCATTCTGAAGCATTGTGCCTGTATGTACTATTCAACAGCTGCCCCAGCCCTCATGCCCCAACTCTGACACTCTATCTCTGAATACCCCCCTCTCCATCTCCTCCCCCCTCAGTAGCAGTCCTATCTGACCTCCAGATCTGCGGCCCTGCACTGAGCTGCCAAACGCTTCCATCAAATCAGCCCCCAAGAATGGTTTGTTTAATTAGTGGCCCAGTGCAACGTCTATGGCGGTGTGCAGCCGGGGATATTGTTCCCCGTCAGACAGCAAGCGCCTGCAGACCCAGCCAAACCCCCCAAAATCTACAACCAACCCCCCTAAATCTACCCGGCAACTGGCCCACAAACACTGACTCCCCCTGCTGCCCCGCGTAATGAGAGAGAGGAGAGGAGGAGGAAGGGAGGAGCACTGTGCCTGGCACAAGGCAGGACTCACTCCCCCCCCCCCCCCAATGCAATGTTAGTAGTAATACCCCCATGAGGTTCATGCACTGATATGAAAGCATGTGCTCTGCAGCTGTGCATCCCAAAAGGGCTGGTGCTCTCTCGATCGCTCTATCTCTGCACTTCACAGCTGCTCTGATATGTGCAGTGTCTAATGTGCAAAGGTGGGCAGCAGAGGCTGCTTTAATTGCCCTGTGTCACAATATTTCATTATCTGTACCTCCTCAAACAACCCCGGTTGACCCCCCGTCTTAACCCGTTTTATAAAGGCTCTGTTCCAGCCACATGGCTCTTCTCAAGTGTCTTTTCAACACTAATGCCCCCCTCCCTCTGCACAATGAGCTGACGACGCCCCAGGAGCAGCAGCAGCAGCAGATGGTGCTGAGGGAAGAGGATGTGATGGGGGGTCAGATTGGGCTTCTGTTCTAGGCCGCCCTGTTGCCCAGGCTACAGACATCGGAATCCTCCATTACCACTAGTCTGCAGGAAGTCTGTGTTTCTATTTGGTTCTATTTTTAGGGGACAGTCGATTGGTATGATTAAATGGTCAGTTGAATGGCCACCTTTTTACTTGATCATCTTAATCCCATAAACTGCTGCTATCTCATTGCACATGATTGCAGTGGTGTAAAGTACTTGTGTAAAAATACTTTAATGTACTACTTAAGTAATTTTGGGGGGTATCTGTACTTTACTATTTATATTTTTTGACAACTTTTACTTTTACTCCACTACATTCCTAAAGAAAATAATGTACTTTTTACTTCTTACATTTTCCCTGACACCCAAAAGTACTCGTTACATTTTGAATGCTTAGCAGGACAGGAAAATTGTCTAATTCACACTTATCAAGAGAACATCCCCGGTGAACCCTACTGTCTCTGATCTGGCGATCTCACTAAAAACAAATGCTTTGTTTGTAAATTATGTCTCTGCCCATGGTTATCGTAAAAACCTATATTTTTTTATTGTGCTGTCTGGTTTGCTTAATATAAGGAATTTTAAATGATTCATACTTTTACTTTTGATACTTGAGTATATTTTAGCGATTACATTTACTTTTGTATATTTAAGTATATTTAAAACTAAATTCTTTTAGTCTTTTACTCAAGTATTATTTTACTGGAGTCATTTACTTTTAAGGTATCTTTACTTTTACTCAAGTATGACAATTGGGTTCTTTTTCCACCACTGCACCATTGGACATTGCTTCTGCTCGACATATGCATTTATAGCATCCCAACAAAGTGTAAACATTGCATCCTCTTGTCAAGTTGTTTTATCTGGATTGAACTATGTGGGTAAAGCTTTTCATAGAATCTAAAGTTGTGCTTGGGAAGTATCAAAGGAATAATTGTCAGGTTCTGACCTTAGTTCCTTTGTTTTGTCTTTTTGTATGGTCAGGGCGTGAGTTGGGGTGGGCAGTCTCTCTTTGTTTTTCTATGTTGGTTTTTGTGTTCGGCCTAGTATGGTTCTCAATCAGAGGCAGGTGTCGTTAGTTGTCTCTGATTGGGAATCACAATTAGGTAGCCTTTTTCCCCCTCGGTTTTGTGGGTGTTTATTTTCTGTCTTTGTGTTACGTGTGTATGTCACCAGACAGGACTGGTTCGTTCATTCATTTTGTTATTTTTGTGGTGATTCAGTGCTTTCTTTAATTAAAATTATGAACACTTACCACGCTGCGCTTTGGTCCTCCTCTCTTTCTCCTGAAGAAGATCGTTACAATAATGCTGTTTCTGAAGTGTTACCTTAGGAATCAATGTGTTATTCCTGCTATGGTGGTGGTTCGGATGAAACTAACCATGGAGCAAAAACTGGTCGAATCAACATTGTTTCCACATCATTTCAATCAAAATAATCCATTGGATTTGCTAAAAAAAAATCAAAGGGCACTTTGTCTTTCTTTCACCCAACTTTGAACTAAAATCCAATGACATGGTGACATTTTTTGTTGATTTCACATTGAATTCACGTTAGTTGAAAACTCAAACTCAAATGTAAATCAAAGCTAGATGTTGAACTAACGTCTGTGCCCAGTGGGTAGTTGTGTCTGGTGGGATGTAAGGCTCAGCTGGCTGTGTCTGTAGTGATATGTTGTCCTCTAGTCTGTTGGTTATGCTAATATCACTTATTACCATGAATCTGCTGCTGGGGTCAGAGGACCAGAGGTCAGGACCCTTACACTCACACACACACGCACACATTTCCACTCCTTCTCAGCTGCTCATATGCAAATCACCAGTGGATGGCTTTACCCTGTTTGAATTCATAATTAATCTGATAACTAATTATCATATGTTTCACCACATAAAGATATGGTAATTCCTCTGATTGTAAATAATAAAGGTCAGCTCCATGACTGCATCACTATCATTTCGTCAAATCGTTACAATTTGCTCTTCAGTTCCATCCTTGCGTGCCTGTACTTGAAATTCTTCCTTGTTTACTCTACCACTATCTCCTACACAGAGCAGCTACAATCAGGCGTGGTGATGTTTCTAGCTTTGTCATGTCTAGTGCTGTAACAATGGAGCTCAGTTACCGGTAACTACTCATGCTGATCCAGGATTCCTTTCAGCCAGGTTTTGTTTGCGTTTCACACATGCTTCATAGCACAGATAAGGGTACTAAATGCTCCAGGATCTGGATCATAGGAGAATACGTGAAAGAACCCTAATTAATTTAAAAAAAACATTGACAACAAATCCTTATTTACGTAGCAAAATAAATAAAAGTGTGTAAAATAAATGTAACGCTGAAACCCTCATATTAAACACCAATGGTATTCACTAAATCGATGGTTATATTTAGGATGTTTTGCAGCTTTTTATTTTAGTATTATTATTTCATATACAGTATTTGACATGTGATAAGACCAGAAAGGGGGCTAGAGATAATTACAGACACCTGTGATAATCTGAAGTACCCAAAAGAGCCACAAGAAGTATTTTGATAGATTACATAAAATCTTTTAAAGATACAAAAATTCTGGTAGGTTACTGGTTGGCAGGTAGCCTAGTTGGGCCTATAATCAAAAGGTTGCTAGATCAAATCCCTGAGCTGACAAGGAAAACAATCTGTTGCTTACCCCTGAACAAGGCAGGGGTAAATATGAATTTGTTCTTAACTGACTTGCCTAGTTAAATAAAGGTAAAATAAAAACTTGTGAACTTAAAAAGTTGCCAGTAGAATGCCCTCCCTTTGCAACCCTAGTGCTGACACACGTTGTCAACTTTTGCCAAAACACGGCTCCTCAACCAGACGATGCTGAGGCAGATCTCCGCCCACACACATACACATCTCTCTCCTCAGCTCTATATCATTGCTGTGTGTGTGTGAGGGTGTGTTGAGGAGGCTAGGGAGCCTGTGCTCGCTAGCAGTGCTCTGAGTGCTGCCTGTGTAAACAGGCTGAGCCAGGGCCTCGAGGGGCCTACGAGAGCCCCATGGAGGGGAGGTGCTGGTCTAGGCACTGATCAGATGGCTAATGTGGTTGTGTGGTCATGTGGAGCCCCCCCCCCCAAAAAAAGAACGCTCACACAAAAGATGCAGCCACAACTCTTACACCCTTGTCAAAGGGTGGGGTGTGTAGGAGGGGCACAACACAAAGGTTCACTGAGACCCCCCCTTTTGTTTCGGCCCTGAAAGAATGGTGAGGTCCAGGAGCAGCTGCCGCGGCTGCAGAGGACATTTGAGACGGTCCTTTTCACAAACACAAAGTCTGGACCAGAGAGTGTGCAGGGTGGAGGGGTGCAGGGGAGGAGGGGGGAAAGAGTAGAGGGCGGGTGGGGCATTTGTGTACAAAACGAAAGGCACACTTTGACAGGACAACGTGGGCTCTCCTTTGAAAGGAGAGAGCAGAGGGATGGGTGGAGCTGCTACTATGGGTTGGGTTGGAAGAGAAAGAGCTCATAAAGTTCACAGGCATTAACGCGAGCCCATCAGTCACAGCACAAAGGAGTCCCAGAGGGCAGCCATATGGGCGAAGGAATCTCATCTGTTCAGGGATCACTATCACCAGCCTAGTAGAGGCAGGCCTTTTCTAACCAACAGCAGCTCAGTCCTAGCTCTGCACTCATTGCACTCCCCAACCATAACAAAGATCACTGCTTCTGATTGGATGTGGATGGAGTGTTTCTATGCTCTTAGTGAAGCTTCTCTTCAAGAAGTTGAGTGTAGCTATGATAGGTCATTTATTGTTTTAATGGTCCTCCTTTTGAATTAGTTGAAGTGAGCTTGTAGTCTTCTTAAAAAGTAATGGAAGTAGTTGTAGTTTTTCCTATTTAGCCATTTTAAAGTTGCATACCCCATGCAGATCTATCCAGTAGATCATATTAGCTCTATTGTGATACAATAGATACTGTTAGCTGTACCTCAGTTTGTGACGTTGATTTGAATCTTTAGATTGTAGTGTCTCCATTACACTATTGGGAATACATTGAGGAATGGCTTATCTGTTTTCTGAGTATATAACGTTTTCTTTTCAGTATACTGCTCGAACAAACTCAATAATATGCAGGTGGATGTTGAAAACACTGTTCTATTTGCACAATAAACTGGCCACATATTTATCTATTTAACTAGATGAGTCAGTTAAAAACAAATTCTTATTTATAATGATGGCCTAAGAACAGTGGGTTAACTGCCTTGTTCAGGGGTAGAATGACAGATTTTTTACCTTGTCAGCTCGGGGATTCGATCTAACAACCTTTCAGTTACTGGCCCAACACTCTAACCACTAGGGTACCTACCACCCCATACTGTGAGATCCGACTCAGAAAACACACCACAATTCAGATGATTGTTCACCTCCCTTGCTGACTATATCTGAGATGTGTGAGAGCTGCTTTCTCGTAGTCAACATCAAGTGCTGCAGATATTGCCAAGTCCACATTGCTGCTTCCCTCTGGTGTTGAATCAGAGAACTGTCTGCTTCAACTGACTATGGGGCAACAGTGTCACCTATTGGACAAAAATAACACAGACACTCTAATTACATTACTGCTCAGCTAAACCCCTATAATTGTACTGCATTTACACAGCTTTGGTTTGTTTTACAGAACATTGCCGCCCAAATAAAAGCTAAGCATTTTAAGCCATTCCATTAGAAATTATTGATTTTAGCACCAGTTATCTATGCATACTGTGTATACCAGATGTTGTTGAGTGGGGGTCATTTTAATGTGACCGTGAGCTCATGAGCTCAGAGATGTAAGGAGAAGAAGAGTCTCATTTCAATAAGTCGTCAGTAATATCAGACTGGCATAAGGTACATTGGACAGGAAATGGCAGACCCGGAAACTTCCCGTGTCAAATGAATCACCAACAGTGTGGAAGAGGGCTGGATGGATTTTCCACACTGCTGTTTACAGAGACAAGACTACAGGCCTGTGGTTGTAGCTCTGAGAGACCTGCTGAGACATGATGAGGTTGCCATCTATATTACAGTTTGCTGGAGACAGAGGGTAAACCTCGCAGCAGAGTCGCTTGCTTGGATGAAAACAGGCGATGAGTTTAGGAGAAGATGGACGAATTTGAATAGTGATGAGAGCTACAGTGCCTTGCGAAAGTATACTTCTATCTGGGCAAATATATTTATACAGATTAGTTCAAGGCAGAGGATACAGTTGAAGTCGGAAGTTTACATACACCTTAGCCAAATACATGTAAACTCAGTTTTTCACAATTCCTGACATTTAATCCTAGTAAATATTCCCTGTCTTAGGTCAGTTAAGATCACCACTTAATTTTAAGAATGTGAAATGTCAGAATAATAGTAAAGAGAATGATTTATTTAAGCTTTAATTTCTTTCATCACATTCCCAGTGGGTCAGATGTTTACATACACTCAATTCGTATTTGGTAGCATTGTCTTTAAATTGTTTAACTTGGGTCAAACATTTTGGGTAGCCTTCCACAAGCTTCCCACAATAAGTTGGGTGAATTTTGTCCCATTCCTCATGACAGAGTGGATGTAACTGAGTCAGGTTTGTAGGCCTCCTTGCTCACACACGCTTTTTCCGTTCTGCCCACAGATTTTCTATAGGATTGAGGTCAGGGCTTTGTGATGGCCACTTCAATACCTTGACTTTGTTGCCCTTAAGCCAGTTTGCCACAAATTTGGAAGTATGCTTGGGAACATTGTCCATTTGGAAGACCCATTTGCGACCACGCTATAACTTCCTGACTGATGTCTTGAGATGTTGCCTCAATATAGATCCACATAATTTTCCTTCCTTAATCCCACAAATGACTAGAAGTCAAGTTTAACTCTTCACCTGTGCCACATATAAATGGACAGACTCTGCCTAACATGAAAGCCTCAAATGTGGTTGACTAACTTTCCTATTATTTATCTGTCAACAATTCTTCTGAAGTGAGTCCAAGAGCGTATCTCCTTGGAAATGTATGTGTATGCGTGCAGCTAAGACACACATGAAAGCATGTTACGTCAATGTGCGTATCATTACAATCATGCTTTTAGCATGTTTTTGGGCTGCTCAAGGCATTCCAATGCTCTGACTACGATGCTACAGAAAAGAGAGAACATCAGTAATTCATCACATTCATCATCACTGCACTAGGAGGAGAAGACAACCCAAGGTTGCTCTTAGGGGTGTTTCGGTGTCTGAACTGGTGTCCACCCCAGTTCCCATGCCAACAGAAGGCTCAGTAGCAGCCCCCTCCTCCCTCACAGTCTCTCCGCTCAGCAGATAGATCCAATGGAAGTCATTTCAGAGAGAATTAACACAGGAGGCTAATACTTCCACAGAGCAAATTGGATTTCTGCGCTCGGCTGCCTCCAGAGGATCACTGTATTACACCGGACCAAAGTCTTTCCCTTCCAGGTCTGAAAACGATGTGAATGGCACACATGGGACTGGAGCATGGCATTTCACCACAATTTGACACCTACTGTACTGATGGCCTCAGGCTGTACATATGGTTTACAAGATGTACGTGTAGACCGGCCAAACCAGCCATGTCAGCAAATCAGCAGTCCTAGTGTACAGTATTGTCATTCTGTCTTTATTTAGTGGGAACAGAAGCCTCTGGCCCTCATAACACTGTGTGTGTGTGTGTGTGTGTGTGTGTGTGTGTGTGTGTGTGTGTGTGTGTGTGTGTGTGTGTGTGTGTGTGTGTGTGTGTGTGTGTGTGTGTGCGTGCGTGCGTGCGTGCGTGCGTTCGTACGCGTGTGTGCGTGTACGTGTGTGTGTATGCTCACGCTAACTGTACATCAGTGCGTGTCTGTTTAAGTCCGTAAATGATCCTCTGTCAAGTAATTTGTCAAATATCCTCCCAGTCATTGTCATTCACTTCTATCATGCTCAAAATTCACACATAATCTAACAAATTGGACTTTATGCTAATTCCTTATGACTCAATTATGTTAAAAGCCTGGTTTGACTGACAGACATAATTACAGTCATAACGTTGGCTGAGATATTACCAGCAAATTGCTCTGTAATGAATATCAAAGCCTGGTTCCCGCTTGAAGAAGGCAGGCTGGGATGAGTAAATAAACGTTCATGTGTATGCAGCGATGAGCTGCATGTGCCCCGAAGCAGTGCTAGGACACCAGAGAGGTCCATGCTGAATGAATTAGCTGAAATTGTTCAAACTAAGGATTTGATTTGATGTGTACAGAAAGACAAGGAAGATAATTTACCCTAAAAGTCAGGCCACTGTTTTCCTGTGTTAGGTAATACTGAGTCATCATAATAATTGTGTCCATATCAACATATATCGTTTATTTGTTTACATCATTCTACACATGTAAAGGACAAAATGATCAGTACTTACTGTTACTACTTGTGTCAGTCCATTCATGCAGATGACAACTCATGTATAAATGTTTCTCTTACATATAATTCCACATCAAAGATCAAACTGATGTTACCAATGTAGAATAAGACCAATGTTACAACAACCTATTTATAAAGTATTTCTGGTTAAGGGCTTTCAGAGTCTTTTGCAGTAAAGTTCCTTCTCCCTTCTCCATTATAATATCTAACATTGTTCTGTCGATGTGCTGTGGTGTTCTGGGCAGCGCATTGAGACCTATGATGAATGTATTCAAAAGAAATTTAAAGCCGTTGCATATTTTATGCTCCTCAGATTAATTATACAGTGATGGTCTATTGTTATGATAGTGAAACACAGCCTGTCTTTTGCAGTGAGGAATTTTGCTCAACACTGCTATTTGCACAGCTGCAGGGGTCATACATTAATCCAGAAACACAAACACATTCGCTCATCTCTTTCATCACATTCTCAAACAAGGTAGCGTGATATCCTCCTCTCCCGTAGTGGATGAGAATAAATACCTCTCTCTCTCTCTCTCTCTCTCTCTCTCTCTCTCTCTCTCTCTGTCTCTCTCTCTGTCTCTCTCTCTCTCTCTCTCTCTCTCTCTCTCTCTCTGTCTCTCTCTCCGTCTCTCTCTCTCTCTCTCTCTCCGTCTCTCTCTCTCTCTCTCTCTCTCTCTCTCTCTCTCTCTCTCTCTCTCTCTCTCTCTCTCTCTCTCTCTCTCTCTCTCTCTGTGCAATGGGAGATACCTGTCTCAGCATATCTCATGTGTGTGTGTGTGTGTACATGTGCAGACATGAATAAACAGTTGCTACTATGCTGCTGCTGCCTTGCTCCTGATAACCAGGGCCGGCCCTAGCCTTTAGGGGGTCCTAAGCGAGATTTGGTTGGGGGGCCCCCCACCTCGCAGGCAAATTGTTTTAGTGGTACCCTCTTGACAGCAGGGAGAAAAAAATACATTTTAAAGTGAATTTCCTGCAATTCTATACATTTTGCATTGGGATGTAGAGAAAACGTTGCCGTTTTAAAGCAAGCTTTCTGCCGTTCTACACATTTTGCTATGACTTATGTCATGTTAATGTGATATCTGTGTGAGAGTGACAAAAAAAAATCAAGGGGAACCCCACGGAGGTCAGGTCCCCTGGGCACATGCCCTAAGTGGCAAGTCAGTATTCGGCAACGATTACTACAGGTTTAGATAGCTGGCTAGATGAATTTACCAATCTAAAAATTGTCAGCAGATATGGCTAATTGAGTGACTGTCATTTAAAGAGAAAAACTGTTGTTGCACAACCAAATATCACAATTGCAACTTGTGTATTCTACTATTGTAATTTTCAACAGTAGGTTGAGTCGCTAATATATATATATATACACAGTATATCACAAAAGTGAGTACACCCCTCACATTTTTGTAAATATTTGAGTATTTCTTTTCATGTGACAACACTACAGTTCATTGAGGGAACCATGAATGCCAACATGTACTGTGACATACTGAAGCAGAGCTTGATCCCCTCCCTTCGGAGACTGGGCCGCAGGGCAGTATTCCAACATGATAACGACCCCAAACACACCTCCAAGACGACCACTGCCTTGCTAAAGAAGCTGAGGGTAAAGGTGATGGACTGGCCAAGCATGTCTCCAGACCTAAACCCTATTGAGCATCTGTGGGGCATCCTCAAACAGAAGGTGGAGGAGTGTAAGGTCTCTAACATCCATCAGCTCCGTGATGTCGTCATGGAGGAGTTGAAGAGGACTCCAGTGGCAACCTGTGAAGCTCTGGTGAACTCCATGCCCAAGAGGGTTAAGGCAGTGCTGGAAAAGGATGGTGGCCACACAAAATATTGACACTTTGGGCCCAATTTGGACATTTTCACTTAGGGGTGTACTCACTTTTGTTGCCAGCGGTTTAGACATTAATGGCTGTGTGTTGAGTTATTTTGAGGGGACAGCAAATTTACACTGTTATACAAGCTGTACACTCACTAATTTACATTGTAGAAAAGTGTCATTTCTTCAGAGTTGTCACATGAAAAGATATACTCAAATATTTACAGTTAATTCTAGTAAATATTTCCTGTCTTTGGTCAGTTAGGATCACCACTTAATTTTAAGAATGTGAAATGTCAGAATATTAGTAGAGAGAATTATGTATTTCCTCTTTAATTTTTTTCATCACATTCCCAGTGGGTCAGAAGTTTACATACACTCAATTAGTATTTGGTAGCATTGCCTTTAAATTGTTTAACTTGGGTCAAACATTTTGGGTTGCCTTCAACAAGCTTCGCACGATACGTTGGGTGAATTTTGGCCCATTCCTCCTGACAGAGTTGGTGTAACTGAGTCAGGTTTGTAGGCCTCCTTGCTCACACACGCTTTTTCCGTTCTGCCCACAGATTTTCTATAGGATTGAGGTCAGGGCTTTGTGATGGCCACTTCAATACCTTGACTTTGTTGCCCTTAAGCCATTTTGCCACATCTTTGGAAGTATGCTTGGGGTCATTGTTCATTTGGAAAACCCAGGCTTTAACTTCCTGAATGATGTCTTGAGATGTTGCTTCAATACAGCCACATACTTTTCCTTCCTCATGAAGCCATCTATTTTGTGAAGTGCACCAGTCCCTCCTGCAGCAGAGCACCTCCACAACATGATGCTGCCACCCCCGTGCTTCACGGTTGGGATGGTGTTCTTCGGCTTGCAAGCTTCCCCCTTTTTCCTCCAAACATAACGATGGTCATTAATGGCCAAACAGTTCTATTTTTGTTTCATCAGACCAGAGGACATTTCTACAAAAAGTACGATCTTTGTCCCCAAGTGCAGTTGCAAACCGTAGTCTGGCTTTTTTATGGCAGTTTCAGAGCAGTGGCTTCTTTCTTGCTGAGCGGCCTTTCAGGTTATGTCGATATAGGACTCGTTTTTTACTGTGGATATAGATACTTTTGTACCTGTTTCCTTTAGCATCTTCACAAGGTCCTTTGCTGTTGTTCTGGGATTGATTTGCACTTTTCGCACCAAAGTACTAGGAGACAGAACGCGCCTCCTTCCTGAGCGGTATGACGGCTGCGTGGTCCCATGGTGTTTATACTTGCGTACTATTGTTTGTACAGATGAACGTGGTACCTTCAGGCATTTGGAAATTGCTCCCAATGATTAATCAGATTTGTGGTGGTCTACAATTTTTTCTGAGGTCTTGGCTGATTTCTTTTGATTTTCCCATGATGTCAAGCAAAGATACACCGAGTTTGAAGGTGGACCTTGAAATACGTCCACAGGTACTCCTCCAATTGACTCAAATGATGTCAATTAGCCTATCAGAAGCTTCTAAAGCCATGACATCCTTTTCTGGAATTTTCCAAGCTGTTTAAAGGCACAGTCAACTTAGTGTATGTAAACATCTGACCTACTGGAATTGTGATACAGTGAATTATACGTGAAATAATCTGTCTGAAAAGACTTGTCAAGACAAATAGTCAAGACAAACGATTTAAGTGCCTTTGAACGGGGTATGGTAGTAGGTGCCAGGCGTATCGGTTTGTGTCAAAAATGCAACACTGCTAGGGTTTTCACACTTAACAGTTTCCCTTGTGTATCAAGAATACTACACCAGCCAAAGGACATCCAGACAACTTGACACAACTGTGGGAAGCATTGGAGTCATCATGAGCCAGCATCCCTGTGGAACGCTTTCAACACCAAGTAGAGTCCATTCCTCAACGAATTGAGGCTGTTCTGGGGGCAAGGCTTAAAGGCTTAACAAGAGACATCAATAAGGGATCATAGCTTTCACCTGGATTCAAATGGGATCATAGCTATCACCTGGATTCAAATGGGATCATAGCTATTACCTGGATTCAAATGGTCATTCTATGTCATGGAAAGAACAGATGTTCCTAATGTTTGTACACTAATTGAAAACACCATGAGAGACAGTTTCATCATAGTTTCATTCATTTTTTGTGACTGAACTTGAAGAAACGTTCAAAGCTCTTGAAATTTTCCAGATTGACTGACCGTCATGTTTTAATGTATTGATGGACTGTCGTTTCTCTTTGCTTATTTCAGCTGGGTGCTATCTGCTGTATACCACTCCTACCTTGTCACAACACAACTGATTGGCTCAAATGCCTTAATAAGAAGGAAAGAAATTCCACAAATTAACTTTTAACAAGGCACACCTTTTCATTGAAATACATTCCAGGTGACTACCTCATGAAGCTTGTTGAGAGAATGCCAAGAGTGTGCAAAGCTGTCATCAAGGCAAAGGGTGGCTACTTCGAAGCATCTCAAATATTTAAAAAAAAAATGGTTTAACACTTTTTGGGTTACTATGTGATTCCATATGTGTTATTTAATCATTTTGATGTCTACACTATTATTTTACAATGTTGAAAATAGTCAAAATAAAGAAAAACTCTGGAATGAGTAGGTGTGTCTAAACCTTTGACTGGTATACATAACTATAGGACTGTTTTATAGGGGAATTACCTTGGGATATACAAGAGAAATGCAGATGTTAGTTGCCTTTATAATTTGCTTATGGCTCTCATAGGTGCGGGGGGTTACGATGCTAGCTGTTTAAAATGATCTTGCTCTCTCTCTCTCTCTTTCCCACCTTATAAAAATGTGTACTGCATTCCTCCAATGGGGGTGGCCATGGAGTTGCACTTGTGGAGTCCATGTGTGGTGTGTAAAAACCACCCATAGACAATTAAAACTTCAAGCCCTGGTTATGTGTGGATATGTGTGGGTGACTACATGAGGTGTAGACAGAGAGAGAGAGGTCTGCCAAAGGATACATAGGGTGTTCAGTTACTGTGTTTAGTTGTACAGCAGCTAGTAAGATCATCAGTGGACTCACAGTGTGAGGCCATACTCACTGCCAGATTCCTTAACACACAAGTGAATGTGGAACATAAAACAACAGTACACAGAAAACAGAATCCTCAAAACATAGTAGGTATGAAATGATGTAGTTCCATAAATCATCAAGGACCACACAGAACTGAAAACACACAAGAGACACAGAAGCCCCAGCGTATACGCTCTCATTTGTAAGATCTGCTTCTCAATGAGCCATGAGACAGAATAACACACACTATGTGGTCCTCCCTGCGGCCACAGCACTAAAACTATTCTAGTGTTTTTGTGGACTTTGACTCTCCTTGTTTCCTTATTTTAACTGGGATTAGAGAATCCACGACATACACTTTTATTGGGTTATATTAGAACACTGGCAGAGAAGGGGGGCTTATTGTACTCTCTGAACTCTAAAGCTTGTCCCATGCTTCCCAGTCAGAACAGTTTGGCATATATTATGAAGACATTGTGTGATGTTTTTGTTTGTTTTGGTGTTCGGCAGGTTTTATGAAAGGCAGTTCGTGCACACAGAATGTTTTCTTGTGCAGGGCTTGGTGTGGGCTAACCCGTGTTGGTCTTGGTGTGGGCTGGCCCATGTTGGTTTGGTGTGGGCTGGTCAATGTTGGTTTGGTGCCCTCTAGCCTGTGTTGGATAGATGTAGGCTAGCCCGTCTTGGGCTTGGTTGTGTTATTGACTGTTTTTGTATTTTAATGTGTGATGTACTACATTTACAATCATTTAAAAGTATGTGGACACGTGCTCGTGGAACATCTCATCCCAAAATCATGTGCATTAATATGGAGTTGGTCCCCAATTTGCTGATGAAACTGTGGGTTTGCACAACCAAATCATTTCTGTGCAAACTGTCAGAAACCGTCTCAGGGAAGCTCATCTGCATGCTTGTCGTCCTCACCAGGGTCTTGACTGACTGACTGCAGTTCGACGTTGTAACCAGCTTCAGTGGGCAAATGCTCACCTTCGATGGGCACTGGCACGCTGGAGAAGTGTGCTCTTCAAGGATTAATCCTGGTTTCAACTGTACCGGGCAGATAGCAGACAGTGTGTATGACATTGTGTGGGCGAGCGATTTGCTGATGTCAACATTGTGAACAGAGTGCCCCATGGTGGCTGTGGGGTTATGGTATGGGCAGGCATAAGCTACAGACAACGATGGCAATTTCAATGCACAGAGGTGGTGGTGGTGATGAGATCCTAAGGCCCATTGTCGTGCCATTCATCAGCCGCCATCACCTTATGTTTCAGCATGATAATGCACGGCCACATGTCGCAAGGATCTGTACACAATTCCTGGAAGCTGAAAATGTCCCAGTTCTTCCATGGCCTGCATGCTCACCAGACATGTCACCCATTGAGCATGTTTGGAATGCTCTTGATCACCGGGTACAACAGCATGTTCCAGTTCTCGCCAATATCCAGAAACTTCGCACAGTAATTGAAGAGAAGTGGGACAACATTCCACAGGCCACAATCAACAGCCTGATCAACTCTATGCGAAGGAGGCCTCCCGGGTGGCGCAGTGGTTAAGGGCGCTGTACTGCAGTGCCAGCTGTGCCATCAGAGTCCCTGGTTTCGCCCAGGCTCTGTCGTAACCGGCCGCGACCGGGAGGTCCGTGGGGCGACGCACAATTGGCCTAGCGTCGTCCGGGTTAGGGAGGGCTTGGTCGGTAGGGATGTCCTTGTCTCATCGCGCACCAGCGACTCCTGTGGCGGGCCGGGCGCAGTGCGTGCTAACCAAGGTTGCCAGGTGCACGGTGTAGCCTCCGACACATTGGTGCGGCTGGCTTCCGGGTTGGATGCGCGCTGTGTTAAGAAGCAGTGCGGCTGGTTGGGTTGTGTATCGGAGGACGCACGACTTTCAACCTTCGTCTCTCCCGAGCCCGTATGGGAGTTGTAGCGATGAGACAAGATAGTAGCTACTACAACAATTGGATACCATGAAATTGGGGAGAAAAAGGGGTAAAAAAATAAAATAAAATACTCTATGCGAAGGAGATGTGTCCCGCTGCATGAGGAAAATGATGGTCACGCCAGATACTGATTGGTTTTCAGATCCCCGCCCCTCCCTTTTTTTAAGGTACACTACATGATCGAACATTTCATTCCAAAATCATGGGCATTAATATGGAGCTGTTCCCCCCTTTGCTGATATAACAGCCTCCGCTGTTCTGGGAAGGCTTACCACTGGAACATTGCTGCGGGGACTTGCTTCCATTCAGCCACAAGAGAATTAGTGAGGTCGGGCACTGATGTTGGACGATTAGGCCTGGCTTGCAGTCGGCGTTGCAATTCATCCCAAAAGTGTTCTATGGGGTTGAGATCAGGGCTCGGTGCAGGCCAGTCAAGTTCTTCCACACAGATCTCGACAAACCATTTCTATATGAACCTCGCTTTGTGCATGGGGGTATCGTCATGCTGAAACAAGAAAGGGCTTTCCCCAAACTGTTGCCACAAAGTTGGAAGCACAGAATCATCTAAAATGTCATGGTGTGCTGTAGCGATTTCACTTCACTGGAAATATGTTATCACGCTAGTCGTTTAGAATGATTTCATATACATTTTAAGTGTGTGACTCTCTTTCTTCTTGTAAGAATGTTATCTGCATTCCTCCAATGAGGGTGGGGCATGGAGTTACACTTGTGGAGTCCATGTGTGGTGTGTGAAAACCATCCACAGACAATTAAACCTCAAGCCCTGGTATGTGTAGATATGTGTGGGAGAGTACATGAGGCATAGGTAGAGAGAGAGAGAAAGAGAGAGAGAGATGTCAGCCAAAAGATACATAGGGTGTTCAGTAACTGTAGTTAGTCGTACAGCAGCTAATAAGGTCATCAGTGGACTCTCAGTGTGAGGCCATTATCACTGCCAGATTCTTTAATACACAAGTGAATGCGGAACATAAAACAACAGTCTACACAGAAAACTAAATCCGCAAAACATAATGGATGTTATGTTATAATTATATTTAAGTGATAATGCCCTCAAAGCCAGTGTTTGGAGGATATATTGCCATGGGTATTGTTAACCATGCAAATCGTGCCAATCTATCCTCTAAACACCGGCTTTGAGGGCATTGTCACTTTTATACAATGGGTTACCAACATATTCAAATAATTGACACATTTTCATTCAAAATGTTATTTTGATTAATTTATTCATACTATTTCATCCTTCAGCAAAATATAGTCCTGACACAAATCTAGGGTTTCTACAGATGCGACACAGTTGTTCAATCTTTTTGTTCTGTATCTATGGACGTGACCCAGTCGTTCAGGCTGTTTGTTCTGTATCTATGGACGCGACCCAGTCGTTCATTCTAAATGTTTCATTGCCATACTGGCTGGTAACATTCTTATCCCTTGCTTGCTAGCTAGCCAACTACGGCTAATTTACAGTCACGTCAAAAGGTGAAGCCAGAATAATAGGAAAGTAGCCACATTGGCATTTGTTTAAGCTGTTTAAACATTTATTTGGATGCATCCATAACAATAAACTGATGAGCCGCGATTTCGTCTGACATGGAAAATGTGCTCTCTCGTCAGGACACTATTATTCAGAGGAACTATCCAATAACACAACTACAGTAACATAATCACTTCAAAGTGAAGCTGGAAAGATCGCAAATTAGCTGCGATTCATTTTACCTTTTTTCAATTGACATTTTTTTTGTATATATCCATAAAAATGATGCCAGCTGAATCATGATTTCAACTGGCTGAGAAACGCTGCCTGCCTGTCTGTCTCATCCCGACTCACCACCAAATCTGTAGCGGTTTCACCTTTTTCACATAAAGAAAGTCATGGCTCTCTCTATTACTATGGGACAGCAGGAGCTCAAATTTGAATATTGAAACAATGTTGCAAATGTCAGAGAGACAGACAGAAAGATTTATACAAATCTCTTTTGAAAACTAAATGTTAGTCTAAAAGAAATGTGAGATAATGTCTAGATGCTTTTTATAGTGCAGATCAAGTTCATAAATTGCTTGGCTGGGCTGATGAGACAATGGATTGCGCAGTCAGATGGAACAGTGTAAATAAGCATTTTCACATCATCGATTTAGCCGGTGGCAACTTGTGGAATAGACACCAGCACGATTCATGATTAGACCCACCGTTGTATAAAGTTCCATGAATCATAGGGACCACACAGAACTGAAAACACACAAGAGACACAGAAGCCCCAGCATATACGCTCTCATTTGTAAGATCTGCATGCTTCTCAATAAGCTGTGAGACAGAATAGCACACACTATGTGGTCCTCCCTGCGTTCACAAAGCTAAAACTATTAACACGTTTATTGGCCTAGATTAGAACACTTGCAGAGAAGGGCTTATTGTACTCTCTGAACTCTAAAACCTGTCCCATGCTTCCCAGTCGGAACAGTTTGCGCATATATTATGAAGACATTGTGTGACGTTTTTGTTGGCCTAGATTAGAACACTTGTAGAGAAGGGGGCATACCCGGCTCCATGAAGGGGCTAAAGGGGGCTTAAGCCCTCTCAGTTTTAGTTTTATGTCCTTATATAAATAGCAAAACAGTTTAAATGATTGAACGACAGGTTGGCGAAAATAAAATAAAAATCTGTGTGTAGGGGTCTACGGAAAGCCACTGGGCAGTTAGGGATGACTCCTTTGGTTTTCCATAAAAAGTGGGGAAAATGCTTCTCATCTCTGTGGTGGGCTAAAGGAATAACATGATATGCCTCCACCTGTAATATTTGATCTTGATTAATAAGGGTGGGGTCAAGTGTACCGTTGAAGCTGCTTCACACAACTCTGCCTCACGCTCCACCACTACTGAGTTTAGTTAGCTTCTTAGCCAGCTGTAAAAAGGGTTAGTGTTATTAGCCTTAGCCTATTTAGCTAGCTCGAACCAGCTAATCTTCCACGATGGATATCAGAAATTGACTTCGCCAAAGTATCCAAACAAAGGAGAAGGAGAGCGATGAGCAGCAGCATCAAACCATGAGACAGCTGCCAAGCCGCTGCCGAGCTCCAGCTAATGTATTTAATGGTTCATAGGAAGAGAGTGGCTGGAATACTCGGTTGCTGCAGATTGCGGCATTTTGTTTTCCATGTAGAAAGTTCTGTGCTGGGTCCAATGCTAACGCAGACAAGGCTTTCAACAAAGCTCGGTATTTTGAAGAATGCTATTGATACTACCAAAAGATTTGCTAGGCACCCATCAAGCAAAGAGCGTTTGAAATGCACTGCACCATGGAAAGAAAAACAACTTCAAAGTGCAATGAGAAACATTAGTGTCAACACTTGTTAATGATAGCCTTCGCATGTATTTGTCAGCGATTGTGGACGTTATTGAGTTCCTTGTTTCAAACCAGCAACCATTGAGGAGGACATTGGACACGATAGAGTCAAGAGGGGAGGGGGCAGTGGACTTTTTCTGTCTATGATGGAATATACTCTCTGAAAATAAATGAACTTTGCAAGGGGTTTAGCACCATACCCCACAATGCCACATACACGTCACACATATTAAAAATGAAATCATAGGGCTCATAAGTGAGATTGTTACTGAGGAAGTAGGTAATGAAATCTGAGAATCTTAGTACACACTGAAGATAGACGGGACCAAGGCTCCTTCTGGATGTAGAAATAGAGAGAGCCATGACTTTCTAGATGTGCAAAGGTGAAACCACTTCTGGATCTAAGAGAAACATATTTGCTGGAAGCTGAGTTTAATGTCGCTCGCCAGTTTTTGTAGACTGAAATTGCACACTCTGGCTACTTAAAAAAAAAAAAAAATCTTGTATATATCCAGAATAATTAGGACAGCTGAATCATGATTTTGACTGGCTAAGAAACACTGCCTGCCTGACTGTCTCGTCCTGATTCACCACCAAATCTGTAGCGGTTTCACCTTTTTCACATAAAGAAAGTCATGGCTCTCTCTATTTCTACATCCAGAAGGATCCTTGGTCCCGTCTACCTTCAGTGTGTATGATTCTCTAGCCCGGTCTCCACTATGCCGACCGTGTTTACTGCACTGAAACATGGATTGACCTTTGTGGTGTCCACAGCTAAATGCGAAAATGAATTGTCCACTTTGACAAACATGTGTAGTCAGCAAAGAAGAAGCATGCTACACCTGAAAGCTCAACTAATCCAATTGGTAGTTGAGGGGGACACGGGTGGGCCCCAGTGGCAATACATTTGTAAAAACCAAAGCTTACCTTGGCTTGGAAGAGTTCCAGTGTTGTGTTGGATAGTCATAGCTTGGAAAGACAGTACCGTGCAGTACCGAAGAGCCCTTACTGCTGCTCGATCATCCTATTTTTCTAACTTAATTGACGAAAATAAGAACAATCCAAAATTCCTTTTTGATACTGTCGCAAAGCTAACTAAAAAGCAGCATTCCCCAAGAGAGGATGGCTTTCACTTCAGAAGTGATAAATTCATGAACTTCTTTGAGGAAAAGATCATGATTATTAGAAAGCAAATTACGGACTCCTCTTTAAATCTGCGTATTCCTTCAAAGCTCAGTTGTCCTGAGTCTGCACAACTCTGCCAGGACCTAGGATCAAGAGAGACGCTCAAGTGTTTTAGTACTATATCTCTTGACACAATGATGAAAATAATCATGGCCTCTAAACCTTCAAGCTGCATACTGGACCCTATTCCAACTAAACGACTGAAAGAGCTGCTTCCTGTGCTTGGCCTTCCTATGTTGAACATAATAAACGGCTCTCTATCCACCGGATGTGTGCCAAACTCACTAAAAGTAGCAGTAATAAAGCCTCTCTTGAAAAATCCAAACCTTGACCCAGAAAATATAAAAAACTATCGGCCTATATCGAATCTTCCATTCCTCTCAAAAATTTTAGAAAAGGCTGTTGCGCAGCAACTCACTGCCTTCCTGAAGAAAAACAATGTATACGAAATGCTTCAGTCTGGTTTTAGGCCCCATCATAGCACTGAGACTGCACTTGTGAAGTTGGTAAATTACCTTTTAATGGCATCAGACCGAGGCTCTGCATCTGTCCTCGTGCTCCTAGACCTTAGTGCTGCTTTTGATACCATCGATCACCACATTCTTTTGGAGAGATTGGAAACCCAAATTGGTCTACACGGACAAGTTCTGGCCTGGTTTAGATCTTATCTGTCGGAAAGATATCAGTTTGTCTCTGTGAATGGTTTGTCCTCTGACAAATCAACTGTAAATTTCGGTGTTCCTCAAGGTTCCGTTTTAGGACCACTATTGTTTTCACTATATATTTTACCTCTTGGGGATGTCATTCGAAAACGTAATGTTAACTTTCACTGCTATGCGGATGACACACAGCTGTACATTTCAATGAAACATGGTGAAGCCCCAAAATTGCCCTCACTAGAAGCATGTGTTTCAGACATAAGGAAGTGGATGGCTGCAAACTTTCTACTTTTAAACTCGGACAAAACAGAGATGCTTGTTCTAGGTCCCAAGAAACAAAGAGATCTTCTGTTGAATCTGACAATTAATCTTAATAGTTGTACAGTCGTCTCAAATAAAACTGTGAAGGACCTCGGCGTTACTCTGGACCCTGATCTCTCTTTTGAAGAACATATCAAGACCATTTCAAGGTCTTTTTTCCATCTACGTAACATTGCAAAAATCAGAAACTTTCTGTCCAAAAATGATGCAGAAAAATTAATCCATGCTTTTGTCACTTCTAGGTTAGACTACTGCAATGCTCTACTTTCCGGCTACCCGGATAAAGCACTAAATACATTTCAGTTAGTGCTAAATACGGCTGCTAGAATCCTGACTAGAACCCAAAAAATTTATCATATTACTCCAGTGCTAGCCTCCCTACACTGGCTTCCTGTCAAAGCAAGGGCTGATTTCAAGGTTTTACTGCTAACCTACAAAGCATTACATGGGCTTGCTCCTACCTATCTCTCTGATTTGCTCCTGCCGTACATACCTACACGTACGCTATGGTCACAAGACGCAGGCCTCCTAATTGTCCCTAGAATTTCTAAGCAAACAGCTGGAGGCAGGGCTTTCTCCTATAGAGCTCCATTTTTATGGAAAGGTCTGCTTACCCATGTCAGAGACGCAAACTCGGTCTCAACCTTTAAGTCTTTACTGAAGACTCATCTCATATGATTGAGTGTAGTCTGGCCCAGGAGTGGGAAGGTGAACGGAAAGGCTCTGGAGCAACGAACCGTCCTTGCTGTCTCTGCCTGGCCGGTTCCCCTCTTTCCACTGGGATTCTCTGCCTCTAACCCTATTACAGGGGCTGAGTCACTGGCTTACTGGGGCTCTCATACCGTCCCTGGGAGGGGTGTGTCACCTGAGTGGGTTGAGTCACTGATGTGGTCATCCTGTCTGGGTTGGCGCCCCCCCCCTTGGGTTGTGCCGTGGCGGAGATCTTTGTGGGCTATACTCAGCCTTGTCTCAGGATGGTAAGTTGGTGGTGGAAGATATCCCTCTAGTGGTGTGGGGGCTGTGCTTTGGCAAAGTGGGTGGGGTTATATCCTTCCTGTTTGGCCCTGTCTGGGGGTGTTCTTGGATGGGGCCACAGTGTCTCCTGACTCCTCCTGTCTCAGCCTCCAGTATTTATGCTGCAGTAGTTTATGTGTCAGGGGCTAGGGTCGGCTTGTTATATCTGGAGTACTTCTCCTATCCTATTCGGTGTCCTGTGTGAATTTAAGTGTGCTCTCTCTAATTCTCTCTTTCTTTCTCTCTCTCGGAGGACCTGAGCCCTAGGACCATGCCTCAGGACTACCTGACATGATGACTCCTTGCTGTCCCCAGTCCACCTGGCCGTGCTGCTGCTCCAGTTTCAACTGTTCTGCCTTATTATTATTCGACCATGCTGGTCATTTATGAACATTTGAACATCTTGGCCATGTTCTGTTATAATCTCCACCCGGCACAGCCAGAAGAGGACTGGCCACCCCACATAGCCTGGTTCCTCTCTAGGTTTCTTCCTAGGTTTTTGCCTTTCTAGGGAGTTTTTGCTAGCCACCGTGCTTCTACACCTGCATTGCTTGCTGTTTGGGGGTTTGGCTGGGTTTCTGTACAGCACTTTGAGATATCAGCGGATGTACGAAGGGCTATATAAATACATTTGATTTGATTTGATTTGATAGCCAGCTAGCTAACATAACATCCCTCTGTTTGAGAAGGGTGTCTGAGTAGACCAACTAGCTAGCTGCATTTGTTAGCTAAGTACGTCCTCCTTCATTTTTGAATAAAATAATTTGTTCAAAACTGTTAAACTATTGTCTTTCTCCTCACAACATGTTATGCACTGATGTGCTTGCTAGCTGTAGCTTATGCTTTCAGTACTAGATTCATGATCTGACCATTTGATTGGGTGGACAACGTGTCAGTTCATGCTGCAGGAGCTCTGATAGGTTGGAAGACGTTCTCCAGAAGTTGTCATAATTACTGTGTAAGTCTATAGAATGGGGTGAGAACCATGAGTCTCCTAGGTTTTGTATTGAAGTCAATGTACCCAGAGGAGCACAGAAGTTAGCTGGCTACACCGTGGTGCTACCCTACAGAGTGCTGTTGAGGCTACTGTGGACCTTCATTGAAAAACAATGAAGTGTTTTAATCAATTATTTGGTGGCGTGAATATATTTAGTATAGCTTTATCTATAACTTTTCAAATGTTTAAAAAAACATCTTTTTTTATGAAATTCACTTAGGAGGATGGTCCTCCCCTTCGTTCTCTGAGAAGACTGTTTTAGACATGAGTCTGCAGGACCTCCGCCAGCCAAAAAAGCTAAGTAACATTAACCCTTCTAATTGCAGTCGCTGTACTCTTAATATGCAGGAGAACTATCGCCTTATGGTGAGGATAGCCGAGTTTGCAAGCCCACCTTCAGACGCAATCGTAAGGTAAGGGTAATTTAAGTGTAGGAAAGGATGAAACAGCATCCGTGCCACCAGTAAGTACAGGTAGTAGTGTTAATCTCCCCACACAGTCCCCGTCGGACAATTTTCTCACGGCTTCTGGAAAGAAATGTTGTCGGAATGCTCAACCGGTGTCACTCATTCAGCCGATAGAAACCACGCCTAGCAATGAGTCAGAGCCTGAGCATTCTCGGGTCTCTCCTCCACCTGTTACGGGGTCTGAGCCACCGAAGCCCCCTAACCATTACCTATGACAAATTGAAAACCCTAGTCATTGGCAACTTCATTACCCGCAATATTAGACTTAAAAATAATCATCCAGCGATCACACATTGTTTACCAGAGGGCAGGGATACCGACATAAAGTCTGAAGATGGTGCTGGGGATATAGGGATATCATTTTAAGTGCCAGTGGAAACGGGATTAAAAGGTAGTAATAAAGCCTCTCCTGAAAAAGCCAAAACTTGACCCAGAAAATAACTTTCCCACCTATGTCGAATCTCCCATTCCTCTCAAACGTTTTAGAAAAAGCGGTTGCCAAGCAACTCACTGCCTCACATTTAATGCAAATTAAATGTTCCAGTCTGGTTTTAGACCCCATTATAGTACTGAGACCACACTCGTGAAGGTGGTTACCATATAATGGCATCAGACCATGGCTCTGCGTCTGTCCTCATGCTCCTAGACCGTAGTACCACTTCGACACCATCGATCAACACATTATTTTGGAGAGATTGGAAACCAGAATTGGTCAACGTGGACAAGTTCTTGTCTAGTTTAGAGCTTATCTGTTAGAAAGATATCAGTTCGTCTCTGTGGATGGTTTGTCCTCTGATAAATCCATGATGTTCCTCAAGGTTCCGTTCTAGGACCACTATAGTTTTCACTATATATGCTAACTCTTGGTGATGTCATTTGGAATCATAATGTCAACTTTCACTGCTATGCAGACGTCACACAGTTGTACATTTTGATGAAACATGGTAAAACCCCAAAATTGCCTAAATTGGAAGCCTTTGTTTCAGACGTAAGGAAGTGAGTGACTGCAATTGTTTAACTTTTACGCTCGGACTAAACAGAGATGCTAGTTCTAGGTCCCAAGAAACAAAGAGATCTGTTGTCGGATATGACAATGAATCTTACTGGTTATACAGTTGTCTCAAATAAAACTGTGAAGGACCTCGACGTTACTCTGGAAGCTGATCTCTCTTTTGACGAACATATAAAAAAATATTTAAAGAGCAGCCTTTTTCCATCTTCGTAACGGGCCGAAGGGCGGCAGAAAGCGAGCGCTGACCGCCACCGCAGTGAGGCCCCGGTGTTCGTCTGGCTCTCGACCCGAAACCTGCCCCTCCGCCTGCCCTGCCGTAAGCTGGATCCGCAGTTTGTGGGGCCATTTAAAGTCCTGAGGAGAATAAACTAGGTGTGTTATAGGTTACAGCTCCCCCTTATTACCATATTAACCTCTCAATTCATGTGTCTCTCCTCAGGCCGGTGGTAGATGGTCCGCCCCCCCTCCATATTGGATTCCAGGTGTCGGGTGAGGGGCCTGCAGTACCTCGTGGATTGGGTGGGTACGGTCCGGAGGAGAGATGCTGGGTACCGGTGGAGGACGTCTTGGACCCATCTCTGCTGAGTGAGTTTCACCGCCTTCATCCGGAACTCCCTGCTTCTCGTCCTCCGGGTCGTCCTTGTTTGTGTCTGTGTGTATTGTTTACACCTGTGTCCTATTAGTTGATTTTGGTGGGTTTATTTACCTTCGCTGCCTGTTAGTCTTTGTGCGGGATTGTTTTGCTGTCTTTTTTTTCTCTTTCACACGGCAGTTGTACCGGTTTGGTATATGTGTAGGAGTAGAGGTTTCTCCCCGTGTGTATCGTTTATTCTCCCCGTGTGTATCGTTTATCCCTGGGTGTGGCGACCTCGTTTGGGCGTATTCCCCCCCATGTTGTTGTTGAGTTGGGACTTTCGGAATAAACTGTTGTGCCACTGGGACTTCCTTGCTCTCCTGCTCCTGATTCCTGCACGTCCCTCCTTCAAAAAGGCACTTAACAAGTTTCCCATTTTAAATATTTGGAACTAGATATATTTCCTTCTTTAGATAAAACCATTGCCAGAAGCTTTAACAGAACGCTCAAATGAATTCAATCCATCCTCAGTAGATGAACTAACATCGCAGTTGCTTTAAGCGCCAGAATATCTATCTAATGAATATATTGCCACGGCTGAATTTTTGTAGTTGAATGCTTCCCATGGCTCCTCCTTCTGGCTATTGGGATAACATTCCTAGTGCAGTTTCAAAATGTATATGGTAAAGTAAACGATACTGAATAAAATTAACACATTTACAAAGAGGGAAAAATGTAGGAGGACTATCTGTACATCATTTAAAAAAATGTATTTCCACGCTCTAGCATTTGACCCCATCCAAAATTGGTTTAGACATGACTCTTCTGCCCCCTGGCTGAGTATAGAGAGACATATGGTGTCTCCTATTGCCCTGGAAGAGGTGGTCTTCACTGATATATCCTTTAAACAATGTAAAGTATGCTTTGGTTCTGTTATTGCTCACACCATTTCTATTGGGCGCAAAATTGAAAAACAATGTAACTGGGATTCAAAATGGCATGCCCATACTCCAATATTTCACAATAATGCCTTGTGATCTGGAGGGCGGCCTTTTGTATCCCCCCCCAATGTTCCAAATGTGGAATCCGTACCCTTACCAATATCATGGACAGCAATGGTTTGAGAACATTCCAAGGTTTATAAGACACATACATACCAGACAACTCCTTTTTTCTATATTTACAACTTAGGTCAAGCTATGCTGGCCTATGGAGTCTCTTGGGGAAACCCAAATACCGAAATATCCAATGGGAGCATTTATAAATAAATTATCTAGGCTCCCAAAAGGACTGACCTTTATAATATATAAACAACTTTTGGAAAGCTCATATTCTGAGCTAGCTATTAAAAAAGTATGGTCCACAGATCTAATTGAATCTTAGCCACGCGTTAACTGGTAAAGAATATGGAAAATGTATTGATACATTTTAAGTTTGTTAAAAGACTGTATTTAACACCAAGGAAGTGTTTTTCAAGGAAATTGGCCCCAACTCCCATCTGTTCACTGTGTCCCCTCAGTTAAATGCTTCTGGGGCAAAGTAACAAAATTCATTTAGAAGTGCATGAATTAAAATATTCAAGGCTTTCCATCTATTATGTTACTTAATGGTGATAACCCGTTGAATCTCTCAATCAATCAGAGAAGATTACTTCTGAAATGCAAAAATGAGTTTCCTCTAAGATGGAAACCACCTCACACATTCCCATTTAACCAGTGGATACAGTTATTTTTAGATGTTCAAAACTATAATAACCGACAGCTAGAATGAATGGTGCTAATCATGAAACAATTGAGGCCTGGACAAATAAACTTGACTCTGTAAAGAACAATCTCAGCTAAATCCCCATGTCCCTTTTTCAGGACCCTGCCTTTCAAAGCTCATTTGTAAAAATCCAAATAACTTTACATATCTTCATTGTAAAGGGTTTAAACATTGTTTCCCATGCTTGTTCAATGAACCATAAACAGTTAATGAACATGCACCTGTGGAACGGTCATTAAGACAGCTTACAGACAGTAGGCAATTAAGGTCACAGTTATGAAAACTTAGGACACTAAAGAGGCCTTTCTACTGACTCTGAAAAACACCAGAAGAAAGTTGCCCAGGGTCCCTGCTCATCTGCGTGAACATGCCTTAGGCATGCTGCAAGGAGGCATGAGGACTGTAGATATGGCCATGGCAATAAATTGCAATGTTCTTCACTGACAAGTTGCGGTTTTGTCTCACCAGGGGTGATGGTCGGATTTGCGTTTATCGTCGAAGGAATGAGCGTTACACCGAGGCCTGTACACTGGAGCGGGATCGATTTGGAGGTGGAGGGTCCGTCATGGTCTGAGGTGGTGTGTCACAGCATCATCGGACTGAGCTTGTTTTCCTTGCAGGCAATCTCAACGCTGTTTCTTTTGATTTTGACCCCCCCTGTTGTTCAGGGACACATTATTCCATTTCTGTTAGTCACATGTCTGTGGAACTTGTTGAGTTTACAGTGCATTGCGAAAGTATTCGGCCCCCTTGAACTTTGCAACCTTTTGCCACATTTCAGGCTTCAAACATAAAGATATAAAACTGTATTTTTTTGTGAAGAATCAACAACAAGTGGGACACAATCATGAAGTGGAACGACATGTATTGGATATTTCAAACTTTTTTAACAAATCAAAAACTGAAAAATTATTCAGCCCCCTTAAGTTAATACTTTGTAGCATCACCTTTTGCTGCGATTACAGCTGTAAGTCGCTTGGGGTATGTCTCTATCAGTTTTGCACATCGAGAGACTGACATTTTTTCCCATTCCTCCTTGCAAAACAGCTCGAGCTCAGTGAGGTTGGATGGAGAGCATTTGTGAACAGCAGTTTTCAGTTCTTTCCACAGATTCAGGTCTGGACTTTGACTTGGCCATTCTAACACCTGGATATGTTTATTTTTGAACCATTCCATTGTAGATTTTGCTTTATGTTTTGGATCATTGTCTTGTTGGAAGACAAATCTCCGTCCCAGTCTCAGGTCTTTTGCAGACTCCATCAGGTTTTCTTCCAGAATGGTCCTCTATTTGGCTCCATCCATCTTCCCATCAATTTTAACCATCTTCCCTGTCCCTTCTGAAGAAAAGCAGGCCCAAGCAATGATACTGCCACCACTATGCTTGACAGTGGGGACGTTGTGTTCAGGGTGATGAGCTGTGTTGCTTTTACGCCAAACATAACGTTTTGCATTGTTGCCAAAAAGTTCAATTTTGGTTTCATCTGACTAGAGCACCTTCTTCCACATGTTTGGTGTTACTCCCAGGTGGCTTGTGGCAAACTTTAAACGACACTTTTTATGGATATCTTTAAGAAATGGCTTTCTTCTTGCCACTCTTCCATAAAGGCCAGATTTGTGCAATATACGACTGATTGTTGTCCTATGGACAGAGTCTCCCACCTCAGCTGTAGATCTCTGCAGTTCATCCAGAGTGATCATGGGCCTCTTGGCTGCATCTCTGATCAGTCTTCTCCTTGTATGAGCTGAAAGTTTAGAGGGACGGCCAGGTCTAGGTAGATTTGCAGTGGTCTGATACTCCTTCCATTTCAATATTATCTCTTGCACAGTGCTCCTTGGGATGTTTAAAGCTTGGGAAATCTTTTTGTATCCAAATCCAGCTTTAAACTTCTTCACAACAGTATCTCGGACCTGCCTGGTGTGTTCCTTGTTCTTCATGATGCTCTCTGCGCTTTTAACGGACCTCTGAGACTATCACAGTGCAGGTGCATTTATACAGAGACTTGATTACACACAGGTGGATTGTATTTATCATCATTAGTCATTTAGGTCAACATTGGATCATTCAGAGATCCTCACTGAACTTCTGGAGAGAGTTTGCTGCACTGAAAGTAAAGGGGCTGAATAATTTTGCACGCCCAATTTTTCAGTTTTTGATTTGTTAAAAAAGTTTGAAATATCCAATAAATGTCGTTCCACTTCATGATTGTGTCCCACTTGTTGTTGATTCTTCACAAAAAAATACAGTTTTATATCTTTATGTTTGAAGCCTGAAATGTGGCAAAAGGTCGCAAAGTTCAAGGGGGCCGAATACTTTCGCAAGGGACTGTATGTCTCAGTTGTTGAATCTTGTTATGTTCATACAAATATTTACACATGTTAAGTTTGCTGACAGTAAACGCAGGTGACTGTGAGAGGACATTTCTGTATTTGCTGTGTTTAGTTATAAATATATTTATTTTAACTTTTGTAACTTTCTTTGCTTTCAGGCCAACGGGGAAGGGGTGGTACGGTAAGGGGTGGGAAGGAGTGGGAGGCATGCTTTCTTTGTGGTGGGGCGCGAGGTTAGAATGGCGGGGTGGGAAGTATGGTATCCGAGTGGGGAAGGAGAATGTGGGTGGGTGGATGAGGACTGAGAGGGAAAATGGGACGGGGTTATCTTCATATTCATTTAGAAAAAAAAAGAAAAATAGCTGTATATGCCCCCTCTGAATTTCTTTTTTTTACAAAAAAAGAAGTGTACTGTGCCATATCACAGCTTGATGCTGAAGTCATGAGCAAGCGGCAATATTTTCCATGTTTGAAGCGGGCCTGTATAGGCCTATTTACACTGATTGCACAAAACATTAGGAACACCTTCCTGATATTGAGTTGCACCCCCTTTTGCCCTCAAAACAGCCTCCATTCGTCGGGGCATGGACTCTACAAGGTGTTGAAAGCATTCCACAGGGATGCTGGCCAATGTTAATCCAATGCTTCCCACAGTCAAGTTGGCTGGATGTCCTTTGGTTAGTGGACCATTTTTGATACATATGGGAAACTGTTGAGCGTGAAAAACCCAGCTGTGTTTGCAGTTCTTGACATACTCAAAGCAGTACACCTGGCACCCACTACCATACCCCGTTCAAAGGCACTTAAATATTTGGTCTTGCACAATTCATCCTCTGAATTGCACACATACACAATCCATGTCTCAATTGTCTCAAAGCTTAAAAATCATTATTTAACCTGCCTCTTCCTATTAATGATTGATGTGGATTTAACAGGTGACATGAATAAGGGATCATAGCTTTAACCTGGAATCACCTGGTCCGTCTATGTCATGGAAAGAGCAGGTGTTCCTAATGTTTTGTACACTCAGTGTATTTGACAGCTGTGCATGGCTGCATCTCACTGTAGTAGGCTGTAGGCTGTTTTGGTTATTTGGATCACCATTCACCTTTTGTTTACTGTGGTTGTTTACTGTTAATGTAACTAGCCTATTATAGATTGTGTCATGCCTTTATTGATCTGATATTTTGTTTACTAGGCTTACTTCGTTAAAAGAAGAATACGAATATACAGAATAAAAAATATTTGAAAACATGCATCTTGTATGCAACAAGGCACTGAGGTAATACTGAGAAGAAGAAAAAACACGACGGCTGCTCAGCAGTAGAAACCCATTTCATGAAGCTCCCAACAAACAGTTATTGTGCTGACGTTGCTGCCAGAGGCAGTTTGGAACTTGGTAGTGAGTGTTGCAATCGAGAGCAGACGATTTTTAAGTGCTACAGCACTCGGCGGTCCCATTCTTACTTGTTGGAAAGGTGCCACTTTGAAAGTCACTGAGCTCTACAGTACGGGCCAGTCTTCTGCCAATATTTGTCTATGGAGATTGCATGGCTGTGTGCTCGATTTGTTTTACACCTGTCAGCAATGGGTGTGGCTGAATAGCCAAATTCACTCATTTGAAGGGGTGTCCACATACTTTTGGCCATGTAGTGTATATTGATGAAGTATGATCATGATTAAAGTATTTTGAAATAAATACAATTTCTGCTTGGCTACTCCTAGTGGAGTGGGAACTATGGACAGGATTCTTCAAATAAGTGTTTGTTGTCACATTCAACGAGAGACTACTTTTCATGCACATTATTGAGAAATACTGCACCAAACTCCTTAGTTAAAATTGCGTGAGTAAGACCTCCTCAGCAAACACGTCAAAATGTATTGCAGATTTCTTGATTTATCTTAGATTCATTCGGACTATTTTGAGGAAGTGTACACTGACGATGTTGTTGGCATAGCATCTCAAGAGGGACAATCACTAACATTGACACTTTTTATCTTGTTTTTCAAGCAATGGTCTGGACCTGACCAAGTTCTGCAATCCAAACCTATATCTGGGAACGCTTTTAGGCTACAAACATGGGTCTGTTGTAGACCCGTTCTCTCTCTGCTTACAAAATGTCAAAATAAAAGTCCCCCCCAAGTTAGTGCACATATGGCGCACGTGTATTACTTTTATTTTGACATAGGTCTACAACAGACCCACTTCCGTGTTTGGAAAGTCTATTGAATAATACATTCCTTTAGATATTTTTGTCTCATAATGACCAACCGCCCTGTCCTCTGGCAAATAAAGTTGAAATATAATTTTATATAATTAACTTATGGCTTCACACTGTTTTTGTGCAACCCAATACAATAAGGAGCAACCCTAGTGTATGTAAATACACCCACTGTCAGCGATTGGGTGCAGAGTTATAGCGGAGTCAGGCGCAGGACACAGGTATTGAGTAACATAACTGAGTTGACTCAAAATATCAAGCAAAATTCCAAATAGGAACATACAAAAAACAATAGCACAAAACACAACCACTAACGACATAAACAATCACGGACAGAACAGGAATGTATGCCAGGGGGTTAAATAAGGAACGTGATATGTAATAGAAACCAGGTGTGTGTGTGTAATACAGACAAAACAAAACGAAACTGAAACATGGATCGATGGTGACTAGAAAGCCGGTGACTAGAAAGCCGAACACCACCCGAACAAGGAGAAGGGCCGACTTCGGCGGAAGTCGTGACACCCCCGTTGCTAAAAGCAGCTACACACAGACATGCGTCTACCATGCTTGCTGAACACGATGTGTCGGTTTGACAATTATATCTGGATGGATGGCTGCAAACTTTCTACTTTTAAACTCGGACAAAACAGAGATGCTTGTTCTAGGTCCCAAGAAACAAAGAGATCTTCTGTTGATTCTGACAATTAATCTTAATGGTTGTACAGTCGTCTCAAATAAAACTGTGAAGGACCTCGGCGTTACTCTGGACCCTGATCTCTCCTTTGAAGAACATATCAAGACCATTTCAAGGACAGCTTTTTTCCATCTACGTAACATTGCAAAAATCAGAAACTTTCTGTCCAAAAATGATGCAGAAAAATGAATCCATGCTTTTGTCACTTCTAGGTTAGACTACTGCAATTCTCTACTTTCCGGCTACCCAGATAAAGCACTAAATAAACTTCAGTTAGTTCTAAATACGACTGCTAGAATCCTGACTAGAACCCAAAAATTTGATCATATTACTCCAGTGCTAGCCCCCCTACACTGGCTTCCTGTCAAAGCAAGGGCTGATTTCAAGGTTTTACTGCTAACCTACAAAGCATTACATGGGCTTGCTCCTACCTATCTCTCTGATTTGGTCCTGCCGTACATACCTACACGTACGCTACGGTCACAAGACGCAGGCCTCCTAATTGTCCCTAGAATTTCTAAGCAAACAGCTGGAGGCAGGGCTTTCTCCTATAGAGCTCCATTTTTATGGAACGGTCTGCCTACCCATGTCAGAGACGCAAACTCGGTCTCAACCTTTAAGTCTTTACTGAAGACTCATCTCTTCAGTGGGTCATATGATTGAGTGTAGTCTGGCCCAAGAGTGGGAAGGTGAACGGAAAGGCTCTGGAGCAACGAGCCGCCCTTGCTGTCTCTGCCTGGCCGGTTCCCCTCTTTCCACTGGGATTCTCTGCCTCTAACCCTATTACAGGGGCTGAGTCACTGGCTTACTGGGGCTCCCCTCCCCCCCCCCCCCCCCCCCCCACTTGGGTTGTGCCGTGGCGGAGATCTTTGTGGGCTATACTCAGCCTTGTCTCAGGATGGTAAGTTGGTGGTTGAAGATATCCCTCTAGTGGTGTGGGGGCTGTGCTTTGGCAAAGTGGGTGGGGTTATATCCTTCCTGTTTGGCCCTGTCCGGGGGTGTCCTCGGATGGGGCCACAGTGTCTCCTGACACCTCCTGTCTCAACCTCCAGTATTTATGTTGCAGTAGTTTATGTGTCAGGGGGCTAGGGTAAGTTTGTTATATCTGGAGTACTTCTCCTGTCCTATTCGGTGTCCTGTGTGAATTTAAGTGTGCTCTCTCTAATTCTCTCTTTCTCTCTTTCTTTCTCTCTCTCCGAGGACCTGAGCCCTAGGACCATGCCTCAGGACTACCTGACATGATGACTCCTTGCTGTCCCCAGTCCACCTGGCCGTGCTGCTGCTCCAGTTTCAACTGTTCTGCCTTATTATTATTGGACCATGCTGGTCATTTATGAACATTTGAACATCTTTGCCATGTTCTGTTATAATCTCCACTCGGCACAGCCAGAAGAGGACTGGCCACCACACATAGCCTGGTTCCTCTCTAGGTTTCTTCCTAGGTTTTGGCCTTTCTAGGGAGTTTTTCCTAGCCACCGTGCTTCTACACCTGCATTGCTTGCTGTTTGGGGTTTTAGGCTGGGTTTCTGTACAGCACTTTGAGATATCAGCTGATGTACAGAGGTCTATATAGATAAATTTGATTTGATTTGATATCTATTCATCAATCTTATTTTTTTAAATCTGACTCACTGCATCTTACCTGAAAGCAGGCTGTGAGATAGATCGTCATGGTGGATGCAGTGAGGAGGCAAATGTTTTTCTGGCCTTTTATTTGCAAGTGGATAAATAGTTGTCTACAATTTTTACATAATAACAAACCAGACGATGAACATGGAACAGCATACTTGACAAGTCTATATGGGGGCCTCAAGGAAAAAATGGGCCGTTGTGGGGGCCTCAAGGAAAGAAATGAGCCAATGGTGGTGTCAGAGGAAGGCTCTAAAAATGACCAAAGACTCCAGCCACCCAAGTCATAGACTGCTATCGCTGCTACCACACGGCAAGTGGTACCAGAGAGCCAAGTCTAGGTCCAAGAGGCTTCTAAACAGCTTCTACCCCCAAGCCATAAGACTCCTGAACAGCTAATCAAATGGCTACCCAGACTATTTGCATTGCCCCCCCCTCCCCAATGCTGCTGCTACTCTCTTTTATTATCTATGCATAGTCACTTTATTAACTCTACCTACATGTACATATTACCTCAATTACCTCGACACCAGTAGCCCTGCACATTGACTCTTTACCGTTACCTGTATATAGCCCCACTATTGTTATTTACTGCTGCTCTTTAATTAGGTGCTATTCTTATCTCTTACTTTTTTTTGTTTTGGGGGGGGGTGTATTTTCTTGAAACTGCATTGTTGGTTAAGGGCGTTTAAGTAAGCATTTCACTGTAACTACACCTGTTGTATTTGGCGCATGTGACAAATAAAATGTGATTTGATTTGATGCTTTAGTTGTGCCTGCTTAAACCAATTGCCACATCCTGACCAAACTCTAAACATGCGTCTTTTCTCTCTGGAACTGGTGGCTAACGCCTCGTGCACATCGGTTGCCTCAAACTGCATGCGTTCGGGCAGGAGTCCATTCATTTCATTGGGAGAAATCCATTCATTTCATTGGGAGGCAATCTGCATTGCTGCAAATCATTTGCTGGATTGGGTTGTGCTGGGTGGCACTGAGTGCAGAGTGTCCCATGCGTTAGATTTTTTCAGTTTGTGCTTTGTCATGTGGTAGCAGTAGTTAACCGCCAAAGAAGTTGCTAATGTGTAGCATGATTCATTTTATTGTGATGCGGCGCGTGAATGAAGACTACATAAAACGTACCATACGGCAATAACCTCTGTGTTCGAGGTGTAACACATGGTATACACTAGTAAGCGGCACCACGGGGGGAAAAAAATGCTTCCTATTCATTTTCAATTGAAGGAAAGTGGTGAGAAGCAGAGTGGGTGGAGGAAAAGTTCTGGATTCCCATATAGTATCCAGCTGCCGGAGCCGAGCCACCTGTCACGAAATTACGTGTGACTGCTTTAGTATGATATGTTACGTTAGGTTGCATTACATTAGTCTACCAATGGAATAGCGGTCGTACAATATAATATGAATTGTAGGACGTACAGTATCCTACGACTAGATTTCACCCATACAAATGCTTATAAAGAATTCAATAAAGCAATGCATGTGTACACTATTTACTTGACAATCCAGAGCAATTTCTGCCTACAGTGAGAGGACAGAATCCATAGTATGACACAACTAGCTACACAAATTACATACTGTGACTTTGTGGAACATCACAGCAAAGTTGAAAAATATTTGGCAAATCAAAACAGGATGGTCTTCAGAGATAGATGTGAGGGGCTGAGGGTAGATGAAGGATGGGACGAAAAACAAACAAAAGATAACTTGTCTAAAATATACTGTGTCCACAAAATGTAGATAGTATGTTAAAGCTTGAAGTAGAAAACTAAGTGCTGTTGTCAATTAGTTTACTTCTAAGGTTAGGGGAGAATAATGAAGGAAAATATATAAACAAATATACTGTATTTAAAATAATATATATATTTAGAAAAATATATATATGTGGAATTGGAAATTATGCAGACAATTACATTGATAGATGCCACAATGTATTTGCAATATTAAAGCTGATTTGTACAGGATGTTTTGTGTACTGTGCCTCAAAGCAATCTCAACAGTGCATACTGATAAGAGTGAATAGGCCATTTGAAAGGATCCAGCACACAAACAAAAATGTGATATACAAAGTTTACTGTATATGAAATATGTAAGGGTTGTAGCATTGACAACATTCAGAAAGATAAGCAGGATGGTCACATTTGTATTTTAGCTTCAATTCAATGTGATTCCAGATTAAAATAAAGATAGATTTACAAGTTTAATACCAGGGTCACATTTAATCTGAAACCGTATCAAATGTATAAAAAAGTTTAGATTGGAGAGTAGTAGTAAATGCACTTCTAAAACATTTTCATGGAGAAAACAGAAAACCTACTCTCTCTTTGAAATAGTTACATTTGGCCACTCACAGTTGCTGCATGTACTCAGACTGAAATGCTTTCCACCTCTTCCAGACATCTCAAACTACATCTGTCAATAGGAATGTCTATAAAAAAATATATAAAAATAATACCACTGCTGCAATTTAAGATTGAAATTATGCTCTGACCCACAGGAACTGCTAGCAACAAAATCAGTTTAACCCACCACGAGTACTGCATTGGGAAGAAGGAATTAGGCACCCAAAAAGAAGAAGGAAATTAGGAATGGTAGCTAGGCGTGGCCTAGTTTTGACCAACGTAACGTAGTGCATATCGGATTACCCAACTTTATTCAAATTTCCAGCGGTGAACATTGAGTAATGACCAATCATAACAAGTGCTTCCCAAAACTCCCAAGCTCTGGGAAGGGAGAGACTATAAGGACACAGCTGACGCTTAAACCTAACCTTAACCAAACCCTTAACCCTGACCTTAAATGTAAACCTAACTGTAACCTAATGTTTATAAACTCTGAAATGAAATAGCAGTTTGGGCGTGTCCTTTTGGCCCTTTCCCTCTGCGACCCAAGATGACTGAAAAATACTAGGATGGAAGCAAATTTAAGTAATAATAACTTTGTAACGAATCATGCAAAACATTTACAGTTAAGAGGAATATGTTTCTTAATGTAGAGACTAACAAGTATGCTTGTGTTTGTAGCTCCAACAGTGCAGTAATATCTAACAAGTAATATCTAACAATACACACAATCTAAAGTAAAGGAATGCAATTAAGAATATATCAATATATCAATGTCAGAGCGGCATAGACTAAGATACAGTAGAATAGGATACAATACAGTATATAGATATGAGATGAGTAATCCAAAATATGTAAACATTATTAAAGTGACTAGTGTTCCAATTATTAAAGTGGCCAGTGATTTCAAGTCAATGTATATAGGGCAGCAGCCTCTAATGTGCTAGTGATGGCTATTTAACAGTCTGATGAGTTGGTATCTGTTTTTCAGTCTCTCGGCCCCAGCTTTGATGCACCTGTACTGACCTCGCCATTCTGGATGACACCGGGGCGAACAGGCAGTGGCTCGGGTGGTTGTTGTCCTTGATGAGCTTTTTGGCTTTTCACCTTTATTTAACCAGGTAGGCTAGTTGAGAACAAGTTCTCATTTGCAACTGCGACCTGGCCAAGATAAAGCAAAGCAGTGTGACACAGACAACAACACAGAGTTACACATGGAGTAAACAATAAATAAGCCAATAACACAAACAAGTCAATGACACAGTATAAAAAAGAAAGTCTATATACAGTGTGTGCAAAAGGCATGAGGAGGTAGGCAATAAATAGGCCATAGAAGCAAATAATTACAATTTAGCAAATTAACACTGGAGTGATAAATGAGCAGATGATGATGTGCAAGTAGAGATACTGGTGTGCAAAAGAGCAGAAAAGTAAATAAAATAAAAACAGTATGGGGATGAGGTAGGTAGATTGGTTTGTCTATTTACAGATGGACTATGTACAGCTACAGTTCAGATAGTTGATGTTTAAAGTTGATGAGGGAAATAAAAGTCTCCAACTTCAGCGATTTTGCAATTCGTTCCAGTCACTAGCAGCAGAGAACTGGAAGGAAAGGCGGCCAAAGAGGTGTTGGCTTTGGGGATGATTAGTGAGATATACCTGCTGGAACGTGTGCTACGGGTGGGTGTTGTTATCGTGACCAGTGAACTGAGATAAGGCGGAGATTTACCTAGCATAGACTTATAGATGGCCTGGAGCCAGTGGGTCTGGCGACGAATATGTAGCGAGGGCCAGCCAACTAGAGCATACAGGTCGCAGTGGTGGGTGGTATAAGGTGATTTGGTAACAAAACGGATGGCACTGTGATAAACTGCATCCAGTTTGCTGAGTAGAGTGTTGGAAGCTATTTTGTAGATGGCATCGCCGAAGTTGACGATAGTCAGTTTTACTAGGGTAAGTTTGGCGGTGTGAGTGAAGGAGTCTTTGTTGCGAAATAGAAAGCAGATTCTAGATTTGATTTTGGATTGGAGATGTTTAATATGAGTCTGGAAGGAGAGTTTACAGTCTAGCCAGACACCTAGGTATTTATAGTTGTCCACATATTCCTGGTCGGAACCGTCCAGGGTGGTGATGCTATTCGACTAGTGGGCGGGTGCGGGCAGCGAACGGTTGAAAAGCATGCATTTGGTTTTACTAGCGTTTAAGAGCAGTTGGAGGCCACGGAAGGAGTGTTGTATGGCAGTGAAGCTCGTTTGGAGGTTAGTTAGCACAGTGTCCAAGGAAGGGCCAGAAGTATACAGAATGGTGTCGTCTGCGCAGAGGTGGATCAGGGAATCGTCCGCAGCAAGAGCGACATCATTGATATATACAGAGAAAAGAGTCGGCCCGAGAATGTAACCCTGTGGTACCCCCATAGAGAGTGCTAGAGGTCCGGACAACATGCCCCCAGATTTGACACACTGAACTCTGTCTGCAAAGTTGGTGAACCAGGCGAGGCTGTCGTCAGAAAAACCAAAGCTATTTAGTTTGCCGATAAGAATATGGTGGTCGACAGAGTCGAAAGCCTTGGCCAGGTCGATGAAGACGGCTGCACAGTACTGTCTTTTATCGATGGCGGTTAAGATATCTTTTAGTACCTTGAGCGTGGCTGAGGTGCACCTGTGACTGGTTCGGAAGCCGGATTGCACAGCGGAGAAGGTACGGTGGGATTCGAAATGGTCAGTGATCTGTTTATTAACTTGGCTTTCAAAAACTTTAGATAGGCAGGGCAGGATGGATATAGGTCTGTAACAGTTTGGGTCTAAGGTGTCACCACCTTTGAAGAGGGGGATGGCCGTTGCAGCTTTCCAATCTTTAGGGATCTTGGACGATACGAAAGAGAGGTTGAACAGGCTGGTAATAGGGTTGCAACAATGGTGGCAGGTAGTTTTAGAAAGAGAGGGTCCATATTGTCTAGCCCAGCTGATTTGCACTGGTCCAGGTTTTGCAGCTCTTTCAGAACATCTGCTATCTGGATCTGGGTGAAGGAGGGGGGGGAGTTAGATGCACATTTTTGCTTGAAAAAGCTAGCCTTTGCTTTCCTGACTGACTGCGTGTATTGATTCCTGACTTCCCTGAACAGTTGCACTATTCTATGCTATGGCAGCATCAAATAGTGCAAAAACAGGATGTTTTTGTGCTGGTCAAGTGCAGTCAGGTCTATATCTGTATATCTGTTCTGAACCAAGGGCTATATCTGTTCTTAGTTCTGCATTTTTTGAACGGGGAATGCTTTTCTAAGATGGTGAGGAAATTACTTTAAAAAAATGACCAGGCATCCTCGACTGACGGGATGAGGTCAGTATCCTTCCAGGATACCCGGGCCAGGTTGATTAGAAAGGCCTGCTCGCAGAAGTGTTTTAGGGAGCGTTTGACAGTGATGAGGGTTGGACGCTTGACCGCGGACCCATAGCGGATACAGGCAATGAGGCAGTGATCGCTGAGATCCTGATTGAAAACAGCGGACGTGTATTTGGAGGGCAAGTTGTACCTGGTGGGTTCCTTGATGATTTGTGTAAGATTGAGGGCATCTAGCTTAGATTGTAGGACTGCCGGGGTGTTAAGCATATCCCAGTTTAGGTCACCTAACAGAACAAACTCTGAAGCTAGATGAGGGGCGATCAATTCACAAATGGTGTCCAGGGCACAGCCGGGAGCGGAGGGGGGGCGATAGCAGGCGGAAACGGTGAGAGACTTATTTCTGGAGAGGTTCATTTTTAAAATTAGAATTTCAAACTGTTTGGGTATAGACCTGGAAAGTATGACAGAACTTTGCAGGCTCTCTCTGCAGTAGATTGCAACTCCTCCCCCTTTGGCAGTTCTATCTTGACGGAAAATGTTGTACCTGGGTATGGAAATCTCAGAATTGTTGGTGGCCTTCCTAAGCCAGGATTCAGACACAGCAAGGACATCAGGGTTGGCAGAGTGTGCTAAAGCAGTGAGTAAAACAAACTTAGGGAGGAGGCTTCTGATGTTGACATGCATGAAACCAAGGTTTTCTTCGATCACAGAAGTCACCAAATGAGGGTGCCTGGGGACACGCGGGGCCTGGGTTTACCTCCACATCACCCGAGGAACAGAGTAGGAGTAGGATGAGGGTACGGCTAAAGGGTATCAAAACTGGTCGCCTAGAGCATTGGGGACAAAGAATAAAAGGAGCAGATTTCTGGGCGTAGTAGAGTAGAATCAGGGCATAATGTGCAGACAGGGGTATGGTGGGGTGCGGGTACAGCGGGGGTAAGCCCAGGCACTGAGTGATGATAAGAGAGGTTGTATCTCTGGATAAGCTGGTTATAATGGGTGAGGTCACCGCATGTGTGGGAGGTGGGAGGTATCAGAGGTATAATGAGTGGAACTAGGGGCTCCATTGTAAACTAAAACAATGATAACTAACCTAAACAACAGTATACAAGGCATATTGACATATGAGAGAGACATACAGCCAGGCATAAAGTAGTCACAGGTGTTGATTTGGAGAGCTAGCTAAGACAACAACAACAGCTAATCAGCTAAAACAACAACAGGTAAAATGGCGATGAATGGGCAGAGGGTCGGTTAGCTAGTTAGCTAGTTCGCTGCTACATTTTTTTCAGCCTCCTGAGGTTGAAGAGGCACTGTTGCGTTCTTACATAGGTATTCCTTTTGTCCAGATGGGATAGGGCAGTGTGCGGTGCGACGGCAATTGCATCCTCTGTGGATCTATTGGGGCGGTAAGCAAATTGAAGTGGGTCTAGGGTGTCAGGTAACGTGGAGGTGATATGATCATTTACTAGTCTCTCAAAGCACTTCATGATGACAGAAGTGAGTCCTAAGTTAGTCATTTTGTTCAATTAGCTTTGCTTTCTTGGGTACAGGAACAATGGGGGACATCTTGAAGCATGTGGGAACAACAGACAGGGATAGGAAGAGATTGAATGTGTCCATAAACACTCCAGCCAGCTGGTCTTCGCATGCTCTGAGGATGCGGCTAGGGATGCCATCTGGGCCGGCAGCCTTGTGATGGTTAACACGTTTAAACATTTTACTCACGTCGCCACGGAGTAGGAGAGCCCACAGTCCTTGGTAGCGGGCCGTGTCGGTGGCACTGTGTTATCCTCAAAGCGGGCGAAGAAGGTGTTTAGCTTGTCCAAAGGCAAGCTGTCAGTGTTCAGTGTTAGCTAGCTTCATGGGCGTTTTGACATGTATGAAATTGTAATTCGTGTTGTTAAATGTTTTAGGGACTCCTGAGAAGACCAGCAAACCAGGCTGTGATCTTGTGAAACACAGTATGTGTAAATAATCTAGCTAAAGCATTTACTGCAAATTGAATATACAATTTTGTAAGCTTGCCTTGCTGTTCATAAAAAAATCAAGCGTCTCATTGTTCTTTATGGTAGTAACAGTATGTTAACGTTTGGGATTGAAGATATGGGCCATGCAATCCAGTTGAAGTAACGTAGCAAACTATTTTCTTGCTTATTGTGTAGTGGAGGATAAAAAGACCTGTATGCCTGTGGATGTGTAGCTATGTAGCCGAACGTTTGGTATACTGTAAATATGAGTTCAGAACAGTGGTTATAATTGCTTCCACTGGTTAATTATTAATCACCAAGAAATTGCAGAAAACGACTGAGTGAAGGAAATGTGACTATTACATGTCAGACTGTTATTATGGAATGAAAGTCCTGCTTCAGTACTACTCCACATTGAACCACAGCCAGAGGACGGTACATTACTACTCCACATTGAACCACAGCCAGAGGACGGTACATTACTACTCCACATTGAACCACAGCCAGAGGACGGTACATTACTACTCCACATTGAACCACAGCCAGAGGACGGTACATTACTACTCCACATTGAACCACAGCCAGAGGACGGTACATTACTACTATACATTGAACCATAGCCAGAGGACGGTACATTACTACTCCACATTGAACCACAGTCAGAGGACGGTACATTACTACTCCACATTGAACCACAGCCAGAGGACGGTACATTACTACTCTACATTGAACCACAGCCAGAGGACGGTACATTACTACTCCACATTGAACCACAGCCAGAGGACGGTACATTACTACTTCACATTGAACCACAGCCAGAGGACGGTACATTACTACTCCACATTGAACCACAGCCAGAGGACGGTATATTACTACTCCACATTGAACCACAGCCAGAGGACGGTACATTACTACTCCACATTGAACCACAGCCAGAGGACGGTACATTACTACTCCACATTTAACCACAGCCAGAGGACGGTATATTACTACTCCACATTGAACCACAGCCAGAGGACGGTACATTACTACTCCACATTGAACCACAGCCAGAGGACGGTACATTACTACTCCACATTGAACCACAGCCAGAGGACGGTACATTACTACTCCACATTGAACCACAGCCAGAGGACGGTACATTACTACTCCACATTGAACCACAGCCAGAGGACGGTACATTACGGGCACATTGTTGTTCTGCAGTTCTCATTTGTTACTCATTAAGTAATTATGTATTTGTTGCATGAGAAATATAATGAAAGCTATTACTGCCACCAGTACAGGCTACTATGAACCTCAGCTAGCATAGCTGGTTGTATTGATTTTATACACACCCAAAAAAGATACTATTTACCTGTAAAAAAAAAAAAAGTTTTACAAAGAATGGATGGAACTATTTACCCATTTAATAACCAGACCTTCATACAAACTTGCCATGCACAATTCTTGATGCACAATCGAACGTGCTGCTATATGCTGCCAGCACCCCCACAAGCAAGCCAATCTGGGCGGCTGTAGACGCATGCGGCAAGTTACCACTGTATAGTCTATATGGGCCGTAATGCTTTCTCCACACACAGCAGCCTGAGAATGGGAAGATCGGCTGGTGTTAGTAGGCCTAGCTGACGTCAATGACTCGTACAACTACAAGAAAGGAGTGAAGTTCAAGTTAGAATATGTCAGTTGAGTGAGTATTTTCTGTATTTGTCTGCTGTTGATAGTGTGGGGGTGAAAAATAAATGTATTCTACACTAAGTCGCGTTTTAACTTTATAATTTCACTTCATAAATGTTTAATCTCTCTTATTTAAACTGTGAATCATGTTTTTTAAGAGTTCATGCCAACAAATCCATATGTGTCACATCCTGACTGTTTCACCGGTCTTTGTGATTGTCTCCACCCCCCTCCCTGTGTCACCCATCTTCCTCATTATCCCCTGTGTATTTATACCTCTTACATCTCTGTTTGTCTGTTGCCAGTTCGTCTTATTTGTCAAGCCAACCACTGTTTTTGTGTCAGCTCCTGCTTTTCCCCAGTCTCTCTTTTCTCATCCTCCTGGTTTTTGACCCTTGCCTATCCTGACCCTGTACCCACCCGCCTGACCACTCTGCCTGTCCTGACCCTGTACCCACCCACCCGCCCTGACCCTGAGCCTGCCTACCGTCCTGTACCTTTGCCCCGGTTGCTGTAATAAACATTGTTACTTCGACATGGTCTGCATCTGGGTCTTACCTTGATACCTGATAGCATGTAATTTAAAGCTGTATGTTCAGTAAGCACAACTTTTATTTTGAGACTATCAGACCCGTTGTTCTGTTCTTTTGCACCTGCTATGTTAGGTTAGGGTTGGATAAACAGACTGCTACGACCTGATTGGCTGATCGTGATACGCAACAACATCAGCTGACTGGTAAGACACGTAAGGAAGGCGGTTATGTGTGCTAGCTAGGTCCTGGGTTTAAGCCTAGGTGTGAGCCGAATCAGGAGGGAACGGTACTCACTAAGCAAGCAGCGTGGCGTCCTTTACACCAGCTTTCTTGCCATTAAATCTAGTTAAGGAGGAAATTGAAGCCTGAATGGAGAATGTTTTAAGTATGAACTGGTCGCCGGGGAACAGTGATTACCGGCTGGGCACATTACATCCAGACGATAGTGGAGATCCATAGCGCCCACTAGCGGCTGCCCAGGCTACCTCGGGGCCTGCTGTATAACATGGACTAATGGTTTAACAGATGTCTATGATTCACAGAGGTTAAGAGTGTACAGGAGAGACAGACAGCCCCCTGAATCACGCAAGATGATCTCTGACCTATGTCACTCAAACATCCAGGTAGGCAAAATAGATCATCATTAGTGCTTAATTCGAGGAGTAAGTCAAATGGATGAGGGTTCATCCTTTTCATGTGTTGATTTCTGAATCCAGGATACTACAGTATTGGCTAAGACTGTGAATCATTAAGACAATGACTGAAACCCATTCATACGAGTTGGATAGTGGGTAAGGTAATGGATGAGCTATAATTATGGCATGGATTATTTGACCCATATGTACTGGGTGATTCATTAATCTAGGTACATTGACTGCATGGCGTCTGGGTGAAATACAACCACATAGCACAAAACTTGATGTTTATCGGGCTTCATTTTAGAATCATATGTTCAGGTTTCATTTAAACTCATTGGATCCATTTGTCTGAGAATAGATCATGAAAATGTTCAAACTCATTTGTGACGGGATCAGTCAGAAGCTGCTGATACGAGGTCAGCCATGACTCATACACAGTACACATACAAAGTAGGAGGGGATGTGCAAGAGGAGAAGAGACTTGAAATACTCTCCAACAGGAATTACTATGTATATATCTAAATTAAGATTAAGATTTTGTCCTCCAATTATCTTCTTCCTATTCCTCATCCTGATCTTTAACCTCAACAATGTATTTTGTCATGATTCCCATCATCATGCCCATTACTGTCAGCATTATCATCTTTGTGATCGTCACCATCATTATCCTCCTTCAAAGTCTCTGTGTAGGACACACATTAAGTTTGAGCGTTGCAGTACTTTATGATGCACACTTCCGTTCAAAAGTTTGGGGTCACTTAGGAATGTCCTTGTTTTGAAAGAAAAGCAATTTTCTGTTCATTAAAATAACATCAAATTGATCAGAAATACAGTGTAGACATTGTTAATGTTGTAAATGACTGTTATAGCTGGAAACAGCAGATTCTTTCATGGAATATCTACATAGGCGCCCATTATCAGCCACCATCACTCCTGTGTTCCAATGGCACGTTGTGTTAGCTAATCCAAGTTGATCATTTTAAATGAATATTAGAAAACCCTTTTACAATTATGTTAGCACAAATGAAAACTGTTGTCGTGATTATAGAAGCAATAAAACTGGTCTTTAGACTAGTTGAGTATCTGGAGCATCAGCATTTGTGGGTTCGATTACAGGCTCAAAATGGCCAGAAACAAAGGACTCGTCAGTCTATTGTTCTGAGTAATGAAGGCTATTCCATACGAGAAATTGCCAAGAAACTGAAAAACTCGTACACCGCTGTGTACTACTCCCTTCATTTCTCAGAACAAGAATAGACTGACGAGTTTCAGAAGAAAGTACTTTGTTTCTGGACATTTTGAGCCTGTAATCGAACCCACAAATGCAGATGCTCCAGATACTCAACTAGTCTAAAGAAGGCCAGTTTTATTGCTTCCTTAAATCAGCACAACAGTTTTCAGCTGTGCTAACATAATTGCAAAAGGGTTTTCTAATGATCAATTAGCCTTTTAAAATGATAAACTTGAATTAGCTAACACAACATGCCATTGGAACACAGGAGTTATGGTTCTGATAATGGGCCTCTGTACGCCTATGAAGATATTCCATGAAAAATCTGCCGTTTCTAGCTACAATAGTAATTTACAACATCAACACTGTCTGCACTTTCTAATACATTTTATGTTATTTTAAAGGGGGAAATAAGTCATTTTCTTTAAAAAACAAGGACATTTCTCAGAGTGCCCAAACTTTTGAACGGTAGTGTATGTCGAGAGCAGTTCTTCCCAGGAGAACATGTATAAACATCAAACAAGGGGCCTATGAGCGACGCCAAGGATACACAAATGTTTGTGCCCAATGTGTGATTTGTTTGAGAGATGAATTTATCTGGCTCTTGTTTGCTCTCTGTGCTTGTTTAATATAGGGACCTCTACTTTCTGCTTCATCATGTTTGTCATGGGAATGTTATAAACTGTGGGTAACCCTTCCATCCTTCGTTACCACCACAGCCCCTAGCACTGGCTGTGAAATTCACATGACCTCATATTTCTGCTCACCAGTCGCTATTAAATGACCTTCGACCTTCGACAGCCATAAGATACAACAATAGTTTAATTTCGGGGTTGATTTCATACATTTCTGAGAAAAAGTTTACATTTTTCTCCCATATTGTGTGTTAATGTTAGCCTAAGGACTCTGCACCCCGGAGCGTACCAGACAATATGTATATATGGGTATATCAACTTTCCCTTTTTTAATTTTAACCAGCCATGTTAGACTGTTAATAAGCTTTTTATCATAGTTTATTATGTCTGGGTCTAACTCAAAACATGTTTCTTCATCAGCTGACACAGTTGAGTGGCATTCACGTTGGGACATTGTTTTGCCTTTTGGAATTGCCTTCTCGGACTGCCTGGAGACTGTCTTTTCCGAATTCTGAGAATGACCAGTGATACACGATCCCATTCCAGGCGCTTCACGATCTTCCCAGCCAAAATTAAGCTCTTGTTTTATGGATAAATAAGGGCCAGGCTCGCTCTGCGGGATCACAGGAAACATGTTTTGAGTTAGTTCTCCGCAGGAAAAAACGACAGATACTCCCGGGGAAATATGATAAGAGTAGTAATAACATTTATGAGGAAAAGCTAACCATATTGTGCATAGTCAAAACCCTGCTTAAATCAAGACAGATAAACGATGTGTATTTGAACTGAATTCAGAATGATTCTTTGTAGTACTAAAAACATGACAGTAATATCATATTATTACCTAAAGTATTATAACTAATGAATAGTTATGGATCTACAGGGAAATGCATGTTCGTCATACATAGAGTAAACTCTGTCAGCGATTCAGATGGAGTTATTTTCTTTACTATTCCTATTTGAACAAGGCCCCCCAGGGTCCTATACCCCAGACCTGTGAGGGTTCCCTTGTCACGACCTTTTACCATGACCCTCATCGCTTTCCACTTCCTATCAGATATTTTCCCACCACACATGACCTGCCAGGACAGCCTCTGTGGCCATTTTGCACCCCACTTTATCAAAATCTAATCTTAGTTCAAAGGTCAAAGACATTTTCATGATTTCCTCTTTCAATGGTATTTTGAATATAAACACTTTCCCCCGCCGTCCTCGTGACGGCAGAAGACGATATACAAATGATTCAATGGAAATGGAACACACATCTTGTGAAAATGGTCATTTGCAGATAAGGATCGAGTGTTAAAGTGTGAACATTATTTTAAAGTGTTAAAGTGTGAACATTGTTCAGATTATAGGTGAAAGTGTGTGTTTACAGGCCATGTCGTGGTGTGCACAGTGACACCTTGTCAAGTATAAGCCTCAAATTAAGTGTGACCATTTTACCCTAATTTCCTCATTGACCACTAAAGTCAAACATGCACTAGATATATTTCCTGGTTCCAGTATGCACTTCCCTTGTGTGTTTCGTATAGACATGCATACTTGTGCAACTACATTTGAATAACTACGAGTGATGAATAGTTCCTGAAAGGAAGGCTGTGTAAGAACCCTCATATAACGAGGCATTGTATGCTTTAAGTGTCTGACAAATCACATCTCTGACCGTCCACCAAAGAGAAGGAGACTCGGGAGATTTATGTACAAACAGGCTCACACGTACTGCAGGTCTTTTAAATGGTGCGCTTTTAATTGTACTCAATTGTTTCCGTGTTCAAGCTACATGACAGCTATTGATTCACAACACGACTTGTTCTGCAATATGAATAGGCACAGGTTGGGCTTTATTAAAATGTGTTATTGGGTTTTGTAGGCCATTACAAGACCCATATTCACCTCAGCAGCATCAATCAAACCTAACATTGAGTTTAGGAGCCCACGTGCTGATGGAGTTTGTTTTTGTACGTGCATAAGGTCATTTGAAATGCTATAATCAAGCGACTATGACCGTATCTGGAATTGCTGTTATTGTTGTTGGCAGGCAGAGCTCTCCACTTTAGCGGACCTGGGCAGCCTATATTTAGAGGAACAGCAATGTGGTAATGGAGTGATAAATGGTGGTAGCGAGGACTAATTTCATGAGGCAGGAAATCACAGGAGAAACGCTAAACCATGGAGACCATGTAATTATCCTTTGGGGATAGATCTCTCAAGAACTACAGGACTGGAAATGGACGGCACATGAATCATGGAAAAGCAACATGTTGAATTATAAAGTCTATATTTCACATAGTTTCAACTCTAATGTGCTTATGCATGCTCTTGAATGCCTCCCTGGACAGATGTTGGGTTTAGAATATTTGCTCTGAAGTTTGTGATTTATCCTCATACAATGCTATGTAAGCTCTATTTTAGTTGTATTGGGGTCATGTAGCCATCTTTGGTCTGATGTCAGCTGCAGACAGAGATTATTATTTTATAGCAGTGGAGACTCCTCGAGGAGGAAGGGGAGTTCCATCCTCATAAGTGAATTTCATAAAAATAGTGAAACATTTGAAAAGTTATCCTTTTTAGATAAAACTATACAAAATATATTCACCTCACTAAATAATTGATTAAAGCACACTGTTATGCGATGAAGGTCTACAGTATCCTCAGCAGCACTCTGTAGGGTAGCACCATGGTGTAGCCGGAGGACAGCTAGCTTCTGTCCTGCTCTGGGTACATTGACTTCAATACAAAACCATGGAGGCTCACGGTTCTCACCCCTTCCATAGACTTACACAGTAACTATGACTAACTTCCAGAGGACGTCCTCCAACCTATCAGAGCTCTTGTAGCATGAACTGACATGTTGTCCACCCTGACATGTCTGGCACCTCAAATCTTATTCTCGACCTGTGTGCACCTATGTTGTAAACTTTAATTTGTTGTCTAGGTTGTAGCAACCTCATGAAGGGTATAGGGAAAATGTGAGTATCAATGTTACATTGAACTGGGTGAATGGAATATGAATGATAGTCATCCAATATGCTGTAATAGAAATAAGGCCATGCTCATTAAAAAAAGTATTGTACTCACTCATCTTAAACGGCACCAACTGGCACTGTTTTACAGTATGACCTACAGTGGAGGACGTGATGTATCACTCAGCCAGGAGAGGGCGCCATTCTTTTTAATTTATAACTATCCCTAATACCCCTGTTTCCCAACTGCACTACTTCCCCTTCTCAGACTGTAGGTCAAGTGTTTCCCAACTCCAGTCCTCGAGTACCCCCAACAGCACACATTTTTGTTGCAGCCCCAGACAAGCACACCTGATTCAAACCCCCAATGAGTTGAATAAGGTGAGTATGTCAGGGACTACAACAAACATGTGTGTTGATGGGGGTACTCAAGGACTGGAGTTGGGAAACACTGGCCTACAGTCTGAGAAGGGGAAGTAGTGCACGTTTTGTTAAGTGGTAATATAAAGCTTGTGCCCTGTAATTGTTATTTCCAAAGGCCATAAGGGGTATTTTCTCAGCATGTCTGTTGATCTCTGTGTGTGTGTGTGTGTGTGTGTGTGTGTGTGTGTGTGTGTGTGTGTGTGTGTGTGTGTGTGTGTGTGTGTGTGTGTGTGTGTGTGTGTGTGTGTGTGTGTGTGTGTGTGTGTGTGTGTGTGTGTGTGTGTGCATGTGTGTGTGTGTGTGCGCGTGTGACCAGCCTAAGTAATGCGAGCTGTTAGGGTTAGCTTGGTGTTTAGCCTTTGTCGCTCTAGAGTAAATATGAAAATAAAGCTCCTCACAGGAAGGCCCTAATTAGTCTGTCACTCTCTGCTCACCGTTTTTTCCCCTGCTTAGTTTTTCCCCTGACAGGCACGGTCATGAGGGCAAGATTTAATCTGGCACAGGGTCGACTGAGCCCCGGGGTGTGGAAAAACCCATCATTTTTTAGGAACTTTTGTGTGTGTGTGTGTGTGTGTGTGTGTTTGTTTGATGGATAGAGCAGATAGAGTGAGGGATGTGTGTGTGTGTGTGTGTGGGGGGGGGGGTGTTGGTGAAAGAAAACAACCCGATAAATTCAATAAAACACCTCAGAGGAACACAGTCCTCATCTCCTTCCCAGAATAAATATGAGTTGGCCTAAATCTGCTGCAGAGTGCATTACCATTGTATATAATTGTCTCATTCTTTCTGGATAGTTTCTAGCCTGTTGTTTCACAGACTGAATCCAATTACAGGTGTCACCATCAGTCAGGGCCCCAGACAGGCCAGATGATGTAGGGATCTGGGGGATTGATTAGTTGTTTGCAGTGAGATCACATTGATTAGGGCTGGGAATTGCCAAGGACCACACGATACGATATTATTACGATACGTAGGTGGTAATAGCCTAGTGATTTGATGTTCCAAACATATGTCTCACTATATGTCTGCTGCAGGGAGACGAGAGAGCATGAGAAAATGAGTTTTGATCAGTCACAGAAATAGGAGTGCTGAAAACATGTTGGTTCACTATTTAGAAAGAAGATGGAAAACAAGCTATTGGATGAAAAATACCAGTTTTGTCGCATGCACAGCCGACTAGCGCTAGCTAACGCTACCTAGGAAATCGATACTTGGAGTCAAAGTACCGATATTACATCCTCAAAAATAGTATTGGTATATGTAACTATCGATTCCCCCCATCACTATTATCCATAAGACAGCCAGACCAACAGCATCCATCACTCACTCCCCAAATGAGTCCCCCCATCCCCATATCCTGCTCAAAGATACACTTAAAGCCTTGAAGGCACACTACAGGGGAAATGGGGCTTCATCACTGACTGGATTACACCTCAGGCAATTTACAACTGTAATTCTAAGGTGGAGGGTTGGGCCAGGACAGGAGTTTGCAGGGTGGGATACTATGACATTAGCAGCATGAGAAACATGAACATTCTGTAAGACACAGAGGTCCAATAATAAAAAAAGATTCAACTACATTTTTGGTGATACATGCTGAGTCCCACTCCAGAGCCCTGTTGATCTCCCCTGGGGAAAGAGGTAAATGATGGGGGTAAGGCTGTAAGAGGTTGGGAGCAATGGCTCCCTCTCAAGGTTACAGGGGGCATGGTCTGGGGCACCTTCTCACCCATCCCATGTCACCCCCAACCAGTCCCATACTGAGGTGGGATGGGTGAGAAGGTGTGGACCCAAAAATCTGCTACATTCTTTTTTGTAGGCCTGGCAAAAATTGTAATCAGTGATCTAACCATGCTGGATAAAATACATGTATCCTTGTTGATCAAACACAATGTGCTATTTAGATCAGCCCTGGTTGCTCTAAAGATAGTCTCCAGACTATTCATTTTTGTTTTAATAATCAATGTTTTGATGTTGAATGTTTTCACATGAGACTTCATCCATCCTGTATCAATAAGATAGCTGCATGAGCATAAACTATACTGAACTGTTCATCCCATCACAACAGCAGATCTTTTATTTAACCTTAATTTAACCAGGAAGGGCTCATCGAGATTTGTAATCTCTTTTTCAAGAGCGTCCTGGCCAAGACAGTCAGCACCAAGTCATTACACAATTACAGACAGACAACAGGATGTATACAGATCCATCTGGTGATGTGTCTTATTTATGATATTCAGTATGCATGCAGACATGTGTCTTATTTATGATATTCAGTATGCATGCAGACATGTCTTATTTATGATATTCAGTATGCATGCAGATATGTGTCTTATTTATGATATTCAGTATGCATGCAGACATGTGTCTTATTTATGATATTCAGTATGCATTCAGACATGTCTTATTTATGATATTCAGTATGCATGCAGACATGTGTCTTATTTATGATATTCAGTATGCATGCAGACATGTGTCTTATTTATGATATTCAGTATGCATGCAGACATGTGTCTTATTTATGATATTCAGTATGCATTGCAGACATGTGTCTTATTTATGATATTCAGTATGCATGCAGAGATGTGTCTTATTTATGATATTCAGTATGCATGCAGACATGTGTCTTATTTATGATATTCAGTATGCATGCAGAGATGTGTCTTATTTATGATATTCAGTATGCATGCAGAGATGTGTCTTATTTATGATATTCAGTATGCATGCAGAGATGTGTCTTATTTATGATATTCAGTATGCATGCAGAGATGTGTCTTATTTATGATATTCAGTATGCATGCAGAGATGTGCTTGCGCCGGTCCTGGGGGGATCTGTAATCGTCTGGAATAACTTCCAATTAATGAACCAGATGGAATTTTCACAGTAACACCTGGGATGTCCTGGCGCCCAAAAAATGTATTTCACTGACAGTAATATTTCAGTGATTTAGCCCCTACATCACAGTGTTGTTTTTGTAAGCCAGCTGTATGAAAGCTGATAGAAATACCCTTGCACCTATCTAATTCAGTATGTCTGACCTGGCTGGCCTCTGTGTTTTTTGGTCTGGCTGAGGGCGTTTTAGTCCCCTATAATCCTGCTGAAAGACATAACTTCCTGGGATGACTTCCAGAAAAGCATAGGGGCAGAAAAATGGAAACCGCCAAATTCCATGGGTTGGGCGGTTATAACTTAATATGCAGCTGGAGCCCTGCAGTGACTGGACCAGTGCACAGGGTAAATCGTGTTAGCTGGGCAAACACAGCAACATGACGGGATTAGGCTGGAATGCAGGTGGAGTTGGGACCAAATTTGAGTTTTATGTCCTCTACTCATGTTCATTATTATGTCTCTTGTAAAATGAGCAATTACTCAACTTGTTGATTCCATTGGTATGTACCTATGAGAACGGACATGTCACATGTTACATTCAGGTCATTTGATACATTGAATGTATTTAAGAGCAACGTTAAGGTATGTTTGTTCTAGAAAACAGGAGAGGCTTGACACAATGTGTACGTCCCAGGCTGTTAGATTGATTGGGGATAGGGGCAGCTAGCTACTTCAGGAAATGACCTCAGTACAGGTGGTAAGTAAAGAACATCATAGACCAGAGAATATGGTGGAGCAAACCACAGAATTGAGGTCAGCCACTTCACTGAAATCTAGGGAGCCCTGCTTGATGTTCACCCACCCATAGTGATTTAACATCCTCTGGCACAGCACTGTGGGACAATTTAGGAGGATACTATGGGAGAGTCTGGGACAACAATGTAACATCTTTCCATGTGAAAGGTCCTCTCAAGATGTTTCAGCAGGAAATTGAGAGGGAGCTGGGTTCTATGACAAGAACATCCTGGCTTCTTCTCCTCTCAGAAAATAAATAAACCTCTCCTTTGATATGAATCTCAGTCTGGGTCACCCAGTACTGTCAATTTAATTTGTCTGATACCAGCCTTTATAGAGATGGCCTTAAGTATGCCTGTAATGGAACAGGATGGGGGAAGGGAATGACTAGCCTGACATTTCAGTAATTGGGTCGTGTAGTAATGTCTGACTGGATTCCGACCATTTTCACCACAGGATAGAACGTTGGAACAGATGACTTACCTCAAGGTGATAACGGTGTAATCAGAAGTCTTCTGAGAAATGATCTCCCCAAAAAAGATAATAGCTCACTCCTAAGTGGATGATAGGCTGAATGAGTGCATTAACTTTTATCTCACACCCACAGGCTTTTGAATTGAATACACTTAATGTCACGACTCTCGTGGGTTGAAGAAGGAGACCAAGGTGCAGCGTGGTAGGAGTTCATGATATTTATTCAACTGAACACCGCAACAAAATAACAAAGTAAAAAATGAAAGCGCACAGTTATGTCAGGCAACTAAACAGCTAAACAGAAAATAACTACCCACAAAACACAGGTGGGAAAAAGGCTGCCTAAGTATGATTCCCAATCAGAGACAAAGATAGACAGCTGTCCCTGATTGAGAACCATACCCAGCCAAAACATAGAAATAAAGAAACTAGAATGTCCACACTAGTCCCACCCTGGCCTAACCAGAGTCAGGCTGCAAAACCTGACTCTATAGGGGAGGGTCCGAGTGGGCATCTACTTCAGTGGCGGCTCCGGTGCGGGACGCAGACCCCGCTCCACCTCTGGCTCCCCCCACTTTGGTGGCGCCTCTGGACTGGGGACCGTCGCTGGAGGCTCTGGACCGGAGGCCGTCGCTGGAGGCTCCAGACCGGAGACCGTCGCTGCAGGCTCCGGACCGCGGATCTATGCTGGAGGCTCCGTGCCATGGATCCTCACTGCAGGCTCCGGTCCGAATGCCCACCCTAGTCACACCCTGGCCTAACTATAATAGAGTATAAAAGCCTCTCTATGGCCAGGGTGTGACACTTAAATAGCATGATTAGTGTCTCCATGAGCTTTTCTATGATAAAAAAAAAAAATGTGGGGGCCCCAGTCAAGGGTGGCCATGGGAAATCAGTAAATTGTATCACAAATAGCATTGCAAATTGCCTTAAAGTATGATGCATTGTATTGACAAAGTGTTTCAACTGTTTATTTATATCTGTCCCTAATCTATAGAAAAAATCTATATGAAGATGAACATTTTGAAGTTAGATACATGTTAACCATGCTGGTTAAGTGTGCCTTGAATTCTAAATAAATCACTGACAGTGTCACCAGCAAAGCACCCCCACACCATCACACCTCTTCCTCCATGCTTCATGTTGGGAACCACACATGCGGATATCATCCGTTCACCTACTCTGCGTCTCACAAAGACATAGCGGTTGGATCAAAAATCTCCAATTTGGACTCATCAGACCAAAGGAAAGACTTCCACTGGTCTAATGTCCATTGCTCATGTTTCTTGACTCAAGCAAGTCTGTTCTTCTCATTGGTGTCCTTTAGTAGTGGTTTCTTTGCAGCAATTTGACCATGAAGGTCTGATTCACTCAGTCTTCTCTGTACAGTTGATGTCGAGATGTATCTGTTTCTTAAACTCTGTGAAGCATTTATTTGGGCTGCAATTTCTGAGGCTGGTAACTCGAATGAACTTATCCTCTGCAGCAGACTTGGGGTCTTGGGGCCTTCCTTTCCTGTGGTGGTCCTTATGAGAGCCAGTTTCATCATAGCGCTTGATCGTTTTTGCGACTGCACTGGAAGAAAAGTTCTTGAAATTTTCCGGATTGACTGACCTTCATGTCTTAAAGTAATGATGGACTGTCGTTTCTCTTTGCTTATTTGAGCTGTTCTTGCCATAATATGGACTTAGTCTTTTAACAAATAGGGATATCTTCATATACCACCCCTCCCTTGTTACAACACAACTGATTGGCTGAAACGAGTTAAGAAGGAAATAAATTCCACAAATTAACTTTTAACAAGGCACACCTGTTAATTTAAATGCATTCCAGGCGACTACCTCATGATGCTTGTTGAGAGAACGCCAAGAGTGTGCAAAGCTGTCATCAAGGCAAAGGGTGGCTACTTTGAAGAATCTCAAATGTAAAAAACACTTTTTTTGGTTACTCCCTGATTTCATATGTGTTATTTCATAGTTTTGATGTCTTCACTGTTATTCTACAATTAAGAAAATAGTCAAAATAGATAAAAACCCTTGAATGAGTACAGTAGATGTGTGCAATCTTTCGACTGGTACTATATATGGAGATGTTTAGTGCCTAAAATAAGGGGTTAAATACATGTAAAAAATATATATATATAAGTTTCCTGGTATTTCTTATATTGCTCAGGTATAGGACAGACATTTCAGAACAAACTTCCATGACATTTTTTTGGGGGGACTATCTATTGTTCCATATAGTGAATCTGTTATTCAATGCATTTGTATGAATAACAGATTCACACACACACACGAACACACCTTTGAACTGTTATGGGTTAATTAAGCCTCCTTTTGTTTTATTGAAATCAGAAGAGAAGAAATGCATCTCTTGGTACCATCTTTTTCAATGTCTCATGTTATGTACTTACTACATCTGTGTGACTCTGAAGGAGACTCTGAGGAAGTCCCAGTCTGACTTCCGGGTCCCTTAGTGGTCCTAAGTGTGCCAGAAAGTCTGACTCTATAGGCACCATACAGTGATTCATGCTGGGAGCCTGAGGCATGGAGATATTGCTTAGATCATGGGAAACAATATTTTTTGCTTCAAACAACTTACTGAAACTGATTGAGTGGGTTGATTTCAACTTTTTCATTTTGATGATGATAAGGGAAGTTGACATCTTCGAAGACATTTGCATAATTTTGTAATTAAAGATGCTCCGGAACTTTGGCAACTACAAAGTATGTTTTAAACCTCCCGCTTTGGGCAGAATGTGTCAATGTGTAGTTCATACATGCATCATCTATGAGCATAATTACAGTCTTAATTAGCCATGAAATCCCAGGGGGAAAAGTATACAAAAGTACCAGAGAGTCTCTTTAAGATTTAAGATTCGTATTTGTCTAATGAAGCAAGGAGCTCTGAATTGGAAGTTGATACATGGTCCTTGAGAAAACAAACGGCCTTATTTGCAGAGCGCGGAAAAGGCACGCATGTGCTCCAGAGATTGTTCTGAAATTATTTAGCTAAATAATCAAACTGAAGCCCCACATTATAGTCCTCTCAGCATTTTGTGTCACAGCACATTTCTCCCATTGTCACTCATTTCTCATCAATTTATGGAAATGCGAGGCAAATCAGTACGGAAGAATGACTCAGAGTTAGGCTATTTATGGAAATGCTTTTCAGAGAGACCATTTGTATTTTATATGGATGGCCATTTATTAGAGGGCTTTTGTTTGCAGTGCATTCCCCACGACACTGAATATTTACTGAATGATTCACTGCCAAGGCTGTATCATAAAATGCCTACTAAGTATAAAGGATGTCACGCTGCTTGTTTAGCGAGGATCACTTCCTCCTGATTCGGCTCACACCGAGGCTTAAACCCAGGACCTCTGCTTTTGCTAGCACACGTGACCCCTGTCCCGAAGTGTCTTACCAGTAGGCTCCACTGAAAAGTTAACAAGTGGCGCAAGGGGCAACCCTTCAGGCTAGAGAGTAAGTTTCACACATCCCCCATGTGCTTTATAAGCACATTATTTCTTGAAGACTGGCGTGTTCATAAATTATTTGTGAACTCCAATTGCAAGCACAAGGCTTTATCAGAAATCAAAGCTTCATTGTGCTCTGAAGAGTTGAGGCACCATCATTCTCTTGAAACTTTTACTGGCATAGGCCTATTCATTTAGAAATGATTCATGCTTTAGTTCATATAATCCGTAAACCCATGGATTTTAGCAAAAAATGTATCGAATCGAATCTATGAGTCATTCCTCTACACACCTCGTTGTTAGTGTTTTGTTCCTGCCTGCTCCTTTTGAGCCTGTGGAACCAATGATTCAAGCACCAGACCTCTGCTCTATGACACACTAATAAACGGGCAGGCTGAATAGAGAGTGGCTTTGGATTACAGTATAACCCTGCCTTATAAACTGTCCGGGTGAACAGTCAAAGTGGCATGCTGCCTCCACTGCTGACTAATTGCCACATTCATGGATCTTTAAATTGAAGGGTTCAGCCACATCCTGTCAATAATGCAGTCAGTAACGCAGGTTTCCGTTCTGCAGCAGAGCACTTCAGCAGGTTCAGTGGGTCTAAATGGCAAGGCAGAATGAACGTTTAGCACAATGGGATTCTTAAAGCCTCAGTTCCCCAGGTGGGTTATTTTGTGGTGATTAAGATGCTGATAGCTGGAGTTTAGACAGCGACACAGTGCTCAGTAGGTTCAGTGATACGTCTACATTTCTATAAACAATGTTGACACCTGCAGTCAGCGGCTGGCTATTTAGAAACATGATTTACCATCCCTCTAAAAACTCAAAGGGCTGTGGAAGCAGGGAGAGAATGGAGCCGGTGCATTTCTGTGCCGAGATGAGAGCAGTTCTCATGAGATGGCATAATGAGCTGCGGCTGCCTGCGACCGTAGCGGCGATATCCGCCCATTAAACAGAAACCCCAGGTTTGTGTCGTTAAAAAGCAGCTGTTTTTGCACGGGTCAGGACTGACAGAGCGCTGGCTGGCTTGTGATAGTGGCTATAAGCTAATTGTGAAAAGGCTCATTATATCTGATAAAGAAGCACATAAATCACATAGCGGGGCTGACCTGAGGTGGGCCTCAGAGGCTTGGCAGGGGGAACAGGGGGAACGGGGGGGGAACTCTCACCGAGGCTGACTCGGAATGCCTCACATCTCATTACGTCGTCTTCTTCACAGAGTTCCAAAAGCATCTTTGATTCTATTAGGGATTCCATCTTTACATACCAGCTATGTTTTGTCTGGATAAAAGGAAGATGAGAATGTGATGATGGTGAATCTTAAGAATCTCCTGATTGTGGTGGGTGGATATGTTCCTCATTGACATGTAAGCCTAAAATATAGGCCTGTGTAGGAGTCGGAAAACCATCAGCGCAAACATACCGGCCAAATGTTCCTGTCAGATAAATGGAAGTTATAGACAGTAAACTAGGCTTTCCTTGATCATAAAAACTAAGGATGCTGGTTGGTGTTCCCTCCTAGTTTAACCTCTGTTTGTAACTTTCCACTGACGTGTTCAATCTCAATGATATAGAGCATGTACTGTAGACCATTGAGTACTCTCATATATGAAAAAACAGTGGGTTGAGAATAGAGAACACAATGATGAATGGAGTTTAATTACTAGATATGAAACATTGGCTTTATTTGCTTTCTCCTGAGTTTTGCACATGAGCCGTTGCCCATCTGAGGCCTGCGCTTCTTTGGCAGTGGCAGAACTGGGATAAACCCAGGAAAGATATTTAAAGGTTCATTTAGAACACATGTTGGGAGAGGAAGCCGAACACGCTTAAAATACAACATCAGACTTGGCTCATTGAGTTATATATTTGATTATTTACTAAGGGTCTATTTCCTAAACAGATACAAATAGATCCGGTTGACTTCTGTTATTGGTTTTTATTTACGATTGTGTTACGCCTTCTATAAATGGTGCGGTGGAGGAGTCAAACGCAGAGAGCAGGTAATGTCGTACGTGAATCTATTTATTCCAACGACAGCGGAGACATGGACATGCCAACACTCGGGCGCATGAAACAACCCGTCCAAAATACACAGGACTAAAACTGTCCGGTAAATAATGAGATAACACTTATACACCAACACCAAAATAACAGAGAACAAGCCCGCACAATACCCAGCGGACCTAGTGCCCTTAAATAGCCTACAAACAACACTAACTCAAAACAGGTGTACCCAATTAAACCCAATAAACAGAAACAAAAGGAAAGGGAATCGATGGCAGCTAATAGGCCGGCCACGTCGACCGCCGAGCGCCGCCCGAACAGGAAGAGGCACCATCTTCGGCTGGATTCGTGACGGATTGAAATGTATTTTATTACAGTACTGTGAATTCTGAATGGGCATCAAAAATAGACTGTTTCCCCACTTGTACTGTAATATAACAGAAAACTAGATGTAAACAAGCCTCTGTCTATGTCATCATTCCTGTGGAAAACCTAAGGGATAGATTGAAATTTACATAATGGATACCTGGAGGAAAATGGGGGAGGGTCATGTTTTTTTAAGAGGGATGGTTTAGTGTTTTTTTTTAATCTAGACCAGGGTAGGGTCATGTAATTGATGACATTTCTATGTTTCTCAGTGTTTTAGAATGAGTTGCTTATTAGGCTATATATCATGTGTGCCCAATGCCGCCCCTCATCTCTGATTCTCTGCTGGGGCTGACAATATAATCTGTGCCTATAGGCTATTTAGTGTGGTCTCAATCAAATGATCCATAGCCTATAAGCTATAGGCTATGAAGTGCATGCTTGGAAGCACAGAGCACAGAGCAAAAGTTATATTTCTAAGATAGCTGCTGGGAAAGTGTAAATAAAACTAGGCTGCATTACACACTGCAATGGATATTCCAATCCTGAGCCCTGGCCTGCTCTGCTCTTGCTGATCAAAACTGTTTTGATCAGCAAGAGCAATAAATAATAGTTAGAAATAATAGGTAGACCTTCCTGTTTAACAGACAAAATTAGGCTATAAGCTGTTATATCCAAAGATTTGTTGGTCAATTCCTCCACCCACCATGCACTCTTTAAATAGCCTACCCGAGTGAACGTGAAGGGTTGTTAAATTAAAATGAAAAGATTAGAATTGAGGGGGTATGAGAGAGAATGCCATAGGCCTAGTTTTTATTCAAGAAAATGGTAAAAAGCACAGGCCTACCTCTTGTTAGCTTAAGATTTTGAAGAAAATAAAAACAGAGCCGATTATATAAAGTGATTTATAACAGCGTTTTGGTCTGTGATGCATTATACTAGAAACAAGCTAAAATACCCGGGAAAGACGTGACTCCGATACAATTGGGGATATCTTCTTTTTTTTTCTTTGACATTCAGAATCTGAGCTACAACCTTCTATAGGAGACAAACAATTGACTTTGCTTGGAAAGTAATCTAATTCTGTCACTATCCATTGATTAAGCTATTCACTTTCTGTACAACAGATGTTTAAACCCAGGCATATTTTAGGGAAAGAGGGGAGCCTTTATCTAGCCTACTATCTATCCAAAATATGTATTTTTGTTTATTAGGTACACCACCCCGTTCATGAAAATGGTTCGCTCCCACAGACAGGGAGTCACTTGGCTTGCTATATATAGCAGGCATTGTGTAACGTAGACACAGAGTTAGGAGAAGTTTAATGATGAAGAACATGCCATTTAACAAAACAAGGGAAGCGTCTAACATGGAAACAAACAATATTGCCTGGTGGGTGATAACAAAGGAGTGCTAGATAAAAGGGGAAGTAGTCAGGGTAGTGATAGAGTCCAGGTGTGCCTCATGATGGGGCGCATGTGTGTGTAATGAGGGTTGCCAGGTGTGTATAATGATGGGTTGCCAGGACCGGTGGTTAGTAGTCTGGTGACATTGGGCGCTGGAGGGGGGGAGCAGGAGTAGATGTTACAGTACCCCCCCCGACGCCAGCCTGGAGGACAGTCCCAAGCGTGAGGAGCGGGCCGCTCCGGATGGCGAAGGTGGAATTCTCGGATGATGCTGGGATCTAGAATGTCATCCACCAGAACCCAGCACAGCTCCTCTGGACCGTACCCCTCACATTCCATCAGGTACTGGAACCGACTCCCACGACGTTGGGAGTCCAGGAGTGATCTGACGGCATAGGTGGGGCTCCCCTCAATGTCCAAGGGAGGCGGAGGGGTGTCCTGGGGGACGACATCAGCCAGGGACCAGGCACCACCGGCCTGAGGAGGGAAACATGAAAAGATGGTGAGATCCGGTAGTTAGTGGAGAGTTGTAATCTGTAAAATACCTCGTTGACCGTCCTGAGGACATTGAACCAGGGACTTAGCTTCTTACAGGGAAGGCGGAATGGGAGGTTTCTGGTGGAGAGCCAGACGCGATCACCAGGATGGAATACGGGAGCTTCACTGCAGTGGTGATCTGCCTGCTCTTTCTGGCGGCGGACTTGGGCCGCGTTCCATACCTCTTCTGAGCACCTGAACCACTTGTCCACACCAGGAGCTTCGGTCTGCTTAGATCCACGGAGCCAGGGCCGGCTGATAACCCAGAACACACTGGAAGGAAGTTAGGCCGGTGGAGGAGTGTCGCAATGAATTCTGGGCGTGTTCAGCCCAAGGAAGGAATAGAGCCCACTCCCCCTGCCGGTACTGGCAGTGACACATCAGGAATCTCCCCAGTTCATCCACTCCACCTTCCCATTAGATTGAGGACCATACCCGGAAGTGAGGCTGACCGTGACCCCCAGCTTCTCCACAAAAGCCCTCCATACACGTGATGTGAATTGGGGGCCACGATCAGGGATTATATCCTCTGGAAGGCCATAGTGCCGGAAGACCTGCTGGAACAGTGCCTCAGTAACCTGGAGAGCGGTAGGGAGACAAAATCTATCGACAGATGGGTCCAAGGCCACTGAGGCACAGGGAGGGGAAGAAGTTACCCTGCTGGAGTGTTCCGGAGAGACTTGGTTTGGGAACAAATGGAACAGGAGTTGGCATAGTGGGTGACGTCCAGCACCAAGGTGAGCCACCAGTACTTAACGGAGATGGATTGAGTGATGCGTGTGATACCTGGGTATCCAGCGGCAAGGGATGTGTGCGCCCAGATCAAAGGCCAATCCCTTACCTCCGTGGGAACTTAGGTGTGCTCCGAAAGACAGGTAGCCGGTGCCTGGCGTATGTCCACATCTATGTCCCAGAGTACGTGGGCAACGATTTGGGAGGGTGATTTGGGAACACTCAGGATGGGGAACTCTCCCGAATCGTGGAGATGGGACAGGGCATCGGCTTTGATGTTATTTGAACCTGGGTGGTATGACAAGGTGACGTTGAATCTAGTAAAGAAAAGGGCCCACCTTGCTTGGCGAGGATTCAGACGCCTCGCTGTCCTTATGTACTCCAAGTTCCGATGGTCGGTGAAGATGAGAAATGGGTCCGTGGCACCCTCCAGCCAGTGTCTCCACTCCTCTAATGCCAACTTCACTGCCAGGAGTTCCCGATCACCAACATCATAGTTCCTCTCTGCAGGGGACAGTTTTTTTGAGTAGTATGCACATGGATACAGTTTCTGTGGATTACCTTGACGTTGTGACAGGAAGGCCCCCACACCCACTTCTGAGGCACACCACCACAAAGAGCAGCGTAGGCTCTGGTTATTTCAGCAACGGGGGGGAGGTCAAACGCCCCTTCAGCAGGCGGAAGGCCGTTGTAGTTCTTTTATGGTGGCTGGGACTGGCCATGACCTGACTGCATCTACCTTCCTTTCCTCCATAACCACTCCCTGCGGGATGATCTGATATCCCAAGAAGGAGACGGCGACATGATGGAACTGGCACTTCTCTGCTTTGACGTACAGATGGTTATCCAGGAGGCGTCCCAGGACATCACGCGGGTGATGTGATCCTACAAGGTGGTCGAGTAGATCAGCATGTCGTCGATGAACACAACCCAAGCGCCCAAGCATGTCCCGAAACACCTCGTTCACGAATGCCTGGAACACCGACGAAGCATTGGCTAAACAATATGGCATCACCAAGTACTCATTAGTGCCCAGACACCGTGCTGAAGGCCGTCTTCAATTCATCCCCCTCCCGAATGCAGATCAAATTGTAGGTACTCCACAGATCCAGCTTAGTAAGAAAAACTGGCCCCCACGGAGCTGTTCAATGGTGGCCGGCAGAAACGGGAGGGGTTATTTGGTATTTGGTAGTGATGGCATTGAGAGCTCTGTCATCAATAAACGGACAAACACCCCCCTCCTTCTTGGCCACAAAAAAATAAACCAGCTGACGCAGGGGAGTTGGATGGGTGGATGAAACCCTGTTGGAGAGCCTCCTGGATGTACTCCTCCATAGCCTTGGTTTCAGCCCCCGACAGGGCGTAGATGCGGAGGTGCAGAGTCTGATAGCAGGTCGATGGCACAGTCCCAGGGGCAATGAGGAGAAAGACAGATGTTGTGAGTCTTAGAGAAAACCTCCCAGAGATCTAGGTAAACCTCCGTAATCTCCATCCACGGCCAGGAGATGGTGGGGTCGTGGCATTGGAGCCACGGGAGGCAGAGGATGACCTTGTGTATGGATGCCTGGATGATGAGGAAAGGGAGACTTTCTTGGTGCAGGGGTCCCACGGTGATGGTGAGTGGTGCTGTGATGTGTGTGACTGTGCCAGACCCCAGTGGTCGTTTATCCAGCGCTTGAACCGGAAAGCAGAACGGGTATGGCTCTGACTCAGATCGGTCAACGAAGGAGGGAGAGAGGCGATGGGAGTGCCGACACTTCCGAAGGAGGTTATCCAGATGGATGGCCATCGTGATGAGTGCTTCCAATGAGAGGGTGTCATCTTTGCATGCCAGCTCTGTCGGGACCTCTTCACTCAATCCTCTTCTGAATAAGGTGCAGAGCACCAGCTCATTCCATCCACTGGATGCTGCTACTGCACAAAAGGTGAGGGCGTACTCCACAGCGGGCTCGCTGGGCCGACTCATGGTAGAGGATCCTCCGCTCGTTGGGGGTGATGCCAGATGTGAAGAAGATGGAGGACCTCATCCATCGCCTTCCCCAGTTGTGCCAGCTTATCGTGCTGTTGGCGAAGTAGGTCTCCCTGTTCGTCGACCATCTGGGAGATGTCTCGGTTGGCTGCCGCTTCCATTTTGTGAGGCAATATTCTGTAACGTAAATGCAAGGAGTCAGGAAGAAAGTGCAGTTAGCGAGTTTAATTACGAAGATGACGGAACGATACAAAACAAGGAAACATGTCTAACATGGAAACATAAACAATATTGCCTGGTGGGTGATAACAAGGGAGTGCTAGATAAAGGGGGAAGTAGTCAGGGCAGTGATGGAATCCAGGTGTGCCTCATGATGGGGCGCATGTGTGCATAATGAGGGTTGCCATGTGTGCGTAATGATGGGTTGCCATGTGTGCGTAATGATGGGTTGCCAGGACCGTGGTTAGTAGACCGGCGACATCGAGCACCGGAGAGGGGGAGAGGGAGTAGACGTGACACATTGAGGCATTCAGTTACTGTTTGTTTGAACATTAGAATGAGCAAAATGACCTAAAGGACTTTGAGCATAATATGATTGTTGGTGCCAGGCGCACCGGTTCCAGTATCTCAGAAACGGCCAGCCTCCTGGGCTTTTCACGCAAGACAGTGTCTATCTAGGGCAGGGGTCTCTAACAGTTTGATAGAGAGCTACCAGTAGCTCGCCCAAAAATTCTGAAAGAGTTTAGCCACTACTGGTTTAAAAAACCATACCTAACACAATATCTGCCAATACATTTTCAGCAATATTGCCCGTCTGTCTGTGTGGTGCACACTTTGTCTATCACACATGTTTAGCCAGTTAATGTGAAAACAATCTTGTGCGTTGACAGAAATAATTTCCCCAAAACCTTCTCAATTAAATGTTAACTGCAAAGTAGGCTTACCTGGCAGAAGGACATGAGTAAGTATATTGTTTGTATCTATTATTTGTTATTTGCAAACTGTGCCATGAAAGGAGCAGCCGCAGTACAGAACCATCCTAGACCGGCACATTAGAAGGCACATTCCTCACTGGCTAGATGCGGAATTACACTCAAATCAAAATTTGTTCGTTTTCTTCCTGACCTAAAAAGTTGTCTTCTGATGTGGTTTAAGTATTGACATGGGCTCAGAACATCCTATTTTGTTGTTTCACTGTGAACAATTGTAATTTTTAGAGAGAAAAAAACTATAAAATCTATTGGGAAAATATAAAACATAATTTTGGGGAACAAATCACAGATTTTTTATGGCCCCCCTCAGTTGTTTATTAACCATTAGTTTACCAGGTATATTGCCAGAAAAAAGTAGTGCACTGCTTTCTCTTGTACACTAAGGACCCGGGGAAGAGTTGCAGAGGAGAAGAGAAGATTGTGTAGCTAGCGAAAAGTTTAATTTGTTTAAAGTAAATGTCATAGAAAGGTTGGCGACCCCTGGTCTAGGGTTTACTTGTTGATGAGAGGTCGAATGCGGATGGCAAGAACCATGCATGCTAACAGGCGGGCCACAAACAGACAAATATTGGCACAGTACAACAGTGGTGAGCAGAACGGCATTTCGGAACGCACAACTCGTCGGTCCTTGTCACGGATGGGCTATTGCAGCACTCCTATCAGCTAAAAACAAGAAGAAACAATTGAGGAGTAGAAAACCATTGCCTTGTCCGACAAATCCCAGTTCCTGTAGCGTCCTGCTGATGACAGAGTCAGGATATGCAACACGAGTCCATTCCCCCACCCTGCCTGGTTAAACGGTACAGGCTGGTGGCGGTGTAGTAACAATGTGGGGAATGTTTTCGCCGACAGCGTACATTTTGCCTCCAATTGGTCCTCACACACCTCCTCTATACAGTCCTTTCACAAATAATAAGAATAACACAGTGAGTTTATAACATGCTTTTCATTGAAAAACAATCTCAATGTGCTACAGCAAGTGCATTAAAATAAATAAAAACGAGAGGTAGACAACAACAAAAAAGGAAGTAACTAGACAGGGCAACTGACACAAAGGACACAGCGGATGCTACAAAAGAGGCAAGGACAGCAAAAAAACACAGCTATGTCTAACGGAAGGCCTTCCCTAACAGGAGGCTTGGTAGGCCATTTTTAAAGGAGCCTAGAGTCTGTTGTCCGGTTGCTTTCAGGTTGTCCAGGAGTACATTCCAGAGGTGGGAGGGGGAGGGGGGGGAGGGGGGGGGGGGGTCGAGCAGAAAGCATGATCACCCATGGAGCAAATCTTGGTCCTGGGGATGTGGAGGAACAGGCTATCGCTTGATAAGAGGTTGCAGGTTGGGAGATGAGATATGAGCTGGTCTTTGAGGTATGGAGGGGCATTGCCATGGATGCACTGGAATGTCAGCAGGAGGGTTTTGAATTCGATTCGGGAAGCCAGTGGAGAGATGATGAAAGTGTTTACTCACTTTCATCAGGATCCTGCCAGCGCTGATCTGAATGTACTGGAGCTTCTGGAGACTCCTGCCAGGGATCAGGAGACAAAATAAATGGACGAGTTTCTCTGCATCAGACTGGGACAAGGGGACATTTCCAACAATACCGCAGAACTCTGATATGCCTTGTTATTCTTACACATGCCTACTTCCTCTCTGACACATTTGAAGCAAAGACATATTCACTTTTACTGCCCTCTGTGAGCTTAGATTGTTGAGGCGGTTTTGACAGCGTATAGAGAAAGCGATGGCAGACAGAAAGCGTATGCTGTGTGTACATGGCTTAAACCCAGCTGAGGGATCTTGTAGAACTAGACTTGGCCTATAATTCCAGGCAAAACTACCATTGTGTGTCTACTCAGTGTGAACTGGAGCTTCTGGAGACTCCTGCCAGGGATCAGGAGACAAAATAAATGGACGAGTTTCTCTGCATCAGACTGGGACAAGGGGACATTTCCAACAATACCGCAGAACTCTGATATGCCTTGTTATTCTTACACATGCCTACTTCCTCTCTGACACATTTGAAGCAAAGACATATTCACTTTTACTGCCCTCTGTGAGCTTAGATTGTTGAGGCGGTTTTGACAGCGTATAGAGAAAGCGATGGCAGACAGAAAGCGTATGCTGTGTGTACATGGCTTAAACCCAGCTGAGGGATCTTGTAGAACTAGACTTGGCCTATAATTCCAGGCAAAACTACCATTGTGTGTCTACTCAGTGTGAACACTTTGGTTTCTTCATTTTCTTCCTTTCCTCCTCTCCTCCTTTTTAGAAACTGTTTTTATAAACAGCAACGTTAGTGGTCTGTGTGAAAACCCGTTATTATCTCTTGTTGGACCCCCAGGAAGACTAGCTGTCATCATGGCGTCAGCTAATGTGGATCCAAATTAAATAATCCCACTTTGGCACAGTAGTTCCCTCAGTAGCAACTCTCCCTTATTCTCACATCTAGTTGGCTGTGTCCATCACTGCTCCTGGCAAGCACTGGGAGTTGTGCCAGTGAGTGGCAGTGTGTGAGTAATGGTAAGTCATCCATCAAACCCTATAGCATCTGTCTGCTAGCCACGAAACCCTACTGATCCCCAGTCTGAACCCCAGCTCATATGAAAACTCCTCTGCCACTTCCAGTCAAGTGTCACCAAACTGTAAAGCCAAGCTAATTACCCGAACAATAAAATCATTTACCCTAATTAACAAAGAACAGGCCTATAAAAGGAAGGAATGTCAAACACCGGGAGGTCACTCGAATTCTTGCACATAAAGGAAGGAATGCAAAGTGTGTGTGTGTATCTGTGTGTGTATCTGTGTGTGCGCTCGTGCGACCCCGGCATATTATCATTGCGAGTGATATAGACATAATATTTACCCCGTAACAAGACATTATAATCTGTCATCTAATTACACTTACGGTCTAGTCTTCCTGTGTGGCTCAGTTGGTAGAGCATGGCGCTTGCAACGTCAGAGTTGTGAGTTTGATTCCCACGCGGGAGCAATATAAAAAGGTACCTGAAATGTAGTGCTGTAAGCTGCTCTAGATAAGAGCCTTCTATTTGTCTCTTTTCTCACACAGACACAAACACTGCAGACAGGCTCCCGTAGTCAAACTCTGTCTGACGTATGCCACTGACTGTCCCATTTACCTTTGTACTAATTCTGTACAATTCGTACCTTATACAAAGAGCAGAGACTGTGGCTGTTACTTCAGTGAACGAGTGTGTCGTCGAGCTGTCCTGTCCTCTCTGAGTGCTGGCTCCTGGGACGTGTGTGTGTGACTGTGTAGTGGGTCAGGTGGCTCCTCGGAGCTCGAGGCTGCTGGGAACACCTGCTGCTGTAGCCAGGAGGACTCTACTATCCCACATGCCCCGGCTTGTGTAAAGCATATTGTTTGTTGTTCTTGTTATGTTATTATCTCACAATTCAACGCAAAAGTAGAATCAGTCCGGAACAGGAACTCCTCGGGACCTATCGCATTGTAGGATGACTTTGACAATGTAATACATGTGATGTTATTACAGATGTCTCTCCTGTTCAAGTGAGAACTTCCTGGAATAAAACACTTTTGCACACCTGAAGTAATGCCTTGTCACAGGTATGCACCATACTAGTATCCATTTTACACACAGACTGAAATCCCACTAATTTACCATGGCTGCCTCATTTGGCCTACTCTGTTGTATATCTGAAAGGTGTAAGTGGTCAAAAACAACAACATGGGAATCCCCACCTAAAGGCCTTAGTCATGATTCCTGCATTTGTACAGACCCTGTAACCAAAATACAGGTATCAGGTCTTTGTGAATTGTTTTTTGCTTGTTTGCAGGTAAATTCATTAACACTATTATTGTTCAACACCTCCCTAATTTGAAATGCAAACAGCCCCCGTGGTTTAACAAGACCCCCCTGCCACCACCCCTCCCAATTCGCCAGTTACCCACTGATATGTATAAAAGGGGTATAATGTACCTGCAAGAAAGTGGTAAATAAGGGGCTGTTTGAAAGGGGCTCATACAAACATATTCTGTCTGAAATGGGTATAGGAGAATCATCCATTTTTCTTCAAAGTGAGAAACTGGCAGCAATGCTCATTGATTGAGAGGCCAGTCTTCGCTTGGTCAATCATTTTTCTTGTCCAGACCTACATGTTGTCCGTCTGGATTATAGATTTAGAGCTCGTCAATCTGAGAGCCATATTCTCCGTTTCCTCTGGCTCCATCTCTCTCCTCAGAAACCCCTTTCAGCTCGAGGCCATCTCTGCCATAGAGAGACGAGAGAGAGGGACGAATACTCTCAACTCCACTCCATCTTATTTATAGAGTTTTGAGTAGAGTTACAGATGGCCTATATAAAACTGAATAGGGCTTCATTTCAGTAATAGGGCCTAAAATTGGCCACTGAGCCATTGTGAGGTCTGTTATCTGACGTCCAGTAAGTTGTCCCTACCCAAGTTCCGTACAGTGCGGCGGTAGGATTTCTCATGATGATTTTAAAAGAGGCTTTCTCATCATGAGAATTTCCTATCACTCGGCAAAGGCCGCGTCTTTGGATGAGATGATACCGTCTTTTGGGTGCTAATACCCCATCTCATTCCTGGACCATTCTTTTTCCTGTGTCAGTCAGTGAGAAACCCATCTGCTCAAACCATCAGCCAAATGAAGAGGACAGAAAGTTTGAATTAAAGCAGATATTAAAAGCTTCCCCGGTGAGATCAAATGAAGTCGCTGCGTGAGGTGTGACAGTGATGCGAAGGAGATAAACAGGATCAGGAATTAGAACACGTCAAATGTAAATCATACCACTCCGCTAATTATGTTTCACAAACAAAGTTTGAATTTGATCATCAAATCCCATTTTGCCCTCAGGGCACACTGCGTGTGGATCCCTCAGGCGACGTACTTCAGTCAGAACATCCAGCTCCTAACCATTGAGAACATGCTCCTATGTGCATGCTTGTTGCCTACTTTCCATAATTCTCTCCTTCATCTATGCAGGATGCAGATCTCTCGTCTTAAGCAGCTGACCTTCCATTGCTGGGTGTGTAGCCCCAACAAGGCTATAATATCACGGTGTCCCACAGTTATCTGCCAGACTAAACACACAGTACGCTTCCTGTTGTTGACATTTCTCAAGGTGGCAGGTTTTCCTTGCGACTGAGTTAATGAATGTGATGCGCTCATACCTCCCGCTAATGAATCTGCTGGGTGAGACTCACCACAGATGGAGAAACAGACAGAAAACAGCTTCTAGGCTTACATTTCAAAGGAAGATGATCCAGCTATACCTCCTCTCATCTATTTAACCCCCCGCCTATATTTCTCTCTCCCTGTCTGTCTGCGAGGTGGTTCATATTTAATGACACATTCATAGTAATCCAATCTAACACAGATCATGTAAAATGAGGCATGTACCACACACTCCCAGGGGTGGAAACATATCCTTCATATTAATCACCGGTGCTTCATTGTCAGAAGTTGATCCACAGAACAGCCAGACATAAATCTCTCTGCCTAATCCCATTAAAGAGAACAAGGCTGTGGATTTAACCATCTTAATCATCTCAACATGAGTGTATGGAAATGGAAGGTGATTAAACTTCACCTGATTCTCTTTCAAGGTAACCCCCCCCCCCCCCCCCACCCCCCCTCCCCGCGACGCAATACTGGGCTATTCCGAGGTTCCTGTACGCACTGTACAGACATTCCTGAGAGAGGATAATGCTCATTCATGGTTTACTAAAAGTAAATTATATTCTGTCTGTCTTTCAGTTAGCATACCACACCACAGTGCTGGTTGAGAATAGCAGTGTGTGTGGTCACCTCAGGACTATGACGTAGAGTGGCGGTGGGTTTAGGTGTCACTGAATAAGGAGAGGAAGGAAGGTCAAAGAATGCAAGCAGAATCACAGGTCGTCTGCCTTGAATGAGACCCAGCTCTTTTTCTCCACCAATCCTGTAAAGAGTGGCTCAACTGTGTCTTGTTGTTGAAGATAAAACACATGATTGTTATGGTGATTCTCTCTTGAATGAGAACTCTGTTCTTGACCTTTAGTTGTTGTTTGGTTCCCAGGGTCTCTGTGAGGTTGTAACATAAATGTCTGATAAGGCCTCTAAAGCTCTCCCTTACATTGTAATTACACTGCTGTTTGGCAAAGGGCTTCGGTGTCAAAAATCACTGTCTGCTCCCATGAGAGAGAGAGAGGGAGAGAGAGAGCGAGAGAGAGAGAGAGAGAGAGCGAGAGAGAGAGCGAGAGAGAGAGAGAGAGAGAGAGAGCGAGAGAGAGAGAGAGAGAGAGAGAGAGAGAGAGAGAGAGAGAGAGAGAGAGAACAATTACAACACAGTCAACACAAAACTATATTGCTCATTGGGAAACACAAGCACTAACACAAAGCAAAATGCAGTGCTATCTGGCCCTAAATCGACAGCACACTGTGGCTAAATATTTGACCATGGTTACTGATCCTGCAGAGGAAAGGCTGTACAACCACTGCACAACAGCAGAACCTGAGACGGAGCTGCATTTCCTGACAAAATGTCCAAAAAATATATAAAACAATTAGAGAGTGTCATTTCCCCAAATTTGAAACTCTTATTCAAGGTTTCAAAGGCCTCTCTGATGAGAGTAGGCTACCCGTCCTGTTGGAGGACGCAGAGAGATGAGGAGGACGCAGAGAGCTGTGGGTTGGCAGCGCACTACATTGCTGAAAGAGGTGAGAGAGCGTGAGAGAAAGAAAGAGGTGAGAGAGCGTGAGAGAAAGAAAGAGGTGAGAGAGTGAGAGAAAGAGGACAGAGAGAGTGAGAGAGAGAAAGAGAGGGAGAGAGGAAGGTCAGAGAAAGAGAGGAAAGAGAGAGGAAGGACCGAGAAAGAGAGGGAGAGAGAGGGATAGACACACAGAGAGAAAACAAGGATAATGAGAGAGAAGCCTAGCAGCTTTTGGCAGAGATCCTAAGAAATCACTCAACACATTGCAGGTTCAAGTATGATTGTTTGAAGTTGTGTAGTTTTTCTATTTGGGATTTAACTTCAGATAATAGAATGACAGCTGTTCAGCAGTAAGGAGTGTAAATAAACAACTTTGGATGCCTAACACGTACTGCTTATTGACAGTTATCTTCCATTTTTGTCAAAGAGCAGTAGCTTGTCTCTATTTAATTTCCCATCCACTATTTAACTAGACAAGTCAGTTAAGAACAAATTCTTATTTACAATGACAGCCTACTGGGGAACAGTGGGTTAAGTGCCTTGTTCAGGGGCAGAACAACAGACTTTTACCTTGTCCGCTCAGGGATTCGATCCAGCAACCTTTCTGTTACTGGCCCTACACGCTAACCTGCTGCCCCATTAGACAAAGCAGTTCAATTTACGTAAAAAAGAAAAGACATTACAAATTTGAGAGACAATGACAAACAACTTTTATTAAATCATTTTTTTGTTGTAGTTAGTCATAGCTGCTCCAACACGTGTATTTACAAATAATGGCCTTCGTATGAAATACATTTGCAGAAAGATTTGGTGAAGCGAGTTTAGACCAGGAAGAGAGGGAGGAGTTACAACAGTCTGGGGAGGTGAGGACAATAGGTCTGGGACAAGAGGACAGGGACAGAGGCCAGGGGAAATGGACAGAGGCCAGGGACAGGGGACATGGACAGAGGCCAGGGGACAGTGGACATGGACAGAGGCCAGGGACAGGGGACATGGACAGAGCACAGAAGACAGAGTACAGAAGACAGGGACAGAGGACAGGGGACAGATACATACAGTAGGACAGGGTACATAGGAGGGCACAGTGACATTAGGTTCAGGCTAAATGGCTACAGTAACAGGTACCAAATTCAGGTGAAGAGCTCCTCCAATCAGATTCACTGTTCACCCTGTAACAAAACTGCATCTAATACACTACATCAACGGTTGAATAAAAAATTACTGTTAACTGATTTAGGACATTGTGATATGCACAGAAAACCAGCACTCAACAAGCTTTACAAAAAAATGGACATTCCATCTCCTGAATTCAGGTACAACAACATGGTGCTACTGACTACTGAAGCTTCATCTGAAACCATTTTGGAGAGACCACTAAGCAGGTACAAGAACTCAAAACATCAGGCACCTAAACCACATTCCAGATGAAAATACTACTAAGTAAAGGTCTGGTCAAAAGGGGAGAGCGATAAGAGTGTGGTCTGGTTCTTGGAATGGGCATGGATGGATATAGTGCACTTCCAATAGCAGAGACCTTAACTTCAACCTCCACACACACACACGCACACGCACACACACACAGCACAGTTGATATTTGAGACGCTTACACATAATGCTAACCGCACGGTGGATTCAGAATTGACAGATATAGACTGTAACATTGATCATGTTTCTCATACAAAAAGACATTTAGAAATGAAATCAACTGTTTGTTTTTTATATCAAACATTTACATTTTTCTCACTAAAAACATTAACAATGTCTCCCTTAACTCTGGTTGCCCTTCAAAGAAGTGTGAGAATCACTGCTCTAACACTGTACGTTCTGTTAGACCACGGCTGGATACACAGTACCCATAAGACAAGGTGATCCGTATTTCCCAATGTTGCCCGAAGTGAATGTCGGTGACAATGAATTTGGACTTTTCCTATCTACAGATTTGGTCAAACTGAATCCCACAATGACAGCCTACAGAGGCAGAGGCTAAATGTATTTCTCACTGATAGTCCATTTGACTCTTTACAAAGGAGGTGAGTTAGTGTCAGTACACTAAATAGACTGTATATAAGTAAGTGAAGGGACTGAGGGAAATATTTACCGAGTGTTCCTGGGTTTGAGACGCCGATTTCTATTGGTCTCAGCTGGGGCCTCTCTCTCACCTCATCGCTCACTCCGGTCCACTGGGCTGAACAGGACACCTCTCTCGCCCCTACTAGTGAACCTATCCAGAGACTGAACAGGACACCTCTCTCGCCCCTGCTAGTGAACCTATCCAGAGACTGAACAGGACACCTCTCTCTCCCCTGCTAGTGAACCTATCCAGAGACTGAACAGGACACCTCTCTCTCCCCTGCTAGTGAACCTATCCAGAGTCTGAACAGGACACCTCTCTCTCCCCTGCTAGTGAACCTATCCAGAGTCTGAACAGGACACCTCTCTCTCCCCTGCTAGTGAACCTATCCAGAGTCTGAACAGGACACCTCTCTCCCCCCTGCTAGTGAACCTATCCAGAGACTGAACAGGACACCTCTCTCTCCCCTGCTAGTGAACCTATCCAGAGACTGAACAGGACACCTCTCTCTCCCCTGCTAGTGAACCTATCCAGAGTCTGAACAGGACACCTCTCTCTCCCCTGCTAGTGAACCTATCCAGAGTCTGAACAGGACACCTCTCTCTCCCCTGCTAGTGAACCTATCCAGAGACTGAACAGGACACCTCTCTCGCCCCTACTAGTGAACCTATCCAGAGTCTGAACAGGACACCTCTCTCGCCCCTGCTAGTGAACCTATCCAGAGACTGAACAGGACACCTCTCTCCCCCCTACTAGTGAACCTATCCAGAGACTGAACAGGACACCTCTCTCCCCCCTGCTAGTGAACCTATCCAGAGACTGAACAGGACACCTCTCTCCCCCCTGCTAGTGAACCTATCCAGAGACTGAACAGGACACCTCTCTCCCCCCTACTAGTGAACCTATCCAGAGACTGAACAGGACACCTCTCTCACCCCTACTAGTGAACCTATCCAGAGACTGAACAGGACACCTCTCTCCCTCTCTCTCCTGGTGGTCTTTTCTTTTTCCATTCCAGAAATAACCAACGCATGGCCACCCAGCATGTGGTCTGCAAGGACGCTGCTCCACACGACATCAAAGACACGGCTAAATCATACCAGAGCTGCAGCTGCTATAGAGGAACCTTATGTCCACAACGTTACCACAACCTTCCTGCAAAGTTAGGAGAACTGCGGGGACGTGTGGGTGGATCATCACTGCATAGTCGCTAACCTATCAATATCAATATCAATGCAAGTGTGTGCTGTTTGCCTGGCAGAACCCAAGAATACTACTAAAAACATCATTGAAACTAATCGTGTTAGCTACAGAACGGTGTCATCCCTGTACCTTGTGTTTATAAACGTAAATGTAGTTTGGTAAAGGTTATGACAATGTTTCCAAATGAAGTAGTGGATTGTAATATGGGCTGACTTGTTAGTACGCATATAGTTTGTGTTTACTGTTACAGAGAAGATCACAGTTATAACTCACATTCCTACACCCTGATACAACAAACGATTCTCTGTCCTCTTCCCTGAACTCAGCTGGATAAAAACAATCCAATTCAGTTACATTTTGAGTCCAAGCCCAGATATTTAATGTGTACGAGTAATGAAATATAAGCATACCCGTCTTAAACAAAAAGAGAGACTGATGCTTTTTCGTGGTGGGATGTTTTGGGCTTCTCTCTGCTGTAGTTACAGTGACAGAACCAGGACAGTCATCAGAAAAGGGACAGAGCACGAGGACTCAAGAATAAATAGGAAAATACATTTGCCTGACAAAATACCATATCAGCTCCCACGCTCCTCGCAAATATACACCCGTGTTGGCTGCTAAACTTGAATTATGTGATTTATTTCAAAAATACATTAATCAATCACTAATTCCCCTAAAAGGACAGAAAGTACTAAACATGGGGGCTTATTTTCTCCGGTTAATCTCAAACATCCTCTCCCAGTCTCTGAGTCATTGAATTCCACCCCCATCACCTGAGAGGAACTTCTAATGGACTCTTCAAAGGAAATAAAACAACAGACAACCCTCTGCTTGGCAACAGGATTTCTCCAAGCTACAACCATGGCATGGCTTTGGATCCTTGTTTCACCGTTGGCCTCATTTGATTGGCCAGTATGCCTTGGCCTCATTGCCATTGGCAGATCCGATCAGTCACAAGCCTTCTTCAAACGATCAATTGTCATTTGCCACACGACTTCATCATATTCTCAATCAAAGTCATTTGGGGGTTTGGAAAATGTTTTTTGTTCCGTAGTTTAATCTTGCAAAATGTTTGGTGTGGCTACAGAGGAGAGAGAGAGAGAGAGAGAGAGAGAGAGAGAGAGAGAGAGAGAGAGAGAGAGAGAGAGAGGGAGCATGTGTGTGTGTTAGTGTGTGAGAGGGTATGGGGAGAGCAAATTCAACGGCATACCATGGCCTTCAAATATCAAATATTCACAGGAAAGTAAAATGACAAAAAGGCTTTTGGCATCTTAACTCCCCAAAGCAACGTTTATAAAAAGGACTTCCACTTATAAGTCTCTCGTCTCCCTTGCACTGAGAGAGACTGTCTGTTAAAAAGTGCTCCTTGGGGGTTGTGGGGGGCCTGTGGTCCAGTCAGGGCGGTCCACTCCGCTCTGTCTAAAACCCTCAGGCTGGGCGCTATGAAGACAAGATGGCTGCCAGGAGAAGCAGGGAGGAGGTCACCAGCAGGCCGGCGGTCTGAACCCGGCCCACGGAGTTGACGTCACCTCGGGATGGCTCAGCTGACTCGTGGCTGGTGTCATCTAGATGAAGGGAGGAAAAGATGGAGGAGATAAGAATCATTGGAGAAGAGACATCATTCACATGCAAGACTGAAACATTAATGTGTGAAATTAAGTAGTGGCTTTGTCATTCCATAAATTGTCTATGTGACTGACATATTGGACCATTGGAAGAATGGGAAAATAAGAGCCTCTTCGGGATTCTGTATCAGGAAATACAATTTGTCATTCCTGAATAAACGCACGCACGCACAGGCAGGCAGGCAGGCACACACCCAAAGACACATACACACACTTTATAGAGTCAAACAAACCTCTTGGTTCTAGGGAATTGTCCACTCTCTCATTGACGTCAAAGACCCGATCGTGAACACTGACAGTTTTCACACAATTGTCTGCAACAAAAGGAGTTGGGATGTGAACATTCATAGCGAGCCCAAGATTGATATCAGACTTTCACATAATGCAATAAAAGTTGTCCACAGATTGAAAGAATAGAGAATGGCATGTTCTTTCAGAAATACATTTACTTGCTGGTCTGACGAACACCTTCAGTCGTAGGCAACTTCTCCTTCCATTGTCAGCAATGGTGGAAGCTGTGAAAACATTTCAGATATGTTAAGAACAATGCTTACGTACTTCAACGCTAACAGCAAAGACCTGAGAGCTATTCTGTACAGACACACACTACTGGTCAAAAGTTTTAGAACACCGACTCATTCCAGGATTTTTCTTTATTGTTACTATTTTCTACATTTTCTACATTGTAGAATAATAAAGACATCAAAACGATGAAATAGCATATATGGAATCATGTAGTAACCAACCAGTAACCAAAGAAGTGTGAAACAAATGAAAATATATTTTACATTTGAGATTCTTCAAATAGCCACCCATTGCCTTGATGACAGCTTTGCACACTCTTGGCATTCTCTCAACCAAGTTCATGATGTAGTCACCTGGAATGCATTTGAATTAACAGGTGGGCCTTGTTAAAAGTTCAAATGGAATTTATTTCCTTCTTATTGCGTTTGAGCCAATCAGTTGTGTTGTGACAAGGTAGCCCTATTTGGTAAAAGGCCAAGTCCATATTAGGACAACAGCCCAAATAAGCGAAGAAACCACTACTAAAGGACACCAATAATAAGATGAAACTTGTTTGGGCCAAGAAACATGAGCAATGGACATCTTTATGAGATGTGGTGTGGGTGAACGGATGATCTCCGCATGTGTGGTTCCCACCATAAGGCATGGGGGAGGTGTTATGGTGTGGGGGTGCTTTTCTGGTGACACTGTCTATAATTTATTTAGAATTCAAGGCACACTTAACCAGCATGGCTACCAAAGCATTCTGCAGCGATACTCCATCCCATCTAGTTTGCGCATAGTGGGACTATCATTTGTTTTCAACAGGACAATGACTCAACATACCTCCAGGCTGTGTAAGGGCTATTTTATCAATAAAGAGAGTGATGGATTGCTGCATCAGATGACCTGGCCACCACAATCCCCTGACCTCAAACCAATTGAGATGGTTTGGGATGAGTTTGACAGCAGAGTGAAGGAAAAACAGTCAACAAGTGCTCAGCAGATGTGGGAACTCCTTCAAGACTGTTGGAAAAGCATTATAGGTGAAGCTGGTTGAGAGAATTTCAAGAGCGTGCAAAACTGTCATCAATGCAAAGGGTGGCTATTTGAAGAATCGCAAATATAAATGATTTGTTTAACACTTTTTTGGTTACTACATGATTCCGTTGTGTTATTTCATATTGATGTCTTCACTATTATTCTAGGTTCTGAAAGGATGCAACTTGTGATGAATGTAGCATATTGTAGGCCACTTTTATGAATTAGCAATGTTGATCAACACCTGAAACACATTTCAATTGGCTACTGAGTGAGGGCAACATCTGCGACATAGACTTCCATTAGATTTAAACAACACAAACACCTGCCCCCTTCAATTTGGATTGGCTTTCAAGAGACATCCACACCGGCTACTCAAACGTCTATTGGATGAAAGAACTGTCTGCACCTGCTACTCAAACTTCTATTGGCTCCAAATGTTGTCCACATCTGCAACACAGAATTTGATTGGCTCAGAGTAACATCACCATCTGCTATGAATGATTTGATTGGCTGCAGAGGCCGTCAACACCTGCCACTGGGTTCTATTAGCAGTAAAGTAGCACAACCCTGCAACACAGACGTCTACTCTGGATAACTGAAATATGACAGCTGCTTCACTAAATCCCTATGGTGGCAGGTCACTTCAACTCAGGCCGCTTCACCTTCTGACCTGTCAACAACTAGACAATGTCACCTAGGACGTAGTCACCAAAGTGAGAAACTAGACTGCGGGTGTTTCACATTGTGTGATGTCTTGAGAAGCTATAGTTCTGAAGTCCCTATCTCACTTCTATTCTGAAAGTAGGTTGTGACTGAGATCTTGTTCTTGTTGCTAGTTTGACAGACCCTGACCGTGACTGTATTCATCCCCTCTATAGAATGCCTCTCTTATTCTCCCACCCAGCAACCCCCAACTCTATGGGCCCCTATGTTCTGACCCCGTCATTTCCTGGCCTGCCTGGGGTCTCAAGCTGCTCTTAATCTAGACATAAACCCCCACCCCTCAGGGCACCATCATGCTGTTTGTGTGTGGGTGTGTGTGTATGTGCATGTGTGTGTGTGTGTGTGTGTGTGTGTGTGTTTGAGATAGAGAGAGAGCAATAAAGTTTGTCTATAGAGTGTCCTATAGCCTATCATCTATCTTGATACACTCTTCTTCCCTGTGAATGATACTGGCAGTCAATTCCTGATAAAAACGAGCCATGTCAGTATTTCCATGACTGAAGACTGAGGTCACGATTTTAAAGCACTTAGCGTGGCTATGAAATATGATAAAAATTGTCTTTAGAACTTGATGTGGAGAGTTATATTGGCAGTGTGGCGTCAATCATGGCTCTTCTGTCTGTGTCAGCGAGTATCGTGTAACTTACCTCACACCCCTACAGTGGCAGGCACTCAGGCCAGACTGTACTAGCTCCCTTTCTATTCCCAGTCAGTCAATCAGACAGACAGAGACAGAGCCTGGACTCCACAATACCCCACACAGCCGTGAGCTGCTTTTCTACGACCCCGTCTCACGCGCTGCGACACTAGATCCCAGGTTAGTCATGCCATGCGGCCCAGTGGAGGAGATTAGCATCCTCTCGTGAACACACACCATCCCATAAACGTCTCACACGTCCACGCACACTATACACATGCAGACACTCCCGAACACACACACACAAACCACCAGACACACACACGCAGACACACACACCACCAGACACACACACACACACACATGACCAGACACAAGCTAGGGGCTCATATGCCGTGTAACTTAAGTCTGGGGTATAGACCGGAGATGAATTGGAGATCTGATATAAATACGATGGGATCAGATGATTCCCTTGTGATCAGTTTGTATCTGTCGGAACAAAGCAAAACCCTAGACAGTGGAACAAACACACTGTTGAACAGGGTTTATCTCATTATCTATGTAGATCTTCAGACTGTGTACGGAGTAGGACCTGGGATTTTGAAGCTTTACAGCACACAGTCAGCCCTAGTCACAGAGAGAGAGACAGACTCTCCACTGTCTCCCCAGATAATTGGATTTCTATCCCCTGAGATTTGGATCACACTTCCCCATTGGCTATTTTAGAAAAACATGCAGCTGTAGCCTGGGAGAAGCCCGGGTTCACATCCAGCCATCAGGACATGCTGAACTTTGACCCCCCCCCCCCCCCCCCAGGACGCCCCTTCTGATCCCCCTGATAGCTTCCTGCAGACATCTGTCTGCCAGACGGACGGACACACCCAGGGCCAACCGCAGGTGTCAGGCATTTGATTTAACCCACCCCATGTCCCACCGCACCCGTCCCTTTCCTCTCGTCGCCTGGGGGGTTAACTATCCACGGGGGGGACAAAGGGTTGTCTGTCTGTCCTCTGTGCTGAGTCGTTGTCACCGGCACATGTCAACCCCCAAACACTTGACTTACTTGCTCTAAGTTCTCAGCTCTATTGTCCAGTAGTGTTACAACATGTGCTAGTATCATCTGACAATGTAACTCTTTAGTCATACTTGACAGATCAGACACATGCAATGTGATACTGAAACGGATATCACATGGTTTATTGTGAGATATCCAGCTTTTCTGGAACTACATAGAGGGACATGATGTTGGAGCAGGTTAGTGTACACCTCGGTATGTTCCCTGGGGTGTGATTACGTACACGCCTTTTTGTTATTTCATCCTCCTCGCAGGCGACGTGTTCTTGGTGAAAAACAGCCTCTTTTCTGAGTGAATCTTTAACGGTTGAATAATAATTCTGGGGCAAGGAAGGAAATGCCTTCAGGCCATGTGGCCAGTCTCTCTTTCTCATTCTCTCTCCCCCAGTTTCACTATAAAAGCCAGTATGGCAATATATACTTGATGGCTATTTTGACACCATCTTGGCTCTCCTATTAGCACATTAAACAGAGACTGAGAGACATCCTAACGTAAAGTCCATAACCTGCCCCACACCATCCTTTATTCAATCTATCCAATCCAGTAGAATAACATCCTAGGAGATTGGGCAGGTCATCATATCATGTGCCTTTAAGGACTGCCGATTCGTCAGGCAGCTTTCTCCTGAATCACATGACGGGGGTCTGAGGCGTGCAGCTGAGGCTACTGAGGAGTAGGCCTAAGTGAAGCCATCTCTGTAAGAGGAATCAGAAATACTGTAGCCTAGCAGGCCGCCCGGTGCGATCTCTTATTTAGTCTCAGATCTCTGCCTTGTAGGGCTCAGACTCGACTTGTAAAAACATGGCTTCAGATGCTTGTGTTCCAGAGGCCTTCTCACGAGCAGCAGAAAGTTGAGCCTGGCGAGTTTGTAACAAAGTCTCTTCATATGGAGACCATGAGAATGGAGATGTATTCCCTCGGGCAAATGTTGGGTTTTGAACCTCTTTGCCAGGACAAAGTTCTACTGTTATTGTTTCCCCCCCCCCCCCCGCAGTCAGTTCCATGCTTGGACTCACAATGCTTGGCCTCACATCACACCCTTGAATCGTCTAAGCATGTTGTGTTTTTCCATTGTAGCCAGAGCCCACAACATAATAACTCTTCACTGATATCATAAATGCCCATGCCATGCAGGAAGACTGTGGCAGCTCTCTCTCTCTCTCTCTGCCTTTAAGCAAAGCATTCCTGTATTCCTGTACTGTGGTACCAACTGTGTTTTCTATGATATGTAAATGAGTGGTATTCAGGCATACATGGCCCTGATAACTCAATTTGTTGGGGCATGGCGCTTGCACCAGCAGAGTTGTGGGTTTGATTCCCGTACTTTATACTGAATGCTTTTGTTAACTTTAAGCTTATTTGACTATAAGCATGTGCTAAATTACCATAAAGATTACCATTACTCACAGATGTAGTAGTACTCTCTGCCGGGGCGGAACTCGAAGCCCAGAGAGAAAGGGGTGAAGAGCTGGAACTTCTCGGAGAACTTCAGGGGTCCGTTTGGGGAGTGGGGCCTGTTACACTCCCAGCGTTTGAAGCCCTTGGCCGTGTGGTCACAGGAGCTGTAGCCGTCGTAGTTGACCATGTAGAGGACGTAGTGCTCTGTCCGCTCCTCTGGGACAGAGTCCAGGTAGTGGGGACAGAAGACGTCCAGGTAGTCGTTTATACACACGTCGATGTGGTAGTCACCCCGGTAGAACCTGGGAAGGAAAGCAGAAGGGTTATGGAGTAGGAGTCTTCAAGACTACAAGGTCTAATAGTATTGATACTATCACACATTTCCATGACTCTACCGGTCTTGATGTCATCACTGATCTCACACTGTTGGATAGGTAAAGTATACCCAAGAGCTTCATTATGTAGCTCTCACCTAGTGTGTCATGTCAGGTCGGTGATGACTTGGAAAAGGGGAATAACATAAGATACACTAAATGTTTGTGAACTAAAGCCCTAAACTAGAGAAAATGAAACCAGATGTGTTGTGAAAGACAGACACTTCAGACTGCCAGGTATGCCAGGTATTCATTCCTGTGGAGTGATGGGAAACACAAATTCCCATAGGCGCCATATACGGTTGCATTTCTGATGCTTTTAGTGGAGCCAGATTGGGATAGGATGGCCGGCACGTCTCAAGAGTCGCTAATGGCCCGAGCTCGGTATCACTGACATACTGCGGATGTCTTCAATACTCCACCTCTGTTCATTGACACACTGGGGCCGGGGGGAACAGGCTGGAGACCACGTCTGTGCATGCTGAGCACTGATGATCCCATACGGGTGAACTCACTCTGGCTCTGTGGGTTTCTCAAGTAAGGACTGAGACACACAGGCCAAGGAGCAGATGTTACACCCACCTAACAACCTTTCCAGGGGGGAAAGGACCACTCAGAACTGATTCAGGGTCAGGTGAGAGAGGAGCCTGCGTTGGACGGCAGTGCAGCTGTTCTCACTGACACGTACATTTCCAGGCTTTAAGAGGCATATTTTTAACATGTATTTTACCTTTATTTAACTAGGCAAGTCAGTTAAGAACAAATTCTTATCTTCAAGCAGGAACAGTGGGTTGACTGCCTTGTTCAGGGGCAGAACGAAAGATTTGTACCTTGTCAACTCGGGGATTTGAACTTGCAACCTTTCGGTTACTAGTCCAACGCTATAACCACTAGGCTACCCTGCCACCCCGTATAAAGGGTGGTGTGTGTTGGCTGGGACCTGCTGGGGGTATCAGGTTGTCATTATATAGATTGCAAATGTGCTGCAGGATTAGTGACTGTACTACTGGGTTTGGTGGGCAACAGAGGTGTGTGTGTGTGTGTGTGTGTGTGTGTGTGTGTGTGTGTGTGTGTGTGTGTGTGTGTGTGTGTGTGTGTGTGTGTGTGTGTGTGTGTGTGTGTGTGTGTGTGTGTGTGTGTGTGTGTGTGTGTGTGTGTGTGTGTGTGTGTGTGTGTGTGTGTATCCTATATTATGTGTGAGAGTGTGTCAATGTGTGTGATTCTCATCATTTTTCTCTCAAGTTATAGTCTGGTCAAACACAAAACCAAAGCCTTGTTTTCTCTCTAGTTATAGCCTGATCAAACATGAAACCAAAGCCTTGTTTTCTCTCCACTTTTCTCATGCTCCAGCTGAGTGCTGTGGCTCCAGGCAGACACAGCAGGGCTTCAATCAGCCTCAGTTTCAGAGGCTTTCACTGATACCATAACTGACAGAGGGCAACCAAACCACAGAAAGCCACCAGTAAGTATCACTTCCTCAGCCAGAGGCACTGTGGGATAGCCAGCATGGTCTGTCCATCTCCTTAAGCTTTTAATGCTACCTTTCAAGTCAACCTGTGTGTACATGTAGATGCTCTCACCTAACTGTCACTCAAATCTGGCCTGAGACCTGCCATAAAGATTAACACGGATTAGAGAAGAGAGTTCGGCTCGATTTTCGTCTGACCGAGAGGTGAGGAGTGGTCACTTTTCTGAACATGCCGAGCGGAAGATTTACGTCAGATGAGCTAACAGGGACAGCAGAGAGGATTACTCTGGCCCTCCTGGAGAGTATGCTCACCACAGATACACTGAGAGAGCCTTCCTTGTGAGTGATAGTGCCCAATATCGATCCACACTGAGCCATATTCTTGAACCATAATGCCGAGACATATGTCTCAGTCTGAAGCTCATTAGCACCTCTAGTGTGAGTTTTCAATCTTTTTGTGAATGTCTTCAGGCTAGAGTAATGCTTCACAACGCACAGACAGAGCTCAACTGGGACATCGGCGTTTTCTCAGAGTCCTTTTGGGAGTTTGCACAAAAAAACAATGACGAATGCGGATACGTTCAAAGATTCTTACAACGAATATAAATGTAGCAGACAAGGAAGTAAATAACGCAGGATTTAAAACGAACGACAACGTGATTAAGAAATCAACACCGTCATTTGTTAATTCAGTTGTTCATGTAACGCGATGAGCCAATAGAGTAAAAAAAAAAAATAAGACACCCAAATCCTAGCACTGTCGTGTTTGGGATTAATTACGCTTGATTGGCTGAATTACTCACAGCCACTTAGACAGGCTCATGTCTGATTCAGGGGCAAGTACTCTTAACAAAGCACACTCATAACGATAATCCTTCTTTTTACTCCTCTAATCCTATCTTTGTTCCTCTTTCTCCCGCTCTCTTTCGCTCAGGTGACCACGCACGGGTAATGAATGGTTTGCACCCTGGTTCAGAGGAGGAGAGGAGGAAGGAGAGAGAGAGAAAGCCTTCTTGGTGTTTTCTACAACACATGATTACAGTGGGGTCAGAGCAAGGTCAGATTCCAATGGTTTTATAACAATGGGAGAAAAGAGGAGACACTTTCCCTGCCCAGACCACATGAAACTGCTAACCTGTCCCGAACCACATAATGGGTCTATAACAACTGTCTAAATACAAACTAAATGGTCATGGGAGCAAACATTTCAAGGTTCAACTGCACTGTCTCTCACATAATTACATTGTTTTCCATTGAAAACCTATGAGTCAACAATCATAGGTTAAAGCAATGTGTATTACAGACCACAGTCTCTGTGCTTGGGTTTTAAAATATTTCCTTGATATCTATTCTCCTGACATTTGTTGTGTGTTCTACACACTCGCACAAGCACACACCCCACACGGTATGTAGTTCATATCCTTGACCTCTAGGGGGAGCTCTTTAGGTAGGTCATTTCACTACTGTGGCCCCACAGGGTAGAGGCTAATACATCTGGTCATTTGACCCTGGGCTCTGATGTCAGCATATGGAGTCTATCTTTCCCTCTTCCTGGTGTTCCCCCTCTCCCTCAGGGCAGGAGGACCTGACCCCCATCCACCCGGCTGATCATTCATAGCACTGGGAACCTGTGCCACCAACCCCACCACCAGCCATGGTTCAGACATCATTACCTCCACTGATCAGTGATCACACACATCTGTGCAGACAAACACACACACACACACACACACACACACACACACACACACACACACACACACACACACACACACACACACACACACACACACACACACACACACACACACACACACAGAGAGAGAGGGAGTGCTGTCTGCCAGGGTTCAGAGGCAGACTGGGTGTTGACAGCAAAAATGGATGAGAAAAGAGAAACTATTTTTTTTTAAATACACTTCTCTCTTTTCTTTGTGGTCAATTTCCCTGGGAACAAAAGGTTTTGTCTGAGCTTGTCAGACAAGGGCGAGAGTAACTGAATTTTAGATTGTAAACCCATTGCTGTTTGTGGGAGGTAGGTCCTACATGGCAGGAATATTACAATGAGAGCAACAGAGAGAGAATATAGACAGAATATAGAGTAGGAGAGAGAGAACTAGAGTGCTAAGGAGAGAAACAAAAACAGGAAGAGAAATTTACAGTAATAATAAGCTGTTTTCCCTGAATGACATCAGAAGTTAAGTCACAGTACAGGACAGGTTAATGAATGATGATGCTATTCTGGTGGTCAAAGGGTCAAATAGGCAGCATGGAGTGAGTGTCACTCAACACACACACACACAACAGGCACTCACACACACACACACACACACACACACACACACACACACACACACACACACACACACACACACACAGACACACACACAAAGACACAGCAGGGCTCCATCACTCACTCAGTGCTTAACCCCAGGGGCTGACAGCTCATACCATAAACCCCTGGTCTCGAGGCAGACCCTCACACAGGTTGCCATCACACAGGACTTATGACAGAGCTGTGCCCTACCTCTTTTACACGCACAGGGTTCTCAAATTCAAGGATACACGCACACACACACAGAGATCTCAGGGTGTTCTGCGCCTAGCTCAGAAGCCACTTAACTGGAGAACCCCAAGCCTTGTTAAAATAACCCTACTAAATATGGCACACTCAGCACCTTGGACAGAACAGGTGTAACATATAGCCCTAGATCATAGAAACAGACGCCTAGATCTACAGAAAACAGAAACATCAATGATGGAGCATGAGCTTGGATCCCAAATAGATTGCCTGTCTAGATGGCTAGATGCTCCCTATCACTATCAGACATTCCACTCAGGGGGATATCAATCTGACACATAAGAGCCTGGCCAGGGGTGAGAGGTCACTGACAGACCATTATTCATCTAGGGCCTCAGTATTTGGCCAATGTCTGAGCCCGGTGACGGGGATGACTCCAAGGTCGTCCATCTTAGGAGCTGCTGTGTAGGTGGCGGGGCTGCTAAGGGACGGAAGGGGAACTTTAAAATGGTGGATCCATGAGGCTTAGAGCAAACAGAGTGGCCCAGCCCTCTCATTAAACACAAACACACACACACACAAATGAGTACATACATACACAGACACAAAGTAATGGTATAAGCATCTGTGAGTTATACAGGAAGGGTCTACCTCAGTCCGTGTTTGACTAACATGACCCTGATCCCCCTCACCGGGCTGGAGTTTTGACATTTGACCCGTCACTCCGGGGGACGATTTGAACCCCCCCGCGCTGCCCTATCACTTTACAGCACCCCAGGGAACTCCAACCCGCCCTGCCCTGGGCCAAACCAACCCTGTATAGTGGTGAGAGAAGAAAAACACAACGTCTGGACTCAATCACCCACCCATGACAAGGCTCCACAGCGTTCACACACACCACCAGTCATCCACTAGTGAGGTCTTACCCATATCACCGTGGGGTAACATTGATTAAGTTGAGTAATAGTGTTCTGTTGGAAGATGGTTAAAAAAACTAAATGACGCTGTTGGATATTTGTTGTGTTCAAGGTTGGGAAAAGTCAGAAAGGCGAAAGACGAGGAGAACAGAAAAGAGAGAAGCAAGGCGAAAAAGAGGGCGAAAAGGAGGGATGAGAAAAGGGGGAAGAAGGAGCAAAGTGGGAATAGGAGAGGGAAGGAAAGATGGATGTGCTCAGGTCAGATGTAACATGGGTAACGTAGAACCAGAGAGGGGTCGGTAGATGCCTGTTAGAGTGTAAGAGGGGGTGGTCCGGCCGCCACTGAGGGGGAACCATTCTGTTCTGTCAACAAACAGCAGCAGGCCCAGAAAAAACAGCACATGTAAATTCATGTAAGGGCTAAACATAGAGCGCCCCTCAGAGTGCCAGGCATGCCAACGCCAAGTCACAACACCTGCCCCCCTCAATCGCACCCCTCTAGGCCTCATAACCCACCTTTCTTCACCCTACCACTCCAGGAGGACATCATCTCAGCCAGGAGGACATCATCTCAAACTCAGCCATTGTGACTTTTCAAAGGGCAAGTTTTATATCCAAATTGAACATTTATATAAAACGGCAACCCACAGCTAATATTCACACCATGGTCCCATTGAAGAGTTTCATAGCCAAACGCTCACACACAGAAAGTTTAGCGATGCAGCTCATATTGTTCTGAGATCAAGGCCAAAGGACAGCAGGAACAAAAGCAGGTCCTGAATCACAGGCCAAGATCCAGCAGACAAAAGCAGCCCACCCCCAAAGTCATGGATGGGCCAGTCCAGACAAAAGCAGCCCACCCCCGATGTTATGGATGGACCAGCCCAGACATTCCCTTTACCAGCTGGTCACATGCCCCTACAGCACCTGCTCAGGCCTCGCTGAAGCCAACACTGACTCATCCTCCTCCTCTCTGTCCTTCAAAACGGATTCCAGATCAGCTCTCCCAATCCCAGCCCTAACATTAAAAGAAAAGAAACAAATCTGATCCTGGGCCAGCTGTCTAAGGGGTAATACAAGCCACATGTCACTGGCTGTTTATATATTTGTCCAGGGATGTACAGTGTCTTTCTGGTGATAGAGTAGGTAATAACAGAGCAAGAGAGGTTCTTTTGATAGATCACCTCATGACAGGCCAGTTTCCATCCCAAAGAACATTGAGTCAGACACTTCTCTGTCTGAGGTACGACGCCAAAGGAATAGAGACGTAGAGTAAGACAGATGCTCTGTCTCCCTCAGACCATCCATCCACTCAGTGTTGGATCAGTGTATTTGTGTTATTACGCCTGCAGTTTGGATCTCATCTCAGTATCGTCATGGACGGCAGAGCTGAGCACATGTTCAGGTTAAAGAGCCTTCCTTTCATCTGGGGCAGGGTTCCGTCTATACCCATCCCATCCACACAAAAGGCTGTGTGAAAATGTGTAGGCTATGTGTACGTGTGAATGTGCATGGGGGGGGGGGGGGGCTTTTTGGCTATGTACTGCTGCCAGTGCAGAAGGAGGGCTGTGTGCTGAATCATTATCACTGGGTTTTAGTGAACCGACTGTAGTGATTAGCCCCAGACACTGAACCATGGGCCACCTCATTTACCACACCACTTGATGTGATTGTTATTGGAGTGGAGATACTACCCTGCTGTGCAAACGCCACCTTTCCTCTCCTCTCACTTCTGCACAGTCACTAAGTGTCCTTGCCTCAGAGAGAGAGGGAGGGAAAACGAGAGAGAGAGAGAGATAGGTGAGTTAGTGATAAAGCGTGAGGCAGAGAGAGATAGAGGAAGGAGAAAGGAGAGAAGAACAAGTGTGCGAGAGGGAGAGAGACAAGAGAGAGAAAGAGAAGAGAAAAAGAGTGGCAGGTGAGAGAGAGACAGAAGAGGAAAGAGAGGTGTGCAGTTCCAGCAGGCCTGGAGCACAGTGGTGTGTACATAAATACACCCCCCTTGTGAATGACAGGCATGCTAGTCCCTCATCTACCCCATGTGGAGAGAGGAGCAGGGAGGCTGCAGCCATCTTAACCCTTACTGTCAGCTCACTTTACAGCCCTACAGAACAGAACACTGCTGCAGGCGCTCACTGTCATGGCTATTGGCTAACCTCTACACCATCTTAAAACCCTAACTGCCCAGTAACCATAGTGATCCTGAAACAGTAAATGCATAAAGCCTGTATGTCATCATCTCTACACATAACCATTCATGCCTTCTATATGTTCTGCTTGTTCTATATGTTCTTCATGTTCTATATGTTCTGCGTGTTCTATATGTTCTGCTTGTTCTATATGTTCTTCATGTTCTATATGTTCTTCATGTTCTATATGTTCTGCGTGTTCTATATGTTCTGCTTGTTCTATATGTTATTCATGTTCTGCATGTTCTATATGTTCTGCTTGTTCTATATGTTCTTCATGTCCTATATGTTCTTCATGTTCTATATGTTCTGCATGTTCTAAATGTCCTACATGTTCTATATGTTCTGCATGTTCTATATGTCCTGCATGTTCTATATGTTCTGCATATTCTATATTCCTCCTGTTCTATATGTTCCTCATGTTCTAAATGTTCTGCATGTTCTTTATGTTCTTCATGTTATATACGTTCTGCATATTCTATATGTTCCTCATGTTCTGCATGTTCTATATTTTCTGCATATTCTATATGTTCCTCATGTTCTGCATGTTCTACTTGTACCCCATGTTCTACATGTTCCATATGTGCTGCATGTTCTATATGTTCTGCATGTTCTATATGTTCCTCATGTTCTGCATGGTCTACATGTTCTACTTGTACCCCATGTTCTGCATGTTCTACATGTTCCATATGTTCTGCATGTTGTATATGTTCCTCGTGTTCTATATGTTCCTCATGTTCTGTATGTTCTAAATGTCCTGCATGTTCTATATGTTCTGCATGTTCTATATGTTCTGCATGTTCTATATGTTCTGCATGTTCTATATGTGATGCATGTTCTATATGTTCTGCATATTCTATATGTTCTGCACATTCTATATGTTCTGCATGCTCTATATGTTCCTCATGTTCTATATGTTCTGTATGTTCTTCATGTTATATACGTTCTGCATATTCTATATGTTCCTCATGTTCTACATGTTCTGCATGTTCTATATTTTCTGCATATTATATATGTTCCTCATGTTCTATATGTTCTGCATGTTCAATATGTTCTACTTGTACCTCATGTTCTGCATGTTCTACATGTTCCATTTGTTCTGCATGTTCTATATGTTCTGCATGTTCTATATGTTCCTCATGTTCTATATGTTCTTAATGTTCTATATGTTCTATATGTTCTGCATGTTCTATTTGTTCGACATGTTCTATATGTTCTGCATGTTCTATATGTTCTACATGTTCTTTATGTTCTGCATGTTCTGCGTGTTCTATATGTTCTGCATGTTCTATATGTTCCTCATGTTCTATATGTTCTTAATGTTCTATATGTTCTGCATGTTCTATATGTTCTGCATGTTCTATTGTTCGACATGTTCTATATGTTCTGCATGTTCTATATGTTCTACATGTTCTTTATGTTCTGCATGTTCTGCGTGTTCTATATGTTCTGCATGTTCTATATGTTCCTCATGTTCTATATGTTCTGCATGTTCTATATGTTCTGCATGTTCGACATGTTCTATATGTTCTGCATGTTCTATATGTTCTACATGTTCTGCATGTTCTTTATGTTCTATATGTTCTGCATGTTCTGCGTGTTCTATATGTTCTGCATGTTCTATATGTTTTGCATGTTCTATATGTCCTATATGTTCTGCAAGTCCTATATGTTCCGCATGTTCTATATGTTCTGCATGTCCTATATGTTCTGCAAGTCCTATATTTTATATATGTCCTGCATGTTCTATACGTTCTGCATATTCTATATGTTCCTCATGTTCTTCATGTTCTATATGTTCCTCATGTTCTATATGTTCTGCATGTTCTACTTGTACCCCATGTTCTACATGTTCCATATGTTCTGCATGTTATACATGTTCCTCATGTTCTATATGTTCCTCATGTTCTATATGTTCCGCATATTCTATATGTTCTATTTGTTCTTCATGTTCTATATGTTCTTTATGTTCTATATGTTCTGCATGTTCTATATGTTCTGCATGGTCTATATGTTCTGCATGTTCTATATGTTCCACATGTTCCGCATGTTCTATATGTTCTGCATGTTATATAAGTTATATTTGTTCTGCATGTTCCATGTGTTCTTCATGTTCTATATGTTCTGCATATTCTATATGTTCTATATGTTCTGCATATTCCATATGTTCTATTTGTTCTTCATGTTCCTCATGTTCTATATGTTCTGCATGTTCTGCATATCCTATATGTTCTGCATGTTCAATATGTTCTACATGTTCTACTTGTACCTCATGTTCTACATGTTCTATATGTTCCATTTGTTCTGCATGTTCCTCATGTTCTGCATGTTCTGCATGTTCTATTTGTTCAACATGTTCTATATGTTCTGCATGTTCTATATGTTCTGCATGTTATATATGTTCTGCATGTTATATAAGTTCTATTTGTTCTGCATGTTCCATGTGTTCTTCATGTTCTGCATATTCTATATGTTCTGCATATTCCATATGTTCTATTTGTTCTTCATGTTCTATATGTTCTGCATGTTCTATGTGTTCTTCATTTTCTATATGTTCTGCATATCCTATATGTTCTGCATATTCTATATGTTCTGCATGTTCTATATGTTCTGCATATTCTATATGTTCTATTTATTCTTCATGTTCTATATGTTCTTCATGTTCTATATATTCTATATGTTCTTCATGCTCTATATGTTCTTCACATAATGGAATATAGACTAACACAGGTAAACTCATGGAACCCACTGGACAAAAAAGTCCAGTTTTGGTTGAGGTAAATTTGACAGAAAATAAAACAAGCCTTTAAACTTCTAGCATCGATTTGTGGTTTGAAAAGAGACATGTTTCATCCAGGAGAGAAGGGCCTTGGAGTGTCCCTTGGATTGTTCTGTGAGTCAGAGAGGGCGAAGGAGTATATTTTAGGTTTGCGTGTTTCCATGTAAAGCTGTCACTTTATTAGCAAAGACATCTATCCTTCCTTTCAGGGGCACAAGGTAGGCCGTCAATTGTGTTAAAAACTGTAGCAGAAAGCTTCAGAACAAGGGTCTCAAAGACCAACGTACAGTATCCATGACCACCAATGAAATAGAGTGTGTTCACATGCGTGTGTGTGTGTGTGGAAGGGGGAGTGGGTAGGGTTTAAAAACACTGTGAACCCACGTCAGTCAACATACACATTAAAAACACATGGCTGAACACACACGGCACCCATTGCACACACAGGAACACACAGAGCACACTTAAAGTGCTCAACACGTCGTAGATAGTGTGTTCATCCTTATAACAACACCCAAGTATGTTATACTGATGCATAGGGTGTGTCAAAGGTGGCTACTGTGTCGTCTATAATGATCGTTTCAAAAGAGGAAGATCAATCAATAGACCCCAATATCTCATTTGAAGGCCAATGAGTTTTTCCTGATCATGTGACCTGACCATGAAGATCTCTGGCTCAAAGCTATAGCAGTTTTGTACATTTGATACCCCAGAAGAAGAACGGACTCTACAGCCACAGGTCAAGAGGTCATCATTAATGTCTAATCCAGCCTAACCCTGTTAGTAACCCTAACCCAGCATAATCCTCCCTCACAAAGCTCCTCTCTCTCAGACAGCAGTGAGTGATGATCTGCCAGGTAGAATAGACTCTGCTGGTCCACTCTATACACAGGAGGGATTACTCACCAGCAGGCCAATTTCGGCCCGCGGCCGCCAGTTGGGGACCCCTGAGGTATGGTTATAGTTTTACAACGCTAGCAGACCATACCCTGGGACTGTGTCAGAGCTGTCGCAGGTAGACTGATGATGTTGCCTTTTCTCACCACCGGTAAAGACACTAATCCCCATAATTCCCTCAGTGATCCCACCCAGGTCAGGAGTGATAACACACACACACACACACACACACAACAATGAGGAATAGAGAATTTGTCATACAGAGTAAATGATGAGGGACCAGTCTGCTGAACGCAAACAAGCAGTACTGCAAGCCAAACAATCAGTCAGTACAATTCCATTTAAACACCACACTGAGAAAGAGACACACACACACACAACCACACACAAAGTGGAGTCTGCCCTGCATTCCTCTGTGCCTGCTGGCTCTTGTCCCTCCACACTTGTCACAAGGCAATTCTGGCCCTCGAGCGTGTTGGAGTTGTGTGAAGAGCCTCTCACAGGCCTTTTAGCATGCGGGGGGCGTCGGCTGAGAACTCTTGCCTTGAGGACACACAGGAGGGGACCCTATAGCAGCCTCAGCCCCTCCCAGTACACTCACACGCATATACAGGTAACTGCCAAAATGAAGGAAACACTTGAGTAAATAAGGGATACATTGATAGCAGGTGCTTCCACACAGGTGTGGTTTTCTGAGTTAATTAAGCAATTAACATCCCATCATGCTTAGAGTCATGTATACAAATGTGTGTGTGTGTGTGTGTGTGTGTGTGTGTGTGTGTGTGTGTGTGTGTGTGTGTGTGTGTGTGTGTGTGTGTGTGTGTGTGTGTGTGTGTGTGTGTGTGTGTGTGTCAGGCAGCAGATCTCAACCCAATTGATTCTGGAGCTGCACCTGAGACAGCGTTTTCCATCAGTATCAATTACACCAAATTATTGAATTTCTCGTGGAAGAATGGTTTCACATTCCTCTAACAGAGTTTCAGACACTTGTAGAATCTATGCAAAGGCGCATAGAAGCTGTTTGGCGGCATGTGGCCCAAAACCCTATGAAAATATTTTATGTTGGTGTTTCCTTTATTTTGGCAGTTACCTATACACACTGGTCGGACACACACACCCTGCAGGCAAAGACAGTCGGACTCTTTAGCTATATACACAGTTCTGTGAATCCTACACCAAATGAATCCCGATTTGGGCCCATCTGGCAGTGTGTATACAGCATACCGGCCTCTGGTGCATCTTCCTACATACCTGTGTCTTCCTGTCCAGGGCCGAAGCTGTCAAAATTAAGACAGATGGTTGGATGGGGGGACAGAGACGGACGCAGGCGCTGAAACTGAGACGGCATGTTTGGTTTGGGGCTTAATTGGAAGAATAACAGTGCCCTTTCCAACTCCTAACAGATCTGGAGTAAGGCTCTTCACTCAGGCAGGCAGGCAGAACGTGAAGAGAGTGCAAATGACCACAGTAGTGGGATTTTACCTTATCCCTCCTCACCCCTTTCTCACCTTCTAAAACACATGAACATCTGCCTCTGTGTCTCTTCTCTCTCTTCTCTCTTGTAACATTGCCTCAACTGTTCTTCCCTCTTTTTATTATCCCCATCTTCTACCTACATCCATTTCCCTGTCTCACTCAGTCTGTTTCTTACATCTACATTCCTCTCAATTCATTTTACCTCCATCCTTCTTTTTGCTCTCTTTGTCTCTCTGTCAGTCTCTGAAGCCATTATGTGTCTCATTGATTGAGGCAGTCCTTATTGAATCCTGTGTGTGTGTGTGTGTGTCTGTGTGAGTGCGCACGTGTGTGTGTGTGTGTCTGTGTGTGTGCGCGTGTGTGTGTGCGTGTGTGTGTGTCTGTGTGCGTGTGTCTGTGTGTGTGTGTGTGTCTGCGTGTGTGTGTCTGCGTGTGCGTGTAGGGATTCTATGGATGGGCTTGTTTTCTCAGCAGAGCTTGGTACAAATAGAGGCGGAATGGAGAGGGGTTTAGGGGATTCCAGGAGCAAAGAGAGACCCTGGTGAAGGGTTACAAAACAGCTGTGTCCACTCTGCCCAATATCACTCTGGAAGAGAGGGAGACCACGAAGGAGTGGAGAAAGGGAGGGACAGATAGGGAGGTAGAGGTTGGGGAAGAAACGTTGATAGACGTTGCAAAATGAAGAGACCCAAAACAACTAATCATCCCAAAAACGTGACAAGGGACTTGATTCAAATATTACATATGCGATTGCAGAGGCAAAGAGATAGAAAAGAATGAAGAAAGAGCGAGCGAGACTGATCCTATATAAGCCTTTGCACAATCACGTCTCTCTATTATGCGTGGGAATACTATGAGTGGGAATAATAAATTAAAATCACTTGGAGCTGATTTCCTGGTGTTTTTGCGGTCTTTTATGTCCAACGCTCATGTTTTTTTGCCCCCCAAATAAATCCACCGTAGGCCAAATGTGTTCAGCGGGCCACCAGTCTGGGAGCCCCAACTGTACAGTATATCCACTGTATCCTGAGCTATGCTGATGAATATTTGTGTCCAAGTTGCGTCTGTAATTTAGACATTGAGTGGTGTTTCCTCCCAGATTCCTCTTTATGAAGGGGATGGATGTCCCTGTAAATGAGAGCCTTGTTTGGAGTAAACATGCAGCTGTCTGTTTACATTTTTACATTTAGCAGACACCCTTATCCCGAGCGTCTTGCAGCTAGAGCATTCATCTTGTGGGACGACCACATATCACAGTCATAGTGAGTACATTTTTCCTCAATAAAGTACAGTAGCTGTCAGCAAAGTCAGAGCTAGCTGGGAAAAAGTAACGTGCAAGTGTTAGTTCACGAAAGGCCCCCCCCCCCGCAACCGCCATCATCTGCCTCTCCTATTTCTCTCTCTCTCCTGCAGGATCTGACACCGGAGATGAAAAGCAGAGACACCGTTAGGCTGGCACCACATCTCATTAACACACTGGTAAAACGCTGCCACGTCCACATACACACGCATTCTCGAAAGGTACGTACACGCGCACTGCCACACCCACAGCCACTGCAATCCAAGAGTGACTGTAAACCCAAGCAGAGACCAGAGACACCATGACTATACTGTAACTGACTGACAGTATACCAAAGTCAGGGCGGGATTGCTGGTCAGTGTTACCGTAGGAATGAGGATTAGATATGTGTGTGTTGTCATAACACAGAGTAGATTAGACCAGGAGGCTGTGGATACTCTGCCCAGGTTTAAGCCAGCCTGCTCTACCCTGGGTTTATCCACGGCTCTGGCTTTATCACCAACCCCCCCCCCCAGGGATGGAAGACAGAGGAAAGAGAAAGAACAAAGCTTCACTGTAACAGATCCAGGTGTGAATATTTCCCAAACAAACTCGTGGGCTCCCGCCCGCGGTGCCGGGGCTACATTATGGGGACGTGTCGGGCTGTGGTGAGATAACTGTGGTGAGATAACTATGGTGAGTGGATGGTGTTGACAGTTTACAGTATACTCGGGGATGATATTACATTCAATGAGATCTTAAACGCCCTCGAGTGGTTTCTGAAACACACAGGGCGTCACTGTTTGGGCTCAGGTTGCCATGACACTGCAGATGGACACTGTTAAGGGCACACATGGTGTGGTCAGAGGACAGAGGAATAAAGGTTTAAAGGAATGGAGAGATGGATAAACGAGTGAGAGCAATGGAGTTGACGGCGTCCTAATCAAAACCAAGTCTATTGGTCACACAGTTTAACGTTATGAAGCGGGCGAGCAGAAAACCTTCTATTACTAGTTCACAAATGATCCAAACCTAAATTCAAGAAATGTCCGAACAAATCAAATTAACAACTCAAATAACACTGTATCAGTAAAAACCTGCCCAGGGACTGTGGTTGAAAATTTGCCAACAGGCTAAATCTGGCACTTTTACTGAAACATCGATTAATGTGCACTGTCGCTGTAAAAAAATACAAATAAACTCAAACCCAAACTCAATCCGAATGCAATCTTTGCATATATACACCAAAAACATATACTAAGAATGATATGTACAGCAATAGATACACTGAACAAACAAATATAAACGCAACCATTTCAAAGATTTTAGTTACAAATACAGTTCATATAAGGAAATCAGTCAATTGGAATACTTTATATTGGGCCCTAATTCAAATAGGCCCTAATCTATGGACTTCACATGACTGGGAATACAGATATGCATCTGTTGGTCACAGATACCTTTAATAAAGTAAGGGTGTGGAAACCATTCAGTATCTGGTGTGAACACCACTTGCCTCGTGCAGTGCAACACATCTCCTTTGAATTGAGTTGATCAGGCTGTTTATTGTGGCCTGTGGAATGTTGTCCCACTCCTCTTCAATGTGTACAGATCCTTGCGACATGGGGCGATGGCGGTGGATGAATGGCACGACAATGGACCTCAAGATCTCACCACAGTATCTCTGCGCATTGAAATTGCCATTGATTAAATGCAACTGTGTTTGTTTTCGGTAGATTATGCCTGCCCATACCGTAACCCCACCGCCACCGTGCCTCTGTTCACAGCACTGACATCAGCTAACCGCTTGCCCGCACAACGGCATACATGCTGGCTGCCATCTGCCCGGTACAGTTGAAACCGGGATTAATCCGTAAAGAGCACACTTCTCCAGTGTGCCGGTGGCCATCGCAGGTGAGCATTTACCCACTGAAGTTGGTCGCAATGCAGAACTGCAGTCAGGTCAAGACCCTGGTGAGGACATGGTTACACATAGTCTGCGGTTGTGAGGCTGGTTGGACGTACTGCAAAATTCTCCAAAGCAGGGCCTCCGGGGTGGCGCAGTGGTTAAGGGCGCTGTACTGCAGCGCCAGCTGTGCCATCAGAGACTCTGGGTTCGCGCCCAGGCTCTGTCGTAACCGGGCCGCGACCCGGGAGGTCCGTGGGGTGACGCACAATTAGCCTAGCGTTGTCCGGGTTAGGGACGTCCTTGTCTCATCGCGGGGATGTCCTTGTCTCATCGCGCACCAGCGACTCCTGTGGCGGGCCGGGCGCAGTGCGTGCTAACCAAGGTTGCCAGGTGCACAGTGTTTCCTCCGACACATTGGTGCGGCTGGCTTCCGGGTAGGATGCGCGCTGTGTTAAGAAGCAGTGCGGCTTGGTTGGGTTGTGTATCGGAGGACGCATGACTTTCAACCTTCGTCTCTCCCGAGCCCGTATGGGAGTTGTAGCGATGAGACAAGACAGTAGCTACTCAAACAATTGGATACCATGAAATTGGGGAGAAAAAGGGGTAAAATTCAAACAAACAAAAAAATATATCCAAAGCATCATTGGAGGTGGCTTATGATAGAGAAATTAACATTAAATTCTCTGGCAACAGCTCTGTTAAACATTCCTGCAGTATGCAAATCAATTGCACGCTACTTCAAAACTTGAGACATCTTTAGCATTGTGTTGTGTGAGTGGTCTTTAATTGTCCCCAGCACAAGTTGCACCTGTGTAATGATCATGCTGTTTAATCAGTTTCTTGATATGCCACACTTGTCAGATGGATGAACTATCTTGGCAAAGGAGAAATTCTCACTAACAGGGATGTAAACACATTTGTGGCCAACATTTTTGAGAGATAAGCTTTTTGTACGTAGGGAACATTTCTGGGTTCCTTTATATCAGCTCATGAAACATGGGACCAACACTTTACATGTTGCGTTTACATTTTTGTTCATTGTATATTAAAGTGAGCTATGCTATTCCATATGTTACAGCCATTCTGTCACCCATGTCATTATATCCCACAAAAGAAAGTATTCTCTCTCTCTCTTTCCTCTCTCTTCTCTGTCTCTTAGTGGATTCCGGTAGAATACCCTGAGCTGTCAAGGCCAAGTCTAGGGAACAGATCAGAAACAAATTTTGTCTGGCACTCATGAGGAAGGGAAATATGCCTTATCTTAGCTTTAGTGGGGGCTTAAGGAACGCACCTCAACTCACACGCTTCCCCAGCCCTTAGCCCAGTTCCATCAGCCCCGAGCCCTGAGGAAGAGCAGCTCCCAACCGCTTTATCTGAGGAATGTGGGAATGTGGTCTGTGGAGGCTTGGAATAGAGGGATAGGAGAGAGCGACAGGGCTTACTGGGAGAGAGGGATCAGGGGTGGATGGAAGATCTCTATATGTTGACAGCCCCCTTCTCCAAATGGACACCTTCCCCTGAGCGGGAATGCCCGGGTGGATTAGAGGCCTGGTTAAGAGCCAGGCCAGAGCCCTCACCCCCCACTCTCCCTACACACAGCCCTGCCTCCACCTCTTCATGTGCCTGAGACAGAGGGCAGCTGTTTCAAGAAGAACAAATGCTATCATAACCCTCAGCTTGGAAAACCAACTATTAACAGAGAGAGCGGAGGGGGGAAAAGAGGGAGCGAGCCTCTATACTGGTTTACGTGTGTGTGAGCAGTGAACACTCCCTTCCCTCTCTCTCTCCTCCTCTCTCCGCTCTCATTCCATTTCAGTCGATCTCTGCCTCTCATCCCTCGTAATCCGTTATCCAAACAGTGAAGTGTAAGTATTGACACACAGCCACATCGTCTGTCTCTGCCCTGTCTGCCGGGGATTCACTTCCTAAACAATGGCCCAGAGATAGAAGGGACGGACTAGCCCGACACACACTTCCCACACACCCACACACACACACTTGCAGTTTGCAAACACTCACGCACTCACACATTCACATGTGGACACACACAGATGGGCCCTTCCCCGCATACATGGAAACTTACTCCCATACACACACACACACACAGGTGTGCTCAAAGCAATCCTAAAGATACTATCTCTCATAGCTTAGAAAGCAGCAGGACTGTATGCTATTGTACAGGCTTGGCCGTATTTCTCCTTAAGGATTCCGTTCCAATGGAATAAACAGGCCCTGTAGTGACGAATGGCTCCCGAGAGGGCTACTTTTCCTTCACTGTCTCTCTCTCTCTCTTTCTCTGTATCTCTATCTTTCTCTCTCTCTCTCCCTCTCCTTTGTCCATTCCTCTAATAACTGGGCCGCTTGCCGGCACACGGACCCCGGCCCATCCATAACCAACCATCTGTCAGATCGAAACCATCATGTGTTTGCGTGTGTGTGTGGGTGCACGCGCGCATGTGTGTGTGTGTGCAGTGTGTGCGTGTATGCCTGCGTGCGTGTGTATTTCAGAGTATATAAACCATGTGTGTGAATGGGAGTGTGTGTCAGGAGGCTTCACACCACACCTGCCACACACACACCAGAGCCCAGCCTGTTAGCTCCTCTCAACACATCGTATTCATGTATGAGCCAGCGTGGCGTTGCTAATCCATACCGTTAAGGGTCAGCTATCGGCTATGGAGCTGCTGCTGTACTAACAACAGGATCCTCCACATGTGTGAATGGGAGCGGAAAGCATCACAGATGTTAGCGTTATGCATAGCCTACTGTACTTAGCCATGGAGGCCTAAACCTGTGAAACTGGTGATGTACACTTGGCCTGTATAAGATGGGCAAAATGATACAAGAGTCACATGCATGCTAAAAAGAAATGCAATTTCAGTTGTGAAGGGCCACACTGTGTGCACGCTTTTACACCAGCCCAGATTTATAGTAACACTAATTGTTTTCAAGATTGAAGACCATGTCTAATCACAATTAGCTGAATCAGGTGATTTAGTGCTGGGATAAAACAAAAGCCTGCATACACTGCAGCTCTTAAGGACCGGAATAGCACCACTTAAAAAGACATGGAGACAATGGGAGCTATAACTCTTCTCTGACTGTTTGAGTGTAGTTATGGCAGGAGGTCCATTAGCTAAATGGAGAATATGCACATAGCAGTAGCCCTAAATGACCAGTAGCCCTAACCCAGACCCTGACCCCGCAGCACTTTGAACAATCGATTCCACACATCCCATAATAACCCCAGAAGGTCAGGCCACAGTAAATCTCAGGGTGATTAAACTGAGGTGACACCGAGGAATGTGCTAGCAATGACATGATGTCACACACTGTGAGGCATTCCAAGGACTTCTGGTGACAAAATGTGATTAGTAGAGTAGAGTGGTCAATGACTCACATGGGCCATTGTCCTCGGTGTCGATTGAAGACAGTGGACTGCTGGGCATTAGGTTTGACAGTGGAGAAAATGTTGCTAAACGGGTCACATGTTAAAACATGCCCTCACATGTTAGAGACTGGTGGGGAACGTACATGCACAGAATAGCACACACCTCTGTTTGATAAGCCAGTGCCCTGACCAAGAATATAATTTTTTCCTGACCACAGGAACTGAATGAGAAAAACTCAGTGCCCTAGAACTCTCTGTCAGAGCACTAGAATACCAAAGACAGAAGTCTAATATTCAGTGGTCTAACTGCCTCACAACACGACCCACCACCAGAACTATCTTAGAACCCACAGGTCAATGCCGGGACCAATCAAGCCACTGCTCTGGCCACATTGTATTGAAGCCCAGCTGTTATCAATATCAGCTGTCTGGCTGACTTCCCACACACTGCCAGGTATCGTGTGTTCTCAAAGAGCGTCACCCTATGATGTATTGAGCTGTTTGGGAGTGTTGCCTCTGATCTAAGGTAACAAAAGAGGCACATGAGCCGCCCAGCTTGTATGTGTGCGAACGTGTGTGCGAGCGCATTTGTGTGTGTGTGTGTGTGTGTGTGTGTGTGTGTGTGTGTGTGTGTGTGTGTGTGTGTGTGGAGGAGGCAAAGTTACTCCCTATGATAAGGTCAGGCCCTCTCATCTCTGTGTGCTGATAAAGGGAATACACACATCTCCACACACACTGTCTACACAGCCATACCAGGCATCAAAGCAATGATAAGACACCTCATATTGTTTTGTCCAAGACCACAATAAAATAAATTGTGTCTTGAAACGGGAAAGGCATTTCAAATCAGCTCATTACACGAGGAGACAATCTGGTGTTATCCAGCCCAAACGGAGGTAAACACAATTCTGAAGGAACAAAGCACGGTATCTGTCAAAGTTGATCTGTTAACCTTTTACTGCAGTGGGCTAAATCAGGGTCACACAGAGTGTTTCTTGGTAGTCTTAAACAAATCTACTTTGAAACCAAAGTATACACCTCACACACATGGTTATGGGCTTAAAAAAAAGAAGACGCCTGTACCATGTCAGATATAGAGTTGAGATGTATTACATTTTGAGTTTGCATCCCAATATTACACTTTATATACATCACAGAAGACTGAAATATAACAAAACCGTTTAACATAGAAACACCAGATTTTTCAGTGTTTAAAATAAAAAGATGTTTATCGTTTATGGAATTATGAAAACTATTAATAACGTTCCACCCATGAGACCACGAGAGGGAGATTTGGTCATTTGACTGCAGGAATGGGACCCTGGTCTGGGCTTGTACTAACTAAAGCCTATATATATATATATATATCCTTGAGTATTTGTGTAACATTTTCCTATTATTATTTTCAAAAGAATTCAAGCTCTGTCAAATTGGTTGTTGATCATTGCTAGACAACCATAGATTTCAAAGTATATTTAAGCCAAACTCGGCCACTCAGGAACGTTCTCTGTCTTCTTGGTGTAGATTTGGTCTTGTATTTTTATTGTCCTGTTGAAGGTGAATTCATCCCCCATTGTATGGTGGAGAGCAGACTGAACCAGGTTTTACTCTAGGATTTTGCATGTGCTTAGCTCTATTTAGTTTATTTTTTTATCCTGAAAAACTCCCCAGTCTTTAATGATTACAAGCAAACCCATAACATGATGCAGCCACCACTATGCTTGAAAATATGGAGAGTGATACTCAGTAATGTGTTGTATTTGATTTGCCTCAAACATAACACTGTGTGTTCAGAGAAAAAAGTGAATTGCTCTGCCACATTCTTTGCAGTATTACTTTAGTGCCTTGTTGCAAACAGGATGCATGTTTTGGAATATTTTGTATTCTGTACAGGCTTACTTCTTTTCACTCTGTCAATTAGGTTTGTATTGTGGAGTAACTACAATGTTGTTGATCCCTCCTCAGTTTTCTCATATCACATCCATTAAACTCTGTAACTGTTTTAAAGTCACCATTGGGCCTCATGGTGAAATCCTTGAACGGTTTCCTTCCTCTCCAGCAACTGAGTTAGGAAGGACGCCTGTATCTTTGATTGGGTCCAACGTGTTATTAATAACTTCACCATGCTCAAAGGAATATTCAATGTCTGCTTACTAATCTATGCGAGGCATTGGAAAGCCTCTCTGGTCTTTATGGTTGAATCTGTGTTTGAAATTCACTGCTTGACTGAGGGACCTTACAGATAATTGTATGTGTGGGGTACAGAGATGAGGTAGTCATTCCGAAATCATGTTCAACACTATTATTGCAGACAGAGTGAGTCCATACAACTTATTATGTGACTTATTATGCACATTTTTACTCCTGAACTTATTTAGGCTTTCCATAAGAGGTTGAATAGTTATTGACTCAAGACATTTCAGCTTTTCATTTGAATTCATTTGTAAAAAAAAATATAGAAACATAATTCCACTTCAACATTATGGAGTATTGTGTGTAGGCCAGTGACAAAATATCTCAATTGAATCCATTTTTAATCAGCCTGTAACACAACAAAATGTGGAAAAAGTCAAAGGGTGTGAGTCCTTTCTGAAGACTCTGTATATATGGTTTTACAGTACCTCTGACGAGGAGGAGTAGTCGGAAGGATCGGAGGACCAATGCGCAGCATGGTAAGTGTTCATGATATTTATTATAACTCAGAACACTAAAGAATAAAACAACAAAGATAAGGAAATGAAACCGAAACAGTTCTGTCTGCTGCAGACACAAAACAGAAAACAATCACCCACAACTCAAAGGTGAAACCAGGTTACCTAAGTATGGTTCTCAATCAGGGACAACGATTGACAGCTGCCTCTGATTGAGAACCATACCAGGCCAAACACAGAAATCCCAAATGATAGAAAAAAGAACATAGTCTGCCCACCCCAACTCACGCCCTGACTATACTAAAACAAAGACAAAACAAAGGAACTAAGGTCAGAACATGACACCCCAACCTCCTTCATTCTGAGATTCAACAATAAACCTGGCACCAGGCCAGTTCTTAAGGGCATAAAGCAACAACATTAGTGAACCTAACACCTAAGGATTCCCTGGCACACACAGGGGCAGTGCCACCCGATCCTGGAGCCACCGGCCCACTAGACTGTAAATCAGGAGGGCTGTGAGACGCTGATCTGGCCGTGAGAAGAAGACGAGACAGACAGGAACGCTGATCTCGGTCTCTGATAGCACAACTACACAGAGCCCCCGACTCTTCCCAGTTCTCGCACGACTCACAAAAGGCCGGGCGCAAAGAGACCAGCAGGGAGATCACACCAGGACCGACATGGTGGTGTACACACTAATTATCTCCACACCATGCTTGCAGGGGCACAATGGGCTTTTCATAGCCACCTCGTACACTACACAGGAGACGCTGGTATCAGGGTCGGGACCGCTGCCATGTATCTGATACCCCCTTTGATCTAATGTGAGTGGTACTCTGCCCCCTAAATACTACACTACATAGAGAGGGGGGAAGAGAGAGGTGGCTGGACTTGTTTGAGGAGATGACTGTCACAGTGTGAAAGGCTGATGCTGGGTTTTGTTTGGGGGTTGACAGGCGTGTTATGAACAAGCGTTGCTGGTTTTGTTCGGCGAGTGACAAACTCTCAAAGAGAGGGGCCAGAGGGGCCTTTGTTGGCCATGTCCAATGACGTGAATGACGTTCAGGACCTGGCCCACTGCCAAAGGGGAGTGGTCAGCAGATCACGGCCTGATGACATCACTGCTGACCTACAAATCTGACACTGATACACTCTGGCAAACATTTCCAAATTATGCTCTACTAGTATGGCAAACATACACTCACCAACACACACACACACACGCACACATATACACACACACAGAGATACTCATGCTCATCTGTGTATACAAGACTGTGTGTGTTGAGTGACACCCTCCCAGCTGTATTTCTGTATCTGTTAACCAGACGAGGCTGATGGTTGTGATAAGCTCATACTGTTCCATCACACACCCAGGTGGCTGGGATTACACATCAGACTTAGATCATCTTAGATCAGAAACTCACACAGTGAACAGCTTGGATGGAGAGACACGTTGATAAAGGATGGGGTCTGGATTTGGAAAGCTCAGACTCTTTCCACTGTGGATGATTCGGGCAGCTAATAATGAATGTGTTTGTAGACAAAATCGAGATGAAAAGATCGTGGGAACAAGAAAGAAAGAGACATATATGCGTAGATAGAAATATGGGGTGAGTTCCTATCCTCCTCTCCTCTCCTCTCCTCTCCTCTCCTCTCCTCTCCTCTCCTCTCCTCTCCTCTCCTCTCCTCTCCTCTCCTCTCCTCTCCTCTCCTCTCCTCTCCTCTCCTCTCCTCTCCTCTCCTCATCTCCCACCTGAGGTAACGTCAGTCCACTAGGGGTGCAGAGAACATTCAGCGGGGCCCTGCTCAGCCTCGGAGCTCCGCTGATTTAAAACACCTCATCCATCTGGCCTTACACCCCCCCCCCCCCCCCCCCCCAAAATAGCCAACTGTTTATTTTATTTACTGCTCATGGAAAATAGCTGTCTGTGAGCCTCCAGCACTAGGTACCCTGGGTTATCAGTGCGCCAGCATTAAGGAAAAGCACATGTTTGGCCTGACATGAGAAAGGCCTGTCAAGAGGAATGGAGAGACTGACTGGGGGAGAGAAAGAGACACAGAGCGAGAGAGTGGAGGAGTGCAGACTGGTTTCACTGGTCCCAATCCAGCCAACTGCCGACAGGCATGCCTCTTTTCAAATGGCTGCTTCGCTGAATTTGACCAGTCTGCAAATATTTCAAGGTAAACGCAAAACACATTTTATATGTTTTTTATTGGGTGTATAAAATACTGGGTGATAATAAAGAGAAGTTTGGCTCAAGGAGATGGCTTTATGTTAGCTACTGATCTAAGGTCAGTTTTCCATCAGTTTCACTCTCTTAAAGGACCATTAAGGAAGACTGAGGACAACAGAGAGAGAAAGCTGAGAAAAAGCATCCATCTCCCCCACCTCTACAAAGCCAAGCACACGAGACACACACCACAGAGGGCTAATGAAAGTGTGTGTGTGTGTGTCTGTGTGTGTGTCTGTGTGTCTGTGTGTGTGTGTGTGTGTGTGTGTGTGTGTGTGTGTGTGTGTGTGTGTGTGTGTGTGTGTGTGTGTGTGTGTGTGTGTGTGTGTGTGTGTGTGTGTGTGTGTGTGTGAAATCCCATCAATGTCACAAAGGTCACGCTCCCTCAAGATAACCCGGGGAGATTGCTGTGGGCTCCTGTGGGATTCTTTTCCCTCTCTCTTTTTGTGATTAGGTGTCACGATAATTTCCTTGGTGTAAAGACGAAGCCTTTCATGTTGCGGGTTTCTCAGGGTTTACTGGGCCATGTCGCAGGCCATTCAAACCCATACAAAGCAGGGTCGCAAAGCAAACTACACACTGTTCATTCTTTATACATTTGCACAAAGACAAATCCATATTTGCCTAAGGAGGTGTTCTGCATCCTAATAGGGTTTCTGACCTGTTTTGGTTGTCAATGGGTGGCTGTTTGTGTTATTTCAAAGGGAATCAAAATAAACTGGGCTAGTAAAAACAGCATCATGTGGCATTTACTGAGCACCGTGACTAGGATGAGCTTACGTTGAGGACCCACACACACACGCAGACACACACCAACAAACACACACAGCGGCTTTTCAGTGACAACTGTTTACAGCTGATATGTTAATGGTTTGTGTAATGCCATTCCGGCTCTTCCATCCCCCAGTGCAAGAACTGGCCTTTTAAAATCCCTTGCTCATCAGGAAACTAATTTACACGTTGGGCTCAGATTTGGCAAGCAGCTAAAAACTTGAATGACATTCCATAATTAAAGTGAACCTTTCCAATTACACACCCCCCCGCTGAAGATATTTACACCTCATCTGCCTGTGTGTGTGTGTTACTGGAGCTCTGCACAAATGTCATCTGTGAGCATCGGTCCTAGTTCTGAGATGGACAAACTAACAGAGCAGGATGACGGGATTTCAGAGAGAAGAAAGGGGTGAGTGATGGGGATTGGGTTGAGATGGAGAGAAGGAGTGAAATATTGAACTAGAAAGATGAGAGGAATAAGGAGGATTAAGAGAGAGAGAAAGCAGGACTGAACGAGAGAGAGAGAGAGAGAGAGAGAGGCGAGGATGGAGAATCTACGGACTGAGGGTGAGAGGAAGATAGGGCAGGACAGTAGTGATAAAAGGAGGAAGTGAGGAAAAAGGAGAGTGAGAGTGGTTTTCCTTCCGTGTGTGAAACAGTTGGGACTGGCTGGAAGTCACACGGTGCAGGGGTGGAGCGGTTGTGGCTCTGCTACGTGCCTTTCTGGCCTCCGATCCCAATCATTCATACTCCCCAGCAAGGCCACAAGCCCACAGGGAGCGACCCTGCCCTGCCCTTACAGTGGTTCAGACTTCCTGTGGGTTCCTTCCTGCCGAGAAATGCACTCCTGCTGCCGCTCCTAAAACGAAGGAATGTCCCAGCTAAATAAACAGAGTGATATGACTTAGAAATCCAAATAAATGCTGTGGTGTTTTACAGTGTAAACGTACATACATTGGAGTGGGGATTGTAGCCCCTTGGTGATGTGCTGAAACATACAGGCCGTGCCACTGAGAAAAGGTGTCAGACCCCGTTAGAGGCCTTTGGCTGGACGCAGCTCAAGTACAACTTGGACAAAAGCACTGCTTGTCTCCCCTCATTAAGTGATTTAAGTCCCGTGTTCCTTTCATCGGCCGCCAAAGTGAACACACTTTTCTTTTCTTTTTTACAAGAATGCCGGGCCGCGGAGATGAATAGAGCAAGGGGGAAAGCTGGAAGTTAGGGCCAGGGAACTGGGTCAAAAGCTGAGTGGCTACGCTAGCCATGCCTATTAGCGTGCCCAGTACGGAGGGCCATATGTGAATGAACAGTAAGGGCCTACACTGGGAAAACAGCCCCTCACTGGGAAAAGGAGCAGCCACTTAATCCATTAACAGTTCTCTCCCCACAGAACCAGCTTTTCCCATGGAGGTTTAGTTATGTAAAGTGCTGCTATTTTCACATTTCTTGCTAACGAGACATAGCTGTCATGGGGGAAGGGGGGACTACTGCTCAGTCATAATTACATCTGATAGCCTATTGGATATCACACAGTTTGCATATTTACTATTAAAACACCATCACAGTGCGTTGGGATGTGAGTGATGCCCCTGGGGTGGCGGGAGGATGGAATGTGGCCAGAGAGAGAGTGTTAGCGTTCGACTAGCTGGGATGAGCTCGCTGGCAAACACACACTGTTTCAATTTGCACCTGAAAGACAGCAGGCTCTTCTGGGCCATTATGTCATCTGTTTGTGAGCTCTCTAATTGGAGAGCTGTGGAAGGAAGGCTAGCCATGCTGCTGCAATACAGTCCTCTGCTGTACAGGGGGTACGAGCAGTTCTCATAATGAGCTGGGTTAATCTGAGATCAGTTGGTAGAGGAAAGGGATGTATTCAGAGTCTCAGTTTGTGACACATAATTCGCAGAGGGATGATAAATGATACAGTGTGAAAAGCAGCACTTGCACATAGTCAGTTCTCTAAGTTTCCATAGCCAAGTCTCTCCAGCAGGGGCCCTGGCTATCGTCTGTAATCCTGGGGAGAATCTCAATTGCATACTTCTCGCGTCCTCTCTCCTCACCTCCTTCTCAAAACCCATTGGAGGGGCGGGACCTCTGTCTTTCTCATCCAATTGGTTTTGAGAAGGAGGTGAGGAGAGAGGACTTGAGGAGTATGCAACAGAGATTCTCCCCTGGTGGGAAAGACAAGCTCAGGGAGGGTTCCACAGTTCATCAGCCCAGTGGGTGTGGCTACACCCCAGCAGCCAACCTCAACCCCCTGACATTACACCACAGCCATGAGGTCAGAGGGAAGCTCTTTCCTCCTCTTCACAAAGAAGTGATTTTTCTATCTCCCCGTGAGAACAGCAGCGGATAATGAATCTTTGGGCTGGGGATAACACGTTCGCTTTCACACGTGTCAACTCCATTCTGAACCGTAACAAAAGGCTGCAGGAAGACATTGGTGGGGAGGGACCGGGAGTCGGGGTACGCTGAAGCGCATTTCTCCATCTAAGATGTGAGGGATGTGGGGAGATAATGTGGCTACTGCAGATCTGAGAATTGCGTTACATGTGGGGCAATACAAACAGATGAGGACACTGTTAACATTTAAACTGCACTTTGTTCACGGCTATTGACGTTCATTAATCACAAACTCTGGTCAAAACGCTTATTTACAGGGGGATAAAGTAAATGCATGGCATGATGTGCTTGTCAGTTGTGTGTGTGTGTGTGTTTTTTTTAAGACCTCTGTCTCCACACAGCCTGCAGACTCATTTCCACACCAGATTAGATGAGAGTGTCTGTCTGGGCCAGAGTGTGGTTTCAAATTAAAATCATGCAGTGCCACACAATCATCTGAAGAGCATCTGTAACAGCCATGAGCACTGAGCACAATACGAGGCCCACAAACAGTGAACATCACACCCTGCTGCTTACTGTGGTACCGCACATCAAGCTGTACACACAGCCCGGGTACTGATAAAAAATTTAAAAAAGCATCTGCTATATGCAGTCATATCCAATCACACATTCACATCCATTAACAGACGTAGAGGAAAGAGTACGGTATACAACTTGGGAAAACGCCTACTAAAGATCCATACGATACGATGCATAGTATCAGTCCTGTGGAGTCACGCCAAGAGGGGAGGAAATGACATCAGAGGTCAACTTTAGCCGTTCCAGTATGGGGGAGTCAGCTGGGTCGGAGGTGGAGGGTTGAGGGGTGGGGGAAGGAGAGGAGTGAAAGGCTGTGAAGTCCCTCTCCTCATATCTGATATCAGCCCAGGACTGGGAGTCAGCATATGTGACAGACGTCTGGACACCAGGGCAGGGAGGGAGGGAGAGGAGGGTGAGGGGTTAGAGAGGGAGAGACAGAAAAAGGAAAGCAGAGAGAGAGATGTGGAGAGACAGGGATACAGATAAATCGTTCTCAAGAAAAAGGGTAAGAGAGAAAGAAAGTGAGGAACAGAGAGAGAGAGAGAGAGAGAGAGAGAGAGACGGGTGGTTATAACCTTCTCACATTTACTTCAGATGTCTTGGGCTAAAAGGAAGGCACCCGTGTGTGTGTGTGTGTGTGTGTGTGTGTGTGTGTGTGTGTGTGTGTGTGTGTGTGTGTGTGTGTGTGTGTGTGTGTGTGTGTGTGTGTGTGTGTGTGTGTGTGTGTGTGTGTGTGTGTGTGTGTGTGTGTGTGTGTGTGTGTGTGTGTGTGTGGTTACTATGTGGCATGGACACTATGTTGTGGATACTGTTTTAAAATGATTGCTCTGTGCTTTCCAGTGGCTATATGCCCCAAAATAAACTAGCACTGCCACACAGCATAAATCCAACAGTGCATTAATGGCCTCCCTTTAGGCATGGGTACAGATGGAATACGATTTCCACATGGTGTATCTGCCACACTTTTGGTTATCAGTGCTGATCTCCCAATGAAAACGCAGCTGCTCTATGCCTCATTGGTTGCCACAGGTTCTGGCTTAATCCTTATTGGTGAGTTTCTGACTGATCACACCTCGCTTCCATTGTCTTTGGGCTTGGATTTGCATAATTCCTATCCCTTACACTAGCCTAGAGGATTTGTCATTGGAAATACTGTGGGATTTAAATAACAGGAACAAAGCTACCGAATGCAGGAGATCATTAGACCAGCACAGGCAAGCACTGTGAGCCACACTGCCAGCTGAAACTGAACGCCAAAATGATTAACACAATGATATAGATCTATTAAATGAAGCCTTGAGTTTACCTAAAAGTTTTATCAGAATTATCAGTTATTTCAATGTTTTCCAGAAACAATTGGGGCAAAATCCAGTTGCACATGGTCAATTTTTAACCAATAGAAAAGGAGAATTGTAACCAGCAATATTAGCTCAGCCCACCATATTTCCTATCATGTTGCTGGGCAAAATTTCCAATGAGCCTGCCTCCGTCATACTATGGTAGCTTGGTTGGTGGTTGTTAAACGTGTGTGATGTGTTAGCCGGTGTACTTCTTTGGCCCCCCTGTGTATCGTGTGACTGACCTCACTAACAGAACTTCTGCATAGCCCAAAGTAGCAGTCACAAGACTTCAGAACCTAACAGACCAGAGGCTTTTTTTCAATCAATTCTCTTTTTCCCCCATCTTTAATCATTCGATATGCTCCAATAGGCGTAACAGTGGAGTAGTGACAGATTTGGAAGCCGTCACGAAACACCCATGGTTGGATCAAAGGTCCATCCAAGCACTGAAACGCCAGCTTCCTAAATAAAACTGCACTTTTCTCTTAGACTGACCATTATATCTAGAAAGCACCATTCACCTGACTGTGTTATTTACTCATTCCATAAAATATGGTTAGGGCCTCCTTTACATAACTTATTAACTTATCAAATAACTAACTCAGCACGAGGATCAAAATGAAAATACTTGATTGTATTTCAAACAATTCAAATGTAATTATTTTGTATTTTCCAGTTGTTGATCGATTTTGTCAGAAGTTCATTGTACATTTGATTTGATTTATACCCACCACAAGACTCTTATGAAAATGTTTAGTTTTTTAGTTTAAAAAAATAAATCTTTCTCATGTATCTATCTAAAAAATAGTTGGCGATATTTTATTTATTTGCTTCAAAGTTGTCTTTATATCTTTCTAAATCCGTTGTCTTATAATAAAATATTGTACTTCAATTTTGGAGTAATGTAATTGTTGAAATATAGCTAGCACAGTCCAATATATCTATATTTTGTGCTTCACATTAGTGAATGCCTTGATTTTGTTTTTACTCTTAAACATAGGCTACAAACAAATGCTCTAGCGAGTGAAAACATCGATATTGCAGTAGCATATTATATGTGACAATTTACAACTGTTTTCGTCACCATGTGAGGATGAACATACCAAAACAATAAATTCCGGTAAATATTACTAGTAGTGCCTCTCTGTATGAGCACTACCTGGCTGGTTCCATGTCTGGCCCTAAAACATCTCTGCCCAGAAGTGCACTTAAAGGGCCTGGGCTTTGGTCATTAAAGATCATAAAGTCCTGCTCATAAATATGTTTTACTTGTTCCTTGAGTGTGCTCACTGCTTAGGAAGTCTTTATAGCAGAGTGGTAATATTATTTTCTCCAGACAGACTTGCCCATTGAGTTATTATGGAATACTGTAACTGGCCAAATCATAGCATGGCTCAGAGTTTATAACTGAAATCAAAAAAATATTTGATCCTCTAATAAGCTGCTATAATATACAATCCCTTGAGAATCTTGATTCTTACAAATATATAGTAATAAGTATACAGTACATTGCTTGGTCTGATAGATTGATTCCATGAAATAGATGTTAGGTTTTAATTAGTACAACTAAAATATCATAACTTTATTAGATGACTGTTGGTCGTATTCAAATGATATAACGATGGAAAATAAATTGCTATCTATTTCTAACAACTAAAGGTTTTCTTTAAAAAATGTAAAAGACGTTCATTTATCAATTAAAATGAAGGCATTTTCGTTGATATATTTTAGTGCTAGGCTGACTTACATTGAAAAAATTCTACATTCTTTTTTATTGAACTTAAAAAAAAAATCTTATATAGTTGTAATTGTCTCACATCTATCCAGTACATCTGGTCCTTCTTGTCTGTCCCATAGTACTATAATACTATTGGGAATGATACCGAGTGGTTTCAAGCTCTGATCGCAGCATCGTAACCAGGAACACAGGTATTTCAGATGGGTTTCAGGGGAAGTCCTGCAGCTTTTATTGCAGTTTTTTGTTGCGAAAGGTAAGTCGACTGCTTCAAAGTGGGACAGGACAGGTTATCTGTGACCTGGCCTCTTTGTTTAGTAGACAAGGGAGGGTTATTTGGCCATTAGTGTCTCTTTGTAGTGACTTGTCTAGGTGTGATATACACCCTGTCACTAGAGATCCAGCACAGCCAATCTCTGCTACATCTAATGCATGATAAAGGAACAAAGATGGTGGAGACAATGCCTTGTGACGCAATGTACCCATAAACACCACAATCCCGGCTCATTCACATGACTAGTAAAATGCCAAATGACTTAAATTATAATCAATGTAATGTAAAAGCGTAATGCTACTCATTCTGTATTTCAGTTTCATTTAATATGAGAAAAGGCTAATAAAACCTATGACAAACTTAGCACATCATCTGCAGACTACAGACTGCTAACTGCGGTCGGTTGTCTGATTCACGGGGAACGTAGTATTCTGCTTCGGCGAAGACGTCTTACTGGTGGGAAGATGTTGAGCTGTGATTGGCTGGGAGGGTGACATTCTGTGTCGAAATCCACACACCAGAGGACGGGGACCTGTTACTCCAGATGTCCTCTCGTCGTCCCCTCCAATGTTTGCAGTCGCACGCACGCGATCCCTCGCTCCGCCTGGCTGCACCCTCTCATCGCATTACTTCTGCTATTCTAACTCCGCCATCAATTATGCACTAGAATAACTGAGGGACCTGGCGGAGCCAAGACATAAAGGGAGATCATCAGCCCGGGCCCTGCGAGCATCTGCCTGCTTGTTCCCACTGTGTTGCTGTGAGGAGTGATACGGGTGCCAGGCCGCCGGCTCAGCTAGGTTACCGGCAACCAAGGCACAGATACAGCTATGCTAAGCTAGGCTAGGGCACAAACGCAAAATGGCTATGACACAAACACAGCCAAGCCATGACTATGTTGCTTCTACCATTGTTTTCAGTTTAAACTAACGTTGTACATGCTTTTGGAGAAATGCATTAAAATCACAATCAAAAAAACTTTGGTTAATCATATCTAAAGCTGTTCGATGTCTCCTAAGGATCTTCATGTTGAATTAAACAAGGGGCGGAGCCTGTTCAGTAAGGCTCCCAGGATTCTCAACCCGACTTTATTTCTTGAAAACAAAATGGAGTCGAATTTGGAGGGAAATGGCGGTCTCTGCTTCCCTCCCCGTCACAAGACACAGCTGGGAGTCGGGCAAAGAGGAGAGAGAGACACCTATGAAGACAGAACAAATCCTAGCAGTCTGAGATTTCAATCAACAGTGCTAAACTTGGGGTGATTGATAAACTCATTTAATTTCATCGAAGTCTCTTAACATCAAAGAAACATGGGGTGAGTGAGAAAACATGTATGTATTATGGAGTGAGACAAAATGTCGACCCCTGCATTAAAGTCATGGTGGTCCTGACCTGGATTTCTTCTGGTTGCGTGTGAAGGTTTGCTGTCCAGGCTCTACTGTGAGATCGCAAACAGCTTTTTAATATTTCATGGGTTCCAAAGCACTGAGCATGCTCAAAGACAACAGGAGGACATACTCTCTGTCTCCATGGGCCAGAAAGCCACACTAAAGGTCCTGCAAAGTCACATCAAGTTAACGAAAAGAACACTGTTCTTCCCAGATATCTAAATGTCACTTTTTTTTTTATTTACTCCGAAATCACATGATCAATGCCCTTTACCTAATCTGTCCACGGGTGCCTGAAACGCCACAACTATGCCAAAGATCATTGCATACACTAAGCTAACCCAATATATAAGACTTCTCTTAACATGCTATGAAAAATAATGAGCTTTCATCAGATAAAACAAAGTTTCATCAGACAAAAGTAATATTTCCTTCACTTGAACCAAATGAATTACAGAGGAGGAGCACAGTACATTCAACCATTAAAAAATGTAGGCCAATTTCGTTTTCAGAGTGTATCAGTAATTCAATCTGATCTAATCAGCAAATACAATGGGGTGAAAAAATAATACTACACACTTCATCTACCCTGTTTGTCTGTAAGTCTGATGCAATCACAGAAGAAATTCTGTAGAAGCAAAATGTCTTAATCCCCCCCCCCCCAAAAAAAACAAGACCTTGAAAGTTAGTCACCAATGAAATTAGGAAACGTTGCCTCTTGGAGAGGGATATTTGATTTTTCTTTCATTTCAAAAGCCACATTGACCCAAATAAAGTTCCCGAAGCATTACACGGATGCTTGGCGGTAATCACATTTGTTTTATATCGTGCATACTTTCCGGCCAATTTGGATTCATTTGGAATAGTATATACTAAGGTCTGTAAAACACAGCACCCTGTGCCAATGTGCCTGGTGGGAGCCACAAGCATGCCAGGTCTGTGTGCCATAGACCAGAGAGTAGCACTGGTGGAATTCCAGTTAACAACACAAAAACAGCCAAACTGTCACGACCACACCCTTCTGGAGCTATCTCAGACTGAGCACTACGAACAGCAATCATGACTAATTACTAAAGACAGAGGACGAGCCAATCCTCTGTAAATAACCAGGCTTTAGGCCAGGGGTGTCAAACATACGGCCCGCGGGCCAGATCGAGCCCACGAGGTAGTAGAAAATGTAGGCCCATTAGAAGTGATAATGGACCTACATACATACAGTTCCATACAGTTATTGCCAGCTCGCTAATAATCACCCGAATGAACGACAGTCAGGGAGCATCAAAAAGGATGAATAGAGGACTATTTTTTACATATATTTTTAACGGTGAGGAAGTATAACACATTGAAGACCGAACGCAGCCCTGGGCGAAATGAGTTTGACACCCTTGCTCTAGCCCTCCAGCTGCAGAGAGCAGAGAGCACAGCTATGGTCGACAGAGGGAAAGGAGATCCTTCCAGTTCTCGTTCTGAATCTCTCTCTCTCTCCCCATCTCTCCCCTGATTTGCACTGAGACAATTTGTTCTCTCCATTTACTTGATCCATTTAAAGTCTGCAGTGCAAAATGCGTCCTTGATTTCCTTTCCTCGGGGAGAACGTTCTGCAATAGGAGGCGTGCAGGAGATAACGCAACGCTACTGCAGCTCACCGCAGGAGAAACTGTTCAGACCCTACACTTTCCTGGTGGATTCTGTTTGTGGCGTCCATTTTCATTACCTTGGCCTTGGCCTACTGTACATAGTCCTCTTTCATTGTGGGCTTGTTCTGCTAAAGCGTACTGTAAAAGGAAGCTTGGATAGCCACTCACCACTCTACTGCACAGAGGCCGTCAATACAGAAGCCTTCCCCGCACACCACTACACTGTCTGTCAGGAGGCTTTAGGGACTCTTTAGGGCCTTCAAGCGGCAGTTCCAGAGGCTTTACTGCAGTCATTAGGGGCTGTGCCTGATTAATGTGAATGGTCGGGCAGGCCCTGGGTTTCTGGGGGAAGAACAGAGCGGGGTGAAGGGTCCCACAGGAAGTGTTTTGTGTCTCCACACAAAGGGAGGCTGACCTCTTAAGCCCCTTAGAGCCTCTCTGCTAATACCCTCACTGGTGCCTACAAAGACACAGTGGACGCCATTTCACCACTCACATTTAAACAGCACACAAAAAGCCCCGCCGAGACTTAAACCTTAAGAAACAGCAGAAAAATGAACCTTGGGAGCGCTGAAGTGAGACTTGGAGATTAGGGGCTGGAGGGTTGGCTCTAATCCACTGACTGGCCCACGCATATTAAATGGTGGATGCCGACTTGCCGAGCTATACCACCGATCGGAAAATTGACTGAAAACAAGTTTACGGAAGTTGAGAATGTGATCTGCACAACGTTTAACAGAAAGAGCATGGCAAAGACTTTCTATCCAAAAAGGGATTCATTGTGTGGTGCTCTGAATATTGAATATTCATGTAAGGTAACAGAGAAATCCCTACTTACACACAGTTAACACAATAAATGTTCACCAACAAGACACCCACTTAAAACACCCTCCTCTTTTTAGTCCCCGTTAGTCAAGCAGTGGCAGCCTTGTTAGTTTGAAGAGACTGACAGGGCCAAGGCACCTTTCTCTGTGTGCAGGGTCACAGAGCAGTGGGACAGACTGCTTTCTCCACAGGACTATTTTCCCCTTCTTTGAGGGCCAGGACAAATAACCTCACTCTCTGACGCCAAGAGTTCCCTGAGAAGATGGCTGCAACATGCGGCTCCATCCACAGGCTAAGTAAGGGCAGGTGTGGAAATACCGGTTTTGACCTCATGCAGGGGGCCCATGGCATGGCCACTATTTCCCCGGGTAACCCTGTGTCCCATCTCCGGAAGCTTCTGTTACCCCTGTGGACTGTGTCTCGCTCCCGTTGTGTGCCCCTTCCCCTTCGCCTCCTTACGTACTCGCCCTCACAAGAGCCTTGCCACAACTACCTTTCTCTCTCCCACTCCCCTCTCCTCCAACTCTCCCTATATGCCTGTCTCGCTTTAAGAGCATGCATAGTTAAAAGACGGCTATGGGGCCGCTGAGTACGATAGGAACAATAGTATCCTTTCACGCGGTCTGGGCTGGGGCTGGGAGAGGGTTGCGGTCCTGAGACCCAGTCAATATTTGGACGTGGCTGCTTTTTGTTTCCGTTTTGTATCCAAGCGGAACCCAGCAGCAGGGAGCCGGGAAAAGGCTGATGGGGAAAACAAAGGTAAACACGCTGAAAAATGCAAACGGAGCAAACTCACAATGCCACTGGGAAACTATCACAACATCAACTTGTCACAAACTGGAAAGTGGTGTATTGTTTCTTAAGTGGAGATTAGAAATGTTGCCAGAATAGAGAAAGCAAACAGCCAAGGTCATTTCGCTGAGAGGAGAACTATCTGTGTCTGTAAGGGCAAGGATGTTATGAGGTGGAAAGAGAAGCCACTGAGTCATTTTCACATTTCTTAGGTTTCCTCACAAGGACTGCAGAACCAAATCAAAGTATACCAAAGTAGTGGAACCGGAAGACAGACGAAAAAGTAGTTTGATTGTCTGCGATAAATATGTCACATCTGTTGTAGAAAGATTTGAGGGGCATTAACGAAGCTTAAACTGCAGTCCCTAGGGTGACAGTGCTCTTGTAGAATGCTGAAATCCCTCTCCCCAGCTGTCAGGTCGTTAGTCCCACCCAATGAGCCTCTTTGATGAGGAAGAGTATCAGTTTCCATGGCATCGGAGACACAAACAGCAGGAAGATTAGGGACTCAGGAATGATTCTCCACTGATCCCACCTATTAGCAACAAATAAACACCTTGCCACAGCAATGGTTGCATGTGTCCCATATGGAGCCTGACGGTTTTAATTAAGCAACTATCAAACTAAATACAGGCCGGTGGGGATTTCTCTAATGCTAACTCATCAATGGGCAATAATCTAATCATTAACTTTACTTCCAAATTGTGTTTTTAATTACACATGTATTAACACAGTATTACTGAATAAAATGCATGACTAGCCCCTCCACCGTGTTTACACAACATTCACGCATGTATGTTAACCAACAGCCATCCAAAGATAGCCCTTCTCCTCCAATCCTTACAAGACATTTTATTTTGTGGCCGAGCAAATTCTATAGCTAATTACTACCAATATAGCACATTCCTATAAGACGGGCACTTAAAAATGATGCTCTCTTAAAATGTGTCACTAACAAGTCAAACAAAACACTCGGACTTATTATAATATAGGGTTATTCCATTTTATTTCAATCCCTTTTTGACTGCACCCCTTTTGATTTGAATGAAACTTTCCATACATATTTGCCCATGGTAGAAGTGGTCATCAAGTGACTTTTTGGACCTGAATGCCAAAACATTCAGGAGATATAGGTGCCCAAAGTTGACCCATTTTGCATACCCCACCATACCATGAGACATCCATGTCTTAATCACTGGAGAAGATAAATGGTTGAGTTTGATAGCATTTAAATGCTTACAAAAACAGTTGTCAAACTATTCCATAATTTTGTGATTATATATATATATTTTAAACTTTTTTTAGCCTTTAACGTCAATTATCTGAAAACGTGGTCAACAAAAAAAAAAAATCATTTTCGCACATGTAGTTTAGACCCTATTTTACATAATCTGAGGTATTTGTGTTGTGCCCGCCATCAGTGGTCTGAAGGGACAGGTCCATTCTATGAATTCTATTTCTATGAATGAAATGACACCCGCCCTGTATTCAAGAGTATGCTGAGTCTCAACTGATGGCGTGCACAACACAAATACCTCAGATTATGTAAAATAGGGTCTAAACTACATGTGCGAAAATGGAAAAAAAATCGTTGTTGACCGCGTTTTCAGATAATTGACTTCAGATTATGCAAATGAGGTTTTAAGGTACAACATATGTGAAAATGTAAATAATCGAGGTTGACACGTTTTTAGATCATTGACGTTAAATGTTTAAAAAAAAATAATAATAATAATTATTGATTTATTTTTAATTCTAATTATTACATTGTTTGACAACCCTGTTTGTAAACTGTTAAATGACATTAAACTAAACCTTCAATCTTTTCCAGTGTTGTCTTGTGGTATGCAAAATCTGTCAACTTTGAGAATCTGTATCTCCAAAAAGTCACTTTCATAACACTTTCACCATGGGCAAGCACTGAAAGTTTCATTCAAATCAAAGGGGATGCGATCAAAAGTGGATTGAAATCAAATGGAATGACCCTATATCCATTGTAGCTCAGAAATGTTATGTCTCCTCAACAAGCACTTAATTTTTTTTTAAATTAAGGTGATTATAATGACTTGAGCGCCTCACTGTCACTGATTGAGTCATTTGCACCTCCGAGCATGACTGAATCCTTATCATGGTTACACTACTGTTCCACTGCTTTTGATTCCCACTGTTGGAGTGTATCAACAAAGTGTGTCAGAATGTTGAGAGGTTTTTCTTGAGAGATATTGTGAGGGAAATAGGAGCAACGTTTATTTTTTATTTATTTATTTATTTTACCTTTATTTAACCAGGCAAGTCAGTTAAGAACACATTCTTATTTTCAATGACGGCCTAGGAACAGTGGGTTAACTGCCTGTTCAGGGGCAGAACGACAGATTTGTACCTTGTCAGCTCGGGGGTTTGAACTCGCAACCTTCCGGTTCCTAGTCCAACGCTCTAACCACTAGGCTACGCTGCCGCCGCCCCCATTAAGCGCGCAACAAACATGACACCATCAACCTACATGAGTTTTAAACAATAGAAAATGTCTTCACCATTTACATTTTTCACGAGTCACTTCCCATTTCAATTTCAGAGTCCCTGTAGGGGATTTCATGAATGGCTGAGTATGGACTGCAGGGCTGCCGCGTTGGGTGCCGTTTTTCTACTGTGGTCAGAAAAAAGCCTCATCTGGAAGTTGTGACTATACCCCAGCAGGCTTCGGGCTCTGATGGCTGAGTATAGTTACATTACCTAGCAAGGGCCACGGGCCCAAGGTCTAACACAGAGCATGGTTATATTAAACGGCAGGGCCAGGGGCCCCTGAGTCTTAGCATGGTGCATGGTTACATTATACAGTGGGTTGGGTTTGGATTAGGCCCCTGAATGAGAAAAGGAGAGTCAATTTAGAGTTAGTCATTTATTGACTTGAGGAGCCCTATTCTCCTCAGACAAAACCCAGGCAGGGTGCCGTTGCATGGCCGTCGCAGAGCCTCAGAGGAGAGGCAGGCTCTGCCCTGGGCTTAACCCTGACTACAGTCCCCTCTGTGCTGCCATGTGATGGTTAACCCAGGGCCTGCTTGATTACCACAGAGTGTGTGACCTCAGCATATGTGTGTCTCTCACAGGAGCATGCACCACACTGGGCCTGGGCACTGCTGAAATACCCCTCTGTGCTCCCCTCATTGTCTGCCCCAGCATGTGGTTGGGTGGCAGGGTAGCCGGGTCGGGGGGCATGGCTTTGGAGGAGCAGGACTTGGGAAGCTGGAAAGCTTTTTCGTTTTTTTTTTGGTTTGGCAGGAGCTGTTGGAATGAGCTGATGCCACTATGGGAGTGCATCAAAGATGTTATCTGTTCCAGGAAAAGAGGTAGAGAGGCAGAGAGCCTTGCCTTTGATGCCACCATATTTGCGTTAATATCTCACCCGTTCTCTTTCTTCTCCTAACTAGCTCATTGCACACACTTTGCCTCAGGGTTACCACAAAAAGACAAACAAGTACAGCATCATCTGTTGATTCCGTGCAAAGCAATATCACCCCAACGGACCAGTTTCTTCTCCCTAAGCATAAATGTTGAGGAGTCATCCCGATACTGTAAATGTCAGGAAAAACCTGATAAGGTACAAAGGTGATATGTTATGCATGACACAAAGTGGTACACTCATACTACAAACTATTTTCTGAGAATCAGGCCATCCAGTGTGAATAACAGTTAGTCACCTGGGGAGTCAACTCAAAGCTGTAGGCTACCTGAGAATAGTATTGCACAATTAGCATCTCTGTCAAATAGCAGTCACATCTGACCATTCCATTACAGTGGGTAATTACAGCCATTGCTTTACCCTTGTGACCACACTAATTGGCAACTTTGACCAATTACAATAAAATACAAATGGCAGGTGGAAACCTAACTGAATATTTATTGTATTTTATTGTACAACCATGTGGAAAGGCTTTTAACATGTTATAAGAAGGCACAAGTGTTGTGGGTTTTTGTTGTGCGTCATATGCAAACGGCTTATCATTTTTCCAAAGAAAACTGGCTGATAATATTGAATCTTATTCAAGGCAACATTATAGATGTGTTGAACAGACACTTGGATACATTCGTAGCCAATTCTAACAGAAATCAATAGCCACTGCTGCTACAGAATAATTGTCCTACTGCCGAATCAGTAAAAGTGAACGCGTTAAGAATCCGACTCACACACAGAATATTTTAAATGATCAAACTAACACCCGATTTCCCTCATTCGAGAGATAAACCACATCATTTTCCATTAGTTAAATTATAAGCCTACCTAAAATGAAAGCCTTTCGCGGCAACAGATCTGTGGACGCATCCAGCAGAACCAGGATAATATTAATAATCATTCTGGTGTATTTACAGTATAAGATATAACAAACTTATTGATGAGAGGTAGATAAGATATATGTCACGCAACATACACGTTCGTCTTTGTAAATGATTGCCGATGTGCATCAATAAAATGTATATTTAGGCTAATACACAAGTGAATCATGGTCAGTATAGTAGGGCAGAATATTTAAAATTCACATTGTAACAAATATCATATGGTCTACGGGCCATCCACCTCCAACCAATGTCATCAATTAAGTTGATCCCGCATGAAGTTTGTAACCGTGGCCCATCCCTGACACACATTGCGGTTACGCACGAGACTCACCTGGGGTTGGTCCGGTTCCAGTAGACCGCATAGCGGTCGGACACCACCTTGGAGGCCGGCTCTTGGCCGTAGACACACGTCCATAACACCAGCGAAACGCATAGGATCATTTCCATCTGCGGCATGGCTCCCGAACTTGGACACGTCAAGGTCCCTCTCGATGCAGCGTCTGGCGCGGTAGAATTCTTCAAATGAACAGAGTGAAATTAGATTCACATCTGAAGGCTTTTAAATTATAATTGCCTTATGTCTTAGTTGACTGCTCGAGTATAACGCATTGATTGGATTATTTCACGAAGCAGTTATTGTGCTGAGGCTTGAATTGACATTTGTAAAAAAAAGTTGTTTTTTCATTCAGTAAAAAAAAGCAATGCCAGTTTGTGGAATAAAAACTATTGCAATTGGTGGGTAAATGTCTTGATTATTAATTAGTTGAGGATCCGTTTAAAAGACACTATTTCAGTCATTGTTTTTGTCGTGTATTCATAGCAACAAGAGCATCCTCTTCGACCGCAGAAGATGTGGGATGTCACAGATATTATAAACATGAATTTTTAGCTTTATAATAGTTTTCTCCTGTAGTCGGTCTACCACAGCCTACACAAATGAATAATTATTCTCTCGGATCAACTCTTCTTTGGGCACCAATAGTTTCTGTAACTATAGGCCTACGCAGCGTTGAATTGTTGATTTTCAAGTTAATAACAGCGTGGTCCATGCATAAATATGCTCTGAAATGTTTCTAGAACATTTGAATAATAATTAACTCCACAGAACCAGCCGGCTACAGACAGTGCCAAATCTTCCTTTACTCGCGCGGCTGTGTGTCCGTGTCGTCGGCGCTGTCGCTGTCGCTGTATTGTCACGGCTGAAGAACCGCTGAAGAACTAGGAGCAGCTCTTTCCTTGAACCGGAGTCGTTTAAATGTGCCGTGGCAAAAAACGAGTTCATAAAATCCTTAGCATGGACACAAATATGTCTAAGTGTCGCTTGAAACGAGGCAAATATAAGCAGGAGCGGTGGAAAGTCGTGTAGTTCAGCATGAAGAAATCAACCCATGTCAGAGGAGCACTCGCTCGGCCATGCATGTTCCCCACTGTGCCAGCGCGGGTACAGTTTCAGTCTCACGCACAGTCTCATTGGTTTGCATTTTGAATGATGGGCGTTTCGCTTACAAAAACAACATCCCTCCTCCTGAGGAGGTGTATCTGCTTCAGTGCTTCCTCAAGCGACAGATAATTTATTTCACAAAGTAGACATACGAGGGCCATGGACCCTAAACGAGATTATAAAGATCTTTCGGTTACAGGTTTACACCTTTCACCCAGGTTGATGCTGTCTTTACGCACACATAACGTATTTTGAAACGAACCATGTTTTTCATTATACAGCATTGTGGAAACGTATTCTGCAACTAACCACTGAGTCGTATTGCCCGCTACTGTAATTTCTATCATCCCTTGAGATCAAATAGTTAATTTACTACACATTTAGCTCCTGTGTTCAATTCCATTTCGATATACCAGTGTGTAGAATGAACAGTTCAGTTAAACATGTGAATAAAGTGACATGTATGTGGCACTCTGCATTGCTTCCTACTTTATCAACATTCAAACATCGGGCAAAGGCAATTGCTTACTGTTCTACCCTGTCTTGCAGGGTTTGCTGATTTGTAGGCTTGGCTACAGACTGATGCGCCGTATCGGTTTTTGCTCATACCATGCTTAACGCAGTAGCCTTCCAATTTTCTTGGCGCCCCACAGTGGAGAACAGGAGAATCGCTTATTGGAAGGCAGGAAGGTAGGCTTTAAAATAAAGTAATTCGATTCAATATCAGGTAATGTGTTATGTTTTCTATATTTGTAATCAATGTGACTATTTTAGGATTAACATCATAGGCATGTAGTAGGGCCAATTGTTAAGGTATTTTTTTTGTATTTTACAATGGGTAGATCTAATCCTGAATGCTGATTGGGTAAAACCACATTCCTGCCAGTGTCAATTTAAGCAATAAGACATGATGGGGTGTGGTATACGCTTCGCAGAGTGCCTGGACACAGCCCTTAGCCGTGGTATATTGGCCATATACCACAAACCCCTGAGATGCATTATTGCTATTATAAACTGGTTACCAACGTAATTAGAGCAGTAAAAATGAATACTTTGTCATACCCGTGGTATACGGTCTGATATACCACTGCTGTCAACCAATCAGCATTCAGGGCTCGACCCACCCAATTTATAATCCACAAATTACCACCGGCTAAATCTATGACGTTAAAATGCCTGTTTACTCTGTTCCATCTGACTGCGCAATCCACTGTCTAATCAGCACAGCACAGTAAATTATGAACTTGATGTCCACTAGAAAAGCATTATCTGAGACATTATCTCAGATTTCTTTTAGACTTACATTTAGTTTTCAACAGCAGAGATTTGTATGGACCTTGCTGTCTGTCTCTCTGACATTTGCAACATTGTTTCAATATTCAAATTAGATCTCCAGCTGTCCCATAGTAATGAGCGTGCCGGGAATCGGACCGAGACAGACAGGCAGCGTTTCTCAGCCAGTCGAAATCGTGAATCAGCTGGCATCATTTTTATGGATATATACAAGTAAATGTCAATTTTAAAAAGGTAAAACGAAATAAAGTGCAGCTAGTTTGCAGTTTTTCTAGATTCAGTTTGAAGTGATTGTGTTAGTTGTGTTGTTGGCTAGCTCCTTTGAACAACAGTGTCCTGACGAGAGAGCACACTTTCAATGGCAGGCGAAATCGCGCCTCATTAGCTCATTGTTATGGATGTATAGAAATAAATGTCACTAGAAAACAGCTTAAACAAATGCAGCTACTGTTGTTATGCTGGCTGCACGGTTTGACCTGACTGCAAATTAGCCGTAGTTGGCTAGCTAGCAAGCAAGGGGTAAGAATGTTGCCAGCCAGTATGTTAATGGAACATTTAGAACGAACGACTGGGTCGCTTCCACAGATACAGAACAAAAAGACTGAACAACTGGGTAGCATCTCCGGCAACCGAACCGGTAGAACGAACGACCAGCCGGCTTGGGTAGCAACCCTAGATTTGTTAGCCTATACTTAAGTGATAATGCCCTCGAAGACGGTTTTTGGAGGATATATCCTCCAAACACTGGCTTTTTGGGCATTATTACTTAAGTATAGGGTAACATACCATCCAGCAGACAGAATGGCAGTACTATACACAGGAGGGTCTGGTGCGTCAAAGATAATCCCTAGTATAACAGTACCATGGAGGAACCTCACCTTAAACCCTGGATATTCAACCAGAACATGAATCATTCAAGATCCAGAACATCTCAACATTCCTAACCCTAACATTTGCTCAAAACAGTCGCCAACTCCTGAGTACCTTATTAAGTTCAACCATCCAGTGGTTTGGAATTGAACTTGGCTCTACGCATAGCGACACACTTTCCAAGGCTGAGATCCCGAAGACATCTGTTGCTTATAGTAATACAGTAAACACTATATTTTTGCAGAACAAATAGCCTGCGTTGCATACAAATACACATAGAAAAGGCAATTATATTGATGAAATCTGAGAACCTAGTTTTGTATGTAGAAAAGAAACCATTAGCATAATCACACAGGACAATTAGTGTAATATGTTCCTTTGGTTGTGTTTAACTCAGTCTCACACTGTGTTTGTTTGGGTGGCCAGTCTGGCTGTGTGTTATGTGTGTGAGCTGGTCACCAACAGGCCCAGTCTCTCACCCAAGCAGACTAATCCATGAGCCTTAATCACCTCACCATCTCCCCAGCTAAAGCGCCTGTCCTACTTCATTCATGCACCATATACATCCATGTCACGAGACACAATGGAGTCATTATGAATTAGGGTCAGTGGAGCCGCAGTGTGTGCCGGCGCGATACACAGCACCGCATTCTAATGTGCCCTCTTTCTCATGGCCTTGCGCGGCTGCCTCTGTCACACACGTAAAGAAATATCATCTCTACCTGCCTCCGCTACATATCACACACACATACAGAAGGAGAAGGAGGAGATTGGATCTGCTGTGCACAAATGAACAAGAAATTGCACGAAAAAGGCAGTGATGGGAAAATGGCTTGTTTTTACCTTTTCTTCCTATGGGTTATTCATATTTCTCATGACCCATTGGCATCAAACCGGCACTGTGTTTGTGTTATAACACACTCATAATGCCCTTAGAGTCCTATTCCGTTAGCAAGGGATAATACGGCCGTAATCACATTGTAGCTGTGTGTGAAACCCGATTCCCCCTACACATCTGATAACCTCCACTGTAATGGTTATGGATTCACTGAGGGTCAACTACCTGTTCACAGTTTAGTGGGTATGGAAGGTGTAAGACACAGCATAGCGGTGATTTATCCTGAGTTTGGTTTACTGCTGGTTGTTCTGGCCTGGCTAACACCTGGAGAGTCATTAGAAAGGATGCCGATCTATGCTAGAAACTGAATGATGAATGGAAATGTCTTTCTCTTCCTTTCTTTCTCTCCCCCCTCCATCCTCTCTGACCGCATGTCATGCTAATGCTAACTACTCATAGAAAAGTAAATGTTTATCTCTCCCCCGGTGGAGCGGTTTATTTCTCTGTCTCTCCCCATCACTCCTCTGTCCAAAAGTCTACTGTGACCCATTCCAGCTGGCCACTTTGCTAATACAAGACTATAGCAGAGCTAAGGTGAAGGATAGCTCCTAATAAAAGAGAGATGCCGAAAAGTGGTAGAGTAACTCAAGTTCAGAACAAGAGAGCGAGAAAGAGATGGATAGAGAGATCAAATCAAATCAAATTGTCTTTTTCACATGCGCCGAATACAACAGGTGTAGACCTTACTTTGAAATGCTTACTTACAAGCCCTTAACCAACAATGCAGTTCAAGAAATAGAGTTAAGAAAAAATATTTACTAAATAAACTAAAGTAAAAAATGAAATAAAAAGTAACAATCAAATAACAACAACGAGGCTTTATACAGGGGGTACCAGTACTGAGTCAAGGTGCGTGGGTACAGGTTAGTCAAGGTCATTTGTACCTGTAGGTAGGGTAAAGTGACTATGCGTAGATATACAGCGAGTAGCAGCAGGGTGAAAGCAAAGTGTAAATAGTCCGGCTGGCCATTTGATTAATTGTTCAGCAGTCTTATGGCTTGAGGGTAGTAGATGTTAAGCAGCCTTTTAGACCTAGACTTGGCGCTCCGGTACCTCTTGCCATGCGGTAGCAGAGAGAACAGTCTATGACTTGGGTGACTGGAGCCTTGAAAAATGTTTGGGCCTTCCACTGACATTGCTTAGTATGTAGGTCCCTGATGGCGGGAAGTTTGGCCCCAGTGATATACTGGGCCATACGCACTACCATCTGTAGCGCCTTGCGGTCGGATGCCGATGAGTTGCCATACCAGCCTGTTATGCAACCAGTTCAGGATGCTTTCGATGCTGCAGCTATATAACTCTCGGCCCGCTCCACTACAGCCCTGTCGATGTGAATGGGGGTGTAATCGGCCCTCCTTTTCCTGTAGTCCACGATCATCTCTTTTGTCTTGCTCACGTTGAGGGAGAGGTTGGTGTCCTGACATCACACTGCCAGGCCTCCCTATAGGCCGTCTCATTGTTGTCGGTGATCAGGCCGACCACTGTTGTGTCGTCAGCAAACTTAATGATGGTGTTGGAGTCGTGCGTAGCCAAGCAGTCGTGGGTGAACAGGTGGTACAGGAAGGGGCTAATCACTCACAGTGGCATTGGATGAATCTCGGAACATATTCCAGTCTGTGCTAGCAAAACAGTCCTGTAGCGTAGCATCTACGTCATCTGACCACTTCCGTATTGCGCGAGTCACTGGTACTTCCTGCTTTAGTTTTAGCTTGTAAGCAGGAATCAAAAGGATATAATTATGGCTTGATTTTCCAAATGGAGGGAGAGCTTTGTATGTGTCTCTGTTGTGGAGAGAAGGTGGTCTAGAGTTTTTTTCCCTCTGGTTGCACATGTGACATGCTGGTAGAAATGAGGTAAAACTGATTTAAGTTTGCCTGCATTAAAGTCCCTGGCCACAAGGAGCGCCGCTTCTAGATGATCATTAACTTGTTTGCTTATGACCTTATACATCACGTTGAGAGCGGTCTTAGTGCCAGCATCAGCTTGTGGTGGCAAATAGACAGCTACGAAAAATATAGATGAAAACTCCCTTGGTGGATAGTATGGTCTACAGCTTAACATGAGGTACTCTATCTCAAGCAAGCGATACCTAGAGACTTCCTTAATATTAGACATCACGCACCAGCTGTTATTGACAAATAGACACACACCCCCACCCCTCGTCTTACCAGACAGCTGTTTTGTCCTGCCGATGCACGGAAAACCCAGCCAACTGTATATTATCGGTGTCGTCATTTAGCCACGACTCGGTGAAACATAAGATATTAAAAATTGTAATGTCCCGTTGGTGGGATGGTCTCCAACGAAGAGCATCCAGTTTGTTATCCAGTAATTGTTTGTTGGCCAATAGAACAGACGATAGAGGTGGGTTGTCCACTTGCCGATGAATTCTCACAAGGCACCCCGATGTCTGCCCCCTGTATTTTTGTCTTTTCTTCAAGCGAAGGACAGGGATTTGGGCCTGGTCTCGGAGAAGCAGTATATCCTTTGCGTCAGACTCATAAAAAAAAAATATTTCTCTAGTTTGAGGTGAGTAATCGCTGTCCTGATATCCAGAAGCTCTTTTCGGTCATAAGAGACGGTAGCGGCAACATTACGTACAAAATAAGTTACAAACTATTTCGAAAAAACACACAAAATAGCACAGTTGGTTAGGAGCCCGTAAAACGGCAGACATCACCTCCAGCGCCATTATCCCTCAAGATAGAGATAGCGAGAGAGAAATAGAGAGAGAGAGATAGAGAGACCGAGAGAGTATAGGAGATGCAAGGAGGCAAGGTGATTTTGATTCCGCAAGCTGAAGTTCCGTCCTTGATCTGTTCTTGTCTATTAATGTTCTGTATTATGTCATGTTTTGTGTGGGCCCCCGGAAGAGTATCTTCTGCTCTTATAATAGCTAATGTAGATCCTAATAAATACCAAATACCAACGCTGTAGGAACAGTATACATGACCATTGGAATACACACAGAAGCGCACACGCACACACGCACACACAATAACAATAACTTCCCTCCATGCATGTTTTCATCATTTATGTTTTCATAATTTATGTTTCCCTGGTCCAAAGAAAGTCATGTCTGTGACCCATGAAGGCTGCACTGTTTAAAGTCATTGTAAAGAAAGTGAGGACTGCTGACATTTGAATGCCAGCTATTTCAGCTGGGAAAGTTCTCACCAGATTTCTACATTTCCACATACAGTATATTGCAGAGCCGTAGAACGAGGATCAGAGTCGCGGTCGTGACATGGGGAGAAAAGAGTCACAACTGTGGGTGTCCGCTTTTGGAGAATCAGAGTGGGTCAGAGCCAATCAGCCTCAGGCAGTCACATTGCAAAATCAATGGGGTGGCAGGTAGTCTAGTGGTTAAGTGTGTTGGCCCAATAACCAAATGGTTATTGGTTCAAATCCCAGAACCGACTTAGTGAAAAATCTCTAGATGTGCCCTTGAACAAGGCACTTAGGCCTAATTGCTCCTATAAGTCGCTTTGGATAAGAGCGTCTGCCAAATGCTTCAAATGTGAAAATGTCCAATCAGCTCATCCATCTGTTCATATTGCCCTCTCAGTCCACTGATAACATTGTTCTCTCATCAGTCACATAGTTTGTTATGTGAAATAAGCTTTGTTCAAGGACACAAGATAAGATAATCTTTGTTCTAAGATAAAGAAATAATCTAAAATTGTGCTCTATTGAGTGGTATTACATGGCCACCTTAAGCACTAGGAGGCTCTGCTGATCCATAGCCGTCTGGTTTGGTACAGTATGTCTGGCCTTTTGGTTGTTTTTGTGTCTGCTTCTTACGACTGAATAGAGATTGATCCAGTAACCAAACAAAGCACAAAATGGTCCAGCCTTAGAAGCAGCTTTTGTGTTTGTTAATCTTTTTAATAACTCATTAATTATGCATCATATACTCAAACACACATCTAAACCCCCTAAATGAAAAGGTCTGGAAATGAGTTTTGCCTCCTTTTATTCACTGGCCTTTGATCTGAAGAGTTTCAAGTTGAAGTAGGTACGTGTTCATAGCAGGACTAAAGGGAGTTGTCATGAATTGGATGTGTAAAATGAGAAAGCTCAAAGCGGTGTAAAATTGATCTGAGGCCACTAGTGTTGAAGGGACATACGTTCACGTCTCCCGTCCAATGAAAGGAGTGGGCGGCATGGGGGTCGTGATCCAGGCCTGACAGGGTCTAGGGGAGAACAGGAGGGAATACATGGAGGAAAATGAATGTCTGGCTTCACTTCCAACGGACACCTGATCCCCTGTGGGGATGGGCGATCGGTTGTGTGTGAATGAAACAGGCACTTTTCAGTAAAGATGAGAAGCCAAAAGGTGGCCTTTAAAACACGATCGGAAAACAAACGCCTTGTCAAACATGTGTAAGGAGCCTGAAATTGGTATTGAAACATGTAATAAGAATGCCTATATAAGGGTACACTGCAAAGCATAAGATTTGTTGATGTTAGGAAATGATACAGCGTTGCTGCACATGTGTTACATGGTTTGGTGTAAGAGTTGTACAAGTATGCTACAAAGTTCTTATAACTACACAAGCTGCATGTAGAGGCATATGGTTGATGCAACTGCACTGGGTAGTGTAGGATCCTGTGCTTTAGTCTAAGGCTAGGCAGTCCAGCAGTACTGAGGAAGACCTCATAGGACTGTGGATCGAGTCTTCTGGTATGGCCTTAGGATAGTTTCATTAAAGCCTTGAGATGGAGCAGCCTGCCAAGTGAAACACTGAATAATCCATATGGAAAGGTCAGACTAGCCTTTTGGAAGTCGATACTTATCTTATCTTATTCATGAGCTTCTTTGATGTTGTAAGGTACAAAACTATAAACTATCAAATTAAAGAAAGTCTCACACTCCAGGTATGAACTCCCAGCAATTTAATGGGTATTACAAACGTTTCGGCATCACTGTGCCTTCCTCAGGGTGATGTCATGAATACTTGAACCAGGTTATATAGACAAACAGTGCAATTAGTGCAACCAATGACAATAGTGAAGAGTGTGTCATAATAGTTAAGTTAATTCAAATGAATTAGTGAAACTGTTTTTAAAAAACAATAGTTTATGGCATATTAAATATATTACGCTATTGTTATCATATAGAAACATAATTGAATATTGTACATCATATTAGCATCAACATACATTATTGTTAATTAAATTTCGCATAATTGTCTCGTATTTCATTTCATATTTGTTACATGTAATCTGTTGGTTCAACCTCAATGTATAATGAGCATCATCAACAGGGGGAACATATTAGGTGCACGCTAATAAGCTGTAGTGTCACGCCCTGGCCATAGAGAGGTTTTTATTCTCTATTTTGGTTAAGCCAGGGTGTGACTAGGGTGGACATTCTATGTTCATTTTCTATGTTTTGGATTTCTGTGTTTGGCCTGAATCAGAGTTGTCGATTGTTGTCTCTGATTGAGAACCATACTTAGGTAGCCTTTTCCCACCTGTGTGGTGTGGGTAGTTCTTTTCTGTTTAGTGTGTTTTTCACCTGACGGAGCTGTTTCGGTTGTTCTTTTGTTACTTGTTCTATTTTGTGTTCACGGTTTGAGATGGAGGTGTTGTGCTCCGGACCGTGTTACCCTGTGTTTTGGGTTGGTCAGTGTTTTCCGCCCTGTTTGGGCATGACAATTTTGTGCTGAATAAATTGCCATTTTTCCTTGAACTCTCTGCACCTGATTCCTTCCTACCTTCCACTCCTAGTCATCCGTGACATGTAGCAAAAATATATCAATTTATAAGACTTGTTCATGAAAGATTTGTTCATAAGAATGAATCATTTCTATGATTTGTTTATAAAAGAATGTTCTGATGAACAAATCTTTTCGCCGTTAGTCAGAACCTCCACACAACACATTTTTCTGGGTGTACGCCAGCTCATGTTTTTTTAAGGCACAAAACTGACATACTTTCCCATTCACTAACGAGGTACAACCCCATGCTTGTTTTAGTTGGTTTTGCACATCCAATAAATGGGATTGGTTGTTTGGAATTTGATGTCTTTAAAGGCAAATCCTTTATACGTCTTTAACTCTCTTTAAACACAGCTTATGTCCCTCAAAGGTGGTGTATTTGTTTAGTTAATCTCCCAGGGTATCCTAAAGCCGCTCACTATGGTGAACAGTCAATGGGGATTAAGGGGCAATCCAAGAGGAGCTGCTTAAAATATACACATGGGGCAGAGTTTTTGGGAGGAGAACTCCTAAATGTACACACAGTGAACAAATTCCATTTCACCCCTGGTTTGTGTCCCACAAAATTCATAATAATTGATTTATATAGCTCTTTTCTACCAACTGAGGTACTCAAAGCGCTTTACATAGTAGGGGGAAACTCACCCCATGACTGTATGATGCAGTGAGAGAGTGTGAGAGAGTGACACACCACACACACATGACCGTCACTGTAAACACATTTCATAATCTGTGGGTCAGCAACAGTCTGAATAGGTTGGTTCACCTCTCCTCCTCCAGCTGTGCTCCCCACTGGCCACCACACACACACACACACACACACACACACACACACACACACACACACACACACACACACACACACACACACACACACACACACAGGAGAAGGTGCTTTTACAGGGCTGTGTTTTCCTTTTACAGGATACTGTGAAACCTGCTCCCCTGGGTTAGAGAGAGACTTTAATGAAGGTAGGGTGAGAGCCAGGTCACAGTTACTAGTCACTCTGGCCCGGCCCGATCCCTCCTCAACAACCATCTCAGTTCTGTGGTGGGAGAACTGAGAATAATCATAGAAAATTGGAGTGCTCAGCCTAATATTTGTAGTAACAAAAAAGTATTTGGGTGCTGGGTTCAAAAGGCATATACTTGAAGAAAGGAAAAACCTGCACTCACTGAAATATAAGTTGGAATGTATTTTTTCAGCAGCAGAGGTCTGAACAAACTGTGGCGTTTCGGCGGCAGCCTTCATCACCATTAAATAAATGAAACCATACAGTGTTATTTTCTGGTCTAAGTTTGACAATGCTCTAACCCTGGAGGTCACAGTTCTTCATTTGTACATCTGTAAATAGAAATATAGATATGCTAATGATTATTCAATTACAGTCGTGGTCAAAAATATTGTCACCCTTGCAATTTTCCCTAAAAATAAGTTGAAATTGACCAAAGTTTATGATCTCCACAATTCTTTATTTAACTGTTAATATTACAAAACCTTTGTTCTGTAATAAATACATTTAAATCAGAAAATAAACAGAAATGGCATTGACAAAATTAGGGACACCCTAGACTTGATATGTTGGAGCACATCCTTTGGCCAAAATAACTGCAATCAAACGCTTTGTATAGCCATCGATGAGCTTCCTGCACCTCTGTACTGGCAGTTGGTCCCAAACCTCTGGTGTAAACTGCTCCAGTTCTCCCAGATTTGAAGGGAGCCTTCTCCCCACTGCTGTTTTCAGATCTCTCCACAAGTTTAATGGGATTTAGATCTGGACTCATTGCTGGCCACTTCAGAACAGTCCAGCGTTTTGTCAAGAACCATTCCTGGGGGCTTTTTGAAGTGTGTTTGGGGCCATTGTCTTGCTAGAAGACCCATGACCTTCGAACGGAGACCCAGCTTTCTGACACTGGGTCCAACATTGTGCTCCAAAATGCCTTGGTGTTCTCCTGATTTCATGATGCCATGCACACATTCAAGGCACCCAGTACCAGAGGCAGCAAAGCAACCCCAAAACATCACTGAACCTCCTCCATGTTTGACTTCAGGGAAGGTGTTCTTTTCTGTAAACATAGAGGTGGTGTGCTTTACCAAAAAGGTAAAGAGTAAGGTTTAGGGTTTCCACACAGCCATATTTGCATGTTAAAGTGCTTGTTCATGAAAAACAGACGGGAGACAGAGGCAAACCTGTGCTCATTAGCTATGTGCGTCTCCAAACACCTGTGTTTAAACGGAAAACGGATGCCACAAACGTGTTGTCACTGGAAAATACTGTCGGCTGCAACTGTGTTAAAACCGGTTAAAACACGTATATTTAAACATGTATATTTTGCATTTGTGAAATTGTTTTGACGTGATATGAAACTATAAGGCTATGTGAAACTATATGTTTCTAGAGCCATACTGAAATTGAGAACCGATATAAATTTAGATGGAGTATTTTGCTGTTTTGGCTGCCTGAACCACTTCGTAGTTTTTAAAATGTATTTTAACAGGGAAGACGTATAGACCCCTTTCTGTTTTAGCAAACATTGCCACAGGAGGTCGAGTGCAAGTAGGTGGCAGAACAAGTGGGAGTTCTTATAGAACACCAGCAAAAAAAAGCCACTAAGTACATTTGCTTATGAGTGCATTTTACACTACTACTAGGCCCGTATGAATGTCCTGCTTAATATAATGTTTGTCATCAACGAAAATTGACTACATTATACTTTTAAAAAACACTTCAACTTCAACTAGTAAAATGGCTCTTTGGCAAGCTTTTGCTACAGCCTACATCAGTGAGTGTTAGCATTATAGCTAACAAATGCTGCATCCAAAATAGTTATTTTCCAAAGATCACAACCAAATATAATCTTAGCGACTGTTCAAGCAAGAATCAAAAAATAATTGTAAGCATATGAGAACCCCAAAAAGTTATTTTGTTTAGAAGTAATAAAAACTTCAATCTAGGCTATGTTGAATGGGCGTGAAGTCAGTGTGTCGTGTACTGGGAAAAGGGTCTAAATTTGAGACCTAGGTCTCATTTTCAAATGCGCCCTGTATGATACAACATAAATATACACATTATACATTATACACTATATAAATATACAGTGTCTTTGGAAAGTATTCAGACCCCTTGACTTTTTCCACATTTTGTTACGTTACAGCCTTATTCTAAAATGTATTCAATTGTTTTTTCCCCTCATCAATCTACACACAATATCCCATAATGACAAAGTAAAAACAGGTTTTTAGAAATGTTTGCAAATGTATAAAAAAAATTAAACTGAAATATCACATTTACATACACTACCATTCAAAAGTTTGGGGTCACTTAGAAATGTCCTTGTTTTTTAAAGAAAAGCACATTTTTTGTCCATTAAAATAATATCAAATTGATCTGAACTATAGTGTAGACATTGTTAATGTTGTAAATGACTATTGTAGCTGGAAAGAGCAGATGTTTTAATGGAATATCTACACAGGCGTACAGAGGCCCATTATCAGCAACCATCACTCCTGTGTTCCAATGGCACGTTGTGTTAGCTAATCCAAGTTTATCATTTTAAAAGGCTAATTGATCATTAGAAAACCCTTTTGCAATTATGTTAGCACAGCTGAAAACTGTTGTTCTGATTAAAGAAGCAATAAAATTGGCCTAGTTGAGTGTCTGGATCATCAGAATTTGTGGGTTTGATTACAGGCTCAAAATGGCCAGAAACAAAGTACTTTCTTCTGAAACTTGTCAGTCTATTCTTGTTCTGAGAAATGAAGGCTATTCCATGCGAGAAATTTCCAAGAAACTGAAGATATCGTACAACACTGTGTACTACTCCCTTCACAGAACAGCTCAAACTCTCTCTAACCAGAATAGAAAGAGGAGTGGGAGGCCACGGTGCACAACTGAGCAAGAGAACAATTACATTAGAGTGTGCTTTTCTTTCAAAAACAAGGACATTTCTAAGTGATCCCAAACTTTTGAACGGTAGTGTAAGTATTCAGACCCTTTACTCAGTACTTTGTTGAAGCACATTTGGCAGAGATTACAGCCTTGAATCTTGCGTATGACGCTACAACCTTAGCACACCTGTATTTGGGGAGTTTCTCCCATTCTTCTCTTCATATCCTCCGAAGCTCTGTCGGGTTGAATGGGGAGCGTTGCTGCACAGCTATTTTCAGGTTTCTCCAGAGATGTTCGATTGGGTTCAAGTAAGGGCTCTGAATGAGCCACTCAAGGACATTCAGAGTCTTGTCCAAAAGCCACTCCTTCCTTGTCTTGGCTGTGTGCTTAGGGTCGTTGTCCTGTTTGAAGGTGAACCTTCACCCCAGTCTGAGGTCCTGAGCCCTCTGGAGCAGGTTTTCATCAAGGATCACTCTATACTTTGCTCTGTTCATCTTTGCTTTGATCCTGACTAGTCTCCCAGTCCCAGCCACTGACAAACATCCTCACAGCATGACCACCACCATGCTTCACCATAGGGATGGTGCCAGGTTTTCTCCAGACGCGACATTTGCCATTCAGGCTTCATACATTTTTTGGTACCCTTCTCCAGATCTGTGCCTCGACACAATCCTGTCTCTAAGCTCTACGGACAATTTCTTCTACCTCATGGCTTGTTTTATTCTCTGACATGCACTGTCAACAGTGGGACCTTATATAGACAGGTGTGTGCCTTTTCAAATCATATACAACCATTCGAATTTCCCACAAGTGGACTCCAATTAAGTTGTAGAAACATCTCAAGGATGATCAATGGAAACAGACTCAATTTTGAGTCTCATAGCAAAGGGTATGAATACTTATGTAAAACGTTTTTTTCGCATTGTCATTATGGGGTATTATGTGTAGATTTTCATCAATTTGAGAATAAGGATGCAATGTAACAAAATGTGGAAAAGTCGAGGGGACTGAGTCCTTTCCGTAGGAACTGTATCTCCAATGGGTTATATGCTCTGGGTTTACTGTTAGAGTTGGTTTTAGGACTACACAAATACTGTTAAAGTAACAATGTATAGGCATAGAACATGCATTGCCAACTTTGCTCCTAGAGATCTAGCTGCTGGGTGTGTAGGTTTTTGTTCCAGCCCAGCCACAACACCTGACGTTCTACTTATTATTTGTATAAGACACTATTCATTCAACTATTCAAATCTTGTTTTGGAGTATGGATGTTTTAGTAACCCTCTAACCATTTACATATGCGTTCTTTGTATGATATGAAATGTGAAATCATTTGAATCAAGTATTGTGTATTTTAGTCATTCCCTGTCTGTCTGTTTTATTTGGTTGTCACACACATTTTGTCTGATGATATTGCACTGATTTGTAGCTGCAGCTGGTGTCCTTGATCATTGGTGTGGGTGTAACAATCCCTGTGTGGCGGACCTGGGATGCAGCTCCTGTCCACAACAGCACTTTATACCCACAGAGCAGCGTCCATTATCCTACAAAAACCAATGATCTTGGTTCGGCTAGGATAACAGTATTTCAGGCGTTGGGGCAGGTGAAATCACCACACGATGGCTACTAGGGCTTTGTCACACTTTTTCTTTACGTGATTCTTCGAATCCCATCTCCTCACCTCTATTGTCTCACAGCTGTATTGGAGAAGGTACAAGGACCCTCCCCTCTGACCTTCTTCTCCAGTAGGTTTGAGAAGGAGGCGAGGAGAAGATTTGAGGAGGGGTGAATTGAGAAAGAACCTAGCGCTCACCTGTCAACTAACTCACATGGGCTGAACACTCACACCATCTGCTAAACTCACTGGCTTACTCCTTCTCCACATCAACCTCAGCGGCCAGTAGAGCAGACTGTGTGAACTCAGTCAATCTAGCACCCACATAATTCATGTTGTAGGTATTTAATTCTGCTACATTGACTCAGACCACACAGTCGGCCTCTGAGTTATACTGTCGGCGGGTAGGAGGAGGTGGTGAAAAGGGTGTGACTGGAGCAGAGGTGAGCTGCATGTGAGTTCAGAGGATGACACACAGCTGTACATTTCAATGAAACATGGTGAAGCCCCAAGAAACCTGTGTTTCAGACATGAGGAAGTGGATGGCTGCAAACGTTCTACTTTTAAACTCGGACAAAACAGAGATGCTTGTTCTAGGTCCCAAGAAACAAAAAGATCTTCTGTTCAATCTGACAATTAATCTTGATGGTTGTACAGTCGTCTCAAATAAAACTTTGAAGGACCTCGGATTTCCTCTGGACACTGATCTCTCTTTTGACGAACATATCAAGACTGTTTCAAGGACAGCTTTTTTCCATCTACGTAACATTGCAAAAATCAGAAACTTTCTGTCCAAAAATGAGGCAGAAAAATTAATCCATGCCTTTGTTACTTCTAGGTTAGACTACTGCAAATGCTTTACATTCCGGCTTCCCAGATAAAGCACTAAATAAACTTCAGTTAGTGCTAAATACGGCTGCTAGAATCCTGACTAGAACCAAAATATTCGATCATATTACTCCAGTGCTAGCCTCCCTACACTGGCTTCCTGTTAAGGCAAGGGCTGATTTCAAGGTTTTACTGCTAACCTACAAAGCATTACATAGGCTTGCTCCTACCTATCTCTCTGATTTGGTCCTGCCGTACATACCTACACGTACGCTACGGTCACAAGATGCAGGCCTCCTAATTGTCCCTAGAATTTCTAAGCAAACAGTTGGAGGCAGGGCTTTCTCCTATAGAGCTCCATTTTTCTGGAATGGTCTGCCTACCCATGTGAGAGATGCAGACTCGGTCTCAACCTTTAAGTCTTTCATATGATTGAGTGTAGTCTGGCCCAGGAGTGGGAAGGTGAACGGAAAGGCTCTGGAGCAACAAACCGCCCTGGCTGGTTCCCCTCTCTCCACTGGGATTCTCTGCCTCTAACCCTATTACAGGGGCTGAGTCACTGGCTTACTGGTGCTCTTTCATGCTGTCCCTAGGAAGGGTGCGTCACTTGAGTGGGTTGAGTCACTGACGTGATCTTCCTGTCTGGGTTGGCGCACCCCATTGAGTTGTGCCGTGGCGGAGATCTTTGTGGTCTATACTCGGCCTTGTCTCAGGATGGTAGGTTGGTGGTTGAAGATATCCCTCTAGTGGTGTGGGGGCTCTGCTTTGGCAAAGTGGGTGGGGTTATATCCTTCCTGTTTGGCCCTGTCCGGGGGTATCATCGGATGGGGCCACAGTGTCTCCTGACCCCTCCTGTCTCATCCTCCAGTATTTATGCTGCAGTAGTTTATGTGTCGGGGGGCTAGGGTCAGTTTGTTATATCTGGAGTACTTCTCCTGTCTTATCTGGTGTCCTGTGTGAATTTAAGTATGCTCTCTCTAATTCTCTCTTTCTCTCGGAGGACCTGAGCCCTATTATTATTGGACCATGCTGGTCATCTTGGCCATGAACATCTTGGCCATGTTCTGTTATAATCTCCACCCGGCACAGCCAGAAGAGGACTGGCCACCCCTCATAGCCTGGTTCCTCTCTAGGTTTCTTCCTAGGTTTTGGCCTTTCTAGGGAGTTTTTCCTAGCCACCGTGCTTCTACACCTGCATTGCTTGCTGTTTGGGGTTTTAGGCTGGGTTTCTCTACAGCACTTTGAGATATCAGCTGATGTACGAAGGGCTATATAAATACATTTGATTTTATATGATTCTAGTAGCCACTATGATGTGATGTCACCCCTTCTGAGACTTGAAATAGTGTCTCCTTCTGTCTATCATGAATTGAATTGATCTATATTTTAATACTGTAACTTCTCAGCTGGGGGACAATCTCAAATTTTGCACCAATTTGCTTAATTCTGCTACACTCACTGTTCTCCTTCTCCAGTGGTTGGCATGCTAGCTTCAAGTGTAATTTGATCAGGGTTTGTGTCCTGACTCGGGCAGCCATACATGGATGAAACTCATACATTACATGACTACTTTGCAGCTAATGTAAAGTGACCCTTCACTGTGGTCACTCTCCAGGGGATTTTTCTCTTGGCTCCACTATCCGTGCTCTACCCTTTTGCTTCTATAGTTTACAGTGGATGTGAGATTATTTATGGCATGCATGCCCAATGCAGACATATGGTGGGATTAGTATTTGCCTCGTGGGCATGTGCAAAACATTTTAACATGTGGCTTGTCATTTATATACTCAAACAGGATTATCAAATTCTCACATGTTGTTTACTTTTTGTTGAGATGTTTTCTCCATTTGAAATAAAACTATTAGAAATATTTAATGACGTTTTTAATGACGCTGCCAGTTGAGGACTTGTGAGGTGTCTGTTTCTCAAACTAGACACTCTAATGTACTTGTCCTCTTGCTCAGTTGTGCACAGGGGCCTCCTACTCCTCTTTCTATTCTGGTTAGAGCCTGTTTGCACTGTTTTGTGAAGGGAGTATTACACAGCGTTGTACTACGAGATCTCCAGTTTCTTGGCAATTTCTCACATGGAATAGTCTTCAGTTCTCAGAACGAGAATAGGTTGATGAGTTTCAGAAGAGAGTTATTTGTTTCTGGACATTTTGAGCCTGTAATCAAACCCACAAATGCTGATGCTCCAGATACTCAACTAGTCTAAAGAAGGCCAATTTTATTGCCTATTTTATTCCTTTTCAAATGTGCTAACATAATTGTAAAAGTGTTTTCTAATGATCAATTAGCCTTTTAAAATGATAAACTTGGATTAGCTAACACAACGTGCCATTGGAACACAGGAGTAATGGTTGCTGATAATGATCCTCTGTGCGCCTATGTAGATATTCCATAAAATATATGCTGTTTCCAGCAACAATAGTCATTTACAACATTAACAATTTCTACACTGTATTTCTGATCAATTTCATGTTATTTTAAAGGACAGAAAACTTGCTTTTCGTTCAAAAACAAGGACATTTCTAAGTGACCCCAAACTTTTGAATGGTAGTGTATATAAGTTGTCTGTTCAGTTTTTTTGGTTGGATCAAGCAATACAACCTTGTAATTTTGTGCTAGCTAGCTAGCAATTATGGCGCGCTGGGTGTTTACTGGGGAAATCTTGGATGTGCATCCGTATGTGTATAGAACACGTTATTGTTTTGACAGCTGAAAAGGTCTATAACCAATATTAGGATCCATTAGTCCATTATTGCACAAGGCTGTGGATAGACTGGGTTGTTTGAATGGAATGTTGGCACATTGGCAGTTAATTAGAACATTTTATGGAGTCTTTCCTCTAAATCTGTCTGGATAGGTAGCTAACAAACATACAGTGCAGATGAATTCTTCAAATTCATTATTTCACACTATCACAGCACTGGCAAACCACGGTTGACCAACTCCCTGACCAAAATGGTTGACACTTCTCCCACCATAAGAAGCTTTTTATGTCCATTCTATATTCTAATTCCTAATTCATTCTATGGGTGAGACAACCACATATCACAGTCAAATATACAGTATACAAACATTCCATTCCAGCTAAACAATGGATATATAGCATTTAGCACACAAAAAAGACAATGTAATATACATCTAAAATCTATCAATAAACAATCTGAGAACAGTAATATTTTACAGATACATGAAGGTACAATAAGCAATCATTTCTGGTGAAAAAAACACAAATGTGAAGAATGTATGGATATATAGCATTTTGATTTAATAATTACTTGGCACCACACGTCCCGCTAGGGCACCTCCCCCCACTGCTCAACTGACACAGTAGCACACAGAACGCAAAAAATATTCTTAGAAATATTTAACCTCCACACATTAACAAGTCCAATAGCTCAAATGAAAGATAAACACCTTGTTCATCTAGCCACCAAGTCAGATTTCTAAAATGTTTTACGGCGAAAACATAGCACATATTTATGTCAAACCACCACCAAAGATAGGCTAATTTACATAGCCATTTTGTAGAACAATAGATGCAATCACAAAAGCAGGATTAAAAGTAAAATAATTCACTAAGCTTTTGAAAATCTTAATCAGATGACAGGAATAGGACATGTTATACAGTACATTTATGTTTTTTTCAATAATATGCTAATTATATCCATAAATCACGGTTTACATAGAAGGTCATGGCTAAAAAATGATACAACAATGCCTGGAGAAATTATGGTAACTCTGCCAGATAACAGAAATACACATCATAAACGTTGACTAAATATACATGTTCTACATATACTTAGAAAGATACACTTCTTCTTAATAAAACAGCTGTGTTACATTTATTTTTAACTTGACAGATTTCGTTCACTAGGCTATAATGTGAGTCGGCGCTCAGGAATTAGCATTTTGGCTCCTCCACAGAAACCCAAATTTAACACATAAATGTTCCCTTACCTTTGCTGTTCTTCCATCAGAAGACCTGGAAGGGTTTATACTTACCAAAAACAGCTTTAGTTTTGAAGTCTGTGTCTTTCGGTTATCAAACACAACATATTTCGGTTGAAATGCAGCCAAAAAGTAAAGTTAGTTCGCACCAAAACGTTGAAATTACATATTATATGTCGACTAAACTTGTCAAACTTGGTTCAGAACACAGCGTTAGCATGCTATATAGCTTCACCGCAATTCTCAGGACAAAGAGAAACACACGCATCGTTTAATCAATCTTGGAAGAAAGACAGAATGCGCGTCAGAGTAACCTGTTTTCTCGCGCAACCGAAAGGTTTCGGCCCTTCATTACTCTCGTGAGCGCGAGATTCACACAATGAGAAGCCCCATTGAAAGCGGACACCGCGCTGAAGGCATAGGAACTGTTCCCAGGACTGTAGGTGCTTGGGAAGGGTGGGGGCGATGACGTCAAAGTTGGGCCAACTTTTTGGATGACAAGAGAGAGTTTGGGAGAATGAGTGCCCTGAGAGTTCTGCTTTACTTACAGACATAATTTAAACGGTTTTAGAAGCTTTAGACTGTTTTCTATTCAATAATATTTATTATATGCATATATTAGCAATTTTTTACAGATTTCTTTTCTGTTTACTATGGGCACGCATTTCACCAACGGGGGCAGTATTCTGCCCTAGCCTTAACAGGTTTTAAACTCTTAATTTCTTTGTGTTCGTTTGTCCTTGAGTGTCTGTAGCTATATGTCTGTACTGTAATAGAGACCTACTCAGACACACTGTGGAACAATCAGTGGGGCAGCAGTATAACTATAATGACTGCATTTCCTCCCTCGCCTATTGGCAGTTTATGAATATGGCTGTTATTTCGTTTGCCAATTTGGTCAATAAATAAAATTTAAATACATTGAGCAGGCTACTGTTGTTTTCCCCCCTGCCAGCCGTGAAGGAAGATCAACACTGTCGTCATCTCAATCTCCCTCATATAAATGGGCAAACTAAATCTGAGCATGGTTGGTGTCATCAGTACATGTCTAGGTTACATGTTTGAAATTGCAGAAGGGCATGTTTATGTATGTGTGCATGTACTTGGGTCAGGAAAACAGAGTGTGCATCTGCACATGTATATTTAGCACATGGAGATGTGTGAAACACTCCTCAGCCTGAAGTTTCTCCGAAGTTTTTCTGGTGCATTTATTTCCGAAGCCATCTCTGTCTCTAAAGCCAGGAGATTAGAGAGACGAGCAGATGAAACATCACAATGATTAAAATAATATGCCTCTTATTGTGGGGGAGAGGGAGACACAGCTTCTAGTGAGGAGTCAGTCTCTCTCCGCTCGATATCACCTCTGTGTTAAAAATGAAAAGTATTGATCCCTTTTACCTCAAGCAGCTTGGCTGATTGAGCCTGAGAAAACCTGCATCAGCTGCCAACACTCACAACCAGGCCCCGGAATGATAAACGGGCCAGGTCGACCACCATCTCACAGTTCATTTCAAGCAACACATTTCCTGTCCATATGATTTGGGTAGTCGCCTGTCTGCTCCTGTCCTATATCATGGACAGAGTTATCTGGGGATCACCAAGATTCTCACGTCACACCTGGACATCCATGGTGGCTGAGATAGTGGCTTTGCCCAGACGTGACCCCTTGTTTCCCCCTGCATACCTCGGTGGTGAGATCTGGTTCTATGTTGACTGGAACTGGGTTCCTCCCACTATAATCTCTATGGGAAGCAGACAGGGATATGTGAATCAGCTCAAACAGAACTTGTCATTGAGGAAGGTAATGCGGTGAGTCGGTGACAGGCAAGTGTCTGTTCTTTCCAGACCTCACTCCTGACTGTCATACGGCTGTGGCTGGGCTGTGTGTCTGTTCTCCAAGCTGCCAATTACATTGTGGACCTGTAATCAAATGACAGGGTCTGGTGACCAACAGCAAGACTTGCACACATTCCTGGTCCGGTGAATGAGTGAATGAGTGAGAAAGTAATGTCTTTGTCAGTCTATGAATGTCAGTCTGTAAAGGAGTGTATGATGGAGACATTACCTGTTCCATACTGATGAAGTGTGTGGTTCACAGTGTCATACATAGGCCACAGTTCAGTGTCTGACCAGCAGAAGTAACTTATGGAGTTTGCATGGTGTGGGGATGGTATACCCATTAGGGCTCAATTCCAGTCCAATTCAGTCAACTCAGTAGATTAATTAAAGTTTAATGAATGAATTGAAATGTCCTCATTCATTGATATACACAAAACAGTGCACAAAACATTAAGAACACCTAATATTGTGTTGCAGCCCCCACAATGTTTCCTCCCCTTCATTTACACTGAATAAACATATAAATGCAACATGTAAAGTGTTGGTCCCATGTTTCATGAGCTGGATAAAAGATCACATACATTTTCCACATGCAGAAAAGGCTTATTTCTCTCAGATTTCGTGCACAAATTTGTTTACATCCCTTTTACTGATCATTTCTGATTTGCCAAGGTAATCCATCCACCTGACAGGTGTGGCATATCAAGAAGCTGATTAAACAGCATGATCATTACATAGTTGCACCTTGTGCTGGGGACAACAAAAGGACACTCAAGTTTTGTCACACAAGACAATGTCACAGATGTCGCAAGTTTTGAGGGAGCGTGGAATTGGCATGCTGACTGCAGGAATGTCCACCAGAGCTGTTGCCAGAGAATTTAATCTTCATATCTCTACCATAAGCCGCCTCAAATGTCGTTTTAGAGAATTTGGCAGTACTTTCAACCAGCCTCACAACCGCAGACCACATGTAACCACGTCAGCCCAGGACCTCCACATCCAGCTTCTTCACCTGCAGGATCATCTGAGACCAGCCACCAGACAACTGATGAAACTGAGTTGGCACAACCAAAGAATTTCTGCACAAATTGTCAGAAACCGTTTCAGGGAAGCTGATCTGCGTGCTCATCGTCCTCACCAGTGTCTTAACCTGACTGCAGTTCGGCGTAATAACCAACTTCAGTGGGAAAATGCTCACCTTCGATGGCCATTGGCACGCTGGAGAAGTGTGCTCTTCACGGATGAATCTCGGTTTCAACTGTACTGGGCAGAAGGCGTGTACAGCGTGTATGGCATCGTGTTGACAAGTGGTTTGCTGACGTCAACGCTGCTGGCCATGAGGTTATGGAGGGGCAGCCATAAGCTACAGACAACAAGCACAATTGCATTTTATCGATGGCAATTTGAATGCACAGAGATACTGTGATGAGATCATAATTCATAATTCCTGGAAACTGAAAATGTCCCAGTTCTTCCAAGGCTTGCATACTCACCAGACATGTCACCCATTGAGCATGTTTGGGATGATCTGGATCAACGTGTAAGACAGCGTTTTCCAGTTCCCACCAATATCCAGCAACTTTGCACAGCTATTGAAGAGGAGTGGGACAACATTCCACAGGCCACAATCAACAGCTTGATCAACTCTATGCGAAGGAGATGTGTCACACTGCATAAGGCAGATGGTGGTCACACCAGATACAGTACTGTCTAGTTTTCTGATCCACGCACCTACCTTTTTTTTAAGGTATCTGCGATCAACAGATGCATATCTGTATTCCCAATCATGTGAAATCCATAGATGAGGGCCTGATGAATTTATTTCAATTGACTGATTTCCTTATGTGAGCTGTAACTCAGTTAAATCTTTGAAATTGCTGCATGTTGCGTTTATATTTTGGTTCAGTCTACATTGATTGAAGTGTATAAATAAGGGATCATAGCTTTCATCTGGATTCACCTGGTCAGGCTACGTCATGGAAAGAGCAGGTGTTCCAAATGTTTTTCACACTCAGTGTATATGTGTCATTTTGAGTTGACACAATGGAATTGAACTCAAACCCTGGTACCACACACTCTGACTGGTGGATATTACATTACTGTCAACTGGATGTTACACTGCACACCATGTGGCTGATGTAGCTGTGCATGTGTGAGTGGTGTTGACATACAGCAGTCCGATTGTGCTGGACAAAGTAAAGAGGAGGAGAAGGAGGAGGACAGATTAAGCCCATTTCAGGCTCTGTCGGAGGCTTCAGACACTAGGTCAGAGAGGTCACAGCTGAATCCACAGATTACTCTACTGCTCAGTGAGACGGAGGGATTTGATGGTGATGGGGATGGTGACCACCTCCCTGGAAGAGGAGGTGATTCATCATATAGGCTATAAATCAGGCAGGCTGACACCCCCCCACTCACACCTCATATCCGCCTGTTTATTTTACCACCCCAACTATCCATAATACTGCAACTGTCAGAAGGACCACGGCTGAAATACCAGCCAGGCTGTGTGTGTGTGTGTGTGTGTGTGTGTGTGTGTGTGTGTGTGTGTGTGTGTGTGTGTGTGTGTGTGTGTGTGTGTGTGTGTGTGTGTGTGTGTGTGTGTGTGCACATAGGCATTGGTGACTCGGTGTGTTTGTGTGGGTGTGCACGCGTGTGGGAGGAATCTTCTCGCAAGAATAAATACAAAAGGCTTGTTTGGACCGTATGTGCGCTCAAAGTGCTAATTTAGATAAACTATAAGCGAACACACTTGAGCTCGTCAATGTTTATTGCCTAAGAAATGGAGGAAGTAAACAAACACTTATCTCGTGGCCAAAGGGGTTGGTTTGTGTTCTCACGGAGAATGTCTCCGCTAGTGACTGTCTGCTATCTTTGTCCTCATTGTCATCAGGGACTTCAAGTAAACGCACTGCAACCTTCCAACAACAAACTAATAAAGGCACAGTTTATATCATTTTGTTGTCTCCTAATCAACTCTATCAGAGCGTTCACCTGAGGCTGTGGAGAGAATTCAAATATTTACTCCATCAATAAAATCCTCATTGGCACAGTAGGCTCTGCTGATTTTGAATCAGGTGAAATTAAAGAAAGAAAATAGAAAATTAGAAAATTAAAAAGAGAGTTCACCCAAATTATCAAACATTTATTGTGGAGTTCAACAAGGTCACTTATAGATGTTTTGAATATGATTTGTGAAAAATGCTAATATCGGTCCCATGACTTGAATGGGATTTGTGCCACAAATTCTAAAATGTTAGCATGTGGCCTACACAATGGCGCCGACAGAGATGGTCGCCTCGCTTCAGGTCCTTAGGAAACTATGCAGTAATTCGTTTTTTTTATGTATTATTTCTTACATTGTTAGCTCAGAAAATCTCAGGTGTTATTACATACAGCCGGGAAGAACTATTGGATATAAAAGCGATGTCAACTTACCAACATTACGACCAGGAATACGGCTTTCCAGAAGCGGATCCTTTGTTCGGACCTCCTCTCTGGACATGGGATCTTATCCCAGAGGCCGACCCAAAACTACGCGGTCGCCGCAGGAGAGGCAAACGAAGCGGCCTACTGGTCAGACTTAGATGGCGAGCACACCGCTTCCAAGCATATTACTCGCCAATGTCCCAATCTCTAGACAACAGGGTGGATGAAATTTGGGAACGAGTTGCCTTCCAGAGACATAAGAGATTGTAACATTCTCTGTTTCACAGAAACATGGCTCACTCAGGATATATTGTCAGAGTCAGTACAGCCACCCGGTTTCTTCATTGCGCCGTCAGAAACAAATATCTCTCTGGTAAGAAGAAGGGCGGAGGTGTATGCCTTATAATTAACAACTCATGGTGTAATCATAACAACATACAGGAACTCAAGTCCTTTTGTTCACCTGACCTATAATTCCTTACAATCAAATGCATTATCTACCAAGAGAATTCTCTTTGATTATAGTCACAGTCGTGTGTATCCCCCCACCCCCACCCACCCAAGCAGATGGCCCTGAAAGAACTTCACTGGAACTTCACTGGACTCTATGTAAACTGGAAACCATATATCCTGAGGCTTCACGGCTTCATTATTGTAGCTTGGGATTTTAACAAAGCTAATCTGAGAACAAGGCTTGTAAATTCTATCAGTATATCGAACACGCGACACGAGCTGGTTGCATTCTGGAACATTGCTAATCCAACTTCCGCGATGCATACAAAGCCCTCCCCCGCCCTCCCTTCGGAAAATCTGACCGTGACTACATTTTGTTGCTCCCAGCCTATAGACAGAAACTAAAACAGGAAACGCCGTGCTCAGGTCTATCCAACGCTGGTCTGACCAATCGAATTCCATGTTTCAAGATTGCTTCGATCACGTGTACTGGGATATGTTCCGGGTAGCCTCAGACAACAACACTGACATATACACTGACTCGGTGAGCGAGTTTATTAGCAAGTATATCGGTGATGTTGTACCCACTGTGACTATTAAAACTTTCCCTAACCAGAAACTGGGAATTGGTGGCAGCATTTGTGCAAAATTGAATGCACGAACCTTGATTTTAATCGTGGCAAGGCGACTGGAAACATGACCGAATACAAACAGTCTAGCTATTCCCTCTGCAAGGCAATCAAACAAGCAAAGAGTCAGTATAGAGACAAAGTACAGTTGCAATTCAACGGCTCAAACATGAGATATATGTGGCAGGGTTTACAGTCAATCACTGACTACAAAAAGAAAACCAGCCACGTCGCGGACATCGACGTCTTGCTCCCAGACAAATTAAGCAACTTCTTTGCTCGCTTTGAGGACAATACAGTGCCACTGACACGGCCCGCTACCAAAGCCTGTGGGTTCTCCTTCACCAACGTGAGTAAAACATTTAAATGTGTTAACCCTCGCAGGGCTGCTGGCCCAGACGGCACCCCTAGCCACCTCCTCAGAACATGCGCAGACCAGCTGGCTGGTGTGTTTACGGACATATTCAATCAATCCCTATCCCAGTCTGCTGTGCCCACATGCTTCAAGATGGCCAACATTGTTCCTGTTCCCAAGAAATCTAAGGTAACTGAACTAAATGACTATCGCCCCGTCAAACTCACTTCCGTCATCACGAAGCTCACTAGTCAAGGATCATATCAACTCCACCCTACCTGATACTTTAGACCCACCTCAATTTATTTACTGCCCCAATAAGTCCACAGACCACGCAATCGCCATCCCACTGCACACTGCCCTATCCCATTTGGACAAGAGGAATACCTATGTAAGAATGCTGTTCATTGACTACAGCTCAGCATTTAACACAATAGTACCCTTCAAACTCGCATTTAAGCTTGAGACCCTGGGTCTCAACCCGGCCCTGTGCAACTGGGTCCTGGACTTTCTGACAGACCGCCCCAAGGTGGTGAGGGTAGGAAACCAACGACTGTGTGGCCATGCACGCATTCAACTCAATCATCAAGTTTGCAGACGAAACTACTGTGGCAGGCTTGATTACCAACAACGACGAGACGGCCTACAGGGAGGAGGTGAGGACCCTTGGAGTGTGGTGTCAGGAAAATAACCTCTCACTCAACGTCAACAAAACAAAGGAGATGATCGTGAACTTCAGGAAACAGTAGAGGGAGCATCCCCCCTCCACATCGACAGGACAGGAGTACAGAAGGTGGAAAGTTAAGTTCCTCTGCGTACACATCACGGACAAGCTGAAAGGGTTCACCTACACAGACAGCGTGGTGAAGAAGGCGCAACAGTGTCTTTTCAACCTCAGGAGGCTGAAGAAATTTGGCTTGTCACCCAAAACCCTGACAAACTTTTACAGATGCACAATCGAGAGCATCCTGTCCGGCTGCATCACCGCTTGGTACGGCCAATGCTCCACCCACAACCGCAAGGCACTCCAGAGGGTAGAGTGGTCTGCACAATGAATCACAGTGGGCAAACTACCTGCACTCCAGGACACCTACAGCACCCGATTTCACAGGAAGGCCAAAAAGATCATCAAGGACAACAACCACCCAAGCCATTGCCTGTTCACCTCATTTATCATCCAGAAGACGAGGTCAGTACAGGTGCATCAAAGCTGGGACTGAGAGACTGAAAAACAGGTTCTATCTCAAGGCCATCAGACCGTTAAACAGCCATCACTAACATAGAGTGGCTGCTGCCAACATACAGACTCGAATCTCTGGCCACTTTAATACATTTAATAAAGGTATCACTAGTCCCTTTAAATAACGCCACTTTAATAGTGTCTACATAGCCTACATTACTAATTTCATATGTCACGGTCGTTTGTAGAGACGGACCAAGGCGCAGCGTGATTATAATTCCACATAATTTATTCAAGCGAAACTCTTAAACAAAACAAGAATACAAACAACGAACCGTGACTACAGAGGTGCAACATGCACTAACTCAAAATACAAAATACAATATCCCACAAAACACAGGTGGAAAAAGGCTACCTAAATATGATCCCCAATTAGAGACAACAATTACCAGCTGCCTCTAATTGGGAACCATATCAAGCACACCAACATAGAAATATGAAAACTAGAACACCACATAGAAATAATAAACTAGAACACCACAGTCACACCCTGACCTACTACACCATAGAGAAACAATGGCTCTCTATGGTCAGGGCGTGACTGTAACCCCCCGCCCCAACGGTGTGGACTCCTGCCACAAAACCTGAAACAAAATGGGGAGGGTAGGGGGGGTGATTAGTGTCGGTGGTAGCTCTGGTGCGGGACGAAGAACCCGCTCATCCCTCGTATCTGCCAGCATTGGTGCGGGACGAAGAACCCGCTCATCCCTCGGATCCAGCCATGGACCCAGGCTGAACACTGTGCCTGGACTGAACTGGACCTCGGTGCAGAGGAAGGCTCCTGCCATGGAGCGGGACTGGACGCCGTGTCTGGACTGGGCATCGGCGCAGAGGAGGGCACCTGCCATGGAGCTGGACTGGACGCTGTGTTTGGAAGCTGTGGACCGTTGAGCGTCGCCGGAGGTTCCGGACCGTGGACCGTCTCAGGACGTTCCGGACCGTGGACTGTCGTTGGAGGTTCCGGACTGGGAACTGTCGCCGGAAGCTCTGGACTGGGGATCGTCGCAGGAAGTCTGGTGCGTGGGGCCGGCACAGGTGGCACCGGACTGGTGAGGCGTACATCTGGACGAGTGCGAGGAGCAGGCACAGGATGTACCGGACTGGGGAGGTGCACTGGAGGCCTGATGCGTGGGACCGGCACAGATTGCACCGGACTGGTAATACGCTCCTCCAAACGCCTGCGTTGCCGCATACTCCTCACCAACTCCATTCTCTGGTATCCCTCCTCGCACTGTTCCATTGACTCCCAGGCGGGCTCTGGCACTCTCCCTGGGTCGACCGACCGCCTCTCTACCTCCTCCCATGTTGCCACTGGTCCACACCTCGGCTCCGCCGACCACCCCGTGGTTCCTCATCTTTATTTATTTAAAGTAAGTGAACCACATAACAAAACAATAAAGCATAACGAACCGTGACGACAATGGAGTGCTGACATACACCTACACATAAACAATATCCCACAAAACACAGGTGGAAAAGGCTACCTAAATATGATCCCTAATTAGAGACAACGATTACCAGCTGCCTCTAATTGGGAACCATATCAAGCACACCAACGTAGAAATATGAAAATTAGAACACCACATAGAAATAATAAACTAGAACACCCCAGTCACGCCCTGACCTACTACACCATAGAGAAACAATCATATGACATCATATGTATACACTGTATTCTATACCATCTACTGCATCTTGCCTATGCCGCACGGCCATCGCTCATCCATATATTTATATGTACATATTCTTATTCATCCCTTTGCCTTTGACTGCATAAGGTAGTCGTTGTGAATTTGTTAGATTACTTGTTAGATATTACTGCACTGTCGGAACTAGAAGCACAAGCATTTCGCTACACTAGCATTAACATCTGCTAACCATGTGTATGTGACCAATAAAATTTGATTTGATTTGATTTCATGTGGAAACAGTGCCAGGGAAACTAAACCAAAGCATGGATTGCTGGATACCTTTTCCATAGACTGCTTACAGGGTAAGGAAACCAATTTGTCATTTTGTAATTTGGGTGAACTATCCCTTTAACTCTGTAGACCTCAGCAAATGGCTTAACTGTTGTCGCTTATGTGTCCAGTGACTGTGACTTCCATGACTGTGAGAATGTGCCACACTCCTTTTTAGTAGCTCTTTGCAACTTTTCCCATGGGAATAGACTGACTACATGGCTCTTCCACTCTTTTTCAGCTGGAGCTCCTCAATAATACAGTATACTGTACACATGGAGGATTCTTTCCATTTGTATTCAGCCTCTGCTACTGAGCCAGGACATATGTGCTCTGAGCTCATGAGAACGATCATCATTGTCTTCATTCTGGTAGCGGTCCCCAAAGACTCACAGTGCAAGCTTCATCTCCTGGTGGAGAGAACAGCTCACTGCAGGGCAGGACAGGACAGAGTTCACAGGATCGTATTAGTGTAGAAGCAGGTTTGGGTAGGTTATTTTGTCAATGTAATCCGTTACAGTTACTAGTTACCTGTCCAAAATTGTAATCAGTAACGTTACTTCTCGATTAAACCAACTCAGTAACGTAATATGATTACGTTCAGTTACTTTTAGATTACTTTCCCCTTAAGAGGCATTAGAAGAAGACAAAAATGTATGTTACCAATTGAACAACATCTACTGCACGATAAACCGATGTTAACGTTTACATAGCTGGCCGTATATGGATTTAAAATGTTACTTTATGGGTTGGTTATATAGGATTATTCTAACCCATCACTTTCTACTACATATAGTAATATGAACAAATTATATACAGTGCCTTGCGAAAGTATTCGGCCCCCTTGAACTTTGCGACCTTTTGCCACATTTCAGGCTTCAAACATAAAGATATAAAACTGTATTTTTTTGTGAAGAATCAACAACAAGTGGGACACAATCATGAAGTGGAACGACATTTATTGGATATTTCAAACTTTTTTAACAAATCAAAAACGGAAAAATTGGGCGTGCAAAATTATTCAGCCCCTTTACTTTCAGTGCAGCAAACTCTCTCCAGAAGTTCAGTGAGGATCTCTGAATGATCCAATGTTGACCTAAATGACTAATGATGATAAATACAATCCACCTGTGTGTAATCAAGTCTCCGTATAAATGCACCTGCACTGTGATAGTCTCAGAGGTCCGTTAAAAGCGCAGAGAGCATCATGAAGAACAAGAAACACACCAGGCAGGTCCGAGATACTGTTTTGAAGAAGTTTAAAGCCGGATTTGGATACAAAAAGATTTCCCAAGCTTTAAACATCCCAAGGAGCACTGTGCAAGCGATAATATTGAAATGGAAGGAGTATCAGACCACTGCAAATCTACCAAGACCTGGCCGTCCCTCTAAACTTTCAGCTCATACAAGGAGAAGACTGATCAGAGATGCAGCAAAGAGGCCCATGATCACTCTGGATGAACTGCAGAGATCTACACCTGAGGTGGGAGACTCTGTCCATAGGACAACAATCAGTCGTATATTGCACAAATCTGGCCTTTATGGAAGAGTGGCAAGAAGAAAGCCATTTCTTAAAGATATCCATAAAAAGTGTTGTTTAAAGTTTGCCACAAGCCACCTGGGAGACACACCAAACATGTGGAAGAAGGTGCTCTGGTCAGATGAAACCAAAATTGAACTTTTTGGCAACAATGCAAAACGTTATGTTTGGCGTAAAAGAAACACAGCTCATCACCCTGAACACACCATCCCCACTGTCAAACATGGTGGTGGCAGCATCATGGTTTGGGCCTGCTTTTCTTCAGCAGGGACAGGGAAGATGGTTAAAATTGATGGGAAGATGGATGGAGCCAAATACAGGACCATTCTGGAAGAAAACCTGATGGAGTCTGCAAAAGACCTGAGACTGGGATGGAGATTTGTCTTCCAACAAGACAATGATCCAAAACATAAAGCAAAATCTACAATGGAATGGTTCAAAAATAAACATATCCAGGTGTTAGAATGGCCAAGTCAAAGTCCAGACCTGAATCCAATCGAGAATCTGTGGAAAGAACTGAAAACTGCTGTTCACAAATGCTCTCCATCCAACCTCACTGAGCTCGAGCTGTTTTGCAAGGAGGAATGGGAAAAAATGTCAGTCTCTCGATGTGCAAAACTGATAGAGACATACCCCAAGCGACTTACAGCTGTAATCGCAGCAAAAGGTGGCGCTACAAAGTATTAACTTAAGGGGGCTGAATAATTTTGCACGCCCAATTTTTCAGTTTTTGATTTGTTAAAAAAGTTTGAAATATCCAATAAATGTCATTCCACTTCATGATTGTGTCCCACTTGTTGTTGATTCTTCACAAAAAGATACAGTTTTATATCTTTATGTTTGAAGCCTGAAATGTGGCAAAAGGTCGCAAAGTTCAAGGGGGCCGAATACTTTCGCAAGGCACTGTTTAAATACATATATATATATATATATATATATATATATATATAAAAATGATAATCTTTGGATGCAGACAGCAGTCGCACCATTGGAAGACATAGCTTGGACTGTAGCCTAAAAAAGCCTATTCCTGCTCTTTTCCCACGATCCATCAAAAAGAAATTGTGTGTCTTCATAGTGGTCTCTGACTTGTGGTCAGACTCGCTCAGGTGGAACAAACTTAAACCTGCGCCTTTTTTCAATGCTGATTTGAATGTCATTGAGAAAACAGACAAGGGTCAACAACAAAAAATTCTCGCAAACATCCTTTCTGAATTTTAAAGTAATCCTCAAAGTAATCATCTAGTTTTTCGAAAGTATCTGTAATCTGATTACAATATTTTAGCTGGTAAAGTAACGGATTACAGTGACCGTTTTATTGTAATCCCTTACACGTCCCGGATTACATGTAATCCTTTCTCCCCAACCCTGTGTATAAGTATCCACACTCATGCAAAACAAGAATCACACATAACCAAACCATTGGAAAAAAAAAAAAACTAAACCCCAGTGGCAGAAACACACACAAATCTAATACATAGATTGATTCATCTAGTAATTTTATTAACTCATAAAAGTTGGTCCTCATAACTTTTCACCTGTTTGTATGAAAAGTCCACATTCCACAGCCAGGGCTCTCTCTGTCAATGCAGAGAGGTCCTCATTAGCGGTGACCCTCTTGCTAATAGCTCTTAATTTCACATGAGTGCAGCGACCTTTAGCACCACCGAGTCAGGGGTCGCGACCTGCCTCTCGTTAGCTCTCTAAAGGGACATTGGCTACGTTTTATATACCAGTGATTAAAACAAAGCCTCGGCTGTTGCCATTTCAAAAGGCTCTTTCTGGCAATCAGGTGCTCTCTGTGAGTTTACCCAACCCTAACACTCAGCTCTGTTTAGGCCCACAGAGCCTTCAGAGGGAGATGTGACCTCAAAGCCTAACCCCAGCGCATGGAGAGACAGACGCATCGCTGACCCTAAACGTACCCCATAACACTTACTGTCAGAGTGGGATACAACCCCTAACGCGAACACTTTCTCACACAGATGGATATGCCTTCAAACCTAATGAACATTTAAACGTCAAAGACCCACACAGCACTTATACAGACGCCCACTCACAATAATTGCATTGTCTCAAAAGCTAAGGCTTACATATATGGATAATGGTATTTTTCTAATTATTATCCTTAGCCGGAGGGAGAGTGATATGAAAAGAAAACATAACACAGTCAAAGAGCATTTGAAGTATTATTTGGGGGTTTGATACTAGTCAAGAGTGCATATCTACAGGGTTCATGACTGGTTGGAATCGGTTAACATTTTTACAGGTATGATGTCATAACAAGACATGATCTTGGGCGTAACAGCATAACCTGGTGCATTATGGAAAGAACTGGACTTCAAATAGAGCCCAGATAGCTCAAATAACTCGAGACAAAATAGTTCTAAGAATGTAAATCTAGAGATTTGGTTGCAGAAAACAAGCAGGTGGAGGAGAACCAGGGCTTTTGTGATTTTGTGTGAATATTCCTACCCTCTTTTGCTGAAACAAGTTTGTTTGATTTGTTACAGTATCCCTACACCGAGAGAGAGAGAGAGAGAGAGAGAGAGAGAGAGAGAGAGAGAGAGAGAGAGAAACAAGATGAGTGGAAACAGATAGAAAGAGGAAGCGAGATGGAGAGAGAGATATTGAGAGATATGCTACTATATGAACAGAGGGGGTTGTCGCAACCTGACCATCTATAGCCATCATGCATCATCCATATCCACATGTTACTGACAGACTGGTATGAGCAAAAACTGCATCATCAGTGTAGACATATATGATGGAGAGAGTTGAGGTTGGCAGTAGACGTGAATCTTAGTTGACGGTGCTTAGGAAGAACCCATATTTTTCTAGGGCTGATAGAGGACATGCTTTTGCATACACAGTGGGGATATTAGTGAACACTTGTCTGCGCCTCCGCACAGCAGGTTTATAAAACACTAACGATGTATGCAAATGCAAGCCACAAAATTATTAAACATTGTGACAAACACTGTTTGTTCTATTTAATGTGTACACATCAGATATTTTTTTTTAAATGTTTTATTTGGTACAAGTGATATTTTATGCCCCAAACTGTGTAGGACGAGATCATACAAGCAGGCTTTGTATTTAGAGCTGAGTGACCTAATTGTAGCCTAATTATTGCATTTCAGACTAACATCATGGATATTCAATTTAAAGTTGTCACGTCTACACCTGCTCCCGCGCTCTGCCGTTCCACATCGTCGGTTTACTAACCACGGGTCCTGGCAACCCATCATTAAACACACCTGGACTTCATCACTACCCTGATTACTTCCCTATATCTAGCACTATGTAGCTTATCTCACCAGTGAGTATTGGTTCTGTTTTCACGCCATGGTTGTTTATATTAAACTCACCAACTGCACTTGCTTCCTGACTCCCTTTGTCTCCATTACAAAAGTAAGATGAAATTATCACTCTGCCCTGACCAGTCATTGTTTTGTTATTCCATTATCCTTCTGATGATTACTGGTCTTTATGGATCTGGCACACGCGAAAATGCGTTCTCTGTAGTGATGAATCACACTTCACCATCTGGCAGTCCGCTGGACAAATCTGGATTTGACAAATTCCAGGAGAACGCTACCTGCCCCAATGCATAGTGCCAACTGTAAAGTTTGGTGGATGAGGAATAATGGTCTTGGGCTGTTTTTCATGGTTCGGGCTAGGCCCGGGGGTTTGTTCTTTATCGCCCATAGATGCTCATTGAATAAAATAAGGAATAAGGTTAAGTGTCTGTCCTATATCTAGGAGATTTTTTAAAAATCACAGATTACCTGGCCTCCACAGGTGGTTTGGGATGAGTTGGACCTCATAGTGAAGTAAAAGCAGCCAACAAGTGCTCAGCATATGTGTGAACTCCTTCAAGACGGTTGGAAAAGCATTCCAGATGACTACCTCATGAAGCTGGTTGAGAGAATGTCAAGAGTGTGCAACACTGTCATCAAGGCAAAGGGTGGCTACTTTGAAGAATATCAAATATTTTAATTTGTTTAACACTTTTTTGGTTACATGATTCCATATGTGTTATTTCATAGTTTTGATGTCGTCACTATTATTCTACAATGTAGAAAATAGAAATAAAGAAACCCTTGAATGAGTAGGTGTCCAAACTTTTGACTGGTAATGTGTATAAATAGTTCTACACATATCACCCCTTTTTTGGCTAGCCACAAAACTACCTCCATACTTTTAATCCAGTTACCTTCAAACGAGTCCCCTAATACTTGTAGGGGTCATAGAGCAAAACAGCATTGTGTATGTGTCTTGAGAATCTCCCCTAACCACAGTGGGGTCATGTTAGTTTGCATGCCAAACTGGTACTTGCGTTTCCTTTTTCAAAACCTATGTCAGAAACTGCAGTGAGTGTAATTAGCTTGACATCTTTAGAAAGATACGCTCATATTTTATACATAAACATTTGTTTCTGTTGTTGCTAGTGTTATTCATAAAAACATCATATTCAGACAGCTTGACTTTTTCCACTTTGTTACATTACAGCCTTATTCTAAAATGAATTAAAGGGTCACAGTACACTCACAGTACACTCACAGTACACTCACAGTACACTCACAGTACACTCACAGTACACTCACAAAACAACGTCTCAAAACCTCACTCATGAAACAACCACACACAGCAAACAAGTCAAGCTTCTGCAAAGGAAACCAGACAACACACCTCTTTTTTAACAGGTAGATCATAATGAGTAATAGGACACACCTGAGTGTCATTAAGGTCTCTAGGGCGGTCTCTGCTGCCCTCTGGTGACAGGTGGAACCATGACACGCAGAGGGTTGCATACTTATCGAATCAAGATATATTAGTATTTATTTGTAAATGTTTCATGATTTTTTTTTTACAAATGTTAAAAATGTACATCCACCTTGACATTGAGTATTTTGTCTAGATTGTTGACAATTAATGACAATTAAATCCATTTTAATCCCACTTTGTAACACAACAAAATGTTGAAAAAGTCAAGTGGTGTGAATATTCTCCGAAGGCACTGGATATTTTTGCGGGCCCCCTGCAGTACCCTAGGGGTCCACTGACCACAGGTTGAATACCCCTGCACTGTGATTGGTACTGATATGCCTTATTCATACAGCTCTACTCTACCATAACACATAGATGAGACTTGTTCATATTACTATGAAATACCAGACAAAAATCAAAGGCAGAAATCCTGTTGACTGCATTGAGAGAAATCCCATAGAACATCAATAGTCATGGTTTAGAGAGCAGGGTCACTAGGGCTGGGGCTTTTGGGTTTAACTCTGGAGGGGACAGCACTGTGGACAAGGGTAATGCATTTACATTGACCCACTTCAATATAATGTTGATCAAAACATCCAGCTGTACTCAATGTCAAAATGTATTTCTCAAGGAATTTTACAATACCTCATATAACAAACTAAGGCTAATGTAATCTTGTAAAAAGTGGAAGATGATATGGCAAATTACTACAATGCTAAGGGGGGGGGGGGGAATCTGTGCAGAAAAGCAAACAAAAACAAAGTATTGGATTTTTTTAAGGAACAAAATCTTTGAGACTGTTGGCACATAACAAACCATTAGGCGCCCGCCTGGATTTAAGAACAGGAAGCCATTTTAGGAACACATCAGTGCATCATAGCAGAAAGGAATCCAGCATGAAATGGAAGGGAGTTCACCATCCTTATAAAAGCCTGGTGTACACACGTCTACACACACGCCTACACAGTGCACACACACAGCCTCTTACTGTAGGCCTTACAGTAAGTCTCATCCGTTGCTCTGAGAGCCAAATCCCAAAATCTCCTCTGTGCTGGGGCGGTCAGCAGTCTAATGATGCCCTGTAGAAGCAGCCAGCCCTAGTGTAAGCAGTAGTTAGAAAGTAGTAGCTTTGGATGTGTGCTTGTGTTTGCAGGCCAGCACTGCTCTTCCCAGGCCTTGGATCTCACACTCTCAGCACTAAGCAGGATTCAAGGCTTTAGGTGAGTTTACTTTAGCCTGCTGTGTAATGCTGAGAAGACTGAGTAGACATTCCATTGGAAGCATAGAGCAGCCTTGTGCTGTATATGTGGTTGGGTTCTATATAATGTAAAACCATGCACGGACATGACAGGGCCTTCATAGATATCTAGCATGAGTCTTCAGTGAAACATATTTTCCAACATCATGTACAGTAAATCCCAGCAACAGTCTGCTCACTGCTTTCCATGTGGACCTGAAGGTCAATTACATTGTACTGCAGCATAACAAGCTCTCAACTAGTGGTTTACTTGCGTGTGGGCATGAATGTGTGTGTGCCTCGTGCATGCATATAAGCGTGCATGTGCATGAAACAGTGGCAATGAACTGGGCACTGTGCTGTATGCTGTGCTGGTCCATTTACAGAAAGTGTGTGTGTGTGTGTAAGTGTGCTCATTTTTTAAAGTAACGAGCATAAACCATCATTATAATGGAACATAATAGTCTCTCCAGCACCGCTTACTTATGTGTGTGTCTGCCTCCTCAGTGTTAATGACCAGAGCTTCTCCCCTCCCTGCCTGCCCCCGACAAAATGGCACCACTGTGTGAGAATAACAATGATCATTACTCATATGTACTCCGCATGCATACACTACACATGAACCGGTAGGGGATTGGAATCATATGTTTTCAAGGTCTCATGTCCAGTCCAGTACTCTGCTACACATGACTTACAATAACACCCTCAGGCTAGCATACGTTTTGGCCTGTGATCAAAATGGCATGCTCTCAAAAATTTACATTTTGTGTTAATCCAGAAGTCTTCTTTCGCTATCATTTGTAAAAATCAATGTGTAATTGACAAACATGAAGTCTATCTGTCAGTAACTTGACCTACAATGTTATGACTATTCAACAAGATCTTTCTCTTCTCTCTAATCTACTGTCTTTGTTATGCAGCCCATGTAGTGCTGTCCGTGTTACGCTCTGCGTGAGTCCTCTAGTCCACTGTAGTCCTCTCAACGGTTTAGTCTTTGTTCAACACTGACTTCAAGCCCTCTTCTGTCACGCCCTGATCTGTTTCACCTGTCCTTGTGATTGTCTCCACCCCTTCCAGGTGTTGCTTATTTTCCCCAGTGTATTTATCCCTGTGTTTCCTGTCTCTGTGCCAGTTTCCAAGTCAACCAGAGGTTTTCCTGTTCGCCTGCGTTTTGTATTTCCCTTTTTCTAGTCCTCCCGGTTTTGACCCTTGCCTGTTTCTGGACTTTGTACCCGCCTGCCTGACCATTCTGCCTGCCTTGACCACGAGCCTGTCTGCCACTCTGTACCTCCTGGACTCTGATCTGGTTTTGACCTTTTTGCCTGTCCACAACCATTCGCTTGCCTACCCCTTTGGATTAATATACATTGTAAGACTCCAACCATCCTGTATCTGAATTTGGGTCTCACCTTGCGCCTGGATATCTTCTCTCTGGTGCCCTACTTCAACAATTTGTTTGTCTCTTCACCTGGCCTAGCTCTCTCTAGTCCTCTCGCAGCCCAGTCACTCTTCATGTCTAACTCCTCTCTATCTCTCACTCTCTCTCTCACAGCACAGGAAACTAGTCAGCCTGTTATTCCTGGCAACCAAAACTGCAACAGTGTTTTAATATTTATTCACCAAACCCCTTGTACCACATAAATCAGCAGCGCGGCAGGGCAATACCAGCTCAATCACACCATTACACAGACCACAAAATGAATGTCCTTGGACAAGCAGGGAAGGTAAATATTGGAACGGATTGGCAAAGTGGAGGGAGTGTCTGCCAAGATACAAATCTAGTTGGTAAATTGAAGTAAAGGGAAGGGGCGGGGGCATTTTGTGCTAAGAGTGATTGAGAGATTCTCCATGCATCTTGATACAGACTCAGACCACATGTGGACTCAGGACATTCAGGTGACATCAAGATCCACGGGGGCAAGATAATGGTGGAGTAGCTCTGGGTGAATCAAGACTTTAATTCGTAATGGGCCGGCTGATTGACGTAGTTTATCCATCATCCTCAATGAGGAGACTTTCTGAGAGGCAGAACCAGCCAGGGTAGGAATAGGATCTGTTGGCCAAGAATCTCACTCACACCTGTCCTCTGAGGATCGGACTCATAATGAAATGGTACAGTGTCTGTAGGTTAAACACATAAAGCCATTAGCATGACAAATGTCAGTTGACGAGTCCCTGGATCCTATCCTCAGTGTCAGCCTGTGCCAGGATCAGGAGCCTTGAATGTATCAAATGGAGCCTCAACATGGACCCTGTCACCAGGTAATATGTCCTTCACTGCCTTTAAATCCTACCCTTAACTGAAGGGTAAAGGCACTGAGCATTAGCTCTCGAGAGACAAAAGCTGAAGAAACGTTTTGTTTTTCAGGAACCTCCACTTCTCTCTAGGTTGGTGAGGGGCCAGTGTATCAGAGAATCTCTTGAAGTCTGTAATATTGTGTTACATAGAGTAAGTAATTGATAAAGAAGGCAGACAGTATATTTTTAGTCGTATATGGAAGGGGCAAAGGTGTACAGAAACACGGTGCACATTTCCCCCATAAAAGGTTAGCCAGAGTAACACTGGGGCTGCTGAACCAATCAGAGGGACAGGGAGTGTGTGTGTCAGAGGGAGTATCGGGTGTCCTGCACACGGTCAGCCAGACCCTTTTATATAAATCCCAGATGTTTATGGAGAGATGTATATGGCTTTTAGCTTCAACTGAGGTTCTAGAGCTGAAGCTGGACCAGACACGGCCATATCCAGTCCTCCGTGACTGTTTGGCGCATGTGGGGCAGGGAGCTTATTGGGAGCCGAGAAAAGTAGCAGCCTTGGGGAGAAATAATATAGAAAGCACCCATGATCTAACTCAAATAGGTACATGCAGTATCAAATGTGCAGTGTTCGTAGGTGTGTGTATGTATGTGTGCCTGCCTGCATGCGTGAGGAAGAGAGGAACACTGTATATATATATGACATTTGTAATGTCTTTATTGTTTTGAAACTTCTGTATGTATAATGTTTACTGTTAATTTTTATTGTTTATTTCACTTTATATATTCACTTTATATATTATCTACCTCACTTGCTTTGGCAATGTTAACACATGTTTCCCATGCCAATAAAGCCCTTGAATTGAATTGAGAGAAAGAGACAGACAGTACATGTGAGCCCATATCTGACAGTTGGTGTTGGAGAGGTTTCCCCCGGAGATGTGAATCTCCCTAAATCTGGACCTAACAGGTTTAGCCATGTGATATAAACACTTCATGTCCATTACAGCACGCCAAGTGTGGAGATGTACCGAGACGAGAAACTTCTCTCCACCTTTTTCTTCCCCTCTCTCTGCCCTTCTCTCTTACTTTCTTTGATTTGATTTGATTTGACTTTCTTTGTCTTTCTCTGCCTAGCTTTCCATTTTGCTCTCTCTCTCTCTCTGTCTTTCTATTTCTCTCTCTCTTTCTCCTTATCGCTCTCCTTCCCTCTCTCGCCTTGTGCTTGGAGAGGAGCCTTCAGATATATAATCAGCCTCATTTCACCATGCAGAGAGAAGCTTGCTTTCTCACCAAAAATGAGTCTGCCTTTCATAGAAAAGTGCTCTCTCCCCTGAATACAAGGTATATTAATAGAACCACCAAGCATGCATTCACCATGCTGTTGCATAAATTGAGATGTTTGGTTGGGAGAGGTGCGGAGCTCACGCTCTCAAAGGTGTGAGTGGCACAGTACTGTGCTGGTAAAAGATCCATTATAAGCATTGACACACGTAACCTATTTTAATCCAGGGCAAAATTATTGATTCATGTCAGCCTAAGTGACAGCGCATATCAATACCAGCCTTTTAAGCTAACTAAAGCTCTATTGTGTGAAATACTGGTGTTCTCTTGACTGTATTTGTGGATATGGTGCTAAGAGTACTCTAGCAGGATCTCTATAGAACCAGTCCCCATGTCACAAGTCTCCATCTCCACCAGACCAACAAATGGCCTTTTAGTGGTCCATCTAAAATGACTCATAGCCTATTAGTGTGACCCCTGATCCATTTGGTGACACAGGTACCTGCCTATAAGAGCAGCTCTTAGTGATGTCTGAGTGCTGCTCTATTAGTTAACCCAGAAGCAGGGTTGTTAGTGTAGTTATTGTTGACTGCAGCCTTGCTGGTTCCTGTAATACTGGGATGATTTCTCTCCCTCGGGTAATGGAAGCTGAGGCGAACCCCGCTCTGAGGAGCATCCGCCAGTCATGACTGATAGCCCTCCACATACCACAATGGCACTTTCATGTTGTTGCCATGACGACGACCACGCTCCCCAGCCGAGTGGAGGGTTTGCGTGCCACTGCGGTATGGCCGGCTCCTTGGTTACGGGAGCTCCGAAGGGGTGCATCCGTGGCAACCGCATCTCAGTGAGAGTCGATGAAAACAGACGGGTTTCTGACTGAACATAACAACACTACAAACAGCTCCAAAGCACAACAGTGACAATGACACAACAAAGAAAAATGCACGCCTTTCACTAACAGTATGAGCAAAAACCATGAGGATTGTAAACTGAGCACAAGCACACAAACACACACCTGACCGAGACGGCTGTGTTATCTACACAACAGTGAGGGGTCAAGGGGTTTGCTTTACTAAGATTGCCCATGATCTTGATTCCATTTTGAGTAACTAGCAGTGCATGAAGCTTAGTGTGTGTGTCTGTGTCTGTGTCTGTCTGTGTCTGTGTGTGTGTGTGCATGTGTGTGTGTGTGTGTGTTTTTTTCTGGCCTCAGCAGGGTTCCATCAGCCTCGTGGATCACAGACTGTGACCAACACAGTGGCTGGGAATCTTCTGCCCTTGTAATGAGCTGCATATGAAAGCAGAGGAAACACCAGCTGTGGCTCATCCACACTCCATGGCTCTAGTATTGGGCTTACTTTTTTTTGTAAGATTTTATTTATTTAAACAATTCTAACAACATACACATACAAAAGACAACACATAGACGCACACAGACCAATAGACGTGAAACATGAGCTAAATGTTACAAATGGTTGAAATGCTAAGACCAGAAAAAGTGTAGCTGTTGCTACACGGCTGAAAATGGTTATAACTTTGAATCTCCACATGAGTTGAAGAAGATAAAGACTAGACATTGCCAGTCTACAGCTGGGCATGTACAAGTGGTCCTAGAACTTAAGACTAGGACTCAAGCTGCAGCTAGGTCTCCATTGGTCAGGACCCTGAAAATCAACACGAGGGGAAGACGACAAAGCAGCCTCTAACAATCAATGTTAAGGCTGAGTAGCTGTTCTAAGTTCTGTATCTAAGAAAGTTAATTTAAGTAGGACTATCCGGTTATTCTCTTCAAATCATTGTCGACTATACTGCTCTCATCACAACTCTGGGGATCATCGACACGGCTGATTAGCTGTCCTCAGAATGAGTGAAAGTAAACACAGACAACTAAGAAGAAGGACATTGTGACCTGTTGTAGACAATCAGAGCCTTACTCTTACGAACGAAGGAGAAGGCCCAATCGAAACCTTTTCGCAAAGTGGAACCCTTTTCACGAAGGCCTGGGTCCAAACCGAGATGCACGACGAAGAAAGACGTTCAACATGTAAATACATGCATTACTTCTTACCCAAACGGTCGGCAGTTCGGGACAAGGTATTAGGATTACTTCCCAAATGTATCCAAGTCTCGCTTTCTCTCTCACTTTCTCTCTCTCTCTCTCTAACTCTCCATCTTTTGCAACAAGTGTCATATTGTGTTAGTCCACTAGGGACCTGTTTTCATCATATTACGTTTCTAATCAATAACCTATATCATGTGTGTGGGTGTATCCTGTGTTGTCATAATAATAATAATCTAATCAATTTGTGTGGTACGGAATGATCAGTAAGACTCGGGTTTGTGCAGATTCAAGAAGTCTGCAATGTTCAGAATGAGACTGATATGAGGTAATGATTAATAAGTGAATGTTATCGATATATAACATATCTCTTAGAGTAATTCGGGAGATGGTAACTCTATAAACAACTTCTTCCATGGTGCCCCAAATCCCTAATGAGTTAGTTGTTACATGATTCATTTAATCGGGTAACAATTAAACATAGTTAGTTGTTATGATAAATAACAGTCATCACATTAAAATAAGTCACGTCACGACACTGATAACTACTTTTTTGAGGAAAAGTCTACTTACTATGCCTGTTATTTGTGGTTGTTCCACATAGCTATCTTAAGATGGGTGCACTAACTGTAAGTAGCTCTGGATAAGAGCGTCTGCTAAATGACTAGAAAATCAACATTTTTTAAAATAATTTATTGAAATTAGCTGTCATACATTTTTGCAGCACCTCCACCTTTGCAGGATGCGCACGGGATATGGTCACTAGTGTAACCAGGAGGAGAGGCTTAATTTAACATAATACATTCATCAGCCTTGAGCCATGTTTCAGTCAGGCCAATCACATCAGGTTTATGATCAGTGAGTTGTTTTTTGACTAGTACTGCCTTGGAAGTGAGGGATCTAACATTAATAAGAAGTCCTATTTTGAGATGTGAGGTATAATCACAATCTCTTTCAATAATGTCAGGAATGGAGGTCTTTATTCTAGTGAGATTGCTAAGGAGAACACGGCCATGTTTAGTTTTGCAAGACCTAGATCGATGCAGAGACACGATCTCAAAGGGAAAAACGGAGCTTTGTTCATATTTTGTTGTCACAAATGATTCAACTTAGGGATCTGTAATCAGCAGAGCACTCCTGATTTTCCTGATTTTAAAATAACGGAAATAACTCTTTGATACATGGAACCAGGAAGTACTGAATTGAGTGACGTGTGTTTATGTTTGTGTAAATAGCGACGCTACTTTGTCCCAAAGTGTTAAATTGAGCCGTCCATTCCTGGTGCTTTTCTCTGCGTGAATGTTTTAAAGGTGTCTAATGTTTATCTTTGGGTGGTCTCTGTTTTCATTTGGTTCAGGGTTGTTGAGTCTAAGAAGGATGTAGGATCAGTCCAACTGTTGTTTAATTCAGATTTATATGTCAATCAATCAATCACATTTATTTATAAAGCTCTATTTACATCAGCCAATGTCACAAAGTGCTATACAGAAACCCAGCCTAAAACCCCAAACAGCAAGCAATGCAGATGTAGAATCACTTTCATAGAATCTACAGTGCCTTGCGAAAGTATTCGGCCCCCTTGAACTTTGCGACCTTTTGCCACATTTCAGGCTTCAAACATAAAGATATAAAACTGTATTTTTTGTGAAGAATCAACAACAAGTGGGACACAATCATGAAGTGGAACGACATTTATTGGATATTTCAAACTTTTTTAACAAATCAAAAACGGAAAAATTGGGCGTGCAAAATTATTCAGCCCCTTTACTTTCAGTGCAGCAAACTCTCTCCAGAAGTTCAGTGAGGATCTCTGAATGATCCAATGTTGACCTAAATGACTAATGATGATAAATACAATCCACCTGTGTGTAATCAAGTCTCCGTATAAATGCACCTGCACTGTGATAGTCTCAGAGGTACGTTAAAAGCGCAGAGAGCATCATGAAGAACAAGGAACACACCAGGCAGGTCCGAGATACTGTTGTGAAGAAGTTTAAAGCCAGATTTGGATACAAAAAGATTTCCCAAGCTTTAAACATCCCAAGGAGCACTGTGCAAGCGATAATATTGAAATGGAAGGAGTATCAGACCACTGCAAATCTACCAAGACCTGGCCGTCCCTCTAAACTTTCAGCTCATACAAGGAGAAGACTGATCAGAGATGCAGCCAAGAGGCCCATGATCACTCTGGATGAACTGCAGAGATCTACAGCTGAGGTGGGAGACTCTGTCCATAGGACAACAATCAGTCGTATATTGCACAAATCTGGCCTTTATGGAAGAGTGGCAAGAAGAAAGCCATTCCTTAAAGATATCCATAAAAAGTGTAGTTTAAAGTTTGCCACAAGCCACCTGGGAGACACACCAAACATGTGGAAGAAGGTGCTCTGGTCAGATGAAACCAAAATTGAACTTTTTGGCAACAATGCAAAACGTTATGTTTGGCGTAAAAGCAACACAGCTCATCACCCTGAACACACCATCCCCACTGTCAAACATGGTGGTGGCAGCATCATGGTTTGGGCCTGCTTTTCTTCAGCAGGGACAGGGAAGATGGTTAAAATTGATGGGAAGATGGATGGAGCCAAATACAGGACCATTCTGGAAGAAAACCTGATGGAGTCTGCAAAAGACCTGAGACTGGGACGGAGATTTGTCTTCCAACAAGACAATGATCCAAAACATAAAGCAAAATCTACAATGGAATGGTTCAAAAATAAACATATCCAGGTGTTAGAATGGCCAAGTCAAAGTCCAGACCTGAATCCAATCGAGAATCTGTGGAAAGAACTGAAAACTGCTGTTCACAAATGCTCTCTATCCAACCTCACTGAGCTCGAGCTGTTTTGCAAGGAGGAATGGGAAAAAATTTCAGTCTCTCGATGTGCAAAACTGATAGAGACATACCCCAAGCGACTTACAGCTGTAATCGCAGCAAAAGGTGGCGCTACAAAGTATTAACTTAAGGGGGCTGAATAATTTTGCACGCCCAATTTTTTTGGTTAAAAAAGTTTGAAATATCCAATAAATGTCGTTCCACTTCATGATTGTGTCCCACTTGTTGTTGATTCTTCACAAAAAAATACAGTTTTATATCTTTATGTTTGAAGCCTGAAATGTGGCAAAAGGTCGCAAAGTTCAAGGGGGCCGAATACTTTCGCAAGGCACTGTATATATTGTGTTGTTGTTGTTTCTAATTAACGCAGTTGTATCTTTATCTTTGAAAATTACAACTGTTTAGGTGTGTATTCGTTTTGTGAGGGCTGCAAGATGTTTACCAGGTTTATTTGCAAATAAGTAGTATGCTTTATTTTTGAGTTTAACCTGTAGTTGTTGGCTCTCTTCAAAAGTAAAGGATCTTATTCCTGCTTAAATTAAAACCAATTCTATGTTCTTCTTTACCTTGTGAAGATTTTTTGATGGTATTTTTCTAAGACTGTGATTTATTTTACTTACATTTGTATTTCAAACTCAAGTTGAACTTTTCGCTGAGTATGAGATTATAATTGCCCTAATGTACGCCTTGAAAGCATCCCAAAGTATTTTGGGGGTCAGCTTGTTTCTGTCCTCTATGTTAATATTTGTAATGGTAAAGGTTTATATTTTACATCTACATATTTCACACATTAACGGGTCTTGAAGATGCACTCTGTTCATTCTCCATATTCTGTCGTTAAGTGCATTTTCTGTTTGTGTAATTAATCGTGATGATCTGATATCACTATGTCATGGAAGTTTTTAACCCAGCTAAATTGTTGAGTGCATTTTTTGGAAATAAAAATGTAGTCAATTCTTGAATAGCTTTTCTTACTTTGAGAAAAGAAATGTAGTCTGTTGTAGGTGTCCTATAAATAATAAGCCTCTTTAGAGGCTCCTTGAATTTGCCTTTTTTTATTACTACGTCTGTCTAACTTATCAAATGTTTGATTTAGGTCTCCTGCTAAGATAATAGTTCCTGTCTGGATTTGATCTAATATAGCTTGCATTCTATCTTTAAAAACAGATTTGCCTCTGGGGGAAATACAAATGAAATCAATGTGTATTTTTCACCATGTAATACACAATTCAACATTAGAAAATGTCCTTCTTGATCTGTGTGCTGGGATATAAGGTGAAAATGTGTATTCTTATTTATTAAGATACCTATACCTCTACTGTTACTAGTTCCTACTAGTATTGGTCTTCCTGTTAGCGTTGTTTCCAGAGAGATAAATAGAAAATATTTTTTGGACACTATCGATCGGTAACACGAAAATCACAAGACAGCAGTGACTGCAATACATGGCAAAGACTTAACGAGACATGAGTTAGAGGTTGTGTCTCAGGTTGTCTCTGTGGAGGGACTGAGGGTTCTGTGCCAGGCAGGGGCTCAGGTGTTGGCCTGGCCCCTGTTCCAGAGGCCTGTGTCCCTGTCCAGTCTTCTTCCTGTCTTCTCCCAGCTGTGACACAGTGAGTGTGCTGAAGGTGATTAGATTAGCAGCATCTGAGGCCTCGCTGTCTCTCCGGGTCTCTGTTTGTTTCACTGACAATGACCCTGGGTCCATGGCCATACCACAGCGTTAGTGTCAATATGGTCCCCTATCTACTTTCAAACCTCCACACTTGACTATTCGTCTGTGTGCGTGTGGCGTGTGTATGTCTTGCACTGCAACTGGTGTTAAAACCAGATTGAGTAGTAAACAGAGTGTACATGTAAATGGGAAACCTTGCCTATTGCTTGTCTGTCATTTGCTAGATACAAAGCTAAAAGAAGAGCTGCGTTCACCAGCCACATGGGTCCTGTTCTCAACACAGACTAGCTTTACAGAACTCTAAATCTGCGATCAGCTCTGCCACCAACATTACTCTGACGAAACATCTCCATAGAACAATCTCAACTCAATCTTAACTTTCATATTTTTACTTGATTGTTTTCAGACGTGGAAAAGAAGTGCATGCAACGCTGCCTACCAAACACATACAGAGTTCATATTAAAAGTCAGCCACTCCGACTGCAATACATATTCCTCCTTGAATAATCTTAATAATAATCTTGAATAATCTTTTCACCTCTCTGTTCAGTTTTGAATATCATTCAAGCACTTCTCTGATGCCACTCTTTGCCAAGCATCTTGTCCATCTCTGGTTGCCAGCCAGGGTACCCAGGTGTAGCATTGAGGTACCCAGCTGAGAGGCCACATGCCCAGGCATGACTCATAACCAAGTCCCCCCCAACCCTGTCATACAGTCAGTCACGGCTGACAGAGGCCTCAGCAGGGCACCGAGCGTGAAGGATGGGGAGTGTTTGGAGGAGTTGGGTGGGTGTTCTGTGTGTGTGTGTGTGTGTGTGTGTGTGTGTGTGTGTGTGTGTGTGTGTGTGTGTGTGTGTGTGTGTGTGTGTGTGTGTGTGTGTGTGTGTGTGTGTGTGTGTGTGTGTGTGAGCCATGATGTGTGCATGGGTGAGTCAGTAAGAGAGTGTGATGTCATATGCCCTGGACTGGGTAAGAGCCCCTGGTGTGCATTATGTGAGGGTCTGTGTAGCTCTATTGAAGGACGCTGAGTTAGTGAGAGCGTTTGCACGGCCACTCTCAGCTTGATCAACAATACTCGTTACATGTTCTTGCCCTTTCTTCTTCCCACCCTGACTTGCACTCCACAGTCTCTTTCCCTCCTCCCTCCTCCCTCCTCTGTTCTCCATTCCCCACTTTCTCACTTTCTTTGCATTTCTCTTGCCTTTCCTCTCACATTCTCTCCCGTCTCCTATCTCCATTGCTCTCTCTCTCTCTCCCTCTCACATTCTCATTCATGGAGCCCACTCATGCGGAGTAGATGATCTGCGATTCTGCCTCTGACTCCGTGTTGCGCTGCAATGACCCATCATTTCACACCAGGGCAAGCAGCATGAGTGTATACATATGAATAAGAGGCTGCTCCCGTCGACACTGAGACTGGGAGAGCACCTCTCTCCCGCTCCACCACCCCTCCTGAAGCAGACCTGATGAGTTCAGTCACTTGGGGAAGACAGTGCAGATACTAGGAGGAGAGAGAGAGAAGGCGAGAGAGAAAGAGAGTCCATCCACTGAATTTCATTAAATACTGTACACATTCCAGCAAATATTTAACTTTTCCTGTTGATTAACATTATGCCAAATATAAATCTAGTAATGTACTCTTATATTTTGAGCAAAATAGTGTTTTTTTAGACATTCAGGGAGTTGGTCTGATGGTCTGGCGTGATGTCATTGGCCTCCCCCTTGCTTGCGGGAACAATAAAGGACAAAAGAGGAAAGCCCCCCCCCACACTCGTGCCATGTGATGTCATACCTGGACCACCTATTGAGATGTGTCTTTTGTTAAGTAAATCAGGTGATGAATGAGTTTAAAAGGAGACTGGAGTAGGACTTTAAGCGGAAGGAGATGATGCCTGTTTCTAATGGCCCAATGTTTCTTGGTTAGACATGATGGGATGATTCCGGTTGCAGCTGATTTCTATGCTTATGTGTGAGTTACGGTGTCAAAAATGTTATGCTCATGTTTCAGCGCTTATTAGGACTAATTTGATCGTGTGAAGAACATAACAATTCTGCCGCGGAGGCAGTCAATAAACATTCAATAGACATCAGGAGGACATTATGTTGTAATGTTCCTCTGGGCAGATAAATACCCTGCCATATGCGGGCCGGCAATGTGATCATTTAAATTATCACCCCGGATATTAGAATTAACCACAACTAGCAATTACAGAGGCTAGGGCTATTAGTGAGAAATGTCAATCTAATTATGCATGGGGATGGGACATTATCAGGTAATCCAGGAGAGAGCCTGGCCCGACCCGTAGACATTATTGTCAATGCCTGCCACACGCCTTACGTGGAAAATCTATTGGCTGTTACTCCGCAAAGGTCAACCTGCCATGCCTGATAACATTCATGTCCTGAGTGTCAATTATGATCCTAGGCTGCCAAAATAATTAGAGGGAGAAGGGGAAAGACAGAGGGGGAAAGGAGGGCAAGGGCTTCAGAGCTCGGTTGAGATGGGTGGCCAGTAGCTGAGTCTTGACAGTATTGTGATCAGGCATTGTGAGAGGCATACATACATTTAACCTGGGCATGAACATCAACAAGCAACTGCAGGGGCTCTAAATTGGTCACAAATGCATTTACACAGACAGCCCGATTCTGATATTTTTCCCAATTATTGGCAAAAGAACTGATCTGATTGGTCAAAAGACCAATTTGTGGGAAAAATGGCAGTATTGGGCTGTCGTTGTAAACACAGCCAAAATGTGTTTAAGTTTCTAAAACAATCTACTCAGCGTTCAGCGAGCATGACCAATCGTGTGTCTCAGAAGAACCGAGGAGCAAAGAAGAGGTCAATGGGGAATTGATTTTTCGGCGCTGTATCTTTACAGAGGCAGACTGTCTTCAAAGCGAGCAGGAGATGAGGTGAGCTGTCTGTGTCTCTGTCTTTGTCTCTCCATCAGAGACGGGCCCTGGAGGTGAGGGACGGCCAACCCACTCACTGCCAGGGAGAGGACCAGACCATGTCTGTTATTTGACTGATAAAAGAGTAAAAAACTCAACACTGTGACCCCCTCTGCTCTCTCTATGCCTCATAGGAACGGAGAAAACACAAATAATCATCACCAAATCTGACTCCAGTGAAGCATCAGAGGGAGCACAGAGGGGGAGGATTCATTAAGTAACACAGACTCAGATGAACTCACTACTCACAATTGTGATCCTGCATATTCTGGTTATATCTGCATATTCTGGTTATTACTATTATGTTTTGTGTCCTACTTACAGGGATTGTCTGTAATTTCCTCCGACTACATTCATTAGACCCAATCTGAACCATTTTGGCCGGCCAAATGATTCTAAGATAGAGAGCGGGGCTTAGCTGAGTGTTTGGACACTAATGAATGTCTTGTGTGGAGCTGAGAATAACTCTCTCCAAGTGTCTGTCCCTGTGTGTGGGGGAGCCTGGGTAATTGAGTTTGGGAAGAGGCCATGTTTTTAATATAAACAGAGAGGGTCATGTGTCTCGAGCTTCCATTTGTCATTTGAATGTCATTATAACAGCCTCCTGTTTGTTGTGAATATTAATCTGTTTTACAACAGACTGAGGATTTAGACTGGAACATGAATGAGACTGAAAAATGTGATGACACATGTCAGTAAAATGTTTAGTCCCCTTTCAAGATTTCCAAATGTAGGTTTTTCAATAGGAGACCAAAGTCAAGTCTCTGTACTGTATCCTTACTCTATGCCAACATGAATATCCAAAATCAATGCCAGGCATTCAAATAAGACGTTTTTTTGTGTGTGTTTTTTTTCAGGAAATACAGAGAGGGGACAGACAGTGGTAGGGGGCAAAGACGGAGTGCGCCCCTCCGTCGCTATGGGGCTATGCGTGGTCCGGAGTCAGGAGTATTACCGCTGTGCCAGACTCCAGCACAATAAGACCCATTCTCAGACATGTTTCTGCTTGGTCTTGTTCAATGGCCATGCGCACCCTGGTATGTGAGGCCAGTCTCTGTCTAAGTATTCCCGACTCTGAGCGATTCTCTAAAACCCTCATTTAATTCAAGAGCACCTTTTCACTCAGAACTGGGGGTTCTGTGCGGATCGCATTGTCATAAGAAAACACATAACTCTCCTATTCATTATTCATTCACAGACCTCCCCTCCAGGTGGTCATGACACGGCATTCCTCGTTGACATTCCGAGACGAGGTTCTGAGCCCCGGCTCTTTCGGGGAGAAATTGAGGAACGCTTTGGAGGCGCAGGGTGACATCAGAGGGAATTAAACAAGGGTAAGAGGCAGAGAGAAGCGTAGCCTCACCTTATTATAACCTGACCCCCAGGCCACAGGTCTCTCCCAAGGGAAGGACACGTCCAGGGCAACGCTGCTGTCACACACACACACAAAGCCACCACCACCACAGTACATACTCTTTCAACTGTTGATTTGCTTTGAGAATATAGGACGTATGTTCACATTAGTAAATCATGTGTCTAGTTTAAGCAATGAAATACGTTACTATGCAGAAATCGCTCCGCCTTTCCTGGTTGCTACATTTCGAATAGCTTGCCTAATTTCAGTTTTTGTGACAAGACAAGCAAGTTGAGTGTAGAGAATAATTGTGCCATCTAAACCGCTGTGAAATATGTTTTCCTTAACCAAAAATATGATATTTTCAGATGTTTGAAGATGGTGTACAAAAACGAAAGTAAAAGACGTAAAAACAAAATAGCGCACATAGAACAAATCTACAGCTTCTTAGACTTGCTTTCAATGAGATTGACAGATCTATAACTCACATTTCTATGTGAATTTGGTCAGGTCACCCAAAAATTCAACATTGCAGCTTTATCATACAGGAGTATGGAATATATTGGTCAGTGCAGAAATGTGAAACTAGGCTCTAGGATTCTATGGGTTGACAACATGACAGGTTGAATTTTATGAAGAATGTAAGGAAAAAACATTCAGTGACCCGGAGAGCCACTTTGTAAAAAATGTAGACACACACAGAGACGCACACTCCTACAGTCCAATATAAATGTCCCTTTCTCTCACAAACACATATTCGCGGAATGAAATTCCATTTCCTCTAACACGCCTAAGATCCATTTCTCATGATCCATCTTAACTGGCCTCCTCTTTTCCTAAAGTCCCATTGTGTGAGTGACAACAAGCCAGCGTGCTCCAGTAAGAAGAGGCTTTGGACCCGGAGGTCCCAGATTTATCTTTGGATGGAGAGAAACCCAGGCAGTGATGCTGAATAGCCCAGGCCTAGGAGCACATACGTACATGGAGGAATTAATTGTCCATACCTGAGCAGCTGGAATTATACAATAACATCCGTGGAGAAGAACATGGCAAACGCCGGGAGATAATCACACTGTTTCTTCTCTCACTGCTGATGATTTATGAGAGCTTCACTCCTCCAGTCCAGAGACCTGGCACCAGTCCTCTCTTTTTGACAACACGGTTTCATTTTCATTATTCTGTCAAAGCTGAAGATCGATGACTGAGGCATGTGTACACAGACATATGCAGCATACGCCCACCGAATTTGAACAAGAGGCAAACATGAATTTCCTCATGAAAGCACATACATGTGACATGCTGATGAATTACATGTGAAATTTGCGTGTTCTAATCCATCACATTGATTCCTTTACACCTACAATAATGTACACTAGAAAACCTATTCTGTCTTTATATTCCTATCATATACCCTGCAGCTTCTATAAAAATGAAAACCTGTGTTTGAGAAAGAGTATGAATCTGAAGACTCAGGCACAGACGTCAATTTAACGTTGGTTCAACGTACTTTCATTGAAATGACATGGAAACAACGTTGATTTAACCCGTGTGTGCCCCGTGGGAAGGTTGCATTTATCTTAGATTCCTTTCTTACAAACATATTACCTCATCAACGTCTGGAAACTTACTCCACCCCTCACTCAATCACAACCCTTAGAACACACAGGATATCTGTTCTCTCGTGAACTTCAAGGAGGTAATTGCGACTCGATTTCCTCAACTTTTACAAGCGTAAATAGAGGTCCCTGCCTTTATGTCTTAATACACACTTAGAATACAGCAGAATTAACCCAATGTCTTGATGATAACTCATGTAATGGGTTGAAGATGGCAGGCAGACAGAAACTGTGCAGACTCTGGGTTAGCACAACCGGGGTAGAGAGACCCAGTAAACACATGGCTCAGCCAGGACCTTGGATGTGGAAACCTGCTTCATGAGGTGTTGCTGGACGGGGACAACAGGCTTTCGCTCATGAGGTCATCCATTTTTCATTCCCCCAACATGGCTGTGAAACCTAAGTGGATATCATCAGCCTGTCGGGGACTCGTTGTGGTTCTGAACACCACTGGTCTGGTAATGGGGGCAGAAAGGATGCTGAGTTTTCCCCTTTCTGCCATCACATGACCACTAACCAGTTCTGAAATGACCCCGTAAGGACAGCTAACAGGGTTTTTCCTAAAACACCATTCCTACCATGCGGTGCCTTTTGGACCTCATAACGTTTGGAGTCACAAGTTTGGACACACTCATTAAAGGGTTTTTCTTTATTTTACTATTTTCTACATTGTAGAATAATAGTGAAGACATCGAAATAACACATATGGAATCATGTGGTAAGCAAAAAAATGGTTGAACAAATCCAAATATATTTGATATTCTTCAAAGTAGCCATCCATTGCCTTGATGACAGATTTGCACACTCTTGGCATTCTCTCAACCAGCTTAATCTGGAATTATTTTCCAACAGTCTTGAAGGACTTCCCACATATGCTGAGCACTTGCTTGCTGCTTTTCCTTCACTCTGTGGTCCAACTCATCCCAAACAATTATGTTGAGGTTGGAGGCCAGGTCATCTGATGGAGAGTGACGTAGTGTCACTCTCCTTCTTGGTCAAATAGCCCTTACACAGCCTGGAGGTGTGTTGGGTCATTGTCCTGTTGAAAAACAAATGACAGTCCCTCTAAGGGAGGGACTCTAACCAGATGGGACAGTATATCGCTGCAGAATGCTGTGGTAGACATGCTGGTTAAGTGTGCCTTGAATTCTAAATAAACCATGACAGTGTCACCAGAAAAGCACCCCACACCATCACACCTCCTCCATGTTTCATGGTGGGAACCACACATGCGGAGATCATCCGTTCACCTACTCTGCGTCTCACAAAGACACAGCGGTTGGAACCAAAAATCTCAAATATGGACTCATCAGACCAAAGGACAGATTTCCACCGGTCTCATTTTCATTGCTCGTGTTTCTTGGCCCAAGTAAGTCTCTTCTTATTATTGGTGTCCTTTAGTAGTGGTTTCTTTGCAGCAATTCAGCTATGAAGGCCTCCTCAGTCTCCTCTGAACAGTTTATGTTGAGATGTGTCTGTCACTTGAACTCTGTGAAGCATTTATTTGGGCTGCAATTTCTGAGGCTGGTAACTCTAATGAACGTATCCTCTGCAGCAGAGGTAACTCTGGGTCTTCCTTTCCTGTGGCGGTCCTCATGAGAGCCAGTTTCATCATAGCTCTTGATGTTTCTTGCGACTGACCTTCAGGTCTTAAAGTAATGATGGACTGTCATTTCTCTTTGCTTATTTGAGCTGTTCTTGCCAGAAAATGGATTTGGTCTTTTACCAAATAGGGCTGTCTTCTGTATACCACCCCTACCTTGTCACAACACAACTGAATGGCTTCAAATGCATTAAGAAGGAAAGGAATTCCACAAATTCACTTTTAACAAGGCACACCTGTTAATTGAAATGCAGTCCAGGTGACTACCTCATTAAGCTGGTTGAGGGAATGCCAAGAGTGTGCAAATCTCTCATCAAGGCAAAGGGTGGCTACTTTGAAGAATCTCTAAAATAAAATATATTTGGTTACTACGTGATTCCAAATGTGTTATTTCATAGTTTTGATGTCTTCACTATTATTCTACAGTGTACAAGTAGACAAAACCCCTTGAATGAGTAGGTGTGTCCAAACTGTTGGCTGGTACTCTCAGAAAAAGGACGTTTGACTTTCAGAAAAACATATTGATCAAGCTCAGGAACTTAATTTTCTTAGGTGCATTTTCCAACCTGTTACGTGCATAGTCCTAACAGGATGGAATCTAACATGGTGGTAATTTGGAGCATAAATTAGCCATAGCTCTGTGAGTGAGCAAAATTTTGAACACTTGAACAGGATTTTAACTTCTCTGTCAAACATATTTTAGCATTTAGAAATAATAATGTAGCCTAACAGGGTGGATATTTGTAAGTGGGACAGACTGACAACATGAATTGAGTGTGTATATTTATCTTTGCCCCATTGTTTTCCCACCAAAGAAATGATGACACTTCCTGAATGTGGTGTTGTTGTATGATGGGGTTGTTTTCTTAAATGGAGAGTTACAAAAACATAACCGTGTGGAAACTGATACAGTATCAGGGACACACAGAAAATCTTTTTTTAAATAATAATAAATACAATAATCATGAAAACAACGTTATTAATGAGAATTTAATTAGGACTATAAAATAGTGACAAAATATGTTTTATATTTAATTATTTTATGGCATATATTTCTCATGGAACTTGATGAATAACATCTGGGGACGTGACAGAAACGCCCACATCAACTGGAAAAAAAGTGTTCAAAATGCATACAATTCAAATTCAAGATCCTTATTTTTGTGTTTTTAAGGTAAAGGACACTTGGTCCTTTGGAATCCACATTTTACACAAATTAAAAATCATCCAGTTATGTCATTTCCGTGTCCACTTTCCGACTTAGGACAAAGAGTTTTCAGAAGTAAACAGCTGTCCAATGTGTTTTGGTGGTGTGTGATGGCACAGATGTGTGGACATTTCACGGCTAATATGTGGAATTGTCCTGCTCTATAATGACATTTTAGGACAAAAAAAGGCTGCCATTCTACTGTAAAGAACTTGGACACAACTCAAGAAGGACCGACATAACTCCTATTAATACCTAGACCATGACATTTATGATATCATAAATATGTCAATGGAATACTCTGCCCTACTTAGTCCTAATGAGGGCAGCTATAAACAAAAGGATGTCAGATTGTCAATTGTCGTATTATTTTTGATCAAATTCACCTGTCTGACTGAACAAGAAAAACAATTGTACACATATTTTTTTGACACTACTGTTTCACAAGTAGGCTATTCCAGTCAAACCAAGTAGTTCAAGCACAGGTGTACATTCAGAGATCCCCAAGGGCATCCAATTAGTCAACGACAAAGCAAGGCGCAAATACAGTGTGACACATTGATAATACATGCAGAATAAGCCCAACCAAAATGGGAAAGCACATGAAAGGTGAGAAACAAACTTCGAATTCATATAATATGCTGTTTGGTTAGATAAGTTCATTTGTATATCTTTAATACACTTATCAATCAATTCATTGTTTATATTGGATCCAAATAATGTATAATTGTAAATCATTAGAATTAAACTGATGACAAAACATTTAAACATTTACCATATAGCCTTGGTATCAAGCTCTTTCCTTTGGGAGGCAGAAGACAAAAAGCTATTTTCAAATCTGATGCCAAAGTTGGAGGGGAAAAGTTTATATTAGGGAAAAGAATACATACTGCAGAGACAGAACAGAGACATTCAGTCCATTAAAGCTAATGCTCTAATGCTGTCACTCTTACATTAGGAGTATAGACACCTGTGTGTGCCTCTCGGTCCCTCTCTCTAAACATCCCTGCTACGGGTCATTTGGACAAGCAACTTGGTCATTTGGTGATTCAATTTGGACAATAGTTAATTGAGCCAATTCACATTCAGAGCAATAACTTGAGCAAAGCATCTGAATAATCATAACCAAGCGTTTCGGGAAATCTTGATATAACGTTAGAGAGGTAAGTAAGTTAAAAACATTAAGTCAGAAATTCCAAACTTTCTTTCTCAACCATTTTCCTCTCATTACCAGAAGTATGAATCAATATGAAATGGAGAAACATTGGGTTGATTCACTCAGCAGGACATATATGTCAAATCCAATCATTTCCTTTTGCTATGTAAACACGGAGCAGGACAATCTATTCCCTGGAACCTGTAGAGGGAGAACTACAGAGAGGGGCTATGGAGTCCGGTATTCCACAGCACTTCAGTGTTTTAGCCTCCCGCAGTCAACAAATCTCAAGCAGCCCATTACTACGGGAGAGCGGGAGTCAGCCAGCGAGCAGGCCAAACATAACATTACTCACATTCACTATACCATAAAGATGTGTCTAAAACATTGCTCAGCCCCGGCAATTCCTTATGGAGATTGTCATAACAGTCTGTAGAAGGATAGAGGGCCACTATCCGGTTTCAGCCAGTTCATCTGAGGACAGGACAGCATGCTGACTCTGTTTGTTTAATTACTTCCCCTCTCCTCTACCCATCAGGTTTCTCTTTGTATTCAAACATGGCGTAATGCTGTAATGCCAACCCCAGATCAATGCCAAGGCAACATGTGGTTGAGACAGTTCTTTAGTAATACGCAGGTGGCCCAGTGGAGGGCAATTTAATTAGTTAAGATTGATAATGTGCCATTTGGGAGATGGGGACTCGAAGGAACTCTATCAATCAAAACTCTCCGCTTCCAAATTGCCTTGTTATATTCCAGTCCACTGGACAGATGGATCTCTTTTAAGTTCTTCTCTCAGACCAGTCTGTGCCCGGTGTAAGTGTGTTGACTATGACATATGGTTGTCTTTATGGTCCTGGCCTAGGATCAGTCTGTGTGCTGTATTGGCTAGTTATACTGTATATTGCACCTTCAGAGGCTGGACTGAGATCAGATGGTCTGTAATCTGAGCATGATGGGATTGTTATCAGGTACTGGAGATGGAAGAGGAGAGCTTTCAGGCATAAGTCAATGAAAAGCAGAAGAAACAATAGTCTCGTTTACATATGTTGTTGATATTTCATGTCTCACTTGACACACTATCACATAATGATGTCGGCAGTCTTCTTCTTCTGCCACTCTTATATACACAATGGCAATCATTAGACAATATATGAACTGCAATACGATAATCAATATACTGTTCATTGAAATACACTATATTCTGTCCTTGAGTTGCGTTCCCATGCAAAACTAGACAGATAGCTAACAACTAAGTCTTCAATAAAACTCCCAAGGCGTGACTTTTCTTGAATGAATATATTGAAAACGTTTATGTTGTGAAACTGCAAAATACAGAAAAGAATATACTTTAGTATTCAATTCACACCGACATACTGTAGCTGTACATTAAACATTTGAAGTTGCATAAATACAAAGCACGTGCTAAGGTACCATGCATCTGGCATGATGCCAAACCATATAGCTAATTGTTACTCATATGGTAATTGGCTCCTTTCATTACTCTAATGTACAACCATTTATGTAGAATAACAAAGCATATTACACTATATTTTACAATTCGTTTGCATGACGCACGAGCAAAGTAATACAGCTAACGACATACATTTAAAGGCATTGCAATTTGTGAGTAAATGCAACCAATATTGATATGTAAGCAACTCTATCAATAACAAGATTATCATCATTAGCTAAATGCTTGAATCGAACTTACAAACAAATATTTCCAAGGCTGAAGCGTGACAAGAAATAACCGAAAGACCTGCACCGTAGCGTTGTTTGTAGCTGCTTCTTTGCGTGCAAAACTAATTCTGTACTTCCTGTTTGCGTCGTCTTTCTAAGTACCAGAAAGCGCCACTAGGGGGCAAATAACACCATTGAACACAATGAAAATCCAATTGAACCATTGTAATAAAATAATCTGTTACCTTCTAACAGGATGGCAGCACACACTATATGTACAAAAGTATGTAGACACCGCTTTAATTTAGTGGAATCGTCTGTCCTCGGTTGCAACACTCACTACCGAGTTCCAAACTGCCTCTGGAAGCAACGTCAGCACAAGAACTGTTCATCGGCATCTTTATGAAATGGTTTTCCATGGCCGAGCAGCCGCACACAAGCCTAAGATCACCATGCACAATGCCAAGCATCGGCTGGAGTTGTCTAAAGCTCAATGCCGTTGGACTCTGGAGCAGTGGATGTTCTCTGGAGTGATGAATCACGCTTCATCATCTGGCAGTCCGACGGAAGACATAGGGTTGGCGGATGCAAGGAGAACACCACCTGCCCCAATGCATAGTGCCAACTTTAAAGTTTGGTGGAGGAGGAATAATGGTCTGGGGCTGTTTTTCATGGTTTGGGCTAGGCCCCTTAGTTCTAGTGAAGGGAAATATTAACACTACAGCATACAATGACATTCTAGATGATTCTGTGCTTCCAACTTTGTGGCAACAGTTTAGGGAAGGCCCTTTCCTGTATCAGCATGACAATGCCGCCGTGCACAAGGCAAGGTCCATATAGAAATGTTTTCGATCGGTGTGGAAGAACTTGACTGGCCTGCACAGAGCCCTGACCTCAAGCCCACTGAACACCTTTTGAATTCATTGAAATGCCGACTACAAGCCAGGCCTAGTCGCCCAACATCAGTGCCCGACCTCACTAATGCTCTTGTGGCTGAATGGAAGCATGTCCCCACAGCAATGTTCCAACATCTAGTGGAAAGCCTTCCCAGAAGAGTGGAGGCTGTTATAGCAGCGAAGGGGGGACAATCTCTATATTAATGCCCATGATTTTAGAATGAGATGTTCAATGAGCAGGTGTCCACATACTTCTGGTCATTGAGTGTACCAGCCCAAGGCTTGTTTGAGCCTATATAAACACGGGTAGAGGAGCCACAGCACCACAATAACCCCCTCCAACCACCCCTGAAATGGCTTTTGTCTCTCCAGCGTATGCTGCCTGTTTGCTGTAATTGAACAGAACAAAAACATACAGTGAGGAGCTGAGCGGGACTGTAAAGGGTCCGTTTGAGATGCGCCCTGACCCTGACGAGGCATGAAAGCGCTCCCATCCACCTCATTAGGCCTTAAACAGTCTAAAGCCCAAGGTGTAATGAGAGCAAGCGGCGCAACCAGCAGCCCCCTAGCTCCGACCTCAGGTAGCATTTATGAGCAGATCACTCAATGTGATGAGGAACAATAGCAATAAAGTTGATGGGGAACAGCAATACAGGTTCCCTGGCCTAATGGTCCAGGCAATGTAATGAAACATTAGCACTTCTTTCTATAGGAGACAGGCTTGTTGATAGCAGTTACATGCCAATTACTCAAGGGACTGCAGAAAGGGTTCTGTGATTGGAGCAAGTAATCCAACACCCTACGAAGGCAATCAGGACATGCTGGATTTCTATTGTGACATCTTTTTGACTGCAGATTAGCCCGTCTGCACAGTATGACAAGCAACTTGTTATTAAACAACAAGCCACGTCTTTGTATTCCAATTCCCCTGCCTTGATTATTTATTGACCAAGACGAGAGTGGGCATTGAGCAGGAGCAGTGGGTTCACTCAGTGATGTGAAAAAGGCGAATGATGCCACTTGTCCACTTTCTTCCATGCCCTCCTCCAACTGATGCCTGCTTATTTTATCCCTCCCTTCCTCTGTCCCAATTCCCTCCATCTCTCCCTCCCTGCGTGCCAGCCTGTGCCCCCTGTAGTGACGTGTTTCTCCTACTGATGGGTGTTCATTAGAGCAGGGCTGTCAGCGGGCCTGACTACGCAGGGAACACGGTGTGATCATCACAGGTAATAAGGCTCCAGCAGTGCCAGGGTGTCGTTCACCAGGCAGCGTCCGCTTCGTGCTGCTGCGTGTCACGCCTGTGTCTCCAAGATGGTGAGAGGAAAAGGAGAAGTAGAGAGGACGCATCATTGTCCCCCATCAACCATCTATGGGCATGAATACTGTCTCCTTATCAAAAGCCTGATTAATAAACCCAGTCCACAGAGAGATAGAGGGGGATGAATCACTGTCTAATTACCTCTTCCTCTGCCTGCTCTTCTCTCCATCCACCCCTCCGGCTCTCTGCCTCCGCTGTATTTTGTTACATTTTGTTCCTTCGCCCCATGCTCTGTCCCTTCTTGGACACCCTGTCACCATTTACCCCATCAGGTAAACAGAGCGTGCTAACATAAGATAATAGATGCATGGGGGTGTTAAAGCACATTTTACGTGGAAGAATACACATTACAGTCATTAGCAAATGGTGAGACACTAGTGTGTATTGAGGCAGAATGGGGAGAACTCCTCAATACAGAAACACTGGAGGGTGTACCTGAGATGGCCGCCAAACCGGGAAGACATTTGAACCTGGGAAGAATATCAGCACAGTCAGCGGGGAAACACTGGGTATACCTTCTCTGCCAACCAGTCAGTCAGTGGGGTACAGGGAGATAGGGGGCAGAGCATGGGTTAGAGTGCTCTCTCTGTGCCTATGGGGCTTCCCCGTCTCTCAACACCTCACACTGTACAGAGTTACTGAAATAGCACCTCACACAGGCAGTATTGAATGAGAGCGGGTTGGCATTTATTGGGATGCCTCACGTACTGGAGGCAGCTCTGCAATGTTGTCACTAGCTGGCACAGCCACAAAGTCAGAAAATCTGATTTGAAACCTAACCCTAACCTCACTGCTAACATATGCCTAATCCTTTCCTTAATTTAAAACCAAAAAGCGTTAAAAAAATGTATTACTTTTTACGATATATAGCCAATTTTAACCTTGCAGCTGGTACATCTAGTGGAAATCACTGAGCTCGGCCTCCAGGACAAGATTCATCCAAATAAACGTGAACCTGCGTCAACTAACGTATTTAATCCCATCAGTCACAATAGTGACGTTTTCAGTTATAAGGCTCTAAAAATGTTACTGAATGATATATCAATGCATTTCCAGCAAATGTTGAAATAAAAGAGGGTCTCAATGAAAGATGTACAATGTCACATGTTTAGTGTAAATTGTCACATGACCAGAGCTGTTTACTTCCTGGTTGCACCATGAGAAGAGGATGGCTGCATCAAAGCTCCCAAACAAAAGGTTAGTAAAGTATGTTAACATAAAGATAGGACAAAGATTTTTGGTACACATCATCTTAAAGGTGTCTAGTATTGATATATGCATTTGAAATTACTCAACTTTGTTCAGTGTGGTCATAGAATGAGTAAACATGTTGATGGCAACAATAGTGACCGGCGAGATAACAGTGCATCTAGGTATACACATACTTATACACATACATAGTTCTTGTTCTACCTAAGTTTCTACTCTGTTCTTTCTTTTAGTTTTACTTTGAGTGAAGTTCTGGATATGTTGGATCTAGGTGACCACCCAGACAAGGCATGCAACATTGCAGAGGGTCGCAATGAAAGATGTACAATGTCACATGTTTAGTGTAAATTGTCACATGACCAGAGCTGTTTACTTCCTGGTTGCACAATGAGAAAGATGCTGTCCTCCGTGATTGTAATAGCGATGGGTCAGATATGGACTCTGAGGGGGAGACAGGCCATTTGCCAGCCAGGCTGTTGAATGTATATGCTGAATCTATGCAAACAGATCATGACAGGAACAAGGTTATCAGTGATGATGCGCAATGCGGATAAAATGCTTTGATTAAATGATGGCCTCAGTTCATGTGGTTGACAACACAAAGATCACTGACAACCAATTTTTGAAGGTTAAGCACATCTTCTCTGAGCTCAATCAGTCACACAAAGTCATGCCATTTCAGAAATGGCTGTCAGTGGATGAGACCATGATCCGATACTATGGCCGACATGGATGTAAGCAATACATTAGAGGTAAACCAATCCGTTTTGGAACAATGGAACAAGGAGCGACGTGCCTTTTGACAAAGTCCCCACAACCAAAATGCTTTTGGGAAAAAAGGTCAATTGATTCAAGATGTACTGTATGACAGTAGGTCTGACTGATCGTAGTTCAAAATAGTGATGCACAAACTAATTGTGCACTTGGTCCTGAAGCCTACCTCGAAAGATATATATATTATTTTATTTTGTTCAGTGTAGGCCTCTACTTGAATGCATATTCTACAGGCCATCTCTATCCTAAATGTTACCTGTATGTTCAATGTGAATGGCTCACACGACTGCTATACAGTTGTTAGTGAATGTTGCACTAAAATGTCACAATGACAATGTTACAATGAATATTGCACTGAAGTACAAGTTCAAATGTTACAATAAAGTTACAATATGAATGCTTCAGTACATGTTGCACTAAAGTAACACTGTTAGAATGTATGTTACAATAAAGTTACAATATTAATGCTTCAGTACATGTTGCACTAAAGTAACACTGTTAGAATGTATGTTACAATAAAGTTACAATATTAATGCTTCAGTACATGTTGCACTAAAGTAACACTGTTAGAATGTATGTTACAATAAAGTTACAATATTAATGCTTCAGTACATGTTGCACTAAAGTAACACTGTTAGAATGTATGTTACAATAAAGTTACAATATTAATGCTTCAGTACATGTTGCACTAAAGTAACACTGTTAGAATGTATGTTACAATAAAGTTACAATATTAATGCTTCAGTACATGTTGCACTAAAGTAACACTGTTAGAATGTATGTTACAATAAAGTTACAATATTAATGCTTCAGTACATGTTGCACTAAAGTAACACTGTTAGAATGTATGTTACAATAAAGTTACAATATTAATGCTTCAGTACATGTTGCACTAAAGTAACACTGTTAGAATGTATGTTACAATAAAGTTACAATGTTAAAATATGTTGATGGTTGTTGTATTTTTGTCTTTGCTCTCAGTATTCGTATCAGTGTTGCATAAGGGTTTTTGATGTGTAAAATAGTCACACTAGAATGTGATGGGGCACTCTAGTAGCAATGCTGGGGACTGCCAGTGACAGGGTTTTAAATGTGTTAATAACTGGGCTGGGTTATTTAAGAATTCTGATGACTGCATAGGAGAAATATGTTAATTCAGTATACGTAACATTATCCCACAGGTCACGATTGTGACCGACCATAAAACACAAAATAAAAAAAATAAAAAGATTGATTATTTCAAAATGTTACTAATGACACATGATTTGGATATTTTCATGTATGGGAAAAATGTGGGATTAAATGGGATGAGTTAAACATCCCATATCAGTTGGAATGCAGCTAACCTAGCACATGTAGGGCCTAGGCTTTGCCTTTTATGTTGGTTATTCCACCACCACCACCACAGACCTTGGTCAAATGGTTAATTAATTCTAACGGACCAAGAGACAGGGCTGAGATATCTTTAAAGAGATGGTGGGAGGCTCTGTGAAATGACGATTCCAGCATGCATTATTAGTGTGTTATACCTTGGTTTTGCACTATCTCTACTCTTTTGATGCCTCCAGGTAAGTTAGTATGTGAGTTAGTGAGGTGATTTCTACCTTCATTCTGAATGTGAATAGATTCTCAGAGCAATTGGGCCTTTCAAGCACAATGCCTTCACCCTCCTCCCTTTTTGGTGTGGAGAACTAGGCAACGTATCGATTTTTCTAGCCAGCTAAAGTCTGTGGACTGTCCCACTGTTGTTCCTCTGTTCCATTTTCTTCCTCGTTTCCTCTGACTAAATCTGCGTGCCTTGTGAGTGAAATTAGCTGGCCGTGATGATGCTGTGCCCCTGGGCTCCTGCTGTTAGCCGCCTACTGCCTCACCGCTGTAAAGCCAGAGACAGCGACCAGCAGGCTTCCTTCCCGACAGATAAAAAAAAACACAAATATGAATTGTTATTATTATTATATCTCCCTCTCTCTGCTTCGCCCTGACATCCAACTGCCTTCTTCCCATTGGTTGTCAATAGAGAAGCCAAGAGCCTGTAAATCTGTCTGTTTATATACATCACATCAAGTGCAAATATGAATGCTCAATTTCCTAGCAGTGGGCCATCCTCTAATGCATTTATCCTCTGCAAATAGCAATGTCACGCTAACTCTGGGGAGAGGCGTCCGCTGAAATGTTATGAATAACTTTATCAAATTACACATTGAAAGCAAGAGGGGAATAATAAGGCTAGCGCCAGTGCTTCCCAGTCCGTACAAGTGAGCCAAGTTAAGAAAACCAGACGTTTAGAAATGCTCCAGGTCATTCAGTATCCTGTGTTGTTTTCCCTCAGGGCTGAAATCTGAGGTATGAAATAATAGTCAAGGAAACACTGGAATTATCATTATATCATTCAACAAAAGATGAACATTTTTAACACTTTTCTGTGAATTTAACCTCATTGAAATGAAAAGGTACCGTATGTGCAGAAGAAAATATGCCTCAGACATTTTGTTCATGGCTGTGTTAAATCTCTGGCTAGCCGTAATCAAATGCATGACTGTTAACTTTGATAAATCCTACTTTCAATCATAGTGAATGGAATCCAAGTGTGTCGCTTGCCATAGCCAAGGCTTAGGCACAGTAGTGATTTTTCAGTTTACAAATGGACGGGAGAGAACCACGCTAAGTTGTTCTGTTTCACTGAAACAGGTCTCTGAAAGAGATTTCTCTACACACTAATTAAATTATAAATTCAATATATTTTATCCATATGCCAAATGTCAAGCTGTTTCTGAGTTATTCCTGAGTACGTGCAGAATCAGTTGGTTTTGGCCGGATATCCAGAGTGAAGCATGCTGGGATAGATGCAGCACAGCTGCGTCTGACTGGAGATTGATAAAAAAGATTATAGACCTCCTGGTCATGACCTCCAACAAAGGTCATGCAGGTCAAATACATATTCCCTACCTTTATATGACATACAGTCACTGAAGCCTACAACAAGTATTGTCAAATCATTCTTCTTTCATCAAGAATACATATTTGGATTCATGTACCTAACAAAATAATATCCACAGTATGACAACAAGAGACTCTAATTCAAACATGCTCTCTCTCTCTCTCTCTCTCAAGAATGTTATTGTTGAATGCTTCTGGAAAGCTGGTTACCATGGTTTGATTGAATAGTGGCCAAGGACAAGTAATAAAACCATTTGAATGATCTCTATGGGCCCGATTCCGACTTGAGTTAAGCGTGCATAAATGGAATGGAATTCCCTTTTTATACACTTTTCTCACTGTGCATTCTGAGCTAGAACTTTAGTATGAGAATAGCATGCTATTCAGCCACTATTCGTTTTGGATGGTGATCAAATAAATGGTGTGTCTATAGATACTCCGTATTCTGACATTGACTTAATTCCCTAATAATTCCATCCCCTTTATGCGCGAGGAAACGTTTACCTAGCGTTTCTAAGTAGAAAAGCATCTACTTTCATTTTCAGATAGAAATAACACCTTTCTCCATGCGCTGTAATTCACAGATTGATACGAGCTATTGATAAGAGCTAGGTAAATGAGTAATCCATTTGGATGAGGGGATTGTAAATATAAATGACTTGTTTTAGATCTATTTTACCTTACAAATGTGAAACCGGTTATACGGCTGTAAACTGAAGCAAATCAAATCAAATAACTTTTTATTGGTCACATACACATGGTTAGCAGATGCTAATGCGAGTGTAGCGAAATGTTTGTGCTTCTAGTTCAGACCGTGCAGTAATATCTAACAAGTAATCTAACAATTTCACAATGACTACCTTATACAAACAAGTGTAAGGAAATTATTATGTACATGTTTATATGTACATATAAATATATGGATGAGTGATGGCCGAACGGCATAGGCAAGATGCAGTAGATCAAATCAAATCCAATTTTATTTGTCACATACACATGGTTAGCATGTGTTAGTGCGAGTGTAGCGAAATGCTTGTGCTTCTAGTTCCGACAACGCAGTAATAACCAACAAGTAATCTAGCTAACAATTCCAAAACTACTACCTTATAGACACAAGTGTAAGGGGATAAAGAATATGTACATAAAGATATATGAATGAGTGATGGTACAGAGCGGCATGGGCAAGATACAGTAGATGGTATTGAGTGCAGTATATACATATGAGATGAGTATGTAAACAAGGTGGCATAGTTAAAGTGGCTAGTGATACATGTATTACATAAAGATGCAGTAGATGATATAGAGTACAGTATATACATATACATATGAGATGAATAATGTAGGGTATGTAAACATTATATTAGGTAGCATTGTTTAAAGTGGCTAGTGATATATTTTACATCATTTCCCATCATTTCCCATTATTAAAGTGGCTGGAGTTGAGTCAGTGTGTTGGCAGCAGCCACTCGATGTTAGTGGTGGCTGTTTAACAGTCTGATGGCCTTGAGATAGAAGCTGTTTTTCAGTCTCTCGGTCCCAGCTTTGATGCACCTGTACTGACCTTGCCTTCTGGATGATAGCGGGGTGAACAGGCAGTGGTTCGGGTGGTTGTTGTCCTTGATGATCTTTATGGCCTTCCTGTGACATCGGGTGGTGTAAGTGTCCTGGAGGGCAGGTAGTTTGCCCCCGGTGATGCGTTGTGCAGACCTCACTACCCTCTGGACAGCCTTACGGTTGTGGGCGGAGCAGATGCCGTACCAGGTGGTGATACAGCCCGACAGGATGCTCTCGATTGTGCATCTGTAGAAGTTTGTGAGTGCTTTTGGTGACAAGCCGAATTTCTTCAGCCTACTGAGGTTGAAGAGGCGCTGCTGCGCCTTCTTCACGATGCTCTCTGTGTGGGTGGACCAATTCAGTTTGTCTGTGATGTGTACGCCGAGGAACTTAAAACTTACTACCCTCTCCACTACTGTTCCATCGATGTGGATAGGGGGGTGTTCCCTCTGCTGTTTCCTGAAGTCCACAATCATCTCCTTAGTTTTGTTGACGTTGAGTGTGAGGTTATTTTCCTGACACCACACTCCGAGGGCCCTCACCTCCTCCCTGTAGGTCGTCTCGTCGTTGTTGGTAATCAAGCCTACCACTGTTGTGTCGTCCGCAAACTTGATGATTGAGTTGGAGGCGTGCGTGGCAACGCAGTCGTGGGTGAACAGGGAGTACAGGAGAGGGCTCAGAATGCACCCTTGTGGGGCCCCAGTGTTGAGGATCAGCGGGGTGGAGATGTTGTTGCCTACCCTCAGCACCTGGGGGCGGCCCGTCAGAAAGTCCAGTACCCAGTTGCACAGGGCGGGGTCGAGACCCAGGGTCTCGAGCTTGATGACGAGCTTGGAGGGCACTATGGTGTTAAATGCCGAGCTGTAGTCGATGAACAGCATTCTCACATAGGTATTCCTCTTGTCCAGATGGGTTAGGGCAGTGTGCAGTGTGGTTGAGATTGCATCGTCTGTGGACCTATTTGGGCGGTAAGCAAATTGGAGTGGGTCTAGGGTGTCAGGTAGGGTGGAGGTGATATGGTCCTTGACTAGTCTCTCAAAGCACTTCATGATGACGGAAGTGAATGCTACGGGGCAGTAGTCGTTTAGCTCAGTTACCTTAGCTTTCTTGGGAACAGGAACAATGGTGGCCCTCTTGAAGCATGTGGGAACAACAGACTGGGCTATGGATTGATTGAATATATCCGTAAACACACCAGCCAGCTGGTCTGCGCATGCTCTGAGGGCGCGGCTGGGGATGCCGTCTTGGCCTGCAGCCTTGCGAGGGTTGACATGTTTAAATGTTTTCCTCACGTCGGCTGCAGTGAAGGAGAGTCCGCATGTTTTAGTTGTGGGCCGTGTCAGTGGCACTGTGTTGTCCTCAAAGCGGGCAAAAAAGTTATTTAGTCTGCCTGGGAGCAAGACATCCTGGTCCGTGACGGGGCTGGTTTTCTTTTTGTAATCTGTGATTGACTGTAGACCCTGCCACATACCTCTTGTGTCTGAGCCGTTGAATTGAAATTGTACTTTGTCTCTATACTGACCCTTAGCTTGTTTGATTGCCTTGCGGAGGGAATAGCTACACTGTTTGTATTTGGTCATGTTTCCGGTCACCTTGCCCTGATTAAAAGCAGTGGTTCGCGCTTTCAGTTTCACGCGAATGCTGCCATCAATCAACGGTTTCTGGTTTGGGAATGTTTTAATCGTTGCTATGGGAACGACATCTTCAACGCACGTTCTAATGAACTCGCTCACCGAATCAGCGTATTCGTCAATGTTGTTGTCTGACGCAATACGAAACATATCCCAGTCCACGTGATGGAAGCAGTCTTGGAGTGTGGAATCAGGTTGGCCGGACCAGCGTTGAACAGACCTCAGCGTTGGAGCTTCTTGTTTTAGTTTCTGTCTGTAGGCAGGGATCAACAAAATGGAGTCGTGGTCAGCTTTTCCGAAAGGAGAGCGGGGCAGGGCCTTATATGCGTCGCGGAAGTTAGAATAGCAATGATCCAAGGTTTTTCCAGACCTGGTTGCGCAATCGATATGCTGATAAAATTTAGGGAGTCTTGTTTTCAGATTAGCCTTGTTAAAATCCCCAACTACAATGAACGCAGCCTCCGGATATATGGATTCCTGTTTGCAAAGAGTCAAATAAAGTGTGTTCAGAGCCAGTAGATGGTATAGACTACAGTATATACATATGAGATGAGTAATGTAGGATATGTAAACATTATATAAAGTGGCATTGTTTAAGTGACTAGTGATACATTTATTACATCCAATTATTCATTATTAAAGTGGCTAGAGATTGAGTCTGTTGGCAGCAGCCACTCAATGTTAGTGATAGCTATTTAACAGTCTGATGGCCTTGAGATAGATGTTTTTCAGTGCCTCGGTCCCAGCTTTGATTCACCTGTACTGACCTCGCCTTCTTGATGATAGCGGGGTGAACGGGTGGTTGTTGTCCTTGATGATCTTTTTGGCCTTCCTGTGACATCGGGTGCTGTAGGTGTCCTGATCGGGTGCTGTAGGTGTCCTAGATTGTATACAGATGTAGGATCTTAATTTGAGCCAGTCTGCTACAGCAGGAAAATAATCCTGCAAAAAAAGGAAATGTGAATTATTCATTATTATTATGTGGATTAGAATATATTGTTGTAGGGGCTGATACATTTTTTGAAAGTGGAAATTACAAACTTCAGAAGCCTTTTTTAACCTCAAATACACTACAAGTTGTACATTTGCTGAATTGCAAGAAAGTTATTCTGCAACAGGGTGACCAAATTAAGATCCTACACCTGTACGTGCTGCTGATTTAGTTCAAGTGCATCTCTGGGTTCTAACCTCCATGGTCCAACCGTCGTCGGAAATGGCATCATAAACCAAACAGTTAAAGCTGCACACTGAAAAAGAGACTGTCATTCATCAAAAGTCATTCTCATCCATTGTTTAAAAGTCAGATGTGATTGTGTCCTCATTGAAATTCATGAGGTGCCTGTGTGCATGAGAATGCTTTAGTCGTGTTCCTGGAGTAATTTGCCTGAGTGTTATTTCAATGGGATGGAATAGCCTGTCCTCTCCCAATATGATGCTGTACCACTGCGGTGAGACACATCCCACACAGAATTATGATGAGGTGGCCATTTAACACCCATAATTTCACAGTGCTCAGGCAAGCGCAGCACAGCAGAAGGTGGGAAGATTAGCCAAACTATGCCTGTTTCCTTACACCCCGCTAAATCATGTGGTAAAGTATCTTGTGCCTGTGTGCTTGTTTTAGATGTAGTTCTGGTGGAATCAACAGTGACATTTATGCTAATTTAGAGGATTAAATCCAAAGGGTATTCTCAAGGTTAATTATATGATTTGAAACCAATAAATACAGTGAAATCAATTGGTTTCTTTTAAATGGACCAATAATTCATGATCCTATGCCCCCTCTCTACTCTGACACACCACCCTGTTCCATTAAAAGAGAGAAAGAGAGAGAGAGAGAGAGAGAGAGAGAGAGAGAGAGCAGCATATCTATGCGATGGCAGCATAATTGAGGCGCAAGGATTTTTAATCAATTAGAAATGGAGGGCTAATTAAAGGCGGCATTGTGTTTACTGATTCAGAGCCACCGGCTAGGAGAAGAGCAGAGGGGGGAATGTAGCTGCACGCAACAAGCAGCAGGCAGCCGGCAGGGCCCAACACAACCTGCCATGTGTCGGATTCTATTCACCACTACAGTACAGCCGCGTCATTGTCTGAGAGGAAAGTACAGCCCAGCTGACCCACTGTAGCTATAGGGCTGAGACTGACTGGTAATGTCCAAAATGTCCACATGGAGTCTGTTACAGTTTTGAGGAGGTCGTATACGCCTATTATCAAGTGGTGTTAATGAAAGAAAAATGTCAGCAATAAAGTGCTGACCCGATGAAAGCTAGGCAAGAACGATGTTATGAAATGTAAATGAATGTATTTGCCACATACACAATAAAGGCCGTTTTCCTGACAACCTCAAAGTGAAGGTAATTTCATTACCCGCGCCCAAACTCTACATGCCTGACTGGTCCCGGGAAGAAAAAAAATCAATAGACACCATTACCATGGTTTTCAGTTAAGATGTCATGGATATGCCTGGTGTGTGTGCGTGTGTGCGTTCTCGTGCAAGTGCAAACAAACCTCATTTGCCACTGACTAATGAAGATTTAAGAACCTCCTGTTGGTCTTTTAGCAGAGGGTTGTCAGGGGTTGATTACATATTAAAATCAGTATGAGAGCTGAGTTGAGATGAGTTGAGCTGCAACGTCTTGTGTTTCATCCTGTCACTGTGTCGAGGCTCAGGTTGAGGAATGGCACCTCACCTGACCTCGTGACCTCCCAGGTTAACCAGTGGGAGGAGGAGGAGAGCTGAAGGAGTCAGACGAGTCACTGGACTGAATCGTGCCCCTGCAGCCAGACTTTTCCATCTGCTATATGCAGTCTGCTGCCTGCTTCATAATTCAAATGAATGACGGATTATTAAGCACAGGCCAGCCTTTTCTCTGAACACACACACACTGTCCTATCACACGTGTCTTAACCTTGCCCTGAAACCTCTTTCAGTTAGGACACGTAAATCAACATTAGGCCTTCCCTCTTTTATTACACAGATGTTTTCCATCTGGAATACATAGAGCTGCTATTGTTTTGACATTGCTGTCCTATTTGGGATTTTCATCCCATTCTCGCTGGGTCAATAGGCTTATCTAGCTCCTGCTAAGAGGCCTCAGATTTGGCTTTCATTTCGCAACGAGGGCACTTTGCATCTCTCATTTCAGGAACACCAGGAGGCAGTTTTTCCCACTCCTCCTGGTGCTGAGAGCCATCGTGTCCCACTGTGATCTATAGATCAGCACAAACCGCCCTGATGGACTGCATAACCAATGGTAAAACCTGGCTAAATCTACAGTACTATCTGGGTCTCTCTCTGCACAGAGTAGCCTCTCCGATCAAATAATAAATACTTGCCAATGCCCCACTGTCCGGTTGAGTTTTGCTAATGAAAGACTTGACTGTATGTGTTCGGTAAAGGCATACAATGACCAAGGCTGGGAAGTTTGGGGGGTTTTCAGTAGTGCTGTATCTGTTCCTCAAGTAATTAAGTTACAGTATGTCAAATGTGTCACTGTGCCATTGAAGCAAATAAATTAGCTTATGTTTACAGTGTGTGTGGTGTTATGGCAGGTTCCACTCAGCCCAAATGAAGATCTCTACATCTCTGATATTTGTTAGTGGTGTTAATATCTTGAAGGCATCTCCTCATTATGGAAGACGCTGCAATTACACACTCTAATGCACAGGTGTATACAAACAACAGTTACTGTATATGAGGTATGGTTGAAGCATAGATACAGTTGAAGTCGGAAGTTTACATACTTAGGTTGGAGTCATTAAAACTCATTTTTCAACCACTCCACAAATGTCTTGTTAAAAAACTATACTTTTGGCAAGTCGGTTAAGACATCTACTTTGTGCATGACACAAGTATTTTTCCAACAATTGTTTACCGACAAATTATTTCACTTATAATTCACTGTATCACAATTCCAAATTGGTCACAAGTTTACATACACTAAGTTGACTGTGCCTTTAAACAGCTTGGAAAATTCCATAAAATGATGTCATGGCTTTAGAAGATTCTGATAGGCTAATTGACATCATTTGAGTCAATTGGAGGTGTACCTGTTTGAAGGCCTACCTTCAAACTCAGTGCCTCTTTGCATGGGAAAATCTAAAGAAATCAGCCAAGACCTCAGAAAAAAAATTGTAGACCTCCACAAGTCTGATTCATCATTGGGAGCAATTTCCAAATGCTGAAGGTACCACGTTTATCTGTACAAACAATAGTACGCAAGTATAAACACCATGGGACCACGCAGCCGTCACATCGCTCAGGAAGGAGACTCATTCTGTCTCCTAGAGATGAACGTACTTTGTTGCGAAAAGTGCAAATCAATCCCAGAACAACAGCAAAGGACCTTGTGAAGATGCTGGAGGAAACAGGTACAAAAGTATCTATATCCACAGTAAAACGAGTCCTATATCGACATAACCTGAAAGGCCGCTCAAAAAGGAAGAAGCCACTGCTCCAAAACCACCATAAAAAAACAGACTATGGTTTGCAACTGCACATGGGGACAAAGATCGTACTTTTTGGAGAAATATCCTCTGGTCTGATGAAACAAAAATATAATTGTTTGGCCATAATGACCATTGTTATGTTTAGAGGAAAAAGGGGGATGTTTGCAAGCCGAAGAACACCATCCCAAACATGAAGCATGGGGGTTGCGGCATCATGTTCCGGGGGTGCTTTGCTGCAAGAGGGACTGGTGCACAAAATAGATGGTGTCATAGGCCTCCCGGGTGGCGCAGTGGTTAAGGGCGCTGTACTGCAGTGCCAGCTGTGCCACCAGAGACTCTGGGTTCGTAACCGGCCGTGACCGGGAGGTCCGTGGGGCGACGCACAATTGGCCTAGCGTCGTCCGGGTTAGGGAGGGTTTGGCCGGTAGGGATATCCTTGTCTCATCGCGCACCAGCGACTCCTGTGGCGGGGGCCTGTCGCAGTGCGCGCTAACCAAGGTTGCCAGGTGCACGGTGTTTCCTCCGACACATTGGTGCGGCTGGCTTCCGGGTTGGATGCGCGCTGTGTTATCGGAGGACGCATTACTTTCAACCTTCGTCTCTCCCGAGCCCGTACGGGAGTTGTAGCGATGAGACAAGATAGTAGCTACTTACAATTGGATACCACGAAATCGGGGAGAAAAAAGGGTCAAATTCAAACAAACTAAAAAAATAGATGGCTTCATGAGGAAGGAAAATTATGTGGATATATTGAAGCAACAACTCAAGACATCAGTCAGGAAGTTAAAGCTTGGTCGCAAATGGGTCTTCCAAATGGACAACGACCCCAAGCATACTTCCAAAGTTGTGGCAAAATGGCTTAAGGACAACAAAGTCAAGGTATTGGAGTGGCCATCCCAAAGCCCTGACCTCAGTCCCATAGAAATGTGTGGGCAGAACTGAAAAAGCGTGCAATAGCAAGGAGGCCTACAAACAGATACTAGCACTAAGACCGCGCTCAGTCAGCTGTATAAGGAAATAAGCAAACAGGAAACCACTCACCCAGAGGCGGCGCTCCTAGTGGCCGGAGACTTTAATGCAGGGGGACTTAAATCAGTTCTACCAAATCTCTATCAACATGTTAAATGTGCAACAAGAGGGAAAAAAATCTAGATCACCTGTACTCCACACACAGAGACGCGTACAAAGCTCTCCCTCGCCCTCCATTTGGTAAATCCGACCACAACTCTATCCTCCTGATTCCTGCTTACAAGCAAAAATGAAAGCAGGAAGCACCAGTGACTCGGTCTATAAAAAAAATGGTCAGATGAAGAAGATGCTAAACTACAAGATTGCTTTGCAATCACAGACTGGAACATGTTCCGGGATTCTTCCGATGACATTGAGGAATCCACCACATCCGTCACTGGCTTTATCAATAAGTGCATTGAGGACGTCGTCCCTACAGTGAATGTACGTACATACCCCAACCAGAAGCCATGGATTACAGGCAACATTCGCACTGAGCTAAAGGGTAGAGCTGCCGCTTTCAAGGTACGGGACTCTAACCCGGAAGCTTACAAGAAATCCCGCTATGCCCTGCGACGAACCATCAAACAGGCAAAGCGTCAATACAGGGCTAAGATTGAATCATACTACACCGGCTCCGACGCTCGTCGGATGTGGCAGGGCTTGCAAACTATTACAGACTACAAAGGGAAGCAAAGCCACGAGCTGTCCAATGACACGAGCCTACCAGACGAGCTAAATCACTTCTATGCTCGCTTTGAGACAAGCAACACTGAGGCATGCATGAGAGCATCAGCTGTTCCGGACGACTGTGATCACGCTCTCCGTAGCCGACGTGAGTAAGACCTTTAAACAGGTCAACATACACAAGGCTGCGGGGCCAGACGGATTACCAGGACGTGTACTCCGGGCATGTGCTGACCAACTGGCAGGTGTCTTCACTGACATTTTCAACATGTCCCTGATTAAGTCTGTAATACCAACATGCTTCAAGCAGACCACCATAGTCCCTGTGCCCAAGAACACAAAGGCAACCTGCCTAAATGACTACAGACCCGTAGCACTCACATCTGTGGCCATGAAGTGCTTTGAAAGGCTGGTAATGGCTCACATCAACACCATTATCCCAGAAAAGGACAAAAGGAACACCTATGTGAGAATGCTGTTCATTGACTACAGCTCAGCGTTCAACACCATAGTACCCTAAAAGCTCATCACTAAGCTAAGGATCCTGGGACTAAAGACCTCCCTCTGCAACTGGATCCTGGACTTCCTGACAGGCCGCCCCCAGGTGGTGAGGGTAGGTAGCAATACATCTGCCACGCTGATCCTCAACACTGGAGCTCCCCAGGGGTGCGTGCTCAGTCCCCTCCTGTACTCCTTGTTCACCCACGACTGAATGGCCAGGCACGACTCCAACACCATCATTAAGTTTGCTGACGACACAACAGTGGTAGGCCTGATCACCGACAACAACGAGACAGCCTATAGGGAGGAGGTCAGAGACCTGGCCGGGTGGTGCCAGAATAACAACCTATCCCTCAACATAACCAAGACTAAGGAGATGATTGTGGACTACAGGAAAAGGAGCACCGAGCACGTCCCCATTCTCATCAACGGGGCTGTAGTGGAGCAGTTTGAGAGCTTCAAATTCCTTGGTGTCCACATCAACAACAAACTAGATTGGTCCACACACACCAAGACAGTCGTGAAGAGGGCACGACAAAGCCTATTCCCCCTCAGGAAACTAAAAAGATTTGGCATGGGTCCTGAGATCCTCAAAAGGTTCTTCAGCTGCAACATCGAGAGCATCCTGACTGGTTGCATCACTGCCTGGTACGGCAATTGCTCGGCCTCCGACCGAAAGGCACTTCAGAGGGTAGTGTGTACGGCCCAGTACATCACTGGGGCTAAGCAAGGGTCAAAGACCCCAGCCACCCCAGTCATAGACTGTTCTCTCTACTACCGCATGGCAATGGGTACCGGAGTGCCAAGTCTAGGACAAAAAGGCTTCTCAACAGTTTTTACCCCCAAGCCATAAGACTCCTGAACTGGTAACCAATGGTTACCCCCCCCCCCCTATTTTACGCTGCTGCTACTCTCTGTTTATCTTATATGCATAGTCACTTTAACTATACATTAATGTACATACTACCTCAATTGGCTCGACCAACCAGTGCTCCCGCACATTTGCTAACCGGGCTATCTGCATTGTGTCCCATCACCCGCCAACCCCTCTTTTTACGCTTCTGCTACTCTCTGTTCATCATATATGCACAGTCACTTTAACGATACCTACATGTACATACTACTTCAATAAGCATGACTAACAGGTGTCTGTATATAGCCTTGCTAATCGTTTTTCAAATGTCTTTCTACTGTTGTTTTATTTCTTTACTTACCTACACACACACACACACCTTTTTTTGGCACCATTGGTTAGAGCCAGTAAGTAAGCATTTCACTGTAAGGTTTACACCTGTTGTATTCGGCGCACGTGACAAATAAACTTTGATTTGATTTGAACCCTCTAGTCTAAATCAATACAACAGGTTATTTGAGGTTCACATACACCTGCAGTGAAGGATAAACTCAAGACACATCCCACAATGGAAAGGGAAGAACAGCCTGGTTTCATAGACTAGACGTAACATAGTACATGTAAATCCGGAACTCTCAAATTAGTATGATATGTTACGTTTGGTATGGTTACAGAAGACAGACAGTTACTTAAAGCAAAAATTAAAGTAGGGTGCTTGGTCAAGGTAAATGGGTAGGGGTATAATGCGAATGTCTAGCAACCCAAAGGTTGCGAGATCAAATCTCATCCCAGACAACTTTATCATTTTATCTAATTAGCAACTTTTCAACTACTTACTACTTTTTAGCTACTTCGCAACTCCTTAACATGCTAGCTAACACTAACCTTAACCCTTTTAGCTAACCCTTCCCCTAACCTTAAGCTTTTTAGCAAACCCTTCCCTAACACTAACTCTAACCTTAACCCAACTCCTAAACTTAACCCTAACCTCTAGCCTAGATAACATTAGCTAACGTTAGCTAACGTTAGCCACCTAGCTAGAATTCATAACATACACTATGTTTTACAAAACTTACATATTGTAAGTTTTGCAAATTCGTAACACATAATACGAATTGTAATTCGTAACATATCATACGAAATGGGTGATGGGACATTATAAATGAATACATACCATACGAAACGTAACATGTCATACTGAATGGAGTGTCGGATTAAAGTACAGAGTAATAAAAAATGCTCTGAGGAGGGAGAGAGAGAAATTGAGAAAATGAGAGAGAGAGAGACAATGCCAGAGAGCTAACCAGTGTGACTTATCTCCAGACAACAAAAGCCTCTTTTAAAAACAGCTTGTAAATTCTGGCCGTGGAGAAGCCTACAGAAACTGATGAACCAGAGGAAAGTATCGTCTAACCCAGGGGCGCAGGAAAACACACACAACTGGTAGCCTCTGCGTGTGAAAAACAGAAACCAAAACAAACTCTCAGAAGCGCACATACACAAGGCTAAGCAGGCTAAATTTTCCCTGACATTGTGAGAGTACGTGAGAACATTTGTTCTCTGCTGAATTTAAGGGTGGTGGTGCCACTCCATGAAGAGAGAGTCATAATTGTTTTCTTTGAGACAGGCAGAGTGCTCACAGTTCACAGCTCTATACTCCACATTTAACTCACTAATAAAACACCTGGCTGCCAGGAAATAACCCTCTAGGCTGGGATACTCTGTTGGTACTGGATTATCTGATAAAGCCAAACTGTGTTGAATTGGGACTACAGCTCTTTACTGTCTCTTTACGTACAACCACTCAAAACTGTTTACCTACACCTCCACAAGTCTGGTTTAATTCTGTGGGTAGATTTTAGGTGAAGTTCTGCCTGTAAATATAAAACTAGCCAGTGAAATGAGAGAGAGGGCTCTTAAATTAAACGTGCACTGTGCTAAACAGTCATGGGGATTATTTAGCTGACGCTATTAAAGCAAGAGCAAAGTAATATTCCGCCTTCAAAGACTCTCACAGGGGGTATCAAGTCACCATCAAGCAGACGGCTTTTAGATTTAGCAGGGAACAATAAAACAAGCAGCAGTGACCTTCAATTTGAACTGAGTCCTTGCCGCTTGCGAAGTCAAACTGACTTCAAAATCAGCCGTACTGGTTGTCTTTTATTGGGTAGAACCATTAGCAACGTTACGGTTTGTGGACTTGTTCATTGTTCCATCTTTGTTAATGATTTAAAAAATCCCACGTGAGCTCAATCTAGATATTCCAGAGAAGCCTGGGTCTGCTCTTCCTATACTCTGTATCGCAGGAGGCGAGTACGGCTCATAACAATATCTGGAACTGTGCAAATAGAATGGCATCAACTACATGGAAACCATGTTTTTATTCCGGTGGAGATCTTCGTGGGCTATACTCAGCCTTGTCTCAGGGTAGTAAGTTGGTGGTCTGTTGATATCCCTCTAGTAGTGTGGGGGCTGTGCTTTGGCAAAGTGGGTGGGGTTATATGCTGCCTGGTTCGCCTTGTTTGGGGGTATCGTCGGACGGGCCACAGTGTCCCCCGACCCACCCCTGACTCAGTCTCCAGTATCTATGATGCAATAGTCTATGTGCAGGGGGGCTAGGGTCAGTCTGTTATAGCTGGAATAATTTTCCTGTCTTATCGGTTGTCCTGTGTGAATTTAAGTATGCTCTCTCTAATTCTCTATCCCTCCCTTCCCGGAGGTCCTCAGCCCTAGCATCATGCCTCAGGACTACCTGGCCGGATGACTCTTGGCCTGATGACTCCTGGTTCTCCCCCTGGTCGTGCTGCTGCTCCAGTTTCAACTATTCTGCCTGCGGCTAGGGAACCCTGACCTGTTTACCGGACGTGCTACCTTGTCCCGGACTTGCTGTTTTCGACTCTCTCTCTCTCTCTAAAGCACCTGCTGTCTCGATCTCTGAATGATCGGCTATGAAAAGCCAACTGACATTTACTCCTGAGGTACTAACCTGTACCCTCTACAACCACGGGTTATTATTTGACCCTGCTGGTCATCTATGAATGTTTGAACATCTTGAAGAACAATCTGGCATTAAATGGCCATGTACTCTTATAATCTCCACCCGGCACAGCCAGAAGAGGACTGGCCACCCCTCAGAGCCTGGTTCCTCTCTAGGTTTCTTCCTAGGTTCCTGCCTTTCTAGGGAATATTTCCTAGCCACAGTGCTTCTACATCTACATTGCTTGCCATTTGGATTTTAAGCTGGGTTTCTGTATAGCACTTTGAGACATCTGTTGATGTAAAAAGGGCTTCAAAATGTTTTTGATTTGATACCATTGCACCTATTCCGCTCCAGCCATTACCACGAGCCCGTCCTCCTTAATTAAGGTGCCACTACCCTCCTGTGCTCTGTATACCAGCTACGTGGCCATGGCAACATTTCAATTTAGTGGGCCTATTGATTTTACCATTAGAGATCGTATTATTCACAGAGCAAAATGTTGCTCGTCATCTTCTGTCCCAAAGTCCTAGCTTGGTAGGGCAGTAACATGCTCTCCATTATGAGTAGGTATCAGCCTGGCACGTTTTTGCAAAAAGGGCTAATGTCACAGTAGCTGATGTTTTTCTCAATACATTCCAGTCAATACGAAAAGTTGAGTGTCACAGGGTTGATGTTTATCTCAGTACATTGCAGTCAATGGGAAAAGATGAATGTCACAGGGTTGACATTTATCTCAGTACATTGCAGTCAATGGGAAAGATGAGTGTCACAGGGTTGACATTTTTCTCATGCATGTCTCTCTCTCACTCCTCTTTATCCCCCCTCATTCTCTTCTCTCCATCCCCATTCTTTCACTCTCCCCCTCCTCCCCACCTCATCTCTCTCCCTCCTACTTTTCCTCCCTCCCCTCCTCTCATCTCTCTCTCCCTGTCCCTCTTTCACCCTCTTTCTATCCTTCTGCCTCATTCTCCCCCTTCTCTTTCTCCCTCCTCCCCCTCCATTCTCTTTCCCTCCTTATTTCCTGCCTCCCCTTCCTCTCCTCTCGTCCGTCCGTGTGTGTGTGTCCGTGTGTGTCCGTGTGTGTTTGTCAGTTACACATTCATGTCAGTACATACAAAAATAAGGTCACATGGGGGAGAGGCGTTGTGCCGTGAGGTGTTGCATTATTTGTTTTTTGAAACAAGGTTTGCTGTCAAAAAAGCAGAGCATCTCTTTATCACAGACCGACTTCTCCACATTATTACAACCATTGAATCAATATGTTCTGACCATGACAGTTTACAATCTAAAGTAACACCAAGTAATTTAGTCTCCTTAACGAAGCTGACCCTCAACACAGGGCATTCCTATAAGGTCACAATTGGTTGTGTGCAAGGATGGTTAGCTAGCTTAATCGCAGTCAACGGGCCATGTGAGGGCTGTAGGTAATGCTTTTCTATGGGACCAAGTTCTCACTGTGAAGAGTTCATTTTACATGGTTAGATATAGGCTTGCCTTCATCTTGAGCGCCCGGATGGATATCTTCCTTTATCGGCGCTGTGGTACAGCGGTAGTAACAAACATGGTCATCATGTTGTTATATAAAATGTACATGAAATACATTAAATGAGACTACGAATTTGAATTAATTACAACTTCTTTCAAATGTAAACGTGCAACATTGCATCAACATCGCTGAAGAAAAAAAGTGGTTGCATAATTGTCTATGCAAAAAGGGCACTGTAAACCATTGTACATGGGCTTTGAATAAAAAAGAACAATAATACAAAAATCAGATGCATGTTTTCTGGAGAACAAAGGAGAGTTGAACAAAAATAACAATCTGAACGCACAGAACCTCACTGTGGGCCGTGCAATATTCATGGATAAGTCACTCTGGGGCTTAATGAGAGAAATTTCACTTTCTGTCTCCTACCAATGCTTTGAACTTTAGCACAACATTGTGTGAGAGCAACTCTGAGACACTGGTGCAGGTGTTCATTGGTGATTCTGGTGCGGTATTTGTATTTAATAAAGTTTAATTGTGGAGAAGGCTGATTCACAGCTGTGTGTGAAGCCAAACATGGTCAGGATGTATAATGTCAGTTTCTTGAGAACAGGGACATCAGCTGCAGGCACCATATTTTCCCCAGAAAGTAACAGGGTCACAAATCACCAGCCTGCTCCTTCAAAGCCACCTTTTCTTGCAGCTCAATCAACTCCATCTGCAGTGATGCAACATCTCCCCATCTGAAGATCTGTTTTGCTTCGTCTGACAACTTTGTCACATTCGTGACCATGAAGGGGTTCTGGATGAGCAGCAGCAGTTCACTTCCAACAGTGAAGTCATCAAAGAGAGCTTTGAAGTTATCCATCAGCTTCTGGATGAAATCAACATGGTTGAGAACATCTTTATCTCCCTGCGTTTGCACCAGAAGATTGGGGAAGTGGACAAGTTCTCCCTGGAGAACATTCTCAAAAAGCTCAAATTTCTACTGGAAAGCCCAGACTGCTGTTATCATATCCCACACTGTGTTGTCCCATCCCTGCAGCTTAACATTCAGTTGATTAAGATGTATTGTCTGTCAAAAATGCAACTGTTTCCATCTTCTCATCATCTTCCAAAAACTCAAGAGAACTGAGTTGCCTTAAGCTTTAATTTCCTCCTGAATGGTCCAAAAGTGTTCCAAAACCCTGCCTTTGCAGAGCCCTCTGACATTGTTGTGTAGTGGTAAGTCATCAAAACTGGCATTGGCCTCTGTCAGAATGCCTCGTAAGCAGGCGGTGTTGTAGGGATGATGTTGCTCTCAAAAAGTAGCTAACTTTCATCATAGTTGTCATGACCTCAGAATACTCTTTTCCCAGACTGGCACACAGGACAGATTGATGGATGCAGTGATTTGATGTCAGGTCAGGGTGGTCCTCTTTCAAACGTGCAACCAGTCCCCTACCTCTTCCTATCATGGCTGGAGCTCCAGCTGTCGTGATGGAGACCACAGACTTCAGATCTATCCCCCTTTTTGTCAGCATCCCTTTGATGGCCTCATGGATATCCTCTCCTCGCTTCTAGATTTGTTAAACCCAGCAGCTTAAGAATTCCTTTGTTTCATTATAAAATCAAACAAACACCAGAAGATGGGCATTGTCAGTGTTATCTGTTGATTCATACAAAGCTAATGAAATGCATGGTGCATTCTGAATGGCCTCATCAAGTTGTGAAGTTAAATCTTCAGCTAATATTTCGGTTCTCCTCATTGCTGTGAATGTGACAGTGGGATCTGTTTGATCTTTTCTCCAAGCTCATCTTTTTGTTTACCTTGAAGCAAGATGTCAGCAACTTCACACATACATTCTTGTACCATCTCAGTGTCTGAAAAAGTTTTTTTGTGTTTTCCCAAAACCTAAGCTAGCCTCAGTGAACACTCCATTGCATGTTGCTGGGCTGTCAGGGAATTGACAAGGACTTTGGGATTTCAGTTGGTTAATCTTGTTTGTTCTCACTCCCGTGTTCAGGAGATGTATCTGATCGGATTTACTATGCCTGGTGTTATAATGGCACTTAACATTGGCATTTTTCACGAGAGATAAGGAACTCACTGTATATCAGGTACATTGGTTTTGTGCTAGTTGCGGGGAGAATTAATAAATACTGTTCCGTCCACTCGTCTTTGAATATACGTTTTTTTTTTTTACAAAGATACTGGTAACTAAGCTCTTCTATCTGTGATATTTACAGTTGAACCGCGGTCAAATATTTCTGTTTCTTTCTGCCTACTTATCCCAAGGTTCCACAGAGGATATTTAGATTCATGTGATCGGGTAAAACGCAGCCTCTTTGCATATAATCTTGCGTTTGGATAAGACGGGGCACTAGTAGAGGTGGCCATTGCTTCAAGAGAAGAGAGTGAGAAAGAGAGTTTGCTGAGTCAAAGAGGCCGCTGCACCCAGTTGATTTCAAAAAAAAATCATGTATTAACTTTTATATAAAAAAATGCAATGTTGTCCAGTCCGGATTGACCCTTCTCTGGGTCCGGGTCCGGAACGCAGTCCGCCAGTTAAGTTTGGCTGCCATATGTGAATTTTGTTTCTAGCCTCAAACGTTCTGCCAATGTCACTGAAAAGCCCATTAAGTCTAGGTCAAGTTTCAAGTGAGGCCCACCTTTCTGCCATGTAGTAAGGGGAGGGGCACATTAGTGAATTGTTCATTGGACGGCCTAACCCAAGCTTCATATCCACTCCCTGCCCAACCCTAACTGTAACCCCAACCATAACTAGTTTCATATCCACTCCCTGCCCAACCCTAACTGTAACACCAACCATAACTAGCTTCATGTCCACTCCCTGCCCAACCCCAACCATAACTAGCTTCATGTCCACCCCCAACCATAACTGTAACACCAACCGTAACTAGCTTCATGTCCACTCCCTGCCCAACCCCAACCATAACTAGCTTCATGTCCACTCCCTGCCCAACCCCAACCCTAACTGTAACCCCAACCGTAACTAGCTTCATGTCCACTCCCTGCCCAACCCCAACCATAACTAGCTTCATGTCCACTCCCTGCCCAACCCCAACCATAACTAGCTTCATGTCCACTCCCTGCCCAACCCCAACCGTAACTAGCTTCATGTCCACTCCCTGCCCAACCCCAACCATAACTAGCTTCATGTCCACTCCCTGCCCAACCCCAACCCTAACTGTAACCCCAACCGTAACTAGCTTCATGTCCACTCCCTGCCCAATCCCAACCGTAACTAGCTTCATGTCCACTCCCTGCCCAACCCCAACCATAACTAGCTTCATGTCCACTCCCTGCCCAACCCCAACCCTAACTGTAACCCCAACCGTAACTAGCTTCATGTCCACTCCCTGCCCAACCCCAACCATAACTAGCTTCATGTCCACTCCCTGCCCAACCCCAACCATAACTAGCTTCATGTCCACTCCCTGCCCAACCCCAACCGTAACTAGCTTCATGTCCACTCCCTGCCCAACCCCAACCATAACTAGCTTCATGTCCACTCCCTGCCCAACCCCAACCCTAACTGTAACCCCAACCGTAACTAGCTTCATGTCCACTCCCTGCCCAATCCCAACCGTAACTAGCTTCATGTCCACTCCCTGCCCAACCCCAACCATAACTAGCTTCATGTCCACTCCCTGCCCAACCCCAACCCTAACTGTAACCCCAACCGTAACTAGCTTCATGTCCACTCCCTGCCCAACCCCAACCATAACTAGCTTCATGTCCACTCCCTGCCCAACCCCAACCATAACTAGCTTCATGTCCACTCCCTGCCCAACCCCAACCATAACTAGCTTCATGTCCACTCCCTGCCCAACCCCAACCATAACTAGCTTCATGTCCACTCCCTGCCCAACCCCAACCCTAACTGTAACCCCAACCGTAACTAGCTTCATGTCCACTCCCTGCCCAATCCCAACCGTAACTAGCTTCATGTCCACTCCCTGCCCAACCCCAACCATAACTAGCTTCATGTCCACTCCCTGCCCAACCCCAACCCTAACTGTAACCCCAACTAGCTTCATGTCCACTCCCTGCCCAATCCCAACCGTAACTAGCTTCATGTCCACTCCCTGCCCAACCCCAACCATAACTAGCTTCATGTCCACTCCCTGCCCAACCCCAACCCTAACTGTAACCCCAACCGTAACTAGCTTCATGTCCACTCCCTGCCCAACCCCAACCATAACTAGCTTCATGTCCACTCCCTGCCCAACCCCAACCATAACTAGCTTCATGTCCACTCCCTGCCCAACCCCAACCATAACTAGCTTCATGTCCACTCCCTGCCCAACCCCAACCATAACTAGCTTCATGTCCACTCCCTGCCCAACCCCAACCCTAACTGTAACCCCAACCGTAACTAGCTTCATGTCCACTCCCTGCCCAATCCCAACCGTAACTAGCTTCATGTCCACTCCCTGCCCAACCCCAACCATAACTAGCTTCATGTCCACTCCCTGCCCAACCCCAACCCTAACTGTAACCCCAACCGTAACTAGCTTCATGTCCACTCCCTGCCCAACCCCAACCGTAACTAGCTTCATGTCCACTCCCTGCCCAACCCTAACTGTAACACCAACCATAACTAGCTTCATGTCCACTCCCTGCCCAACCCTAACTGTAACACCAACCATAACTAGCTTCATGTCCACATCCCGGCTCAACCCTAACTCCAAGAGACAAGATGAGGGCTATGGTTGAGCTGGGATCTGGATATGAAGCTAGGGTAAGGGTTAGGTTTAGGGTTGAGTTTAGAGTTTGTCTGCCTGCCTGCGTGTTTATGTATGTCTGCCTGTCTGTGTCTTTAACCAAAATTCACCCACTGCAGCTCTGTCACCAACTTTCTTGCCTTGAATGCAATGTATTGACTTATATGCCAATATCCTTGATGCATATCTATGCGTTAATATCCTCTCTGTGGAGGGGGGAAGTGGAGGGAGGTGGAAGTGGGAGATAGAGGGGGAAAATAGAAGAGTAGGGTGTCATGTATGTGATGCCTTTCTCTGTGTCCATATTGTGATACTATTCTTCCCCCATTGACTGCAATTTATTGACATACGCTTCAACCCTGTGACACATCTTTTCCTATAAACTACATGTATTGGCATAAGATTCAATTGGTTGAAGCTTGTATTTTCCCATTGACTGCTATGTATTGGCATAAATGTCAACCCTATGACACTCATCTTTTCCCATTGACTGCAATGTATTCAGAGAATCAGATGCAATGACATCTGTTTTTAGCAACAACAAAAAAACGTGCCAGGACGACGTTTTCAGGCTAATAATGGTCGGATCAGCCTATTTGGGCCCAACAACAATTATAATATATGCCATTTAGCAGACACTTTCATCCAGACTGAGTCTTAGTGGCATCATTAGAGTAGAAGCAGTGTGTACGCCGTATATCCACTTATTTTTCAGTGGGCATTGCGTATACTCACTTCTTAATCCCCACGATGTGTATCAAAGTAGTGTACGGGAGACATGCCGTATCAATTAATAAAGCTGATGGAACAGATCAGAATGTTTAGATTCAAATGTTAAACTATTATTTCTTCACATCATAGGCGCAGCAATGTGCACACGGTGGTAAGCCTACGCAAATGTATTTTTGGGGGGGATATTATCAATGTACTAGGACAGAGCCAAGAAAAAAACACAATACTGTCTGGTGGTCTTTGTGCACTTTAACCAGCCTAGATGGGGGTCATAAAAGCATAAGGACATGCTACAGACATGACTAAGTATTGTTTCTTAATGTTCATTCCTCACCCTTAATTTTTTTAAATACATGTTCATCTCAGCGATGTGTATTATGATTTTGGCTTGTGAGATATTTACAAATTCCTTGTAAATAACCAGACTTGACAAATGAACAGCACTCAAACCACTCGGCCCTCTTCTGAGAAAAATAAATAACTTCCCTCACATCCTTTGCAACATCAGGGCCTTATGGGGCTCCACTAAGAGCCTTGTTTTGATTCGCAGATGAAATACAGATAATTGCCAAAATAAAAGGAAACACCAACATAGTGTCTTAATATGGTGTAGGGCCACTGCGAGCCAGAACAACATCAGTGCACCTTCACATAGATTCTACAAGTGTCTGGATCTATTTTGAGGGATGGAACACCATTCTGCCACAATAACTTCCATAATTTGGTGTTTTGTTGGTGGAAAACGCTGTCTTCGCTCCGGAATCTCCCATAAGTGTTCAATTGGGTTGAGATTTGGTGACTGAGATGGCCATGGCATATGGTTTACATTTTTCCCTTGCTTACCAAACCAATGCCCCCCACCTACTAGTGCCCTGTAGATGGGGGCATTGCCAAGGTAACCAAAAATAATGGTCTGCCCAGCATTGTTATAGATGACCCTAAGCATAATTGCTTAACTCAAGAACCACACCTGAGTGGAAGCGCATGCTTTCAATATACTTTGTATCTCATTAACATAAGTATTTCCATTATTACCTACATCAACCCCCCACTGACCTTTACCTGCCAATCAATATAATGAGCACTCCTTTCAGAGAACCCAAGGAAGAAAGGTGTCTGCACATTGGTTCAAAACCCATTGAATGTCAACTTCACTAGTATATTATATTTTCAATTGAGTCACTGTTCCAGTAGGTCTACATACAAATCACTGTCAGCTGTGCTGCTAGATAAAAAAAATTTTTTTTACTTAGTCAACTTGCAGTTTAAATTTCTCACACACCTCTGCAAGTTGATTGACGAGTCCACATGTAAAGACTATACAGTGCTCTACAGAGTAATTAATGGTGTGCATAGCCACGGTCAGTGTGGATGGCTGATTGAGCAACATGCTGATCAGATGACACATTGATTTAGAGCTCAGCTCCTCTACCAGAGGCTCTGAACAGCCATCTACCCATTAGCCAATATCTCTTGCATGGGGATTGGTTCTCCCACTCCCATCCCAAGACCTTAGTGGTCATACTGGGGCCCAATGAGACTAAGAACCATACATCATGTAGCCTAGCTGTCTCTAATAAGAAAATATTTCCTTATAAGAAATCAGACAGGTCAGACTATTTTCAGTGAATAGCTTAACTAATGAGCAGACCAATGTGTTGCTCCCCGACTGTTTCTAATAGTTAAGCCCAGTAAGACCAAAGGAAAGTAGGAACTTAGTGAGGCTGGTCAGTTCTAGGGGACAAAGTGTAAACACACCAAATTCTTGAGCATCAACACAAAAGGTTGAACAAAATTCATTAAAATAGCATTAAGTGAGTGACCAGCTTAGATTCACAGGAGAAAAAGGTGGAGCTGGCTGGGGCACTGGCGCTATGAAAGGTCTATAATGACAGGAAGCTTCATGGATTGAAGTTCATTACCAGTGAACAGCAGGGGGAAGAGCTCAGTTACTGACACTACTTATACAGAATGGAAACGTACGCAGATGTTTACATGTCCTACAGACAACGCATTTCTATAGCCTATAACATTTAACAATAAAGATGAATACACCAAACAATTTACTCTAATGGGCCAAGTATCACATGCAGTTTAACAGTGGTTGTTCGAAGACTTGAGGCAAATTTGAGATGGCTTGTGAGGAATGAAATGGTCTCGATTCCCCCTTGTGGCTGACAAAGGCGCGCTGCAGGTCTAGGCATTGGCATAAATGGCCATCAACTACAGTAATTAATGTGCTCAAATTAAATGTATACATTTTCACTGGAGCAAACAATAAGGGGTCCATCACCATGTCAATATACACAAGGTTGTACAAACTGTATCCTATACCAGGTGTCAATGTCAACAGTGCATTTATTATTATAATCAGGTCAAGTATTCATATTTCCCATTACAATGAAAGGCCATTCATCTGAACTCTGATTTATATACAGTTCTTTGGGATGTATAAGAGTTACTTCTCTTGGGAAGTGCAGCTCATTCCACTAAGGCACAGTACAGGTGACAGTCCACCAATGGACTGGGCTCTGGTCTAATGCTGACCCCTTCCTTTAGGCCAGGGCAGGGAAGTCCTCTGGGTCATCAGGGTTTGGTGCCTGTCCCTGCTGGACCTGAGCCTGGGGAGAATCAGAGTCAACTTAGTGGGATGCCCTTTATCAAGACATGATAAAAGAACAAAGCCCAGCAGGCAATTGTAGTGCAATTCACAAATGCATGAGGCACCAGGGATTAAAGAAAACACTTTGCTGCCCTCTACTGTGGTTTGAAACCCCTTCATGTACAACCAAAATGACCCAGTCAACCCAGACAAACCTTTTCAGGAGGCTTCTGAGGAGAAACGGTCTCTGGCCGAGTGGCTGGGCCACCTCGTCCACCCCCCCCTCTTCCTCTGGTCCCCCGTGAGGGTCGTCCCAGGCTGCCAAAGTCAATCTTCAGCTTGGCTGTGATGTCATTGGCAGGGCGACGGAGAGATGCAGCATCATCCTCCTCAAACTCAACCTGCTCCTGCTGAGTCAGAACCCAGGCAGCACAGACGAACACTTAGAGAAATCAGTACTGTGACTAGGGTTGTAAAACCACCAGTAATTTAACAAAGTTACTGGAATTTTGGTAATTGAATAAGTAATCTATGGTAACTTGTCATTTGTATTCATATTCAAAAAAAGATAAACCCATGTCCATAAGTTTCTAGTGGATTCATTTTCAAGCAGGTCTACCACCATTACAAGTGCCACCAATTTGGCATCAAAACATTTTACAACAAAGACATTGAAGTATAAAAATATCATTCAATATTGCATGCCAAAACCCTCATATTATACAAACAGTATTCACTTATATCGGTTATACAGCATTGTCATTTTATTTAAAAAAATATATATTCAAGTTCCCAAAATACTGGTAGTATTTACAGGTAATGCACTCTCCCTTTTGCAACCTTAATTGTGATTCAATGAGAGGTACCAAACAGCAGCCTGTATTTGCAGCATTTTACCAGGATTCCTCACCTCAACCTGTTTCTTGGACTTGTGGATGACCACTGAGTCAGAGGGTACAATGGTATCAGCCTTGCGCAGGTTGAACTCCTTCTTGGGACGGTTCTGTTCTTGCAGGGCTTTCCACTCATCCAGAGACATCTCCACAGCAACATCCACCACTGCTTCCCCATCGCCTTCATTCTCAGGGGCGCTGCAGAGAAGCAACAGTTTACTATGGCATAGGAAAATCGAACACTCCAAAACTCATTCTATAACTAGAGTGAATTGTGAGTATTTAAAATGGGAATGTCAGAGCATGTATAGCCTAGTCAAAAAAAAGAAAAAAAAAGAAAAGGGTATTGCAGAAATAATTAAGCTATACATGTATACTACATGTATACCTTAATTCTTTCTGCAATACCCTTTTTTTTCTTTTCTTTTCTTCATTTGCATGGTCTCACTGGCTGATTAAATAGTGGTGCTGTGCTGGTGAACCATTTGTCACTCACAGATTTTCACCAGTCTCTGCCACCTCATCTCCGTCACCTCCCTCAGTCGCCGCAGCCCCATCAGCCACCGCACTACAAAAAAAAAGAAACACATCAGGTTTAACTACGGTAACCATCATGCAAGACAATTCTCAGATGACGAACACTTGAGACATGGTTGTTGAACCACTCAATGAGGGATTTTCTAATTCAGATCAGAAAGGAAAACATTAGCTTTAATTTATATTTTTTTCTAGACACAAGTCACAACATTCCGCCATCCTTCCAAATCTCATCTTGTTGACTACTATTGGAAGTGTGGGAAACTTCAGTATCTGATTATGTGTTCGAATTTATCCTTCTTCCTTATTTGACCAAATTGGACATTTAAGTAGCCTGTGGCATTAATTTGGAAACTTACGCTAGCTAGCGTGTTACAAGTCAGAAATGTTTTTCTGAGAACCTCTGGACCGCCAGCCACAGGGAAAATATTTGATTGGTTTTACAAGTGGCAACAAGTCACTAGCATCCTCCTAGACCACGAGTTCCAAAACTTTCTCCCTCGGGCCACCCTTCTAACCTTGTGCATTCTATTACCACTTTCAAAAGTTGAAAGCCGGACTGACTTTTGGGGGGGGACCCCACAACCCCTACTGGGGGCGTGCCCCAGTCTGGGAACCACTGTCCTAGATTAGTGATGCACCGATATGACATTTTTGGCGTAAGCAACAAAAAAAAGATACACAATTACCAATATTTAATTTTAGCAGCCTTACGCATTCTAGTACAGTTACACCACACACAGACGCAGTGGTCTAAGGCACTGCATCTCAGTGCAAGAGGAGTCACTACAGTCCCTGGTTCAAATCCAGTTTGTATCACTTCCAGCCGTGATTGAGAGTCCCATAGGGCAGCGCACAATTGGCCCAGCATCATCCGGGCTGTGATTGTAAATAAGAATTTGTTCTAAACGGACTTGCTAAGTTAAATAAAGGTTACACACTACACTGACCAAAAAGTTTTGGGGGGCATTTACGCATGTCCCCATTACCAGTAAAACAATCTAAACCTATTTCTTGCACTTACTTACTAGTTGTTCATTTGTTCAGCCGTTTCATTCTCAACCAGGATTTCTATGGAACGCCGTTTCGGTCTTTGCATGTCAAAAGAGATAAGTCCAATAACACTACATAAATCTGTTTAAGTAGCTAGCTAACTATATAGCTATGTGTCACTTAAAATAACCCTAATTTACAAGACAGATTTCACCTTGGAGTTGTCTCGCTGAAATGATCTTACTCTTTCAAATGACTGCTCGATCCACACAGCAAACTGTGTGGGCTAGGTTAGGAATGCTGTTGCACATGTAGCGCACAATTTTACATGCCGTTATTACATCATGTACCTACGTTATACAAGTACGCACAGTAGCTTTGACATCGTTTTTTAACATTGGAGTTAAACTAGACATCGACCAATACCAATGTTATCATTTTTAGCTAATAATCGTCCGATTCCGATATATTCACCGATATATCATGCATCCCTATCCTACTGTAATCCACCCCTTTTTATAGTCTACCCGATGAGAACTTCCCCAGGCTTTTGAACAGAATGTGAAATGCCTGGGCTTCAGAGGCTACTCCCCCAATTATAGCAGAGCTCTCCTATAGCTAGTTAAACACTGCACTGAGCAAAAGCAAGGCACTACAGAGGGTAGTGCGTACAGCCTACAACAGGCTGAGTCAGAGGAAGGCCCAAAAATTGTCAGACTCCAGCCTCCCAAGTCAGACTGTTGTTACCGCACAACATGCAGTACCAATGCAAGTCTGGAACCAACAGGACCCTGAACAGCTTCTACCCCCAAGCCATAAGACTGCTAAATAGTTAGTTCAACTACCTTTGTTACCTACATTGACCCATTTTACACCAACTCTCAAATCTTGTTTATCTTTCCTGTTGCCTCGTCACTTAATCCCTACTGTTCGTCTACACCTGTAGTTTACAAAGCACCAACGGTCCTAGTGTGCATACTCACCTTATGTGGTCCCTCATAGATCCCCAGTTACGTGGACCACTGCCCCCTCGCTTCTCCTCTGACCGCACACCACTGAAACAGGCAAATGCTCAAACGTCACCAACCTCTACTTCACGAAAAATATTGATACGGGTTACATGGAGTATTGATCTTACGTTCTATCACTGCCACTGTGGCGCTCGAACTCCCTCTTGCCTCTCTGGTCAAAGCCATCTGTGGATCTTATGTTGCCCCCGCCACGCATTCCTCTTCCACGGCCCCTTCCAGGACGCTCACCCTGATCCACAGGCCTGTTGGGGTAGAGTGAGTAGTTATTACAGTCCTTGTGACCAGAGTCAAAACACATGCTTATCATTGGTCTAGAGTCTTTGTTCTATCCTAGCTGATCTGAGAAGACTAGAATGGGGTAAGGAGCATGACAGTTCCACCAAGGGTGATGTCGGGCCAGGTAGAGTTTGAACTTGCATACAAGTAACCAGTTCTCAGATCTGCAAAGCAGTGTCAGCATAGAAAATAAACTGAAGGAAATTACACATGGGAATCCTTGAATAGCCAGTGTCCAGTTTAATATGTCAAACCAGAAAAATGCCCACCTCGTGTATAACTACCTTTCAATAGAGTATCCTAAGGGTGCTTCACTGTCATTCTGCCTTCGATCCCGGAAGCCAACACGTCGCTCCTCTAGATGGCCAAGTGCACCTTGAGGAGGATATTTCGAACCTGCACATAAATTAAAGCTTAATGTAGATGAGAAATTATGCAACCAGCACCACAACCAGTAGAACAGCCAACTAATCCAGAGGATCCAATTACCTACAATGTAACCAAGAGCTAGCTAGCCGATAGGTATTATCTTAAGGCCACAGCTTTCTTGTTTCTACCATTTAATGGGTAGCTATACTGAAGAGAAAAAAAACTAATCGAAGGTTTTACTAAGCTACAGTTCATACACGGAAACCAGTCAAGTTAAACAAATTCATTAGGCCCTATTCTATGGATTTCACATGACTGGGCAGGGGTGCAGCCATGGGTGGTTAGAGGCCAAACCACTTGGTAGCCCAGCCAACCAGAATGAGTTTCTCCCACAAAGGGGCTTTATTACACCACAGAAATACACACCACCCCCACAATCTTGCAGGTGAAGAAGCTGGATGTGGAGTTCTTGGACTAGTGTGGTTACAGTCCGCTTCTTTAAATGATCTGGAAACAGCTCTGGTGGATATTCTTGCAGTCAGCATGCCAATTGTACTCTCCCTCAACTTGGAGACATGTGGCATTGTGTTGTGACAAAACTTCACATTATGAAAGCACAAGATGCACCTGTGTAATGATCATGCTGTTTAATCAGTTTTGACATGCCACACATGTCATGTGGATGGATTATTTTGGCAAAAGGAATTCACTAAAAGTGATGAAAAATAAAACTAAGTTGTGCGTATGGCAAAAGTACATTTTTATTTCAGGCCATGTTATCAACACTTTACATGTTGCGTACATTTTTGTTCAGTACATTCAGACATTGCTAACCTGTACAGTGGTGTTATGACCCAAATCCAGGTTTAAGCCATCGTTAGCTAGCTGACTACCGTGGCAAGTCTACTAGCTAGATACATTCAAAGGCCTGTTCTGTACCGACAACTAACGTTAGATTGCATGTCATCGATTTAGCGGCAGCCTACCTGCTTGCTAACTAAATTGCTAGGAATTTCACGAAAGTAGCACTGATTCAAGTAAAAAATACCTAGCTAGAGCAAACCCATGTTGCACCGAACTAAGATGTTGTCTACAGTAGTTACCGTTACATTTGGCTAGCTACATTAGTTAACTACCCAAAGCATCTAAACCTCAAAGTCTACAATCCCAGTTCCATAAACACGAAGGACAAACAGGAAGAGACTCTTATTAAAGTTCACTAGCAAGCAAATTCGTCACGCAGCAACTGTGTAAGTTTAACTACACATGCAATACACCCGACACGTGCTGTCAATCTTTACTAGAAGTTAGACACTTTCTTGAAGTAAACTAGATAGGCCTTCAGCTATCGCATCGACTTACCCTGTAAACTTTTAACGTGTGCATTGTCGCATTCCCCTGCACTCAATGGAGTTCTCCTGTCCTTTTGAGAGTCCTTCTTCACAAGTTTATCTGTAGTGGCAGTTTTTTTAGTCTCATCTTTCTTCTTTTTCTTCTGCTTCTCCACCTGAGCCTCGCGAATGATGTCGAACGGGTCGGCATCGTCGTCTAAAAGATGACCAAAGCGGTTTGCCACCGTGCACCCAAAACCAGCACTTTCGGTGTCGGTGGGTTCTTCAACAATTCCCTTCATGTTGAGAATGGAATTTTCCCCCAAAAATCTACTGGAATACAATCTGGATTACACCTCTAAATCTATTGACCTTCTTTACGAGCCGAAGACCTCAAGAACAAACATATTGACCCGTGAATAAATCACGACTATTCCCCCTGGCTAAATTTCGAACAAACTCACTTGCATATTTGAGCATGCGGTTCGTCCAACATGGCGGATAATTTATATTCAACCCATAATATTACAATATTATTCATGAGGTTAAGGACACCCCCTTTTTAATATCTTCACCATCACAGCCAAACAACATTTATTGGGCGCGTTCGAGCGGATCACTTTTGTCAAGTTAGTGACTATCGCTGGTCACCACCTTTCAAACTGTGTTGCATTCTGTGGATAAAAATGGTTCGACTTTCCGCCTACATGAACTTTATAACAAACATTTTTATCATAATATATTCTGCAAATCCAGCACCTTGCATACAGTGCCAGTGTATGAAAATGTCCATTTTTGGTCTACTATTCATTTTAAATATTTATTTAGTCATTTCAAAAGTAAATTCAAATAATGAAATATATCCCTTGATTTAACCAGGTGAAGAGAACTGATCTTTTGCACAGTGTGGCTGCAAAATAGATACCTGTTTTCATCATGCCAAGCATCAGAAAATAAAACACCACTGCTCATATCTAATGAAATCAAATGGTTTTCATCATTAGTTGTGATAACCGTTGATCTCTCAGGCAGCTGTACACCCGTAGCTGGATAATTTTTGACCAACAGTTTCTTGGCGATACTTTCTTCGTTCTCAACTTAGAAGAAAATAGTGATTTATAAACTTCCATCGATAGTTGCAGGTGGAACGTTGGAATTTAGAAAATGCTCTATTATTTAAAGCTTCAATATGTAACTTTAAGGGCATCCTGACCAAATTCACATAGAAATGTGAGTTACAGATCTGTAATTTTCTATGCTTCCCGTTCTTAGGCGTAGCTGCAAATACAATAGTTTTGGTTATTGCAAAGATAGCTCACAGCGGTTTAGATGATCCAATGATTCTGTACACTATACATTGCTTGTTTTGTTACAAACAGAAATTAGGCGAACTATTTGAATTTTTGCAACCAAGAAATTACAGTTGAAGTCCGAAGTTTACCTTAGCCAAATACATTTAAACTCAGTTTTTCCACAATTCCTGACATTAAATCCTAGTAAAAATTCCCTGTCTCAGGTCAGTTATGGTCACCACTTTATTTCAAGAAAGTGAAATGTCAGAATAATAGTAGAGAATGATATATTTCAGCTTTTATTTCTTTCATCACATTCCCAATGGGTTAGACGTTAACATACACTCAATTAGTATTTGGTAGCATTGCCTTCAAATTGTTTAACTTGGGTCAAATGTTTCAGGTAGCCTTCCACAATAAGTTGGGTGAATTTTGACCCACTCCTCCTGACAGAGCTGGTGTAACTTAGTCAGGTTTGTAGGCCTCTTTGCTCGCACATGCTTTTTCAGTTCTGCCCACACATTTTCTATGGGATTGAGGTCAGGGTGTTGGGATGGCCACTCCAATACCTTGACTTTGTTGTCCTTAAGCCATTTTGCCACAACTTTGGAAGTATGCTTGGGGTCATTGTCCATTTGGAAGACCCATTTGCGACCAAGCTTAAACTTCTTGACTGATTTTCTTTCTGAGGTCTTGGCTGATTTACCTATGATGTCAAGCAAAGAGGCACTGAGTTTGAAGGTAGGCCTTGAAAAAACATCCACAGGTAAACCTCCAATTGTCTCAAATTATGTCAATTAGCCTATTAGAAGCTTCTAAAGCCATGACATCATTTTCTGGAATTTTCCAAGGTGTTTAAAGGCACAGTCAACTTAGTGTATGTAAACTTCTGACCCACTGGAATTGTGATACAGTGAATTATAAGTGGAATAATCTGTCTGTATATAATTGTTGGGGAAATTACGTGTGTCATGCACAAAATAGATGTCCTAACCAACTTACCAAAACTATAGTTTAACAAGACATTTGTGGTGTGGTTGAAAAACAAGTTTTAATGACTCCAACCTAAGTGTATGTAAACTTCCGACTTAAACTGTATGTAGCGACTTCTGCATATTGCATCTTTAATAATAATAATAAAAAATTGCTCTGTGAAATAATCCGACTATTTGAGTATTTTTGTGGGCTGCTCTTGTGTAAATGGTGTTTCCATTGTCTTGTAATTCCAAGCTGGAAAGTACCCAGGGCCTTGCCTTGGCTCCAACATAGAGCAGATCCGCCGCAGCCATGGCCCAGTGAGACGGGGATGCCGGCCCGTGTAGATGGAAACAGACAAGTCTGAGCCTTTTGGGTTAAACACTGGGGTAAATTCACCTCACAAAGCAACTGTCTTGATTGATGGAGGTTGTTGATTCTTCTTGCCACAAGTCTTTAGTGTCACACAGAGCCTACATTAACATAAAACACTGGCAGCCCACTGGTGTGGGGGTAAGTCTCACTGGAACAGCAATGTGTGGTGTGTTCAGATTTCTATCACATGAAGCGTGCACACACAGCGTGAATACACAAGACGCAGCATGCATACTCACCAAGCTCACCGTTACATGGTTTTGACCATGCTTCAGTTAATAGAAATCTGAACACACAACCAGCACTTTGAAACGTTGGTTTAATAATACTTTCCGGTGGATATATTGTCAAATCTCTGCCCACATAAGGACCAACCACGCAGGTAACAGGTAGAGTAGGTTAAAATGTAATTTTAGTCAACATTCCAGCTTGTAGAGGAACATTTCCTGAATGAAACACAAAGATATTCCAGACATTAGTGGATTTAGAAATTCACGCATCTGGTCCCCGGGCAAATCACTCTGTGACCATCATATTTCATTCCATTCCAGTCTTTAGTCCGGTCATGGCCAGCTCTGAAATTACTTGCCTATTAAATCAATTTATGCTTGATCTAGCAATAGGGTCCAGAGGCTCTGTAAGAAGGGTGTGGCACAATTGAGGTGCCTCTGGAGGTTTGCAGAGGACAAATCAAGCTCTGTACTGCATCGACAAGCGCCTCGCACATTTTGTAACAATATGGAGGGCTCCATATAGCTCCGCATTGACATGATTTGTTGACGGTAGGTTGGGGCATGAGGTCCTGTACTAACAAACTCACTTCCATGACATCTTCCTTCACAACAGCACTGCGTAGAAGAATGAATGCCTCGACTTCTCAGAGGCCGTATCACCAGGAAATGCTGTACGGCCACTGCAGGTCGGATTGACCACGCAGAAACTTCAAGGCAGGGCGGTAAAGTCATTCCATGGAGGGCCTAGTGTCTGCTGGTTTTTGACTTTTCCTTTCAATTAAGACCTATAAAACCAGGTGTGTTCCTTACTAATTAGTGAACTTTATTCAACAACCAAGTACGAGGAGCGAAAACCCGCAGACACTCAGCCCTCAGTGGAATGAGTTTGACACGTGCTTCAAGGGATACGAATAAGAAGTGTTTTGTAACATTAGGCCCTAAAGCAAGTGTTGATGTCTGAAGAGATGATCACAGTAGTAATGTAAAGGGGATTTAATTTTTTGTTTTTTATTTGTTCCATCACCACAGCACTGTGTTGGCTACGCAGGTAGATAAGTGTTAGTATTTACTTCCTATCCTCACGATGCTAGACCTTTATTGCTGGCAGTGTTGAATTATAACCACCACAGATCAGCCAGGCAAAACTCAAAAAGTCTCCCTCATCTATTGGGTGTAATATTAATTAATTGAATGCAATCAGAACACCACACAACAAAACTATTGCTCACTCAAGGCAAAATTCCAATTCAAACTTGTTTGACTTTTCCCGTTGATTCAATAAATATTTCACCAAATATCTTATCTATTACATTGAAGACAAAACAACGACATCTTCACTGAACAAAAATTGGGTTGGTCCCATGTTTCAAAAGCTTATTTCTCTCAAATTCTGTTCACAAATCTGTTTACATCCGTTAGTGAGCATTTCTTTGCCAAGAAAATCCATCCACCTGAGGCATATCAAGAAGCTGATTAAACAGCATGATCATTACACAGGTGCACCTTGTGCTGTGGACAATAAAAGACCACTCAAATGTGCCGTTTTGTCACAACACAATGCCACAGATGTCTCAAGTTGAGGGAGCATGCAATTGGCATGCTAACTGCAGGAATGTCCACCGAAGCTGTTGCCAGATAAATTAACATGACATTTTCTACCATATGCTGCTTTCAACGTCGTTTTTGGCCTCACAACCACAGACCATGTGTATGGTGTCGTGTTTGCGAGCAGTTTGCTGATGTCAACGTTGTGAACAGAGTGCCCCATGGTGGAGTTGGGGTTATGGTATGGGCAGACATAAGCAACGGACAATGAACACAATTGCATTTTAGCGATGGCAATTTGAATGGACATTGCCGTGACGAGATCCTGAGGACCATTTTTTAAAAAGGTATTTGTGACCAACAGATGCATATCTGTGTCCCCAGTCACGTGAAATCCATAGATTAGGGCCTAATAAATTTATTTCAATTGACTGCTTTCCTTATATGAACTCTAACTCAGTCAAATCTTTGAAATTGTTGAATGTTGCATTTAAATTTTTGTTCAGTATACATCCAAACAGTAGAGTAGAATTGTCTATTGTCCCTTTAAAAGTATAATATCTCCATCAAATGAAACTGAACATCTATGAAGTAAGCCCATCCCATTATACAGAGGGATCAGGTTTTCTTCAGAGTGATTCTGTACATTTTTTCCAATGACTGTTTTCTAGTTGAACTTGCACCTATGAAGTTTTAGGTTTCGGGCACATGCATAGCCATTCCCACATTTGTTGCACACAAACACTTTCACACCAGTGTGAAAACACTGGTGAGAAACTAAATGACTTGTCTGGGAGAATCTCTTGCCACTTCACAAGCATATGGTCTGTCCCGTGCGAGTGCTCATGTGGTTTACAAGAGTACACTTCATCGTGAAACCTTTCCCACAAATGCAACAGTTGAATGGTCTCTCGCCTGTTTGACTGAGGCATGTGGATATCAAATGTAGCCTTCATTGTGAAACTTTTACCACAAATATAACAGTTAAATTTTTTCTCCTATGTGTATGTGCTGATACAGCACAGATTTGTGATAGCAGCCTTTACCACAGTGGCTACAGACATGACTTTGAAGTTAAGAAGGCAAGTGAATCATCTTGTGTTACTTGACGTCGGCACGCGATGATGCGAGGTAAAGCCTTCCCCACATATATTACACGCGTAAGGCTTTTCACCAGTGTGACTGCAATGACGTATCTTAAGGATTGTTAATTGGGTGAAACCTTTACCACCAGTAGTACAAACGTACACTTTCTGCCCTGTGTGAGAAAGCTTGTGTCTTGAAATTGCCTGGGTTACAGAACTTTTTACCACATATTACAGGCAAAAGATTGTTCACCAGTATGTACGATCGTGCCATTTGAGCCTGGTTGCATCAGAGAGATGTTTGCCACAAACATCACAGACATACTGGTAGTCTCTTTTTCTGGTATGGATGGAGGCCACATGTCATTTGAGAGCACTTTCACCCCGGAAGCATGCCACATGAATTAGAGACAGGTTCTTGTCCAGTGTGCATGGTTTTGTCTTTCAAAAGTGTGCGAGATGAAAACACTTGGCGCATACGTCACAGACAATCGGTTTCTCTCTGATATGGGCAACGTGCTTTGAGCTGGCTTGCTCAACAGTAACTCTTGCCCATAAACCACAGACAAAAGGTTTCTGTCCAGTTTGTAAAGTCATATGATCTTTGAGACTGGTTGAAAGACGGAAACCTTTGCCAACATGCATCAAAGTGATAAGCCCTTGCTTGAGGAGTTGCACTCTGACTGGATAAGGATGAAAGGAAAAGCTTGCCACAGGTTTCACAGCAATACTTATCCGAGTGCTCTGCTTTATGAAGATCCCATTGATACCATGACTGAAAGGTCTTAGACAGCAGCTGTGTGCCCTTTCTGCGTGATCACTGAAGTTGTGCCTTTTCAGAGCACGTTCCCCACAGAATATTTTTCACATGTTGTGCAGGTGTTCCGAGTTGGGTTAAGCTCCCTGTGTTTGACCTAACTACTTCTCAACGCAAACATCTTCCCACAATCTGCGCATTTGAAGGTCTTCTCTTTAGAAAGCACCACCAAGAGGTGATTACTACACCCTGCCTTTGTACTAAAACCTTTCCCACACTGCGGGCAACTAAAGGGTTTGATGTGAGAATTAAGGTGGGCTTAAGCATATATCTCCAATTGAAACACTTTCCATAAAAGTTGCAAATGAAGCACTTCTTCGCTGCTCCGGTGGCAGCGCTTCTATCCGAACTTTGGGCTGTATTTAAAGAATCACCATTCTGGACATTATCTCCAATCCTGCCTGGGTTTGGTTCTGTGTTTGAGGGATGGCCATCTTGTTTCTCTGGGTCTGATGCAGGTGAGATCTGGGGATTAAGGTGAACTTCCTCTTGATGATCAAATTCAGAGAGAAATACCACATCTGCAACAGAGAGGGACATTGTGGTTGCTGAGGCATAAATGTAAAACAAACTACTGCATTACATATATGAATAAGATTGTGGATATGAATGACCATTTCTCCTAAATAACTTTAACAGCAATGTACCCACCCTTAAAAAGTATTCCTTAATAGTCTGATGGTGGCATTTACCCCAATAAATGCATAGGAACACTAATTTTAAATGGTTTTTTGACAGATTGTCCTGAATATCCTTTATCATAAAAAGTCACTCAAAAGTTGGCTAAATGGTAGTGGTACCACGATGCCATTAGCTGACTGATTCAAGTAATATGTTTCATAAAATTGCACAATACAATACGGCTATTGGACTTGACCATGTCTACCCGTATTCAGTGTGGTCTTGTCGACGTCTCAGTGTTTCTCTGGTTATCTTGTGTCTGAGTCAGCCCAAGGGGAGGTCTGGGAGTAAAAATCCTCTTCCTCTTGATGAGCCTCCTCAGAGAGAGAGTCAGAGCAGTAGTTGTAGAAATGAATACAGTCTCATAAAAAAATCAGTATGTGTAAAAAAAAAATAGGACATGCAACAACACCAAAGATATTCCTCATTATAAATCTGCTAGCTAAGAATTGAATTCCAGTGTTTGATACTTGTCAAATGTATTCTCTTTTTGGACATAGAAATCAGCCTACTATTGACATCATGCATTACACATGTTCACTGTTCATGTTGATATCATTATCTGTTCAGGTAGCTAGCTAAGTGGGTTATTAAGTAGGGAGGGAGTACAAATTGAACTAGTCCAGAACACTTGCTGATTTTGGCTGACAAGTTATACATTTCCACACAATTAGCATACTTCAGCTTACACACACACCTTTAATGACCAATGATCAATCTAGGCGGACGCTTTTATTCTCTGATACAGCCTTTGGGTGTGTACCTTTTAGTGCGCCTTCCACCTCAGTCCCTTTTTCCCGACTGACACTCATGCCTGTGGAAGTCTTCTCCCTTTTGACCATTATCACGTTCATTAACATCGCTCTTTTTTTCCACCATCTTCATGAATATTGTATCTGAAAGATTAAAATATGAAGTTAGAGCGACCTAACATGTTCCAATTGATGTTCAGGTAGCGAACTTGGTAGGTGGGCAAACGACAGTAGTTACAGATGAGAGGTGGAGTATCTGGTTCAGTAACAGTTAACGCGTTAGCAAGGTAACCTTCACTGGTAAAAGTTTGTAGCTATCTAGTTTGCTAGCCAGCCACGTTGTCACCAGCAAGCTCGTTTTTCCGAACAAATGTGTAGTCACTGTCTTTGTTTTGTTCACACGAAGTTTATTCTTCAGCAAACTAATTTCCTTATTCTGCTGAACCAACATCAGACTCATAAAAGCAGCGAAGGAGTCTTCTCATCTGCGCAACTGCAACTAATACCTAGACAATGGTGGATAATTGTGTCTGAAAAGTCTCGTTACTCAACATTGCTGCAAGCGAAAACAATTATATTCATGATTTATGAAATCACCCTTCTCAAAAAGTATTGAATATAATTATAATTTCGATTACTGTTAAGTATCGATGTGAGAATCTTTTTTAAATAATTTTAAAAATTAAAAAATTCATAATACAAAAATCAACTTACATGAACTACATCAAACATATCTAACAAAACAAAACACAGGTATTAACAAGAAAATACTCAAACATACCAAAAATATCAATAATACGAAAAATAAACAGTTTTAGTGCAATTGTATTCACTCTGAAAAAATCGTATTATAATGATTCAGGAAGATGTTATTTTTGTTGTTATTCACTAGGGTTAATGTCTTAATTAGATAATTCAATCAGAAAAATGTGTAATTTTGGTAGAGAATTTTGGAATTTTTGTTTGTGTACGAAGTATTTGGCAACAAGAATTTTAAAAATGTACAATCATTTCAGTGGTCTTGTTATCATTGCAATAGTAACATATTATATATTTCATGTCAAAAACATAGGCATTGTTCATAATGGTAAATAAGTATTTTGCAAGGTTTTCCCAAAATTCGGACAAATTTACATTCAAAGAACAAGCGAGACAAACAACCTTCTTTTTCACAGAAAACACAGATATCAATAACCACAAATTTGGATATCATAGAATTACATGGATATATCTTATGTAAAAGTGCACTTCCGTAACTTTGTTTGGTAATTTTTCCAGACAATGTCAGGAATAAGCATATTCCAGAAAAACTTTCCTCTCGGTGTAAGTTGGTTTTGTGAATGAAGAATTTGTCTTATTTTATTTTTATTTTACCTTTATTTAACCAGGTAGGCAAGTTGAGAACAAGTTCTCATTTACAATTGCGACCTGGCCAAGATAAAGCAAAGCAGTTCGACAGATACAATGACACAGAGTTACACATGGAGTAAAAACAAACATACAGTCAATAATGCAGTATAAACAAGTCTATATACAATGTGAGCAAATGAGGTGAAAGGCCATGATGGCAAAGTAAATACAATATAGCAAGTATTAATACATTGAATGGTAGTTTTGCAATGGAAGAATGTGCAAAGTAGAAATGAAAATAATGGGGTGCAAAGGACCAAAATAAATAAATAAATAAAAATTAAATACAGTTGGGAAAGAGGTAGTTGTTTGGGCTAAATTATAGGTGGGCTATGTACAGGTGCAGTAATCTGTGAGCTGCTCTGACAGTTGGTGCTTAAAGCTAGTGAGGGAGATAAGTGTTTCCAGTTTCAGAGATTTTTGTAGTTCGTTCCAGTCATTGGCAGCAGAGAACTGGAAGGAGAGGCGGCCAAAGAAAGAATTGGTTTTGGGGGTGACTAGAGAGATATACCTGCTGGAGCGTGTGCTACAGGTGGGAGATGCTATGGTGACCAGCGAGCTGAGATAAGCGAGCTGACGAGTATGAAGCGAGGGCCAGCCAACGAGAGCGTACAGGTCGCAATGGTGGGTAGTATATGGGGCTTTGGTGATGAAACGGATTGCACTGTGATAGACTGCATCCAATTTGTTGAGTAGGGTATTGGAGGCTATTTTGTAAATGACATCGCCAAAGTCGAGGATTGGTAGGATGGTCAGTTTTACAAGGGTATGTTTGGCAGCATGAGTGAAGGATGCTTTGTAGGAATAGGAAGCCAATTCTAGATTTAACTTTGGATTGGAGATGTTTGATATGGGTCTGGAAGGAGAGTTTACAGTCTAACCAGACACCTAAGTATTTGTAGTTGTCCACGTATTCTAAGTCAGAGCCGTCCAGAGTAGTGATGTTGGACAGGCGGGTAGGTGCAGGTAGCGATCGGTTGAAGAGCATGCATTTAGTTTTACTTGTATTTAAGAGCAATTGGAGGCCACGGAAGGAGAGTTATATGGCATTGAAGCTTGCCTGGAGGGTGGTTAACACAGTGTCCAAAGAAGGGCCGGAAGTATACAGAATGGTGTCGTCTGCGTAGAGGTGGATCAGGGACTCACCAGCAGCAAGAGCAACCTCATTGATGTATACAGAGAAGAGAGTTGGTCCAAGAATTGAACCCTGTGGCACCCCCATAGAGACTGCCAGAGGTCCAGACAGCAGACCCTCCGATTTGACACACTGAACTCTATCAGAGAAGTAGTTGGTGAACCAGGCGAGGCAATCATTTGAGAAACCAAGGCTGTCGAGTCTGCCGATGAGGATATGGTGATTGACAGAGTCGAAAGCCTTGGCCAGATCAATGAATACGGCTGCACAGTAATGTTTCTTATCGATGGCGGTTAAGATATCGTTTAGGACCTTGAGCGTGGCTGAGGTGCACCCATGACCAGCTCTGAAACCAGATTGCATAACAGAGAAGGTATGGTGAGATTCGAAATGGTCGGTAATCTGTTTGTTGACTTGGCTTTCGAAGACCTTAGAAAGGCACGGTAGGATAGATATAGGTCTGTAGCAGTTTGGGTCAAGAGTGTCCCCCCCTTTGAAGAGGGGGATGACCGCAGCTGCTTTCCAATCTTTGGGAATCTCAGACGACACGAAAGAGAGGTTGAACAGGCTAGTAATAGGGGTGGCAACAATTTCGGCAGATAATTTTAGAAAGAAAGGGTCCAGATTGTCTAGCCCGGCTGATTTGTAGGGGTCCAGATTTTGCAGCTCTTTCAGAACATCAGCTGAATGGATTTGGGAGGAGAAATGGGGAAGGCTTGGGCGAGTTGCTGTTGGGGGTGCAGTGCTGTTGTCCGGGGTAGGAGTAGCCAGGTGGAAAGCATGGCCAGCCGTAGAAAAATGCTTATTGAAATTCTCAATTATGGTGGATTTATCAGTGGTGACAGTGTTTCCTATCTTCAGTGCAGTGGGCAGCTGGGAGGAGGTGTTCTTATTCTTTACAGTGTCCCAGAACTTTTTTGAGTTAGTGTTGCAGGAAGCAAATTTCTGCTTGAAAAAGCTAGCCTTGGCTTTTCTAACTGCCTGTGTATAATGGTTTCTAGCTTCCCTGAACAGCTGCATATCACGGGGGCTGTTCGATGCTAATGCAGAACGCCATAGGATGTTTTTGTGTTGGTTAAGGGCAGACAGGTCTGGGGAGAACCAAGGGCTATATCTGTTCCTGGTTCTAAATTTCTTGAATGGGGCATGTTTATTTAAGATGGTTAGGAAGGCATTTAAAAAAAATATCCAGGCATCCTCTACTGACGGGATGAGATCAATATCCTTCCAGGATACCCCGGCCAGGTCGATTAGAAAGGCCTGCTCGCTGAAGTGTTTCAGGGAGCGTTTTACAGTGATGAGTGGAGGTCGTTTGACCGCTGACCCATTACGGATGCAGGCAATGAGGCAGTGATCGCTGAGATCTTGGTTGAAGACAGCAGAGGTGTATTTAGAGGGGAAGTTGGTTAGGATGATATCTATGAGGGTGCCCGTGTTTAAGGCTTTGGGGAGGTACCTGGTAGGTTCATTGATAATTTGTGTGAGATTGAGGGCATCAAGTTTAGATTGTAGGATGGCTGGGGTGTTAAGCATGTTCCAGTTTAGGTCGCCTAGCAGCACGAACTCTGAAGATAGATGGGGGGCAATCAGTTCACATATGGTGTCCAGAGCACAGCTGGGGGCAGAGGGTGGTCTATAGCAGGCGGCAACGGTGAGAGACTTGTTTTTAGAGAGGTGGATTTTTAAAAGTAGAAGTTCAAATTGTTTGGGTACAGACCTGGATAGTAGGACAGAACTCTGCAGGCTATCTTTGCAGTAGATTGCAACACCGCCCCCTTTGGCAGTTCTATCTTGTCTGAAAATGTTGTAGTTTGGAATTAAAATGTCTGAATTTTTGGTGGTCTTCCTAAGCCAGGATTCAGACACAGCTAGAACATCCGGGTTGGCAGAGTGTGCTAAAGCAGTGAATAGAACAAACTTAGGGAGGAGGCTTCTAATGTTAACATGCATGAAACCAAGGCTATTACGGACTTCGTCAAAAGAGAGCGCCTGGGGAATAGGAGTGGAGCTAGGCACTGCAGGGCCTGGATTCACCTCTACATCGCCAGAGGAACATAGGAGTAGAATAAGGGTACGGCTAAAAGCTATGAGAATTGGTCGTCTAGAACGTCTGGAACATAGAGTAAAAGGAGGTTTCTGGGGGCGATAAAATAGCATCAAGGTATAATGTACAGACAAATGTATGGTAGGATGTGAATACAGTGGAGGTAAACCTAGGTATTGACTGATGAAGAGAGAGATATTGTCTCTAGAAACATCGTTGAAACCAGGAGATGTCATTGCATGTGTGGGTGGTGGAACTAATAGGTTGGATAAGGTATAGTGAGCAGGACTAGAGGCTCTACAGTGAAATAAGCCAATAAACACTAACCAGAACAGCAATGGACAAGACATATTGACATTAAGGAGAGGCATGCTTAGTCGAGTGATCAAAAGGGTCCGGTGAGTGGAGAGGTTGGTTGTGATTTAGACAGCTAGCCAGGGCATCGGTAGCAAGCTAGCATAGGATGGAGGTCTGTTGTTAGCCACCACTTGCGTTCCGTCAGTAGATTAGTGGGGTTCCATGTGGTAGAGGGGATTAATCCAAATCACACAACAACAACAAAAATAAAAACAATAGATATAGTTATAGAGGCCCAAGAAGAAAACATAATAATAATAATAAAAAATACATAAATTGTCCGATTGTCTATTCAGATAGCAGCCGGTAAGACAGCTAACGGTTAGCAGGCCGCAGATGGCCGTTCAGGTAACGTCGCGACGGAGGAGCCAGCCGGATAACTTCTTCGGGTAGATAACGTCGGCAGTCCAGTTGTGAAGGCCCGGTGGGGCTCCGCGTAGGCAGTAAAACGGGTCCGGATAGGTGACTGCAGCCCAGGTGTGATTGATGGAACTCAGGAGTGATTGACGGAGCTTGCTAGCTCCGGAATAATTGATGTTTGCTCCGGAATCGACGAAGGCCGATAGTCACACGGATAGCAGCTAGCTAGCTGTGAGATCCGGGTATGAATGTCCAGAGAACAGTCGAAATCCAGGGACATGGAGAGAAAAATTGGTCCGGTATGTTCCGTTCCGAGCCGCGCTGGCGCCGTACAGAACTGGCGATAGATTTTCGAGCTAAAGGATAGCTGATGACCACAAACCGTGGTTAGCTGAATACTAACGATTTGCCAGTAAAGGAGCTAACTAGCTTCTGAACTAGCTTCTGGATTAGCTTCTGGCTAGCTTCTGGCTAGTTTCAGGCTAGCTTCTTGGAGTTTCTGGCTAGCTTCTTGGAGGATTACAGATTTGAGGTAAATAATACTTTTTTATAAATATACATTGGTGAGGCGGGTTGCAGGAGAGTGTTTTGAAGATGAGTTGATGGAAAATAAAAATAAAATGTATGTGAAAAAAGTTGTAAATATATATATATACAGGACACGACAAGACGAGGACAAAAGACGTCTGAACTGCTATGCCACCTTGGAGCAGCTGGGTCACAATATATTTATTACAACAAGATTTCTCAAGTAAGCCCACGCCTTCCAATCTGAGTTCTGGATAAACTTTGTGATCATTCCCAAAACTAAGATGAGTTTTCATTAGTGTAGTTAGACTACTGGGAACGGCTTTGATCACAGAAATAAACTCTCTGAAAGGTATTGGAAACTCTTTCAATGTTATAAATTGTTCATATGTGAGAATATTACCCTTGTTTTCGAAAATATCAAGGACAAAGTCAATATTCCTGTCATGCCAGCTGGGGTAGAACAATGTTCCAGTTGATTCCTTATAGTTATGTCTGAATTATTCCACAAAAGAGCTTTATGTGGGGAAAAATTGTGCAGGAAACATTTTCCAGGCCAATATAGCTTGTTGGTGAAACCTAGCCAATAAGCAGGTAATCTTACAGGAATATAATTACATTTCAGTAAAAATTGAAGACCTCACAATTTATTTAACACATTATTTGGAATGAAATACCATATTGAATCAGTATTGATCAAACACTTTTTCAACCAGTTTATCATGAATGGTAGGCTCAGCAAGATGACGTAGATGCACAAAGTAAATAGTAGTAGGGTCAATTCCAGCAACAACCAGGGGTGTTAAAGAATGAGGCTAAACTTATCAGCTATTTTGGTCTCAGTTGTGTCCCACAGTTGTGAAGTGCACCCGTGCACATATTCTGCACTATAACATTTTTTGGACAATGTTGAATAAAATGTACAATTGTAAGGCAACCAGCTGCAATAGGATTGAGTTGCCTCAACCTTTGGGCATATAGCTAAACCAACATAGTTCTCAAGTTTTTCTTTAACCTTTCTTTAACTAGGCAAGTCAGTTAAGAACCAATTATTTTTTTACAATGACGGCCTACCCCGACCAAACCCTCCCCTAACCCGGACAACGCTGGGCCAATTGTGCACCACCCTATGGGACTGCCGGTCGTGATAGAATGTAACTCCTTATGACAATACATTACATATATCATAAAGCCTTCTTTGCCAAGTTACACCTTAATGCAGTGGTCTGAAACTCCTGGTTTACAGGCCACATCAAGCCTGCAAGCAAGTCACATTATGCTGGCTTGCAAAGTGATGTGTTATTCCTATTGGAATCAGGCAGAGTGAGTTAATCACCCACAACCTGCATTGAGAATCATTTCCAGGGTAGGTGATATTGATTATTGAGACTACCTAAAGCACAAAAACTGATGTTATTTACTTTTGTGTAGCATAAGATTAATCGACCAAGCTATGTACATGCAAAAACACAGGTATTGAAATAAATAATTCTGAAAATCAATCTGCAATGGAGCATGCTGGGAAATATGATAGTGATGGATGTGGTTTTGAGCAGACATACATTTGTAATTTTACTCAACTAGCGTGTTCAAATTCAGCTCACTTCAAGCAGTTTGTTGATTTAATGTACAATTGTATGGCAACCTGCTACATAGGATTGGGAGTTTGCTCAACATTTGGGTAGATAGCTGAACCAACAGAGTGTTGCCTTCCAAAGGAAACCTTTGTAATTCTGACTTTTTATCAATTCAGCTCACTGTGAGCATATGATGCGGTTTGCTAATACGTAAAATACCTATCCAGACATTGTAAGATCTGGCATGTGTCAGTAACGTCTGAGTAGAGGAACAAAACCAACATGTTATAGCAATCTGGTGCCCGACTGCACAGTCAATCACATGGCATGCAACCATTGGTTCAATCACATGGCATGCAACCATTGGTTCAATCACATGGCATGCAACCATTGGTTGACGCATGCAAAGTTTGAGCAGGGTAACATGACCAATATCTGTGGTGCTGCTTGTGTCAACGTCATCCTGCTGAGTCTACTTTCAAAATTAAAGTAAATCTCAATGTGACCCTTCACATACAGAAGCTTGAAAACCCCATTAGAAAAAAAGCATGACAAACCCCATTCGTTTTATGCCCACAATTTAGATGAGAAAAAAACGGAACATCATTTTTTATTGTTTTTATTTTAGTTAGTTTGAGTCTAAGATAATAGTTTCAGTAGTTTTAGTATTTCAAATTGGTTTGTTAATTAGCGACCCATCATTCAGGGCAGGTGGGGCAGAGCCCACCCCACCTGTTTAGCTAAAAATATATATATTATTTTTTTGTTGTTGCCTGTTTTGAATGTTATTTTGGCATTAATACGTGTCACATATCAGTTTGCAAACAATGTAAAAGTAAAAGATTATTGAGCTCCAAAATGCAGGTGTTTCAGCCTAGCTCAGAGCTTTCTGTGGCGGTGGGGCAGTCAGAGGAAAATACAGAGCGTAGGGGTTGGTAATGTAATCTAGTTGCGCCGTGAAGTTTTTTGTCACTCATGGGGACACTACATCACTGAAAAATCAACAACAAAAAAATCAAGCCCCTTGGGTGCTGCCATAGAGTTACACTAGAAGTGCCCATCCAAGAAGGCTCAAGGTCATTGGCCACAGATAAAATGATATTAAATCACGTTATATCTATAGTAGCTTTGACAACATCATACTTTCAAAATCTTAGGTAGCAAGCGGTCATCATCATGAAACAAGTCGACAATCTACTATCAACTCTTTTTCAATCCTTGTAATTTGAAAGGAAATAATGAAGTGAAATTGTAGATAAAATGTTACGGTGCTCATCGGCCATTGGACATAAACATTACCAGTGGTGGGAAAAGTACCCAATTGTCATACTTAAGTATAGATATCTTAATGGAGAGTTACTCAAGTAAAAGCAAAAGTCAGCCAGTAAAATCTACTTGAGTCAAAGAATTTTGTTCTAAATATACTTAAGTATCACAAGTAAATGTAATTGCTAAAATATACTTAAGTATAAAAAGTAAAAGAATTTGACATTTTCTTGTTTTTAACACTCAGACATCATTTACAAAACATGTATTTGTGTTTAGTGAGTCTGCCAGATCAGAGGCAAAAGGGATGACCATGTGTTGTCTTGATAAGTGAGTGAATTTAACCATGTTCCTGTCCTGCTAAGCATTCAAAATGTAACAGCATTCAAAATGTAACAAGTACTTTTGGGTGTCAGGTAAAATGTATAGAGTAAAAAGTACATTATTTTCTTTAGGAATTAAGTGAAATAAAAGTAAAAGTTTTCAAAAAAAATAAATAGTAAAGTACAGATACCCCCAAAACTACTTAAGTAGTACTTTAAAGTATTTTTACATAAGTAGTTTTCACCACTGAACATTACACAACAAGTTGGAAATTGCAAATTCAACAATGAGTGGTTTGGAAGGAATCAGTGCCTAACTGCAAGCATTGAAAAGAAATCACTGCTATTCAGTGGAGTGGGTGTGTGGTCCCAAGTCTGAGTTTAAGGGTCTCTTTTCCAAGCTTCAAAGGATAAATATTCAACATTGGCCATGCTGTCAATCCAGCATCACTTCTGCCACGTTCAAAACAACTGGAAACTCTGAAAACTGGGAAATCTCAGACTTCAGTGAGCGCCGACTGGGAAAATACGTTTTGAACGGTCATCCAACTCAGAATTGCATGTCGGGAACTTGGGTCTCTTTCTAGAATTACAGATTTTTATGACAACATTTGCACATGAAGGACCGTAGCGCCACCTTCCTGTTCAAGTGAGCACAGCACAACACGGTGAGTCCAAAGATGTATTGTATGCTGCTGAATAAATTATGTAGTATGCCCGGGAGATATGAATACTGTAGTTAAGAAAGCAATACTAAGTATGTTGTGAAGTAAGATGTTAGTAGCCCATGTGCCTCACCCTAATAATTTGGTCCCTTTTCCCTTCATAATTTCACGTTCTGACTTAATGGTGCACATGTAGCCTATTGCCTGTTTTAGATAAATGTAATCATTGTAGAGTTGAAGTCGGAAGTTTACATACACATTAGCCAACTAAATTTAAACTCAGTTTTTCACAATTCCTGACATTTGATCCTCGTAAAAATGCCCTGTCTTAGGTCAGTTAGGATCACCACATTATTTTAAGAATGTGAAATGTCAGAATAATAGTGGAGAGAACGATATATCACATTCCCAGTGGGTCAGAAGATTACATATACTCAATTATTATTTGGTAGCATTGCCTTTAAATTGTAACTTGGGTCAAACGTTTTGGGTAGCCTTCCATAAGCCTCCCCACAATAAGTTGTGTGAATTTTGGCCCATTCCTCCTGACAGAGCTGGTGTAACTGAGTCAGGTTTGTAGGCCTCCTTGCTCCCACACGCTTTTCCAGTTCTGCCCACACATTTTCTATAGGATTGAGGTCAGGGCTTTGTGATGGCCACTCCAATACCTTGACTTTGTTGTCCTTAAGCCATTTTGCCACAACTTTGGAAGTATGCTTGGCGTCATTGTCGATTTGGAAGACCCATTTGCGACCAAGCTTAAACTTCCTGACTGATGTCTTGAGATGTTGCTTCAATATATCCACATTATTTTCCTACCTCATGATGTCATCTATTTTGTGAAGTGCACCAGTCCCTCCTGCAGCAAAGCACCAGCACAACATGATGCTGCCACCCCCTTGCCTCACGGTTGGGATGGTGTTCTTCAGCTTGCAAGCCTCCCCCTTTTTTCTCCAAACAGTTCTATTTTTGTTTCATCAGACCAGAGGACATTTCTCCAAAAAGTATGATCTTTGTCCCCATGCGCAGTTGCAAACCGTAATGTGGCTTTTTTATGGCGGTTTTGGAGCAGTGACTTCTTCCTTGCTGAGCGCGCCTTTCAAGTTATGTCGATATAGGACTCGTTTTACTGTGGATATAGACACTTTTGTACCTGTTTCCCCCAGCGTCTTCACAAGTCCTTTGCTGTTATTCTAGGATTGATTTACACTTTTCGCACCAAAGTACATTCATCTCTAGGAGACAGAACGCGTCTCCTTCCTGAGTGGTATGGCGGCTGCCATTTTCCCATGATGTCAAGCAAAGAGGCACTGAGTTTGAAGGTAGGCCTTGAAATACATCCACAGGTACACCTTCAATTTACTCAAATTATGTCAATTTGCCTATCAGAAGCTTCTAAAGCCATGACATTATTTTCTGGAATTTTCCAAGCTGCTTAAAGGCACAGTCAACTTAGTGTATGTAAACTTCTGACCCACTGTAATTGTGATACAGTCAATTATACGTGAAATAATCTGTCTGTAAACAATTGTTGGAAAAATTACTTGTGTCATGCACAAAGTAGATGTCCTAACCAACTTGCCAAAACTCTAGATTGTTAACAATAAATTTGTGGAGTGGTTGAAAAACAAGTTTTAATGACTCCAACCTAAGTGTATGTAAACTTCCGACTTCAACTGTATATTGTAAGAGCTTTCATTGTCTTTTTATGTCCCCTTTATTTATCCTATGGTTCTGACTTGGTGTACAGGGAGAATACTGTAAGAATGGTCCATGTTCTGAATTCTGTCTTGGTACATTTCAAAAGTGCTGAACAAATAGTTATATTGACTACGTCCGTTCTAGCTCATTAATGTCTTAAATTAAATGTACGGATTGCCTCTTCTCCGCTCATCGTTCCCTTATGCCATAGTTTGTACATCTCAATTCTCAGTAGAAACCACATTTGTTTAAGCAAGTCAGCCTTATCAGCTATGTTTTTTTAAAGGCAGTAAATGAGTCTGAATGAACTGTTTCGCTCCCAGAAAAGGCTCTGCTGATAGCCAGGTGTAGCAGTGGTAAGGATTCACTCCATAGTGCTGAAAAGAAAGCTCTGCTGTTGGGACAGCTTTATGTAGGCCCTAACAGTTTGGGCACTGTTTGTTACCGTTATAGTGCAATTAATGTATTGTTTAGTGTTGTGGCTTTACTGGCATGCATTTGCAACATTTAAATTTTTTGCCCCCACCACGATTTACATGCTAAAATCGCCACTGCCTTGGTGTAATATTTCCATTGTAGAGGGAACTATAAAATCCCTTTTACATCCACCACATGGATTTGCACTGAACAGAAATATAAATGCAACGTGTAGAGTGTTGGTTTCATGAGCTGAAATAAAAGATTCCAGAAATGTTCCATACGCACAAAAAGCTTATTTCTCTCAAATGTTGTGCACCAATTTATTTACATCCCTGTTAGTGAGGATTTCTCCTTTGCCAAGATAATCGATCCACCTGACATGTGTGGCATATGATGAAGCTGATTAAACAGCATGATCATTACACAGGTACACCTTGTGCTGGGAACAATAAAAGACTACTCTAAAATGTGCATTTTCCCCCCTCATTTTTAATCTCAGCCCCCATCCCCGCAGGAGGCCTTTTGCCTTGCATCATTTTAAATAAGAATTTGTTCTTAACTTACTTGCCTAGTTAAATAAAGGTTCAATAAAAAAAATACACTGAGTTTCAGAAACATTAGGAACATCTTCCTAATATTGAGTTCCCTCAGAACAGCCACAATTAGTTTGGGAGTTGACTGGGTGTCGAAACATTTGACAGGGATGCTGGCCAATGTTGACTCCAAGGCTTCCCACAGTTGTGTCAAGTTGTCTGGATGTCCTTTGAGTGATGGACCATTCTTGATACACACAGGAAACTGTTGAGTGTTGAAAATCAAGCAGCGTTGGAGTTATTCACGTACTCAAACCAAATCAAAGGCACTTAAATATTTTGTTTTGCCCATTCATCCTCTAAATGGCACACATACAATCATCAATAACATTTATTTATAAAACCCTTCTTACATCAGCTGATTTCTCAAAGTGCTGTACAGAAACCCAGCCTAAAACCCCAAACAGCAAGCAATGCAGGTGTAGAATACACAATCCATGTCTCAATTGACTCAAGGCTGAAAAATCCTTTAACCTGTCTCCTCCCCTTCATCTACATGTATTGAAATAGATTTAACAGGTGACATCAATAAGGGATCATAGCTTTCACCTGGATTCACCTGGTCAGTCTTTTAATGTCATGGAAAGAGCATGACTTATTTGCTCTATGATAAGAGATTATGATTATTTTTTTACAATGACAGTTTGTAATATTCTTCCCATTCAGAATGGACCTGTTTTTACTCCACGACAGCTATCATATTTAGCACAATCCTACAAAGAAGACACGCTATTTTGTTCTCCAGCATTCTTACTTTCTATGTGATTCGTCAGTCCAATAGGTTAGGCCAGCTCCATTATTTTACGCTGTCTCTGTTCAGGTGAAGAACTTGGCCAGCTTGAACAATTTGAAAACACTTGCTGTTCACTAGTCAAATAAGCTCTGCACACAAACACACAGCTCGGATGTTTCTTGCGTCAGATGAGTCTCCTCCAGCTACTGTCACAGACGCCATGGCAGTGTGGTATCCCTGGCAATGTGATTTTCACAAATTAGTCACAAATCAGCATGCCAGAGACACACACAGCCACAACAAAGGAGAACTCCACACTGCTTTAGTATAAGAAAATCCTGCAAACCTCCTCTTTTGCTTCTGTCCTCCCTCTCCTTCTCCATCTATTCCTCTCTCACGTTCCTTTCCCCCTCCCTCCCTTCACTCTCCCATGCTCTGTTTAACATTGGGTATTCCCTCATTAACTGCTACGCCTCAGAAATAAAAAGATGACATGCTACTGATAGCTGTTAATGATTAGCCTGTGATTTGATGTCAAAGACCCCATAATCTCACAGCAGGTGTGAGGGAAATCAGCTGCAAGTTATAAAAGTGTTGAATAGTCAAAGAAAAAGCTCAGAACACACACAGTCCCACACATACCAGTCCAGGTACACTGTTGTTCAAAACATCCCCACGTACCAGCAATATCTCACGTGTCGTATCCAGCCAAACGCCTTGTGCCTGTCTCGATCTCTCTGGCATTCCCATGTGAGCAGAGAGGCTGTGTAACCTGTTAGAGCAGCCCCAGGCAGAGACCTTGGCTCTCTCTCCCCTTGTATTTTTATTGGTCCTGACGGAGGACTGTGCATGTGAGCGCCACCTCCAGAATTTAATGAGAAGCACAAACCCCTCGTGGGAACACATGTTCCCAGCAGCAGGTCATAGGGCTGCTCGTTAGAGAGAGACGGGAAGAGAAAGGTAAGAGCAATAAAGGCAGGGTTGTGAGAAGGGAATAAATAGACGTATGTTTCCTTAGACTATCTACTGTGTGCTGACACTGATGACATGGGTGATAGAATAGTACACTCTCAAGCGCAAATACCTGTAAAGTCAAAAGGTCACACATGAGCACATGCACACACACACACTTTCATAGAATGGGTCTTCTGGTGAGAACAGTACACACGGCATGTGGGGACTTGACCCTGTGGGATAGGTCTGATAGAACGGACTCACTTATGTCATGATCTGTTAGGGCCTCAAACGGATTAGGGATACATTTCAAACACTGTTTTTGCGCTAGGGTCTGGGCAATTATATGCTGGAAACACAGTCGTGTCTCTGTAAGGGTGGTCATAGTCACGTCAACACTACTCACAAGACCAGTTGCAGGTCGCTCACTGTCTGCATAATGCTTACATGTTACATTTGGATATTAAACTGTCTCGTCTTTCGGATGGGACGTTAAAACGGGTGTCCTGACTCTCTGTGGTCACTAAAAATCCCACAGAACTTATCGTAAGAGTAGGGGTGTTAACCCTGGTGTCCTGCCTAAATTCCCAATCTGGTCCTCGTACCATCATGGCCACCTCATCATCCCCAGCTTCCAATTGGCTCATTCATCCCCCTTCCTCTTCGTGTAACTATTCCCCAAGTCGTCGCTGTAAATGAGAATGTGTTCTCAGTCAATTTACCTGGCAAAATAAGGGTTAAATAAATAAAAATCTCTCTCACTTGTATAATACATCTGAAAATGATTCATATTTAGAGTTGGATAAATGTAATTATTGTTGTTCCTCTATGAACAACGATCACTGGTGCCAACAGTGAATAAATAAACTTGTCAGCCAATCTGTGATGATTTATGTTCTGTGACACTCCACAGCTGCCTAGCAAACCGGTCACTCATCCCAGCTGCTCATGGCACGTAAATAATATGGCTCATAAATTCACAGCTCTCACTCCCTCAGTCTAATTGAGCAATCGCTGAACTATAGGGGGATTGTACAAGCTTTATGGTAACTTGTTGGGACTCCTGTTCAGGACTGCAATCCTCTGCTAGCTATGCTATCGGTGTGTGAGAGTTGGAGCTTGTTTAATGGGAATCACACTACAATAACACCTAGATTCTCCCATGCCTGAGATCTTTCCTTACATGTTCAGCTCCGGGAGACGTCGCCCTGCTCCACATGCCTGTCGTGATCTCGGCATGTGATCCTTGGTTTCATGCCCGTTTTTCCTCGTCCAGCTTCTCAGAGCCCCTTTCCCGTAGATTGACGTTTACTGTCATGAATCTTGCACTGGAGGCAGAACTGAGTGATGTTCGCTAGATGGGACAGCTGCAAAGTCAAATTGGCTATAGGCTTATTGTAAAAATGTATGAAAACAAAAATGAACTTTTTAGTCTTAATTTAAGGTTAGGCATTAGGGTTAGCACTATGGTTAAGGTTAGGTTTCAAATCCAATTTTAATACTTTGTAGCTGTGCCAGCTGTGGAGTTTGCTGACCACTGTAGAGCTGCCTCCAGGGCAAGATTGATGACAATAAATGCCGACCTGCCCCCTTCCCTGCCCCTCACGTCCCCCTTCCCAACTAGAGGGTCCGGTCAGGGCAGCCCCGGGGGCGGGAGTCAGTGACTGCCCATAAATGGGGGGAGATTGAGTGACCAAGGCAACTTGAGGGTGAGTGTGATCAGAGAGATTACAGTAATTACCACCCCTCTTTCTCTCTCTCTCTCTCTCACAGGTTCCTCATCTATCCATCCAACTATACATAATCAAGTACTACCATTTCTCTCTTTCTAAATCTACATTATTTTGTTCCCCCTATTCACTTCCTGCATGTCTGACACACTGAATTAATCTATTTCCTGTGTTTTTCACTGACTGCATGGAATCTGACATTCCCTACCCCCACCTAGACCGTCAGGATGGAGAAGTTTTTAACAGCACCAAAAGACGTCACTGAAGTCGATTATGATTTACTCTAAAAGTTCATAATATGGGTCAAGATCTTACTTTTTTTCTTTTCCCCTAATACCTTTTCTGATCTGTCTTTTTCTGAAATATAATCAAACTAGTCACCTTCAGAATCACATCCATAATACTTGCACATAGAGAGAGAGAGAGAGTAAACCTTATAGTAATCAAATGCGGTCTCCAGAGGTGCAGCCAAGTCAATTCAGTTCATGGTTTAACTCCAGGCAGGCATCATTGCCTAATGATCAGATCTTGTCCCACTCCCCAAATACAATATATTATGGTAAGTTTGTCCCTTCTGATCTTTTTCCCAGTATAAGTTTGTCTCGTCAAATAGTCCACTATGGTCCGCTCAGAGTCCGATCCTATTCTTTAGTGTAGCATGTAGCGTGACCTTCTCTCACATGGGTCTACCCTGTCTAAGCCTCTCTCAAGAGAGCAGTGGTGTGAGGACATATAGCCCAAGGAGCTCTTAAGTCTGATCACAAATGTAATACGAGCATGTTAAACATCAGAGAACTTTCTCCCAGCAGCTCCATTCACACACTCTGATCCCTGACTCCTGGGACCCTAGAGGTCCTCCAATAAAGACATAATTACATGAACTTATCAAAACCATTGGTCTCGTTCTTGATCTATGTCGCCAGGTGCGACAGCGGACAAAAGACATTGTTGCATTGTTATATTCTGGAAAATGTATAGGTATAACAACAAGAATTCTAGACTCACGTTAATTTGCCTATTAGCACTTTCTCTTCTGGTGATAGAATGATTCCCTTGTAAATGAAAGTTCTGGATTGCATGTACACAATTTTCCTCTTTGGAGCTGAATGCGACAGGAGGAAGTGGTGGGCAGAGACTGACGCCTTTCACTCCTCTATAAATCAGGCTTTATGAGTTGTGCCATTTGTTGTTACTCCACAACAATTCAAAGAGAGGTTTGTGGGTCTGTCCCCCCAGTTACACAAGCAGCTCTTTCAGCATTGCTCTGTGTGTGGGAAGCCATGTTCTCTCTCTCTCTCTTTCTCTCTCTCTCTCTCTCTCTCTCTCTCTCTCTCTCTCTCTCTCTCTCTCTCTCTCTCTCTTTCTGGTGGAACATAAATACCAAGTGTCAACCTATAGCTGCTCCATCCATTTTTGGTATGTATCCATTGGTATGTACCCATTGATTCTTGAAGAATATAAGTTATAAACGCCTCATGAGTTGAGTTCAACTGTCGTGCCCCAATACCCAAAATAACCCAAAATATAAGATTGTTTTACTCCAATTGTAAACAAACACCAGTGTTGTGTTCGAGACCACCTAAAGTGAGACCGATTCAAGATCAAAACTGGAGCAAATTGAATCCGAGTCAAGACCAAGACCAGAGGGGGGTGAGCTGTCTGAGACCGAGTCAAGACCGACACCATAAAAATGTCCAATTCAAGACCAATTGTGTCAAATCGCTACCCTAGTATTTCTGTGTTCATATTTCAGAAGAACACATGGATTCTTTGGACCTGTGTTCCCCAACTGGTTTTTATTTCCCCCCCCCCACCCCAAGTATGCTGAGCAAAAAAATAAAAAATAATGTATCATTTAAATGTTTTATTGTTGGACATAAAAAGACAACAACAACAAAAAACACCAGGAAATCAGCGCCAAGTGATTTTAATTTTGGATATCTGTTCTGAAGTATTCCCACACAGAGTGACCATATGTGATGGTATACTAATAATAATAAATAATTATTGGTTAGATTTACATAGCGCTTTTCTACCAACTGAGGTACACAAAGTGCTTTACATAGTAGGGGGAAACTCACCTCAATGTGTAGCACCCACCTCAGTGATACACGGCAACCATTTTTGTGCCAGAACCACACATCAGCTATCAGGTGGAGAGGTGAGGTGTAATATATGCCAATTAGGAATGAGGGGGATGATTAGGTGGCCATGATGGAATGTGACCAGATTGGGAATTTAGCCATGACTGGGGTGAACACCACTACTCTTACAATAAGTGCCATGGGATTTTGAATGACCACAGAGTCATGACACCCATTTTAACGTCCCATCCGAAAGACGGCACCCTACGCGGGGCAATGTCCTCCAATTTAATTAAGGTTTGAAATGATTATGTTTATAGTCAAATATTATATCTGTTTAGGCTTCTTGTGGTCAATTTGAAATGTAAAAATATGTTTTTTATTGTTTTCTGGCCCTGACCATCTGCTCAAGAAAAAATAGCCTGCAGCTGAATCTAGTTGAGGATCCCTGCAGTAGACATTCAGAATGGTGAAAAAATGCATGCTGAGGGCAAATAAACAGCCACTACATATTATCACCAATTCAAACAGATCTATAATAGATAAAAAGACAAAATATTTTACAACTTCCCCAGGTTTCCCCTTACTAATAGTGAGTACATAACTTTAAAATAATTCCCCTCATTCTTCCCTACCAGCAAATCAAGGACATTCTGATAAACGAATGTTTGAGGATATTTTTCAACTAAAGTAAAGAACAGTAATGTTAGGAGTAAAGTATGAAGCCCATGTCTCAATAGGCGGAAATATATTAACGTGTCATAAAAGGAATGTGGCCTGGCAAAGCGGTTTTATCCGCTGGCTGAATGGGAGCTGATTAAGAGTTTTTTTAGATTACGAGTTGATATTTTTATGTTAGTAGCTAGGATATTAAAATTTCCGCATAAAGAAAATATGAACATGTGGATTGTGGCTAAAAATCAGTGTGTAGAGACGTAGTGCACACAAAATGTATTTTTCAATGTGTTTCTATAGTTATGTCACAACTGTAACGGCGTTCTTCGTTTGTTGAAAGAGAGGACCGAAATGCAGCGTGGTGGTTACTCATGTTCTTTAATGAATGAATGACGATACATGAAATAACTATTAAATACGAAAACAACAAACAGAACGTGAAACCTAATACAGCCTATCTGGTGAACACTACACAAAGACAGGAACAATCACCCACGAAATACAAAGCGAAACCCAGGCTACCTAAATACGGTTCCCAATCCGAGACAACGAGAATCACCTGACTCAGATTGAGAACCGCCTCAGGCAGCCAAACCTAACTAGACACACCCCTAATCATTAGCAATCCCAAATCCTATAAAACCCCAATACGAAACACAACACATAAACCCATGTCACACCCTGGCCTGACCAAAATATATAACGAAAACACAAAACACTATGACCAAAAAAAATAACTGTTTTTGCGTTAAATAGTGAATGTGCCTACTCAGGTGTTTGAATGTGCGTTCTAGCCAACAGCTCGCAGAAACTAGGCTGTGAGGGTAGACTAAACTACATGATGCGATTATTGTGAATAAAAGTGAGAATATTTGTGTTTGTCAAACGGCAGTCAAACATCGATCATCATATCACTAGAATCAGACCATCGATATTTACTGGAAAGCAGCATCAAGATCACGTGCACTTTCACCAACCTGTGAAGTTTATTTATTTATTTAATCTGTAGCCTAATAAACTTCATGCTTTCGCCCTTTTGTCCATAATATGAATATCATTATGTATGTAGCCTACCTACATCTACTGTATCTGCGAGCTGTTGGCTAGAGCGCACGTGCAAAGACGCGAGTGGGCACATTCGCTATAACCCAACATGTTTTGTCAGAAAACGATCAGTAGATTTGAAAATGCGATGGAAACCAATATCATTGTATTTTTTATTCGGTATATGGGAATTTGACAGCAAAATTATTTGTTCTGTGCATTACGTCATCACGGACGAAAAAGTAAATGTGATGCAAACACACCTAGCCACTGACACACTTGTTAGATTACACAGGCTTTGCCAGAAGTCCACACCACACACACGAATAATGGTAACACCTTAAGCATTCTGTATGTGTCTGCACCACCACAGACGGCCAGCAGATATAACCCTTGCTTCACTTCCATCAATAAAACTAAGGCCAAGAAAGATTTTGTAATTTCTCAAATGTTTCCCAAATTGCACCTACGGTTTTGATTATTAGAGTCTGTAAATGTCCGATTCAAATGGAATAAGTAGCCACATTTTTTAAATGTAAATTCAAAGCAGATGTATTTAACAGTTTCGCACTCCTCTGAAGGGAGGGACTGTATGACTTATCTTTAGTAGTGGCAATGGTTATTAATGGAACTGATCATTCCAGTGAATTATAAACTATTTGAGTCAATGGGGCTGTTTGGCTGCAAGGCTGGTGTCAGTCTGGGAACACCCACTGTCTCTTTCCAGCCCCTCCCTCTCCTCATCTCTCTATTCAACATCAGTCTGAGCTCCACATCTCCTCAGGACAGACCTGAATTTTCCTCATTGCCATCTGATCAAGATCCAACAGGTTCTGGGTATAAAGGCTCATCACATCAGCTTACTGGATCCACAACCACATTTATCTAAAATAAGATACTTTCTCGTTCTAGACTGAGTTGAAGGGGATCTCTCCATACCAGGCCATGAGGGTGAGCCGGGTGTTACAGCTGTCCATCTGCCTGGTGGGCCTCAGCCTGGCATGGCGCTCCCCACCACCAAGCAAACCCTCCATAGAGGGGGGTAGCCAGGTTCCTGTGGGCCAGATACAGGTGCTCTCTGTGGGGCTGCTCCAACTGCTCCAGGGGGTGCAGGAGAGTGCCTGGAGGATGGAGGATGGAGAGGCAGGGCGACCAAGTGTCAGAGGAGCTGATGGGAGACACCCAGGTTGTGGAGAGGCTACGAGAGCAAGGTGTGCAGGTAGGAAGGACCCACAGGCAGGTGACGAAGAACCTCCAGATGATGACAGCACAGAGCGACAGGCTGGAGAATGCAGCCCAGGATGTGCAGCTGGGACTGGAGACTGTATTGGCCGAGCAAGGTGCCTTGGAGCTCAGGATGAGCCGTGTCCTGGAGAGGGTGCAGAGCATAACCAAGCCAGTTCTAAGGATGGAAAAGCAGCTTAATATGAACCTGATGAAGGTGAGCTATTACACATTTCTAACTATATAACCTGCTCCTTCTCTCCTCCCTAGTCACCACTTCTCAGTTTTTTTCAGCTAATTAGTCTAAAAGAAGAACATTTGAATATTATGCCTTTCAATTGATAATCACCTCCAGGTGTATAATCACCTTCATGCCTGTATTTCCACTGTTCTGTATTTGGTCCGAACTTACATCTGTCTATCAATACGTGTGTGCTTTAGGTGATAGTGGACACTCAGTCCAGACGTCTGGCTGACCTAGCCTTGGAAGTTATGACCCGAGACAGATTGATTGATAAGCATCTGCAGCACATTGTTGACCTGGAGGAACAGGTATAGTGCAATGGCGCCACGGTTATACACCGACAAAATACAAATTGAGACATAACTAGATAGAAACCCTTGTTCTCATAAAACTAATGTACACGACCAAAGAGCATATAAAGACCAGCACAAACTGTACATAAAACATCCTGTCTTACAATCAGAGACAGCAATGGGTATGGAAAGTATAGGCTACACGTTTGATTGAGTCTTTAGAGAACAACTATTTGGGGTGATATCCATGTTTTTTCCCTGCTCTGTGTGCTACTGATGTAGTGTGTTTTTCTCTGTGAAGCACCATATGTTTTAGGAGCGTAAAGGAATGGAACATTGCTGTTCCTCCTCTGTGTTTGTGTGTGTTCCAGGCATCTCGTATCAGAGGGGAGAGGCCTCCCACCAGCGCTGAGGGCAGATTCTGATGATGGCTCTGGCCCTTGTCTGGGCAACAACCACAGCTGCATCAATATAAACACTCCATTCAAAACTATAAGAAAACAACATAGTTATAGTGGAAATCTGAGAAAGAAAGACACATAACATTATTCATACCATATTCAAGCTTCATTTCTTCATCCAGATACTATGAGATGATCTGATTGGATTTTTAAAAGGTAGACATCCTTGTTGGGTAATCTCCAAAGTGGTGTGGCTCTGTGTTAATGTTCAAGGTTCATATTTGGAAGCTTTGTATTGCAATCCCTTGTCAGCTGGTGCCTCTAGGGCAATTCAGGCAGATGTTAGAGGGCCCTTTTACTGAAGCATGTGTTTGTTTCATACAATTTTGTTTTGCTTTTGTTGTTTTCTTTTCTTTTCATGCATTGTGTAATTGATGTGTATAGATATCCATACTAGTGTAAGGGTTGTTTATTGATGTGTTCATGCAGGGCTCATCTACAAAAGAGACCTTGGTCTCAGCATGACTCAATGCTTAAAACTGCAATATGTAACTTTTTGGGAAACTCCACCAAATTGACATAGACATTTGTGTTATAGATCTGTCATTCGCATTGAAAGCAAGTCTAAGAAGCGGTAGATCTGTTCTATGTGCACTACTTCTATGCTACCCATGCTTAAGTTTTGTTTTTGCATCTTTTACTTTTAGCTTTTGTACACCAACTTCAAACAACTGAAAATACAATATTTTGGGTTATGGACCATATATTTTACAGTGGTTTAGATGGTACAATGATTCGCTACACTATATTGCTTGTTTTGCCACATAAACTGAAATTAGGCAAACTATTAGAATTTTAGCAACCAGTATATTTCTGCATAGTGCATCTTTAAATAAAGGCAAACCCTTTTTAAATAAATGCAACCACAATCAAATAAACAGATTCAAGGTAATGGACTGGATCAGACTGCCTGGAAAAAAATGATTCCTGTCAACTTTGGCTGATTGGCTAATTCTCCTTGAACGTCATTTTTTTTTATTTTTTAAGGCTCTGTGGCTGTATTCTAGAGGTACAGGAGACCTCCTACCGCCAAAATCAGGAGATTCTCATCTTCTCAGCTGTCCGACAACCAAATGTGGCAAAGGTTGTGTGTGAAAGCTTTGAGGACTAAGGTCCTATCTGATGCACGAATGCTGTCCGACTGGTGTTCCCAAAAAAAAAACTGCCAGAGCAACAAACTCTGACCCAACATGACAAAGAGAATATACAGTAATGTTCCTGAAAATCTATTTGAAATGTGCCTACAGTTCTTCATTTGACATGGACATTTTAGCCATTTAGCAGATGCTCTTATCCAGAGCAACCTACAGGAGCAATTAGGGTTAGGTACTTTGCTCAAGGCCACATCGACTGATTTGTTTCACCTAGTTGGCTCGGGGATTCGAACCATCGACTTTTCTGTACAACACTCTTACCCGCTAGCTACCAGACACCCCACTGACATACTCCAACAGGTCTTTACTCTTGAATTAATTTAATTTTCCAGCCAACCTACGTTACCAGACATGCCTATTGAACATGGAAGATCAAAGCATATTGAGTGGGCAATTTCATTGTCAGGTATGATCTGTCATATTGTGTAGAGTATGATGATGAGCTTCAGAGTATAGTACCTCTAGGCTACCTCTAGGGTTTTCAGACTCAATTCAATAGGAGTACTGGAATGCATTCAACTATAGCATACGCTTTTTCAATGTATCTTATCATTTAAGTAGCCAGCCCATAGTCGCCCACAACAGCTTTGTGCGAATATGCGGACACTATACCTCAGGGTTTTACACAAAGGTGCGTGACATGACAGTAAGCGGAGGATGGCTCGAAGTACCGAGGATGCTAGCGCGTCACTGACATCATTATCAAAAGCCTTCAGAGGAGTTAGAAACGATGAAACCTGGTTGGAAAAGTTACTCTTCTTTGTTGTTTTTTTTCTTTTCATTTTACAACGACGATAATATTTAAGGTAAGGACGCACATACATTTGACATACGAAAAATAATATGTTGTCTTCTTGTCACCAATTGTTAGCAAACTTGACACCGCCTGAATATGTCGGTCATTGTTGATGCCACCTGTCGACGTTTTGGTTACCACTTTTTTGTTTCATAACATAATTAACTGTTCTGTTATTGACAGTCTTAAGTTCTCACTGCAAATAACTTTTTTACTGTTCTTAACATATTCAATTCAAGCAATTTGGTACGATTGCATTTGATCATTACAATGAAGGCTATTGATGATGATACGAAGTTGATTTGCTTAACCACAGGAGGAAATACTGGCATCCAACTAATATAAGGATTACATCAAATTAAATCACCATTTTAAATAAAGTTTGATTAGATTTATTCATATTCTTTAATTAACATATGTTTGGTTGAGATGGAGAGGTGAATCCAACATATCAATGATTCATTTGTAGACAAACTGGAATTAAAACCGGTCTAAGTCAGTGGCACAGACGGAACTATCCAAATGTTGATATTTGGTTGCATTGACAACTTAACACAATCCAATATCTCTAAATATCATTACATTTGAAATAAACCAGATCTTGAAACCGTGGGCCTATTGTATTGTCTATTTTTAGTTGAATTCTGTGTTGAATTGAAACAATAGCTGTTGATTACTTTGTATATAGGCCTAAATAGCACCATTAAAGATATGAGTGATACAGTATGGTCACATTTAATTTGCTATATTAAACCCTTTGGAATGAGCAGCAGTGAATCTATTTCGTTTTTAAGTGGAGATCTCTCAACAATAATTCGCAGTAGTAATTAGTAAACATTAGTAATAGTCAGTGACAAATAACTAAGCAGGGCCGGGCTTAGTTAAAATCCTGGATGGGATACCAAAGGGTAGCTGTAAATAGATGACTTCTCCAGTAGGAGGTGCTGCCAAGCCTATAGGAAAATAATTATAGTTGATATAACATTGTTTTAAAGGTACGAATTCAACATATTTAAACAAGATTAGGTTATGTTGAAATTTGGTTACCATGATGACATAATGTTGGCATTGAAATTTCACCCTCAAAACAACAGTTGATTACTTTTTTCAAATCCACTGTATTTTCCATGTAGATTCCACATCACAATACATAGACAAATGATGTTGAAACGTTGATTCAAACAGATTGGCCCAGTGGGTTGTCACTTCCCCATAACTGGACAGAGTAAGAACTTCACTTTGTAAAATAATGTAGGCTCCCCATTATTGTTTATATGCATAATTATGGAATCTATGAATACGATTGGCCTGTGATAAAAGTATACACAATTCAGTAAACTAGTAACTGGAGTTGTTGACCTGCATATGAAATTATGTAGGTCACAGGATATTATGCGTACACTATTCTAGCTGTGTGACTGTATTCAGGCATCAGATATAAACCAGATATTTATACGAACTTCTACTAGAATAGTCCCTATGGACAGACCGTTATAGGATTGCATTCAGGGATTTCTTTGTTCACATTTGGTTATTCCATTATTTTATTACTTCCCCTATCTTATGAAACAGTATGTGTAGTGTGTGTGAGTGGGTGTGTGTGTGGACCATATTTGACTATGGCTGATCAACAAATCTTCAGCTCAGATTTCACAGTTCCCCAGTATGATAGCATCACACATCAACCCTTTTTGATCTTAAGGTTAAGTGAATGCTATTCAATCTAAAGTCTGACCAGGCACAACTTTTATTTGCATCATTGTTTTTGATGGGGAGAGCCTTTCACGACTGGTAATCTCTTAACACTCTTCAATTATTCTAAGTAGAATAGCAGTGACTGCTCAGAAGTTCCATGTTTTTACTCACGTTGTGCTGTACGTAATATTATGTAATCCATTGATTGGGTCATCAGTGATTGACATTAAAGGTTTCCCTTAGTGGCATCAGTTCAGTTTAGCTAAACCTAGGGTATGGCAAAGTGGGGCATTTCTACACAATTTAAAAACTCTAAAATGCTATTTGGAGAACAGCAAAAACTAACAAAAATGACTCCAGCCATTAATTATCATCGCAATGTTAGGTTTACAGGTGAACGGCATATACAATGTCAACCACGACTCAACCTCATCATAAATGTACTAATTTACTTGTGGAACTGTGCATACAGTGCAACGTGACAATTTAGGCTAATAATCACAGTTAGCAAAACCTGCAGTTATGAACAATGCAAACCTGTACGTGTAGTGACAGTAGGCCTCTAATCAGAGACATTTCTTCTCCTTTCTTTGCACAGGAAAAATATAGCCTTTTATAAACACGTCATGCAATTCTACTACACCTTATATGACTGGAGACATATGCAACATATTTTTTAATATGACACATTAGTAGCCTATTCTGCTGACACTGACAAACAGATCAGTAAAAATGACCTTGTCTTGAATGAAACCATCTAATCTAGACCTACGAAAAGGGGAAACACAAATTCAACAATATGATGCACATCTAGCCTGGAAAAGGACATTGTTATCCACAAAAATGTTTCCTGTGGAACTGATCCAGTGATAAAGACAGTGAATATGCACAATAAGATATGCTACTGTTCGCTCAATTGGGAGTTGAGAATGTTGATAACTAGAGACAGATGAGTATATTCTTGTCTTCTCTTTTCAGCAATAGTCATTTGCTTTCTAAACTATGTTTTTCCTACGATTTGAATTTTTGAAATATTGCGAAAGGCCTAGGCCAATTTAACTGCTTTTCACTGACTGCAGCAATTCAACAATCAGCTATGATGGCGCCGGAAGAAATGGCAGCCGTTTTACGGGCGCCTAACCAATTGTGCCATTATGTGTTTCTGCCACTGTATTTTACGGCAAAAAAGAGCTTCTGGATATCAGAACAGAGATCACTCACCTTTTTCTCCAATAAGCAGGATGCACAGGATGTACTTCAGACACCAGACAAGGCCAATATCCCCGTCATTGGCAGGAGAAAGAGACCCAGGCATAGGGGACACAGGGCGGGGTACCTTGTAAGGATCCGCCGACAGCGAGTGGGAAATCTGCCTTTACCATCAATATTACTTGCCATCATACAATCATTGGACAATAAATTAGACGAGGTATAATCACAAATATCCTACCAACGGGACACCAAAATGATGAGCTGTAGACCTCACTATTTGTCAAGAGAGTTTTCATCTATATTTTTCGTGGCTGTCTATTTACCACCAGAAAAGAATGCTGGCGCTAAGACCGCACTCAGTCAGCTGTATATGGAAATAAGCAAACAGGAAAACGCCCATCCAGAGGTGGCACTCCTAGTGGCCAGGGACTTTAATGCAGGAAAACTGAAATCAGTCTTACCTCATTTCTATCAGCATGTTAAATGTGCAACTAGAGGGAAAAAATCTTTACTCCACCTTTACTCCACACACAGAGACACATACAAAGCTCTCGCTCGCCCCCCATTTGGCAAATCTGACCATAATTCCATTCACCTGATTCCTGCTTACAAGCAAAATCTAAAGCAGGAAGCACCAGTGACTTGGTCAATAAAGAAGTGGTCCGATGACGCAGATGCTACGCTACGGGACTGTTTTGCTAGCACAGGCAGGAATATTTTCCCGGATTCCTCCAACGGCATTGAGGAGTACACCACATCTGTCACTGGTTTCATCAATAAGTGCATCGATGACGTCGTCCCCACAGTGACTGTACGTACATAACCCAACCAGAAACCATGGATTACAGGCAACATCCGTACTGAGCTAAAGGGTAGAGCTGCCGCCTTCATGGAGCGGGACTCTAACCCGGACGCTTATAATAAATCCTGCTTCGCCCTCAGACGAACCATCAAACAGGCAAAGCGCCAATACAGGACTAAGATTGAATCGTACTACACCGGCTCCGATGCTTGTTGGATGTGGCAGGGCCTGCAAACTCTTACAGACTGCAAAGGGAAGCATGGCCGCGAGCTGCCCAGTGACACGGGCCTACCAGACGAGCTAGATCACTTCTATGCTCGCTTTGAGGCAAGCAACAGTGAGGCATGCATGAGAGCATCAGCTGTTCTGGACGACTGTGTGATTACACTCTCCGTAGCCGACGTCAACATTCACAAGGCCGCTGGGCCAGACGGATTACCAGGACAGGTGCTCCAGGCATGTGCTGACCAACTGGCAGGTGTCTTCACTGACATTTACAACATGTCCCTGATTGAGTCTGTAATACCAACATGTTTAAAGCAGACCACCATAGTCCCTGTGCCCAAGAACACTAAGGTAACCTGCCTAAATGACTACCGACCCGTAGCACCTACGTCTGTAGCCATGAAATGCTTTGAAAGGCTGGACATGGCTCACATTAACACCATTATTCCAGAAACCCTAGACCCACTCCAATTTGCATACCACACCAACAGATCCACAGATGATGCAATCTCTATTGCACTCCACACTGCCCTTTCCCACCTACTACCTGTTCATCCACAACTGCATGGCCAGGCACGACTCCAACACCATCATTAAGTTTGCAGACGACACAACAGTGCTAGGCCTGATCACTGACAACAAAGAGACAGCCTATAGGGAGGAGGTCAGAGATCTGGCCGGGTGGTGCCAGAATAACAACCTATCCCTCAACGTAATCAAGACAAAGGAGATGATTGTGGACTACAGGAAAAGGAGGACCAATCACGTCCCCATTCTCATCGACGGGGCTGTAGTGGAGCAAGTTGAGAGCTTCAAGTTCCTTGGTGTCCACATCACCAACAGACTAGAATGGTCCAAACACCAAGACAGTCGTGAAGAGGGCACAACAAAGCCTATTCCCCCTCAGGAATAGGCCTAGCACAACAGTGCTAGGCCTGATCACTGACACTGATAGGATTTTTCATGTGTCCTCAGGTCCTCAAAAGGTTCTACAGTTGCACCATCGAGATCATCCTAACTGGTTGCTTCACTGCCTGGTACAGCAACTGCTCAGCCTCTGACCGCAATGCACTACAGAGGGTAGCTCGTACGGCCCAGTACATCACTGGAGCTAAGTTGCCTGACATCCAGGACGTCTATACCAGGCGGTGTCAGAGGAAGGCCCTAAAAACTGTCAAAGACTCCAGCCACTCTGCTACCGCATGGCAAGCGGTACCGGAGCGCCAATTCTAGAACCAAAAGACTTCTCAACAGCTTTTACCCCCAAGCCATAAGACTCCTGAACAGCTAATCAAATGGCTACACAGACTATGCATTGTATTCGGCGCATGTGGCAAATAAACTTTGATTTGATTTGGTAGGCTATTTGCTGCGCGCTACCCAATTTGTGCACTTAAAACAATTCACAGCTCATTCTTTAAAAGAAACGAATGATCCTCTGTGGCCAAATCATGCTCTTTGGTTTAGTATTTTGAATGATTGTATTTATTTCTGTAGAAGTAATTATAGCTAATTTGGGTAATTTAATTCAATTACCTTTATGGGAAGCTTATCTTTCCCTAGCCTATTGGACGCACCGCTTATGCCAACATCAATGTAAAAGCAACCACTGCATAAAACAGCTGGCCCTGAGGCTTACAAGGCCGAGTTCAAATGCAGACATCAAATTCAAAGCAATTGTCTGGCAGTGTCTCTGCTTAAAATGAAAGGCATGCAGGCTGGTAGCTTCTCTCCAAGCGATGCTCCACATGGTCCTAAAGCCAGCTATTCAAAACGCTAAACATTGCATTTTAATCAGGATTGGAATGATTTTACTCTACATTTTTGACGTCTACTTTTACATTTTTTTTAAGGAACGAACTCAGTCTGGCTTTCAACTTACTCTTGAAAGTTGCTGCACAAATATTTGCTGAGGAGTATGTCAGTCTGTAATAAAGCTCTTTTGTGGGGAAAAACTAATTCTGGTTGGCTGGGCCTGGCTCCCAAGTGGGTGGGCCAATGCCATCCCAGGCCTACCCATGGCTGCAACCCTGCCCAGTCATGTGAAACCCATAGATTAGGGCCTAATGAATATTTTAATTGACTGATTTCCTTTTAAGAACTAGAACTCAGTAAAATCTTTGAAATTGTTGCATGTTGCGTTTATATTTTTGTTCAGTATGTAACTTGTCAGAAATTCCTAGATCAGCTAAAAAATGTTGTGCCCATAGTAATGAGTCACTGAAATATCACATGAATACACATTAGACATTGCAAAAAAGTATAGAATTGCAAGACCATTCTCTCTCCGCCAACAAGAGGGGTGTGAACAGTTTGTGTCTAGAACAGTGCTTGTGCCCATAGAAATACACATTCATTTCCCACCCAAGTTAACCAGTATGAACTGAACCCCCCACAATGAAAGACCACCACACAAAATGTACAGTACAAGAGTCCAGGACAGTACCAAAAAAGTCAGGGAATGTGAGCTATGGTAAACTATAGAGACTATAAATCATGAATGAATGAATGAATCATGAATAAGCCCTTGTAACAATGGGTCTCGTGTCCACTTCACCCAGCAGCTTTACCTCAGTGCTACTTGTTGATTTGTTTTGTTTCTTTGGGAGATGTAGCCTAATTGAAAGAGGCTTGAATTTCAGACTTCCTCTTGGAATGTCCCTGGGGGAGATTTAGCCTGAACAGGTTTCTCAATCCTCCCTTTATTGGGACCAAGAGTTGTTCCCAGGGGTTTCAATCAGCAGAGGTGAGGTTTCTTTTTGGACCAAAGGTTTCTCACAGCATAGTCCCGGCCGGAGAGGTATGTATGTCTCTCTCTCTCATTCTAGAATCTAGACTACAAGATGCCCTAGGTATGTGCTCTGGCAGAACTGATCGGACAGACGTAGACGACATTACTACGCGGCTGGAAATGGAAGATTGTTGATGTTGTTCCCCTGCGTGCTCTCTTGACTTAAATTGTCATAGTTGCTATAGTATAATGTATTTTCAGCAAGCTGATTGCAAAAACGTCTCCGTTTTGTAGATGGGGAACTTGATGTGGATAATGGGATACAGATGTTTTGTGTGTTCTCTATAATGATATACAATTTTTGGACTTGGCCCTCTCTTTCCATCTCCTCTAGGAAGTGTGAAACTGGAATTGACAGTAATTGCTAAATATTTGCTTTAATATGTCAAATCAGCCCTCATATCACACCATTTATTGTGTTGTGGAATAGGAACTCACCTGTTCCCTGTTTATGCTTAACAAAAGAACCAGAAGGATGGCCTTTTAGGGAGTTGTTCTTCGCCACTGTGGTTCTGCCTCTGCATTGCTTACTCTTTGGGGGTTTAGGCTGGATATACCTAAATCACTCTAATAATTGCTGACGTAAAGAGGGCTTTATGAAATAAATGTGAATATTTGGTTAATAATGAAATATCACAACCATGATTTAGATGATAATAAATCTATTATTATTATGTCATGTTAAACAGGGTGAAAGGGTATATAATTCATCTTGTGTTAGATTAATCTATATTCTTTCTGTCCAAAAGATGGAAACAACAACCACTGAGAATGGAGGTGGAGGAACCAGTGGGTCAAAAGATTACAAAAAGGTATGGATTCTTTGGGCCCCGGTAATTTGTTTCTAATTTATGGCACACATCTACAAATCCTGTATAATGTCCTTCTGAGTGTGAACAAGGTCCCATTGGTGAACTGAGCTTCAAGAAGGATTACTGCCATTCCTCTTTAATATTGGGCAATGCTTTGCCCTCCCTGGACTGGAGATGGTGTTGTGGTTGAGCGTTACATAATGGGGCTCAGTGTGTCTGTTTGTTTGCTGATGGAGGGGCCGCAGCGGCGGATAACGTGATTAGGTAGATCAGCCACTGTGTTTAGCCACACGAGTTCAGAGCGGAAATGCCAAAATCAGTTACAAAGCTACAGGTGGTCCTGGTATCCATGAACGTGCTGACTGACACCTTTCAGATGTACAAAAATGGTATGGTTTGATCTGAAATCCCTACACATTATGATCAGTGTTGTATTGATTGAGAATATTATGTTTGTGTGGTCCCAGCCAACTGCTGCTGCACTGAAAGGAGCCATCCAGCTGGGCATTGGGTATGCTGTGGGGAACCTGATATCCAAGCCTGACAGAGATGTGCTCATGCAGGATTTCTACATGGTGGAGAGTGTCTTTCTACCCAGGTACAGTACACAGCACTGGCATCACTCAGCAGGCTTATACACCCTATTCACCCTAGTGTCATGAATACAGCACAAACCCTGTTAAAGAAGCAAATCTGACAGAGTTTCCCAATGACACAGAAGTCCCATTCACTACAAAAGTCCAACTCCAGTCTCCTCACCTCATTTAACACCTGCTCATTTCCACGTTTTCATACATTCATAGAATGTTTGGGAATGACGTAGAGTAAAGCATATGTGAAACTTCGCTGACAATATAGAGGGAAAGTGGCGGTGCGTTTGGACAATTAATAACCACTGCAGTGAATAAAACCTAATTAAAAAAAATCTGTCTTGTCCCGGACTGGACTCTACACAGACTGGTACTACATAGCCAATCAGAGCTACAGTAGGCCTATATGCAAATGAGCTATCTGCCACACCGGCCTGCCATCACTCACTTTGAACTGGACTGTGTGTTTACAGACAGTAGCAACAGCACGACTTTAGATCATTAGAACGCATTCGGCAAAAGCCACCAAAATACACCTGAATGAATTTCTGCAAATAAATAAAGTACCACGGGTGTCCTCTTACATTTGCAGACTTTACAGTCCTATTGATCAAACAACCATGAAAAGGGAAGCTATCTCTCCCACAGATAGCACTGTAACTTTTTTTTAACATAATGTTTCCTCCATTGTGTCTTATGACTGAAAAAGCTTCTAGACATCAGAACAGCAATCACACACCTCGATCTGGACGAAGACATCTACTTCAATGAGTCTACGCCACAGGACATACTGCCCATCTCGAACCAGGCCCTATTCCCCGGAAGAGGAAAAAACATAGCTATAGAGGTCGCAGTGCGGGTACATTGATGAGGCTACAGTGACGAGTGAATAAACTGCTCCTACCCTCTGTTCTGAGATACTCTTAATGATTGGCTATGAAAAGCCAACTGACATTTACTCCTGAGGTGCTGACCTGTTGCACCCTCGACAACCACTGTGATTATTATTATTTGACCCTGCTGGTCATCTATGAACATTTGAATCTCCACCCGGCACAGCCAGAAGAGGACTGGCCACCCCTCATAGCCTGGTTCCTCTCTAGGTTTCTTCCTAGGTTCTGGCCTTTCTAGTGAGTTTTTCCAAGACACCATGCTTCTATTGCTTGCTGTTTGTGGTTTTAGGTTGGGTTTCTGTAGAGCACTTTGTGACATCAGCTGATGTAAGAAGGGCTTTATAAATACATTTGATTGATTGATTGTTCTATTGGTGAATGTGCAATCGCTGGAGAACAAACTAGACGAGCTCAGTTTGAGACTATCCTATTAACGGAACATTAAGAACTGTAATACACTGCTTTTCGGGGTCATGGCTGAACAAGGACATGGATAATATACAGTTAGCTGGGTTTTCCATGCATCGGCAGAACAGCTGTATCCGGTCAAATCCGTGGGGGTGGGGTGTCTCTCTTTGTCAACAAAGACTGGTGCTCATTCTAAAGGTTCTGCTCGCCTGAGTTAGAATACCTCATGATAAGCTGTAGACCATACTATTTACCAAGAGAGTTTTCATCTATATTTTTCGTAGCTGTTTATTTACCACCACAAACCGATGCTGGCACTAAGACTGCACTCAACAAGCTTCATATAGCCATAAGCAAACAAAAAAATGCCAATCCAGAGGCGGCACTCCTAGTGGCTGGTGATTTTAATGCAGGAAAATTGGAATCCGTTTTACACAAGGCATTGTTCCAACAATTGTTTACAGACAGATTATTTCACTTATAATTCACTGTATCACAATTCCAGTGGGTCAGAAGTTTACATACACTAAGTTGACTGTGCCTCTAAACAGCTTGGAAAATTCCAGAAAATGTGCCTATCAGAAGCTTCTAAAGCCATGATATCATTTTCTGGAATTTTACAAGCTGTTTACAAGCTGTTTAAAGGCACAGTCAACTTGTGTCATGCACAAAGTAGATATCCTAACCGACTTGCCAAAACTATAGTTTGTGAACAAGAAATTTGTGGAGTGGTTGAAAAACAAGTTTTAATGACTCCAACCTAGGTGTATGTAAACTTCCGACTTCAACTGTATATATATAATGTACTGTAATAGAGGTCCTGGATGGCAGGAAGCTTGGCCCCAGTGATGTACTGGGGGGTACCCACTACCCTCTGTAGCGTCTCACGATCGGATGCCAAGCAATTGCCATACCAGGCGGTGACGCAACCGGTTAGGATGCTCTCGATGGTGCAGCTGTATAACTTTTTGAGGATCGGGGACCCATGCCAATTATTTTAAGTCTCCTGAGGGGGAAAAGGCATTGTCGTGCCCTCTTCACAACTGTCTTGGTTTGTTTGGACCATGATAGTTTGTTGGTGATGTGGACATGAAGGAACTTGAAACTCTCTACCCGCTCCCCACAGCCCCGTTGATGTGAATGGGGTCGTGTTCGGCCCTCCTTTTCCTGTAGTCCACGATCAGCTCCTTTGTCTTGCTCATGTAGAGGGAGAGGTTGTTGTCCTGGCACCACACTGCCAGGTTTCTGACCACCTCCCTATAGGCTGTCTTAAGAACAAGAGGAGACTAAGCACGCACCCCTGAGGGGACCCCCGTGTTGAAGATCAGCATGGCAATGTGTTGTTGCCTACCCTTACCACCTGGGGCGGCCCGTCAGGAAGTCCAGGATCCAGTTGTTTAGTCCCAGGGTCCTTAGTGATGAGCTTTGTGGGCACTATGGTGTTGAACGCTGAGCTGTAGTCAATGAACAGCATTCTCACATAGGTGTTCCTTTTGTCCAGGTGGGAAAGGGCAGTGTGAAGTGAGATTGAGATTGCGTCATCTGTGGATCTGTTGGGGCGGTTATGCGAATTGGAGTGGGTCTAGGGTTTCTGGGATGATGGTGTTGATGTGAGCCATGACCAGCCTTTCAAAGCACTTCATGGCTACCGACGTGAGTGCTACTGGGCGGTAGTCCTTTAGGCATGTTACCTTCGCTTTTGGTATTGCTTTTCTATGGTGGTCTGCTTGAAATCAATCAATCAAATGTATTTATAAAGCCTTTTTTACATCAGCAGATGTCACAAAGTGCTACACAGAAACCCAGCCTAAAACACCAAACAGCAAGCAATGCAGATGTAGAAGCATGTAGGTATTACAGACTCGGTCAGGGAGAGGATGAAAATGTCAGTGAAGACACTTGACCCAGACATGCGTGACCTTCGAAGCTTCACTGAAAGATGCACATCTGTTGTGACATCTGTTTGGCACATCTTATCGCACAGCTGATGCTTCTTGTATACTTCAATACTTTCCTTGTAGTGGTCCATCACTCAGTCACAATATTCTCTGTTTGCTCAGTGGTTCCCAAACTCTGGGGCCAACTTACTCTTGAAAGCTGTAATAGTAGAATACTTCAAAATGAGGTAGTGCATCAGCAGTTTTCCTCTTGTCATTACTCCCTCAGAGAGCTATTTAGGTAGCCTAGCGGTTAAGAGCGATGGGCCAGTAACCGAAAGGTCGCTAGTTTGAATGCCTGAGCCGGCAAGGTGGAAAAATCTGCCGTTCTGCCCTTGAGCAAGGCAGTTACACTGTGCCGCGGACTTCGATAAAGGCAGCCCCCCGCATCGCTCTGATTCAGAGGTGTTGGGTTAAATGCAGAAAACACATTTAGGTTGAATGCACTCCGTTGTGGAACTGACTAGGTATCCCTTATAATGTTTTAGAAATGACCAGAACCAACTTACTAGCCCATGTCAGCTAATGTTTTTTTATCTAGGTTTTTGAACCCATTTTTTTGTTCCCCAATGATGGAAGGGGGGCCCCGAGTGGAAACGTTTGGGAACTGCTGCTCTAACTGATACATTTGTGTACTGTACCCTGTTCTATTGGGATGCAAATGTACGTATTTTCAGTGGTAAATTAGTGTTTGTATATGGATGAATAGGGCTGCTGTTGTACACTGATAACACTGATCTGTTTGTGTGATAACGCTTGTTTTGTCAGTGAGGGGAGCAACATGACCCCAGCGCACCACTTCCCAGACTTCCGCCTCAAAACCCCTCTCGCCTTCCGCTACTTTAGGGAGCTCTTTGGCATCAAAGCAGATGACTACCTGGTTAGTGTGGAAAGCCCTTTACAGAAAACACTCCTACACACCATGTGCTTCTCTTATAATACAACATACAATCATGTAGTAATACACCCCATTAGAGTTGTAAGAGCACAGTGTTCACACTGGGCACAGATGTCATTTCATTGTCTAGTTTGGATTTACATTTGAGTTGTCAACTAATGTGAATTCAATGTGAAATCAACAAAATATTTCACCATGTCATTGGATTTAGTTTAAAAGTTGGGTGAAAAAATTACAATTCCCTTACGTTGATGCCTTTTTTCAAATCCAATCCAAATCCAATTTCTATGTTAATTCAACGTCATCACATTTACATTTTTGGGTTGAAATTACTTCGAAACAATGTTGATTCAAACAGTTTTTGCCCATTGGGTTTGTTTTGTTATTTGAAAACTGCCATGTTGCTGTCCTGTCTATATGAATGCCAGTACTCCATCTGTAATGAGCCTCTGATCGAGCTGTCCAACCCTGGGGCCAGCAGTTCCTGGTTCTACCTGACCAGCGACGATGAGTTCATCATTAAGACAGTGGAGCATAAAGAGGCTGAGTTCCTGCAGAAACTCCTTCCTGGTTACTACATGGTGAGCCCCTCCCTTAACACAAACACCATTCCTCGCATAATATATAGGGCAACTCCTATCAGTTCTAGTGCATTCAGGATATTCTTATTCAAAGATTGTAAAGTTTAATTTAAATGTTGGCAACGTGTGAACTATTCTCAGATGTATCTCTTTTTCCATCTTGTTTTTTTCAGAATCTGAATCAGAACCCGAGGACACTGCTACCTAAGTTCTACGGCCTGTACTGCATCCAGTGTGCCGGGGTCAACATCCGTCTGGTGGTGATGAACAACGTGTTGCCCAGGGCCCTCCAGATGCACTACAAATACGACCTGAAGGGCTCCACCTACAAACGCCACGCCTCGTGCAAGGAACGCGCCAAGTTCTCACCGACCTTCAAAGACCTGGACTTCCAGGAGATGCTTGAGGGCCTGCACTTTGATGGCGACACGTACAGTGCCTTAATGAAGACACTGCAGAGGGACTGCAGGGTGAGGCCACTCGCAGTAGATTCACTTACTTATTGGTATTGCATATTCAAAACATGAAGGCTAGTCAAATGTGTGTTGTTAGAGGGACATTTTAGTTCCTTCAATAGCATTTGGTTGGATATTTCTCATTGAACTTTGAACCCTCATTGGAAATCATGTTACATAAGGATGACTGGCCTCTTCTCCATCACATTGAGCCCTTCTGAATGACTGCATTATTACTCAACAGAGGAACTGGACATGTGGTAGGTAGGCAGCAGCACAGTAAGCTAACTCAGGCATTGTTAAGGCCTTTGTTTAGAGGAGTTATAGTGTCACATCAGTGATGGTCAGAAGCAATGTTCCCTCTAAACTGTGCACGAGATTGAACTTCACTCAATTTTCTACAGTTTTCCCCTTTAGTTAGCACTATCAACATTTCGCTCTACTGTGGGAATTGTGATTGAATCAATGCAATATTAGCCACGTACACAGACTGGGGCGCCATAACCAATCTTCTTCTATGGTATGATGGCATTCTCAACAATTACATGTGCATTCCGCCACCTACTGTGCAGGTGCATAATAAGGATCCCAAAAAAGGAAATAATGTGGGTAAAAATAAATCAAATATCGTACAAACTATCCAAAAATAAATTAACAAAATCAACCAGCTTTTCTGTAAAACACTCATTCTAATCAGGTCCTTACACAGGTTCAGAAGACTCCTGTGAGGGCGGGACATTTCCTAGAGACATTAGTCCTTGCAGTGCTTCAGCACTCCAAAAACATATCGGCTGCAGATAAAATGACAATTGTGCTGTACAATTAATCACTGTGGCTATAAATGCCACAAAATCCATATTCTTTACAATGAGTGTATCCAGATCACTCGATTTACTTAAAACACTAACAACTGGTTGCGATGCATCCACCGCCATATCTTCAACACTGTTGCCTCTTGACCTTTGACTCTCTTCACGCCTCCACATAGGAGAACCGGTACACAGCTCTGATCCTTGACACCTCGAACCTCCTTCACCCTAACAGGGCACTCAAGAAAGTCCAGAGTATGATCCCCACCACAGTTGCAACATTTTCCATTCCCCGATTCTTCAAGAGCATACTTCTCCCGTCTGCAAACATTTCACACGTGCCCATATCCTTTACAATTCCCACACTGTAATGGTTTGGACACAAATGCTCTCACCGCATATCGTACATATCTCTCACCACATACTGTACATAGCTTCACATGTTCAGGTAGTCCCCTTAAACAACAATAATAGGTTTATCTCCTTCCTTCCATTTACCGTAGGGGTCAGGTGATGTGCACTGACCACTCCTGGGATTATCTGACTAAGTTACTCGTCTTCTATATCCAACGAGACTCCAGCTATAACTCCTTTGGCTGGCGCCCTGCTCCGAAGAGCAATACGTGGGCTGACGTGAGCAATTTTGCCAGATGCAGTGCACGCTTCTGTTCTTCGACACAATTAACCAAAACAAGTTACCTTGATTGAATCCACCTTTCCCACTGCTTTCTTCACAGTCCTCGATATTACAAATGGATTTCCCAAATGAAACTCCTTGTCCAAAAAATGCAGTCCAATAAGAAATTAATTATTGGCCCGGTCTTCTACTATAGCTTTTGCTCGTTTTGTTCCATTCTTTGATTTCACTATTTTCCATTCATTATCCCGCACTTTCAGATTCAAGCACAGTCTCCATTTCCCCACCTAACCATCTAGGTCCTTCCCACCATAACCAATCAGAGCTGCAGTAGGCCTATATGCAAATAGCCATTGCCATATATGGATATGTACTATTCACTTTGAACTGGACTTTGTTTAGACTACAGTATGAGCAGTTGCGAGTAGATTTTCTTGTTTTGAGAACAGTGACAGCTGCATGTAGCCAGGTGTGCAGATTTGTTCATATTCTTTGCTAGTTGGTGAGTTATTAGCCAAGTTATAGCTCATTTCTAGTAAACAATAGGGGAGTGGCTGCTTCCAACGAGCACAAAATGTGTGCGTTTCTAGCCATCTTTGAAAAGAGTTTTTTTTAAATGTCTTAAAGGGGAAGTTCTGTATTTTAAGACGGTCTTGAATAAGCTAAGTAGCCAATAGGCAGAGCGTAGCATAATTTGTCTGATTCTCTGTAATAATGGCATGATAATAATAATACATTTTATTTTGTAAAGTGGTTTCTTGCATCACACAACATTTTCAGTCACCTTGACTGAAGGACAAGTGGATTAACAGGTAAATGTCAAGCCCTGCATGTTTCTTTTCAAAAGTCTCATGGAATGTAGGCATTGAACACCACATGTTGGCTGCTACTGTAGGCTGAATGATAGAACAGGTATTTCCATGTTAACATTTTAACATGGAAATACCTGTTCTATCATTTTGTGCTTTTATTCTCCATTCTTTTTGATGGTAGGCCACTCTGATAGGCCTACATTATGATCAAGTAGCCACAGTAACCTACTTGGCAACTGTTGAAACTGTAACTTTAATAGTGGGTACAGCCTCGGAGTTCACAGGAAACACGTGCCGGAAGTTGCTCAGAATTTTCACTACGTTCAAGTTTGCGCTCAGCAGACCAGAAATGTGCTCAGTGGCGAAAAAAATAGAGGGAACATTGGTCAGAAGGCTAGAGGTTTAAATGTGTTTGGTTTGCTAATCCACCTTTGGTGGCTAGTTTGACAGGACTTTCAGCATGGGTGGTTGTTGAAGGTCACGTGGAGTGGTCAGTTAAGAGGATTGTTGAGAATTTAAGTGGGAACAAAATGTGGTCATGTTTGCTTTGGTCATGTGGCCTTTTATGTTCCTGTCATCTTAATGTGTGTGTGTGGATTGTGTGGTCATGTGACGGTTAGGTCCTGGAGAGCTTTAAGATCATGGACTACAGCCTCCTGCTGGGGGTGCATGTGCAGGACAAGAAATGTCTGGACAGGGGGGCCAGGGCGGACAGTAAGCGCCTCAATGGCCAGAGGGTCCTCTACTCCACCGCCCTGGAGTCCATCCAAGGGGATGGGGACGGCAAGGTTGCAGAGCCAGTGGCCGACGATGACACGTGAGAGAACATTCACCTTCACCAATGACATATCACTGACTTCACAGTGAGTCATTGCAAACATTAGTGCATTGTATTATTCACACCATAATTCAGTCACACACTGCATAGCAGCTGTGTGAGATGTAAATTCCTTTTTTTTATCCATTAGAATGGGTGGAATTCCAGCTAAACACAAAGATGAGAAGCTGCTGATCTTCTTAGGGATCATTGACATCCTCCAGTCCTACCGGTGAGGACTTTTTGTGGAACCACTGTCGTCATTTCCATCAAGACAAACGTATCAATGTTACACAAAACATAAATGATCTTTGTAACACCTGTGTTTCTTTTTAAGGTTCATCAAGAAGGTGGAGCACTCCTGGAAAGCCCTCGTACACGATGGGGTAGGCTACAGTGTGTGTGTGTGATTGTATTCATATTCCATTTTGCTCTCATAGCGGCCGGACACCTGTGTATCTTTGTGTTTCAGGATACAGTGTCAGTTCACAGGCCCGGTTTCTATGCAGACAGATTTTTGAAGTTCATGGGCGGCACTGTATTCAAAAATATCCGTCGTAAGTGACTTCTTTCACTTAAACATCCTCAATATGACCTTATATATTTCCCCATTCCTTTTCTTCGTAATTTCACTAATGCTCTCTGTTTATCTCTCTCCCACTCTCTCTCAGCTCTAAGAGGAGCATCCTCCAAGAGGAAGAGGAGCTCCATCCATGCGATGAGGTCAGCCTCCCAGGAGGTACTGTCCCCCCAAAAGGAGGAGAAGAAGGACGAGAGAAAGGCCCAAAGCATGGAGAGCCTGGGCGGACAATGTAGTCACCCTTTATTTTAAAAAAAAGACACAACCCACAATCTATTGGGCCTGTACACATGACATGCACTCTCATGCACTCTCTCATGCACTCTCATGCACTCTCTGCTTTATCCTTTGACGTTTTTTTGTATTTCTCTGTTTTGTTCAACAGTAATGAGTTCCTCCAAGCACCCTGACCTAGTCCTACTTCCGAAATGTTTAAATCAGGCTGTTTCCTCATCCTTCTCCACTCTTGAGAAGATCAAGAAAGACCTTGAGGAACACCTTGAGGAGCATCTGGAGAATAGGTACAGTGTCGACTGCACATTAAATCTTTACACCTTCACCACTTAGCACAAACTGGTTGAGTCAACATTGTTTCAGTGTCTTTTGTCAACTTATTGTGACATGGAATCTACATGGAAAATACATTGGATTTGAAAAAAAGTCAACTGTTGTTTTGAGGGTGAAATTTCAACCACCAGAATACGTATATCATATTTATAACCAATTTTCAACATAGACAAACTGTGTATAAAATATGTTGAATTTGTACATTTGACACAATGTCAGATCTCCAATGTAATATCCACTGTCAGAAAAAGAAAAAAATAGGCTGGGCAGCACTTCCTACTGGAGAATTGATCTACAACTATTGATTTGGTCTCCCATCCAGGGTTTTAACCAAGCCCAGCCTAAATTTGATATTTATCACTGATTACTACCAATGTGTTATCATGAGAACAATTATTGAGAGATCTCTTCTCTATATTCACTGTTTCTATCGAAGTCATTCCAAAGCGTAGGTTTAACAGAGTAAATCAAATGTAACTATACGGTGCCTTCAGAAAATATTCCTATCACATTTTGTTACAGCCTGAATTCATAATGGATTAAATAGATTTGTTTTCTCACCGATCTACAAACAATACCCCAGAATGACAGTGAAAACATGTTTTTAGAAATGTTTTCAAATGTATTGAAAATTAAATACAGAAATATCTCATTGACTCAGGGGTATTCACACCCCTGAGTCAATACTTTGTAGAAAGAAAGCTGCTTACGTTTTTACCTGTGCTTAGCTCCATTCCCTTTCTTTTTGATCCTGAAGAACTCCCCCGTCCTTAACAATTACAAGCATATCCATAGCATGATGCAGCCACCACTATACTTAAAAATATGGAGAGTGGTCCTCAGTAATGCTTTGTATTTGATTTGCCCCAAACATAATACTTTGTATTCAGGACAAAAAGTGAATTGCTTTGCCACATTTTTTCGCAGTATTACTTTAGTGCCTTTTTGCAAACTGGATGCATGTTTTGGAATATTTGTATTATGTACAAGCTTCCTTCTTTTCACTCTGTAAATGAGTTTAGTGTTGTGGAGAAACTACAACATTGTTGATCCATCTTCAGTTTTCTCCTATCACAGCCATTAAACTCTGTTTTTAAAGTCACCATTGGCCTCATGAGGAAATCCATAAAGGGTTCCTTCCTCTCCGGCAACTTAGTTAGGAAGGACACCAGTATCTTTGTAGTGACTGGGTGTATTGATACACCATCCAAAGTGTAATTAATATCTTCACCATGCTCAAAGGGATATTCAATGTCAGTTAATTATTTTTATTTTTTTACAATAGGTGCCCTTTGCGAGGCAATGGAAAACCTCCCTGGTCTTTGTGGTTGTATCTGTCTTTGTAATTCACTGCTCGACTGAGGGACCTTACAGATATTGTACAGTATGTGTGGGGTACAGAGAAGGTATCATGTTAAAGCACAATTGTGAGTCCATGCAACTTATTATGTGACTTGTTAAGCACATGTTTACTGCTGAACTTATTTAGGTTTGCCATAACATAGGGGTTGAGTACATAATTCAACTTTGCCGTTATTGTGTGTAGGTCAGCGACAAAAAAAACAAAATGTAATCCATTTTAAATTCAGGCTGTAACACAGTTGGGGGGTGTGAATACTTTCTGAAGGCAATAAGTCATATCATCAATTATACTATTTAGGCCTACAAAGCATTTGCAAATTCATCAAGTTATTGTTTCATTTTAACCCAGGGTTCTTTTTTTGAGATGGAGACGTGAATCCAACATATCAATTTGTAGACAAACTGGAAATTAATTACAACACAACCAAATATCAACATTTTGAAGGAGATCTTCTGCTTGGATAGTTCCATCTGTGCCACTGACTTAGTCTGGCTTAAAATCTAGTTTGTCTACAAATTAATATGTTGGATTAACATCTCCATCTCAACCAAAAATCTAAGTTTAAGCACTTAAAAAAAAAGTTTGATTTAGTCCTATTCTTTAACTTTGATTCTTGGTTGAGATGGAGACGTCAATCCAACATATCATTCATTTGTTAACAAACTGGGAATAAAGCCAGACTGGGTCATTGGCACAAAGATACATCTCCTTCAAATGTTTATTTGGTTGTGTTGACAACGAAACACAAATAGCCTATTAACTTGTCGACAAGTTAACAAATTATAAATTGGATTCACGTCTCCAGCTGAACCAAAAATAAACATTTAAGAATAGGATTATGCCAGTTGCTCAGATTAATGTCTCCAAGGATAAAATCAAATCAAATCCAATTTTATTTGTCACATACACATGGTTAGCAGATGTTAATGCGAGTGTAGCGAAATGCTTGTGCTTCTAGTTCCGACAATGCAGTAATAACCAACAAGTAATCTAACTAACAATTCCAAAACTACTGTCTTATACACACAAGTGTAGGGGGATAAAGAATATGTACATAAAGATATATGAATGAGTGATGGTACAGAGCGGCATAGGCAAGATACAGTAGATGGTATCGAGTACAGTATATACACATGAGATGAGTATGTAAACAAAGTGGCATAGTTAAAGTAGCTAGTGATACATGTATTACATAAGGATGCAGTAGATGATATAGAGTACAGTATATACGTATACATATGAGATGAATAATGTAGGGTATGTAAACATTATATTAGGTAGCATTGTTTAAAGTGGCTAGTGATATATTTTACATCATTTCCCATCAATTCCCATTATTAAAGTGGCTGGAGTTGAGTCAGTGTGTTGGCAGCAGCCACTCAATGTTAGTGGTGGCTGTTTAACAGTCTGATGGCCTTGAGATAGAAGCTGTTTTTCAGTCTCTCGGGCCCAGCTTTGATGCACCTGTACTGACCTCGCCTTCTTGATGATAGCGGGGTGAACAGGCAGTGGCTCGGGTGGTTGTTGTCCTTGATGACCTTTATGGCCTTCCTGTAACATCGGGTGGTGTAGGTGTCCTGGAGGGCAGGTAGTTTGCCCCCGGTGATGCGTTGTGCAGACCTCACTACCCTCTGGAGAGCCTTACGGTTGTGGGCGGAGCAGTTGCCGTACCAGGCGGTGATACAGCCCGCCAGGATGCTCTCGATTGTGCATCTGTAGAAGTTTGTGAGTGCTTTTCGTGACAAGCCAAATTTCTTCAGCCTCCTGAGGTTGAAGAGGCGCTGCTGCGCCTTCTTCACGATGCTGTCTGTGTGGGTGGACCAATTCAGTTTGTCTGTGATGTGTATGCCGAAGAACTTAAAACTTACTACCCTCTCCACTACTGTTCCATCGATGTGGATAGGGGGGTGTTCCCTCTGCTGTTTCCTGAAGTCCACAATCATCTCCTTAGTTTTGTTGACGTTGAGTGTGAGGTTATTTTCCTGACACCACACTCCGAGGGCCCTCACCTCCTCCCTGTAGGCCGTCTCGTCGTTGTTGGTAATCAAGCCTACCACTGTTGTGTCGTCCGCAAACTTGATGATTGAGTTGGAGGCGTGCGTGGCCACGCAGTCGTGGGTGAACAAGGAGTACAGGAGAGGGCTCAGAACGCACCCTTGTGGGGCCCCAGTGTTGAGAATCAGCGGGGTGGAGTTGTTGTTGCCTACCATCACCACCTGGGGGCGGCCCGTCAGGAAGTCCAGTACCCAGTTGCACAGGGCGGGGTCGAGACGTTGATGACGAGCTTGGAGGGCACTATGGTGTTGAATGCCGAGCTGTAGTCGATGAACAGCATTCTCACATAGGTATTCCTCTTGTCCAGATGGGTTAGGGCAGTGTGCAGTGTGGTTGAGATTGCATCGTCTGTGGACCTATTTGGGCGGTAAGCAAATTGGAGTGGGTCTAGGGTGTCAGGTAGGGTGGAGGTGATATGGTCCTCGACTAGTCTCTCAAAGCACTTCATGATGACGGAAGTGAGTGCTACGGGGCGGTAGTCGTTTAGCTCAGTTACCTTAGCTTTCTTGGAAACAGGAACAATGGTGGCCCTCTTGAAGCATGTGGTAACAGCAGACTGGGATAGGGATTGATTGAATATGTCCGTAAACACACCAGCCAGCTGGTCTGCGCATGCTCTGAGGGCGCGGCTGGGGATGCCGTCTGGGCCTGCAGCCTTGCAAGGGTTGACACGTTTAAATGTTTTCCTCACGTCGGCTGCAGTGAAGGAGAGTCCGCATGTTTTAGTTGCGGGCCGCGTCAGGCAAAAAAGTGATTTAGTCTGCCTGAGAGCAAGACATCCTGGTCCGTGACGGGGCTGGTTTTCTTTTTGTAATCCGTGATTGACTGTAGACCCTGCCACATACCTCTTGTGTCTGAGCCGTTGAATTGAGATTCTACTTTGTCTCTATACTGACGCTTAGCTTGTTTGATTGCCTTGCGGAGGGAATAGCTACACTGTTTGTATTCGGTCATGTTTCCGGTCACCTTGCCCTGATTAAAAGCAGTGGTTCGCGCTTTCAGTTTCACGCGAATGCTGCCATCAATCCACGGTTTCTGGTTTGGGAATGTTTTAATCGTTGCTATGGGAACGACATCTTCAACGCATGTTCTAATGAACTCGCACAGCAAATCAGCGTATTCGTCAATGTTGTTGTCTGACACAATACGAAACATATCCCAGTCCACGTGATGGAAGCAGTCTTGGAGTGTGGAATCAGGTTGGTCGGACCAGCGTTGGACAGACCTCAGCATGGGAGCTTCTTGTTTTAGTTACTGTCTGTAGGCAGGGAACAACAAAATGGAGTCGTGGTCAGCTTTTCCGAAAGGAGGGCGGGGCAGGGCCTTATATGCGTCGCGAAAGTTAGAATAGCAATGATCCAAGGTTTTGCCAGCCCTGGTTGCGCTATTGATATGCTGATACAATTTAGGGAGTCTTGTTTTCAGATTAGCCTTGTTAAAATCCCCAGCTACAATGAATGCAGCCTCAGGATGTATGGATTCCAGTTTGCAAAGAGTCAAATAAAGTTCGTTCAGAGCCATCGATGTGTCTGCTTGGGGGGGAATATATACGGCTGTGATTATAATCGAAGAGAATTCCCTTGGTAGATAATGCGGTCGACATTTGATTGTGAGGAATTCTAAATCAGGTGAACAGAAGGACTTGAGTTCCTGTATGTTTTTGTGACCACACCACGTCTCGTTAGCCATAAGGCATACACCCCCGCCCCTCTTCTTACCAGAAAGATGTTTGTTTCTGTCGGCTCGATGCGTGGAGAAACCAGCTGGCTGCACCGACTCCGATAGCGTCTCTCCAGTGAGCCATGTTTCCGTGAAGCAAAGAACGTTACGGTCTCTGATGTCCCTCTGGAATGCTACCCTTGCTCGGATTTCATCAACCTTGTTGTCAAGAGACTGGACATTGGCGAGAAGTATACTAGGGAGTGGTGCACGATGTGCCCGTCTCCGGAGTCTGACCAGAAGACCGCTTCGTTTCCCTCTTTTACGAAGTCGTTTTTTTGGGCCGACGGCTGGGATGCATTCCGTTGTCCTGGGTGAAAGGCAGAACACAGGATCCGCTTCGCGAAAGTCATATTCTTGGTCGTACTGATGGTGAGTTGACGCTGCTCTTATATTCAGTAGTTCTTCTCGACTGTATGTAATGAAACCTAAGATGATTAGATATCCTTTAAATGTTGATATTTGGCTGTGTTGTCAACCAAACACAATTCAATAATATTTTTCTAATAGTCAATAGCCTAAATTTAAAGCTATCTTACAAACTAATGTAACAGTATTTAATCAACTTTAAAATGAGTAACACATCCATTTTGAGGTTAGTCTAGTGTAACTATAATTGTCTTATGTAATCATAGAAAGCATGCATGTTCAAGGTGGCATGCAAAGGTCTAAGGTGTCACGCCCTGACCGTAGAGATCCTTTTATTCTCTATGTTTGTTTGGTCAGGGTGTGACTCGGGTGTGAAAGTCTATGCTTTCTGGTTCTTTGTTTTTGGCCGGGTATGATTCTCAAACAGGGACAGCTGTCTATCGTTGTCTCTGATTGGGAATCATACTTAGGCAGACTTTTTTTCCTTTTCTCATTTGTGGGTTGTTGTCTTCGTTTAATGCATGTATAGCCTTACGGAGCTTCACGCTAGTTTTTGTTGTTTTGTTGGCGACATTTAAAAAATAAAGAAAAATGTACGCTCACAACGCTGCACCTTGGTCCGGTCATTTTCAAAACGACGCATGTGACAGCAGGTCTGTGGAGATCTTCACAATTGCTATAATAATCTGTACAGAATCTCAAACATCATTGATCACTTGCACTATGTACTTTTAATGTAATCTCAACTGCAATCCAGGTCATTTGGTTGTGCTACTAGATTAAACACAGTGATCACACATTAAGTTGTTGTATAAATAAACAATATCTGACATTGTATTCCCATTTGAATTTTGTAGTTTTAAATGGTTGAAAGCATAGTGATAACTCATTGGGAATTTAACAAACATCTGGCTGTCTTTTTGAGTTGCTGAATACAGGTTGAAATCTCAATGGTCAATGTCTCAACCAAATAATACCCAAATTTCCATGTTGAAATGATGCGGTGTGCCCAGTGGGTCCTCATCCTGATTGTACACCGCACCACTTCATAAACACCAGACCTCACCCACTCCTTATCCACCTTAGCACCCTTATACCTTTCAAGGCTCACCCCTTGATGGAACCAACTGGTTGTTCTGTTAGACAGTGATGGAGTTATTTATCTCTGTTGTCCATTGTAACTCTTCCCACTGTCTCCTCAGTGATAACCATTGTGACTCCAGTGCAAATGTGGCCCTGGATGACACAGTCCCCTCTCCCCATACCCAGGGCAGCCCAGACTCTACGCAATGTCTACTTGGTGGGTGTACAAGATACACTATGCATTTAGTTAGGAGTCATTATCTGTTTAATAGTGTCTATGACATCATAACTTCTGCTTGTCTCTATGATATCATAAATATTCCATGCCCTTTGTAAGGTCACTGATTGTGTCGCTCTGTGACATCATCGCTAACTTAGCTCCTATGTATGACATCACTAAGATGTATTTAGACATTTCCCATATGTCCTTTTCAATGTCTGTCTCTGACATCATCAGCATCGTTTTTTGTTCTTCTCTTTTACCAATCCTCTCTGTGAAATCCCTGTTTGTTTGGCAATCTATGACATCTCCAACATCTCCTCTCTGTTACATCTCTGATTTTCAACCTCTTATGTTCTAGTGAAGACGTGTGGAAGAAGATGAAAAGTCCCTTCCCACAGCATCACTAAATAGATAATGATCTCTTTAAGCATCAACTGCACATAAAAACGCTATTATGACAGTGCTCCAATACAGACTGTCCTGCCTTTTGAAGTCATGACCTGCACTGTAAAGCACCTTTCTCCTGCTACCGTACACTTTGCTGCTACTTTAAAATCAGGGACAATCCTAAAGTTTTCGAATGGAGATTACTAGCAACAGTCACCTTGTGGAACATGCCAAATCACTTCTATTCAATGCTTCTCTAGCAAAGCTCTATTTGTATGCACATCCATGTGATTGATTATGGATTTTAATGTTGAAATATCACTAATGACAATGTTCAAATCTCTGAGGCTGGATTCCTGAAAAATGTGATCTGTAAATGTTATTTGATTAAATAGGAAGCATTAAAAAAAATGTATATACATGCATAAAGATACAGAATTTAATGAAAATAAATCTAGAATAGTACAAGAAAATACTGTATTGAGCAAATGCTTTATGTAACGGATGTGAAACGGCTAGCTTAGCTAGCGGTGCGCGCTAAATAGCGTTTCGATCAGTGACGTCACTTGCTCTGAGACCTTGAAGTAGTAGCCGCGGCTTTTGTGGAGCGATGGGTAACAGTTGTTGATGTGTGCAGAGGGTCCCTGGTTCGCGCCCAGGTATGGGCGAGAGGACGGTCTAAAGTTATACTGTTACATGACATACTTTTGAGACTCCCAAAATCAACCCATTAAGTCATATCACAATCAGTGCAGTAGACCTTGGACACCAGGGAGCACACAATGTAGTGGGAATTTAAGGCTTGCACACATAGCACCGAATGTGGTTCTAGCATTTGTCTGCCAATCGTTCAGCACGCTGTGTTTTAGGGACCACCCGCTGTACATGTCTGACTGCCAAAATATTTCTGGCGATTCTACATGTAAAATTGATTCGCAGTTGTTTTGCAAAGTATATTCAGACGTGCTAAATAGTCCTACTCTTGGCCAGCAAATGCTATCGGTGTGTCTGAGCCCTTAGTTGCCAATCAATGTTCCATGCATTGAATTAGTCAAGATTGTAAAACAGTGCCATGGTGAAAGAATACCTTCGAAGGCCTATGTTATGTAGCTAAAGACATGTGATTATGCCATATCACGAAGTGTCTTCCTTTCATGATCACACATTTTATAATGCATTTCATATAGGTGTAGGCCCATTAATGATCAGGCATGATTGCACATTTTATTTGTTTTAAAATGATGTATTTCAAGATCTTTTTTTTTTTAAATGTACAGTTGGCATAATATGTATATTGTATTTTAAAATAATTAGTCTTCTATAAATATTTGTCTGTCAAATAAAATCAGATTTTATGCCGTAGCATTGTATGTTTCCGTCTCTAAAGTCTCTATCATTGCCATGCCCATACATGATCAATAGGGGGCACAATGTGTATAGAATTACTGATATCTGTCTCTTTCCTTATCGAGGATTATGTTATGATAGATGCAAACGCTATCAATATTCCATATAGAAGCTTTTTCAGTGAAAACTAAACATAGAAAATATATACATTTTATCTGTTCATGTGAGTTTAAAAAACATGGGTTTGAATGGGGACTCCCGTTCTATTAATTCTATCAAGGCTATCAACATACCTGTGTCATTTTTTATTCTATCCGATAACGGAAATTCAGATAATCTTAGAAAAACTGGGCCCTGGTGATTCACAGCCAAGTCCTCCCGGGTCACGCCTTAAGAATGGGCTGTTGTGGCTTCAAACGTTGTTTTCATTATCTGGAGATGCACAGGAAAATTCAAAAGGCTTCCATCGATCACAGTTTGGAGACCACTACATTTATACACATCAAGGACTCTCACTACTACAATCTTCTATGGACATTGCAGGCCAATGCTATCAATATACCCTGTTTGAAAACAATGAACCCATCCATGATTTTCAAATGCAGAAACGCAACAGCTGACATCACGGAAACATACAACAGGCTATCAACATACAGTGCATTCGGAAAGTATTCAGACCTCTTGACTTTTTCCACATTTTGTTATATTACAGCCTTATTCTAAAATGTATTCGTTTTTTTACACCTCATCAGTCTACACACAATATCACATAATGACAGAGCAAAATGTTTAAAAAACAACAACATTTTTGCATTTGTATTAAAAATACACATCTGATCGTATTTACTTAAGTATTCAGACCCTTTACTCAGTCATGTGTTGAAGCACCAAATCAATTGAATTTAAGCACAGGTGGAATCCAATCAAGATGTCGAAACATCTCAAGGACCATCAATGGAAACAGGATGCACCTAAGCTCAATTTCGAGTCTCATAGCAAAGGGACTGAATACTTACGTAAATAAGATATGTGTTTTTTATTTTTAATACATTTGCAAATATTTCTAAAAACCTGTTTTCGCTTTGTCATTATGGGGTATTGTGTGTAGATTGAGGGGGAAAAATGTATTTAAACCCCAAACAGCAATCAATCCAGAAGTAGAAGCACTGAATCAAAATTGTAGCCTATTGATAACATGTCGGTAGGGATGGTAATGGTTGAGATAAAAATGGTTGAGTGGATGATGAGTTTATGTTTCACTTCCCAGGTATGATTCATAGTTTCGGTGTGGATTAGGCCCTACTTTGAAATATAAGGAGTGTGTGATTGGCAGGAGTGAGTCGGCTTTGTCTCACCTTACATATTAATGAGCTGACATTCAGTTTCTGTACAATTCACTGGGGAGTGTGGACATCCGAACGGAAAGTGGGCTATATAAGTGTACATTTGACCGGACTCATGCGGAACTGAACTCACCTACGTATGGTCACGTGGTAGTCTACAGCACCGTGCGTGACTCACCTGCAGTTTCAACTTCCACGACCATACCTGCAAAAACCAGGAAACGCAAAGCATTGCCGCAAAACGAACAGCTTTTTTCTTACTTCAAAACACACCTTCTGCTGGTGTACTATCATATTCGGTTTTTAATTGTGGTTTTCCATCGCAAACTACCAAATATCCAGAATTTTCATTAGGTAAGTCAAACTTCGAAACTGCCTTTCGTAACGTAGTGTATAATCTCTCAGTTTGCTTCTCTTGCCTTATTTGGGTATTGACCATTGTTCACAGTAGCCATATAACATGCGCTTTATTTCTAAAGTAAAACATCAAACTTCTGAAAATATAGTACAATTATAACTGATCAGGCTTGGGCGGCCTCAGTGTTTGTCCTTTGTAGCCCATTCATGAGGGCTATTATTTTACAGAAACGTCACGATTTGGCCTACTTTCTGAGGAGGCCTCAACTCAATGTTACTACTGAACCATTTCCATTTGTTCATGTCTAGTAGTTGACCTATTCAACTATTCATCCAATCTTGCTTTTTGGGGTAACCAAAACCTATTTTATACTGATTTATAATTTTGTAAATATTAACTGGTGTCTTTGAGTGTGGCTATGGGTGTTTCTAGCCTTTGATCATGACTCAGTGCCGTTATGTTACACACACAAGTCTTTGGATGAAAGCTTCCTCTGTATGGGGGAGTTTGCCGATGCACATTAACGCGCATTGCTTGCGTTACGTTTTGGAAGCATAAGTATTGAACCAGATAGATAGTACGTTCAACCTTTTGGCAGCTATCTTTAGTAAGAAAAGCCATGCATGAATCGTCAATGTGAAATTGAATCAGTGAACATACAAACACCATGTTACGATTACGGACTTACATTTTAGTCTTGAACAAATCTTGAGTTTTGGCAGTTTCATCTCACCAACAAAAAAATGTACACAAAACGGCCTGTGAGGACTGCTACGCGAACAAGTAGAAAACAAAATAAATTACAAAATAAAAAATAAATGGTCAGGAAAGTTTAAAAGTTAAGTCTCTATTACCCCTCAGTTGAGTTAACTTCACATTTAGGTTGCTAATGTAATGGATTTGTTGGCCAAGTCTAGATGGCACTAGCTGTATTATGCTTACAACAGTGACTTTTCAATCCGCTAGGTGTATCTCTACAGACGTGGACATCCCCATGCATGCATATGACTAATCAAAATAGGACTAATTCAATATGGCACCATCCCATTCTCTGGGCTCTGTCTGCAATCATAACCAGCAGTATATACCAGGAATAACGAAACTGAATATAATAGATATTTGGTGAATATATCAATTATGTATGAACACTGGAGTCTTTGCCAGTCAAAATTAAATTAAAATATATATTTCATCACTCAATCTTGCCAAAGCATATTCTGTAGGAGGGGTTTAAATGAATTTAAAATCATTTTACATGATTTGTATGAATCGGGCCATGGACATATGGCGTTTGCAATGAACTAGGGAGAGGTTAAACAGAGGCTATGTCTGGCATAAACGTATTCCCCACTTTACAATAACTCTGTTGCAGTGGTCTTAGGTAGTCTCTGTATAGGCTATTCCCTCCATCGCGACACTGCTGCCCAGTTGAAGAGCTTGTTATCTGCTTGCAGCAGCGCCTTTGGAAAAGCACCCCTCAGCCTCAGAACTTGCCCTTCTAGAGGCATGCAGCCATAGTCATTATACCCTAATGTAGACCTACTAGCCAGAAAAAGTGCAGAGCATGCATAATGCTGCATCTCATATTCCAACATTTTAACATTTAGTTCATCCTCCAGTATTCAGTATGTCATTAATTCTGTCATTTGCCTGAGTTGCAATATGAACTAAATCAAAGAGAATAGAACAGTCTTATCCATTTGTTTATTGAAATCCATGTGTGTATTCTAAATTCCTCGAAGGTCTTTAGCCTATCATTTTAACAATTTGATATTTCATTTTGGCATATCCAAATAAAATAGGACTTCAACTTGTAGGCATTGCAATTTAGGCTATCCTTTTGGGTACTGGTGTCTTGCAGAGTAATTTGAACTATTAATGTTTTATAACTGTTTTTATTGGCCTCCTCTTAAAAAGAGGCCCTAGCTCACAGGCCTCTAAATATAGCCTCTAAATAAATAGCTTTATGAGTAGTGGGTCTTTCTCCATTCTGATTGTTTTATACTGTTCAATTCAACTTCAACCAAAAATAAATTTTCATCAATTTCCTGCACTCATTTGAGATCATTTCCACACTGCCACGTAGGGCTGCATGATATAGGCAAAACAATCTAGGCCTTATTATTTAACACATAGGTGAACTGTTGGGATCATGAAATTAGAATGATTTTTCGAATTTTTTAGTTACAATATAATCGTGGGCACTTTGCATAGTGTTTGACATGACAATGATTGAAAATGCCAGGGAGGAGTTATTGTGATAGGGTAGGAAACAGTGTTGATTGGTTCCCCTAGGAAACTCTTATCATCTTTGGCCACATTTAATGATTTCACTTAGCTACATGAAGTAGCTAACATTCTTTCTTTGCGTATTTGGCTTTGATTTAGAAGATATTGTTGCACAAACAACACGCTGATTTAGGTCTACACTGGTTACTGGCATTACTGGTATTATCAGGCTGTATAGCTAATTACACTTGCATTCAGTACATTTAATAGCTAGCTGGCGATTAGCATTAGCGGCTAACAAGATTGAGGCCCAACTTGCTAAGAAAATACAAACTAGCTGTTTGCAGATGTAAGAAACACAAATGAATAGTGTCATTTATAGAACACTGGTGGATTAATATTAAAAATAGTGTTATAGAGGGTAAAGTAAAAACCCAAAACGGTTCGTGCATCAATACTGGTATATCGTAAAATACGGTATACCGCCCAGCTCTAGAGTATTTGGCTGTTTTGACTTCCAGAGCCAATTCCCCTTTTTAACAGAACATCAAATCAAACTGTATTCGTCACATGCGCCGAATAAAACAAGTGTAGACCTTACCGTTGAACATGTAAGGTCCTTGGACTATAAGGAGTAATGTTAGACTCATTTAGTCCATTTATTGGGCTATGGGTATGTCTAACCCAAAGCACTGAGACCTTATTCAGAATAGCAGATCCCAAACATCTATTTGAGATAAGGTTCACTACACACCATGTGGAGAAGAGAGATATTGAGATATATCATCTCCTTTTACTCCATTTCTTTATTTCAGTCAGCATGCCCAGACTATGTTTGTAAGAACTGAATGTATGTTTTAATGTGAGGCCTTCTTTGATCGGAGTTGTGACCAGTTCTGAATGCTGCAGGTTTAGGCATTTGTTTTACAATGAGATTCATCACCATTCATCGTGATAGCTTCAGCTTTTTTTATCTGTGTGCATTCATTTCCTAAAATCACTGCACGCTTATCTTAGATTAGTTCTCAACTGTGGGATGTTGACTGTCTCAGTGATTACTCAGGGACATCATTATGTAAACTGGTCTCAAAGCATATTGTATTATTCTGTACGTAAATCCAGAGTCACTCCATTTATCCTGAACAAAAATATAAATGCAACAATTTCAGCATTTTTACTGAGTTACAGTTCATGGGGTGGCAGGTAGCCTAGTGGTTAGAGCGTTGGACTAGTAACCGGAAGGTTGCAAGTTCAAATCCCCGAGCTGACAAGGTACAAATCTGTTGTTCTGCCCCTGAACAGGCAGTTAACCCACTGTTCCTAGGCCGTCATTGAAAATAAGAATTTGTTCTTAACTGACTTGCCTAGTTAAATAAAGGAGTAAAAAAAAAAGAGCGTTGGACTAATAACCGAAAGGTTGCAAGATCGAATCTTGAGCTGACAAGGTAAAAAATCTGTCTCCCTGCCCCTAGGCCATCATTGAAAATAAGAATTTGTTCTTAACTGACCTGCCTGGTTAAATAAAGGTACAGAAATATATAAATAAAGAAATCCATCAATTCTAATAAATTCTTTAGGCCCTAATCTATGGATTTCCCATCACTGGGAATACCGATATCCATCTGTTGGTCACAGATGCCTTGAAAATAAATAGGGTCAGAACCAGTCAGTATCTGGTGTGACCACCATTTGCCTCATGCAACACGACACATCTCCTTCACATAGAGTTGATCAGGCTGTTGATTGTAGCATGTGGAATGTTGTCCCACTCCTCTTAAATGGCTGGTCGAAGTTGCTGGATATTGTTGGGAACTGGAACATGCTGTCAATCCAGAGTATCCCAAATATGCTCAATGGGTGACATGTCTGGTGAGTATTCAGGCCATGAAAGAACTGGGACATTTTCAGCTTCAAGGAATTGTGTACAGATCCTTACGACATGGGGCCGTGCATTATCATTAACCCTTCACCTAACCCTTTTAGCCAACCTTAACTATTTAACCTATCTAACGTTAGCCACCTAGCTAGAATTCATAATGCTGACAGTTTGTACTTGAACCTCATAGTCATTTTATCATTTAAAATCCAATGTGCTGGAGTATACACCCAAAACAAACAAGATGTCACTGTCCCAATACTTTTGGAGCTCACTGTACATATGGACATTGTATAATGTGAAAGTAGATCAACCAAAATACTACAGTAATACTGCACGTGGTGATGGCAGGGTCACAGTGAAAGCCGACTGGGATAAAACAACTCGCAAGTAGACATTCAATGGCTACCTATTTAGAAATCACTAAGTACAGCAGAATTAACTCAGTTAAAGGGATACTTTGGGATTTTGGCAATGAGGCCCTTAATCTACTTGCCCAGAGTCAGAGGAACTTGTGGATACAATTTTTATGTCTCTGTGTTATGTCCGTTTATAGACCCGATGCCAAGGTATTGGGACATCAAAAAACTGTCCCTAATTGATTTAAATCTTATACAGTATTGCTGTCATACCTTTTGACTTGAAGTGAAACGGTAATTTTTTTAATTTATTTATACTAAAAATTTTAAGCCATTTATGATATTTATTTTTAGGCAGGCAGACTAATTGTCTCTTCCAATTTTGTGGCAGAATAGCGACGAGTTGGTTATAATTTTGTATTGAGCACGTCCATTAAGACTGTCTTTAAACTTGTGCATGTGCCACTGACTACATGAATTCATATTAGGAATATATTTCATGAGATTACTATAAAGAACTTGATTCTATATATTAAGCTGTTTTGGAAAAAGTAAAGGTTTTAGATTAGAATTCTAGTCATCAGTCAGCACAGTGGTAGCATCATTCATGCTCTTTATCCCTTAGACTGTGCCTGCTGTCTGGATGATGCACAATGCAAAGCAATTTAAAAGTGCTTAATTCTATGTGTTTGTTACCTAACTGGGTATAAAAGAGACTGTTATTTATAGGCTTGCTGCTTGTTTGGGGCCCATGGAGTGCGCAGGGATTTCACTGGCAGTGAAATCTTCTGCTGTCATTGACCAGCCATACAGAGAGCGGTAATCCAGACATGCAAACTGTTGGAATATCATTCCTGCCCGGAGGTTTGCATTGGCTGGCAGCTCGCCGGATGCATTTATTTCCCCTTGTGGGACATGGCTGTGTACTGTCAGCGGGTGACAGGGCATACATGCATGTGAATGAAAAAGTGAAGACACTTGCCAGTTTGTCAGGGCATGCTCGTACATGTCCTGGAAATCCGTCTGGCCTAGCGGTGTTCACTGTCTGAGTCTGTAATAAAAACATGTTTCAAGCAGGCCACCATAGTCCCTGTGTCCAAGAACACTAAGGTAGCCTGCCTAAATGACTACCGACCCGTAGCACTCATGTCTGTAGCCATGAAGTGCTTTGAAAGGCTGGTCATGGCTCACATCAACACCATTATCCCAGAAACCCTAGACCCAATCCAATTTGCATACCGCACCAACAGATCCACAGATGATGCAATCTCTATTGCACTCCACACCGCCCTTTCCCGCCTGGACAAATGGAACACGTGAGAATGCTGTTCATTAAGTATAGCTCAGCGTTCAACACCATAGTGCCCTCAAAGCTCATCACTAAACTAAAGGACCCTGGGACTAAACACCTCCCTCTGCAACTGGATCCTGGACTTTCTGACAGGCTGCCCCCAGGTGGTGAGGGTAGGTAATAAAACATCCTCCACACTGATCCTCAACACAGGGGCCCCTCGGGTGCGTGCTCAGTCCCCTCTTGTACTCCCTGTTCACTCATGACTGCACGGCCAGGCACGACTCTAACACATCATTACATTTGCCGATGACACAAAAGTGGTAGGCCTGATCGCTGACAACTATGAGACAGACTGTAGGGAGGTCAGAGACCTGACCGTGTGGTGCAAGGACAACAACCTCTCCCTCAACGTGATCAAGACAAAGGAGAGGATTGTGGACTACAGGAAACTAGGGTTGCAAAGGTCTGGGAAATGTCCCATGGGAAGTTCAATTAATTTATCTGTACATGGAATTGTTTATTTTTGTAAAACTTTTTTTGTAATCTTTACAGGAAAATGCCACGAGCACTATCTGATAGATGGAGACATTTCACTGCAGCTAATTTAGAAGGAAAAGCTGTGTACATTTGCAAATACTGTGCCAAATCATATGTGAAAAATGCAATAAAGATGCAGAATTATCTGACCAAGTGCATAAAGTTTCCTCAGTGCTCACAACAAGCAACCTCTGACAAAAGTCCTTCTACTTCTATTCGAGGTGGAAATGATGAATCGGACACCTTATCGATAGCAACAGCTCATGGTCCTCCTGGAATTCAATGTTTTTTTGTTTTGACCCAATGGAGGAACGTGGTCAGAGAAATGCTGATGAATGTCTTGCTCGAGCTGTGTATGCAACTGGCTCACCTCTGATGCTCACAGGCAATGTGTATTGGAAGAGATTTCCGAATGTTCTTCGCCCAGCATACACCCCTCCAACCAGACATGATTTATCTACTCATTTGCTGGATGCAGAGTTCAACAGAGTTCAAGTGAAGGTCAAGCAAATCATAGAGAAAGCAGACTGTATTGCAATCATCTCTGATGGGTGGTTGAATGTTTGGGCAAGGAATAAATAACTACATCATCTCCACCCCTCAACCAGTATTCTACAGGAGCACTGACAAGGGACAACAGACACACCCGTCTCTACGTTGCAGATGAGCTGAAGGCAGTTATCAATGACCTTGGACCACAAGGTATTCGCAATGACAGACAATTCTACGAACATGAAGGCTTCTTGGTCTAAAGTGGAGGAGTCCAACCCTCACATCACACCCATTGGCTGTGCTGCTCATGCATTGGATCTGCTCCCCAAGGACATCATGGCACTGAAAACAATGGATACACTACAAGAGAGCCAAGGAAATGGTTAGGTATGTGAAGGGTCATCAAGTTATAGCAGCAATTTACCTCACCAAGCAAAGTGAGAAGAATAAGAGCATCACATTGAAGCTGCCCAGCAACACCCATTGGGGTGATGTTGTCATCATGTTTGACAGTCTCCTGGAGGAGAAGGAATCCCCAAGAAATGGCCATATCACAGTCTGCCGATATGGACAGCCACATCAAGAGGATCCTCCTGGATGATGTACACTGCTCAAAAAAATAAAGGGAACACTTAAACAACACAATGTAACTCTAAGTCAATCACACTTCTGTGAAATCAAACTGTCCACTTAGGAAGCAACACTGATTGACAATAAATTTCACATGCTGTTGTGCAAAAGGAATAGACAACATGTGGAAATTATAGGCAATTAGCAAGACACCCCCAATAAAGGAGTGGTTCTGCAGGGGGTGACCACAGACCACTTCTCAGTTCCTATGCTTCCTGGCTGATGTTTTGGTCACTTTTGAATGCTGGTGGTGCTTTCACTCTAGTGGTAGCATGAGACGGATTCTACAACCCACACAAGTGGCTCAGGTAGTGCAGCTCATCCAGGATGGCACATCAATGCGAGCTGTGTCAAGAAGGTTTGCTGTGTCTGTCAGCGTAGTGTCCAGAGCATGGAGGCGCTACCAGGAGACAGACCAGTACATCAGGATGTGGAGGAGGCCGTGGGAGGGCAACAACCCAGCAGCAGGACCGCTACCTCCGCCTTTGTTCAAAGAGGAGCAGGAGGAGCACTGCCAGAGCCCTGCAAAATGACCTCCAGCAGGCCACAAATGTGCATGTGTCTGCTCAAACGGTCAGAAACAGACTCCATGAGGGTGGTATGAGGGCCCGACGTCCACAGGTGGGGTTTGTGCTTACAGCCCAACACCGTGCAGGAGGTTTGGCATTTGCCAGAGAACACCAAGATTGGCAAATTCGCCACTGGTGCCCTGTGCTCTTCACAGATGAAAGCAGGTTCACACTGAGCACGTGACAGAGTCTGGAGACGCCGTAGAGAACGTTCTGCTGCCTGCAACATCCTCCAGCATGACCGGTTTTGCGGTGGGTCAGACATGGTGTCGGGTGGCATTTCATTGGGGGGCCGCACAGCCCTCCATGTGCTCGCCAGAGGTAGCCTGACTGCCATTAGGTACCGAGATGAGATCCTCAGACCTCTTGTGAGACCATATGCTGGTGCGGTTGGCCCTGGGTCCCTCCTAATGCAAGACAATGCTAGACATCATGTGGCTGGAGTGTGTCAGCAGTTCCTGCAAGAGGAAGGCATTGATGCTATGGACTGGCCCGCCCATTCCCCAGACCTGAATCCAATTGAGCACATCTGGGACATTATGTCTCGCTCCATCCACCAACGCCACATTGCACCACAGACTGTCCAGGAGTTGGCGGATGCTTTAGTCCAGGTCTGGGAGGAGATCCCTCAGGAGACCATCCGCCACCTCATCAGGAGCATGCCCAGGCGTTGTAGGGAGGTCATACAGGCACGTGGAGGCCACACACACTACTCAGCCTCATTTTGACTTGTCTAAAGGACATTACATCAAAGTTGGATCAGCCTGTAGGGTGGTTTTCCACTTTAATTTTGAGTGTGACTCCAAATCCAGACCTCCATGGGTTGATACATTTGATTTCCATTGATAATTTTTGTGTGATTTTGTTGTCAGCACATTCAACTATGTAAAGAAAAAAGTATTTCATAAAAATATTTCATTCATTCAGATCTAGGATGTGTTATTTTAGTGTTCCCTTTATTTTTTTGAGCAGTGTATTTTGAGAGAGCGTGGTAAGCAGCCTCAAACTCCTGGAACCTATAGCAGTAGCCATTGCTTGGATTGAGGTGGACAATGCCATCCTGTCTGATGTTCAGACTCTGTTTGCAGATGTAAGAGAAGAAATCTGTACTGCCCTGCCCACTTCACTGTTGCTCCTGCCCACTTCACTAGTGCTGAAATACATCAAAAAGCGTGAAGATTTCTGCCTGAAGCCCATACATGCCGCAGCGTACGTGTTGGATGCCAAGTATGCTGGCAAGAGCATCCTGTCTGGTGCAGAGATCAACAAGGCCCATGGTGTCATCACTACTGTGTCTCGCCACCTTGGCCTGAATGAGGGCAAGGTTCTTGGCAGTCTGGCGATGTACACTTCCAAGCAAGGGCTTTGGGATGGAGATGCAATATGGCAGTCGTGCCAACATATCTCATCAGCCACCTGGTGGAAGGGACTTTGTGGATCTGAGGCTCTTTCCCCTGTTGCCTCCATCATCCTCCAAATCCCACCAACATCAGCTGCTTCCGAGCACAACAGCTCCTTGTTTTGGAACACACAAGAAACAAGCCATCCTCAAACATGGAACAAGCCATCCTCAACAAGGTTGGTAAGTGACAGTGAAGATGAGGCCTCAGAGTCTGATGTTCAAGAGGTGGACATTGAGGAGGTCCAAGTAGAAGACATGGAATCCTGAGAGGAAGACAACCATAGCTTTAGTTTCCAGACTATCATTTTACAGATGTATGTTAAAAACATTTTTGGGAGATGTCATTCAATATTATCTTTTGTTGTTCAGTGAAATCATCCCATGTGAAGAGTCAACTCATTTAAAGTTCAATTTGTAAAATATTATTATTTTAAAAAACAATTCTATTGGAAGGATTTAATCATTTGCAATTATGTCTACTGATAAGGTAAAAGGTTTCTGTTTCTGTCTCCATGTGATATGGTAAATATATGCAATGCAAAAAACATGTACTTTTTAAAATGGTATTAATATTAATTTGCATATATTCCCGTTAATTCCCACAGAAAGTTTCCTCCTCTGAATATTCCCCAAAATGTGCAACCCTTGTCCAAACACACAAAGACAGTCGTGAAGAGGGCACGACAAAACGTATTCCCTCTCAGGAGACTGAAAAGATTTTGCATGGGTCCTCAGATCCTCAAAAGGTTCTACAGCTGCACCATCGAAAGCGTCCTGAAGGGTTGCATCACTGCCTGGTATGGCAACTGCTCGGGCTCTGACCGCAAGGCACTACAGAGGGTAATGCGTACGGCCCAGTACATCACCAGGGCCAAGCTTCCTGACATCCAGGACCTCTATACCAGGCTGTGTCAGAAAGGCCCTAAAAATTTTAAAAGATTCCAGCCACCCTAGTTATAGACTGTTCTCTCTGCTACCGCACGGCAAGCGGTACCGGAGAAGCAAGTCTAGGTCCAAGGGGCTTCTAAACAGCTTCTATCCCAAGCCATAAGACTCCTGAACAGCTAATCAAATGCCTACCCAGACTATTTTCATCCCCCCACCCCTCTTCTATGCTGCTGCTACGCTCTGGTATTATCTATGCATAGTCACTTTAATAACTACTTACATGTACATATTACCTTGACACCGGTAATTGACTCTGGACCGGTATATAATCTTGCTATTGTTATTTCACTGCTGCTCTTTAATTATTTGTTTTTCTTATCTCTTAAAAAAAAAGGTATTTTCTTAACTGCATTGTTAAGGGCTTGTAAGTAAGCATTTCACTATAAGGTCTACTACACCTGTTGTGTTTGTTACATGCTAGATGAATGATCTGTTGGGGGATGGAGTGGGTATGGTGTGAGGATGGTAATGATGGGGGGCTCTGGGTGTTAATGGCCAGAGGACTAAGCCTCTGTGGGGATTATGATAAAATGGGGCGGGGTGTAAACATGATCTATTAGGGCTTAGTACCGGAATTATCCCGGCAGCAGCAGCGTTTTCATTAGTGCAATGTTTAGAGATCTCCAGAATTGTATAAGAGTGACTTGCTGTCATCCCCTCTGGGCCTGCCCACCGCCTGTAATGTGGCTGTAATTGTCCATTTTCTTTCTCTGGGGGAGGGAAATACATCTGTCAGAGCTGATGGTAGGGGACACAGGGCTCATTATCGCAAATGTAGTAGCTAGTGGGCAGGCTTCAGTGTATGTGTGATGGCAGTGAGCACAGTGGTGGGAGAGAGAGGTGGTTAGTCAGGGGTTTAGAGTATTGCGGAGGGAAGTGAGGTATGTTAGTGGAACCGTTGTGAGTAGCATGGGGTGTAAGTGAAGAAACAGCTGAGGGCTCAAAGATGAAGTTTAAGAAGTTCATTACCATCATGGAGGCGGACATGGGGATCGTCCCCCTCAACAAAAGAGAGCTCCTACCACCTGGGAGGAAGCGATGGAAACTCCCAGGGTGAGTGAAGCTGAGGTGTGGTGGATGAGCGTGTTGGTGTGAAATTAATGTGGGTCTAGTGTCGATAGCATGTAGCTTAACTGTGGTGGATTCAAGTACATGCATTTACTGAACCTCTAACGTAGTTGAATCATTTGCACTACAAATAATCAGTTGTGTGTGTGTGTGCCAGAATGTATAGATGTTTCAGACAAGATGGTTCTAGCCTACATGCTACAGCATGAGCATGTGTGTTGTCATTAGTTCCCGCTCAGGTCATAGAGCTTTGAGTGTGACTATAGATGCACAGCAGATGAATGTAGCAGAGATCCTGTGAGTCGCATGGCTCTCCTGAGCTGACCCAGTCCAGTCACTCACTGGATCCATTATGGAACCTTTCTTTAGTTTGTGTGTGTGTTTTGATTTATTTATCAATCAATCAAATGTATTTATAAAGCCCTTTTTACATCAGCATGTCACAAAGTGCTATATGACCCCTCACCCACTGAGGTTTTGTGTGTGTGATCCTTCGACCACTTTTGCGGACATTGTAGATCAGTAATTCACTTTACACAACATTGGTCAATCATTCTCCTAAAATACATAGATTGCAGTATTCTTAGTTTGGAGATTTCCTAATTATGTAGTCTCATTCCAGGCTGTACCACAACCGGCCGTGATTGGGAGTCGTATAGGGCGGCGCACATTTGGCCCAGCATCGTCCGGGTTAGGTTTTGGCCAGGGTAGGTCGTTATTGTAAATACAAATGTGTTCTTAACGGACTTGCCTCAAAGTCAGCAATGAGCTGTCGCCCACTCGTAGCTATGATGTGGGCGTGCCCCAAGGGTCAATACTGGGGCCCCTCCTGTTCAGCCTGTACATTAATGATCTGCCTTCTGTCTGTACTGGGTCTGAAGTTCAAATGTATGCAGATGATACAGTGATATATGTGCATGCAAAGAGCAAACAACAAGCTGCACAAGAACTCACTACTGTAATGGTCCAGGTCACAAAGTGGCTCAGTGACTCGTGTTTGCATCTCAATGTGAAAAAAACTGTTTGCATGTTCTTCACAAAGAGGGCAACAGATGCTACTGAGCCAGATGTCTATGTGTCAGGGGAGAAGCTCCAGGTGGTATCCGATTTTAAGTACCTTGGCATCATACTTGATTCCAACCTCTCTTTTAAAAAGCATGTGAAAAAGGTAATTCAAATAACCAAATTCAACCTAGCTAATTTCCGATTTATACGAAATTGTTTGACTACAGAGGTAGCAAAACTGTACTTCAAATCTATGATACTCCCCCACTTAACATACTGCTTGACTAGTTGGGCCCAAGCTTGCTGTACAACATTAAAACCTATTCAGTCTGTCTACAAACAGGCTCTCAAAGTGCTTGATAGGAAGCCCAATAGCCATCATCATTGTCACATCCTTAGAAAGCATGAGCTCTTGAGTTGGGAAAATCTTGTGCAATACACCGACGCATGTCTTGTATTCAAGATCCTTAATGGCCTGGCTCCCCCTCCACTCAATATTTTTGTTAAAAAGAAAACCCAGACATATGGCAGCAGATCTACAAGGTCTGCCATGAGAGGTGACTGTATAGTTCCCCTAAGGAAAAGCACCTTTAGTAAATCTGCATTCTCTGTGAGAGCTTCCCATGTCTGGAATACACTGCCATCGGACACACAACTGCACCACATATCACACTTTCACAAAATGCTTGAAGACATGGCTAAAGGTCAATCAGATCTGTGAACATGGTCCCTAGCTGTGTGTTGCCGCTCTCCATGTTGTCTGTTGTCTGTAGCTTGTGAGGTGTGGAAACACATTGTTGCTTTTATGAATTTTGACTTGATGCTTTTTGTTCTATGCTTCTCTGTCTGTATGCTACGTCTTGCTTGTCCTATGTTGCTCTGTCTGTATGCTATGTCTTGCTTGTCCTATGTTGCTATTGTCTATATTGTAATTGTTTTTAATAACCTACCCAGGGACTGCGGTTGAAAATTAGCCGGCTGGCTAAAACCGGCACTTTTACTGAAACGTTGATTAATGTGCACTGTCCCTGTAAAAATAAAAAATTAACTCAAACTCAAGTCAAATAAAATTGAAATAAATATATGCTGATAGAAGCTTGCCTGTAGTTTCCCTGCACATCTTAACACTGCTAGGGTCAGGGTATTGGGGAGACAGTTGAAAAGGAAAAGGCAAACAACGCGAGCTGAGCATTTAGTCAAAACCAAAATATCAACGCAACAATTTCAAAGATTTTACTAAGTTACAGTTCATATCAGTAAATTGTAATACATTTATTAGGCAGTAATCTATGTATTTCACATGACTGGGAATACAGATATGCATCTGTTGGTCACAGATGCCTTTTTTTTAAAGGTGGGGGCATGGATCAGAACACCTGTCAGTATCTGGTGTGACCACCATTTGCCTCATGCAGTGTGACACATTTCCTTCGCATAGAGAGTTGATCAGGCTGTTGATTGTGGAATGTTGTCCACTCTTCAATGGCTGTGTGAAGTTACCGGATATTGTCGGGAACTGAAACACACTGTCGTATACGTCAATCCAGAGCATCCCAAACATGCTCAATGAGTGACAGGTCTTCTTGGTATGCGGGCCATGGAAGAACTTGAACATTTTCAGCTTTCAGGAATTGTGTGCAGATCCTTGCGACATGGGGCTGTGCATTATCATGCAATTGTGTTCACATAAACGCACCGCCACTCTGTTTACAACGTTGACATCAGCAAACCACTCGCCAACACTATGCCATACACGCTGTCGGCCATCTGCTGGGTACTGTTGAAACCAGGATTAATCCTTGAAGAGCACACTTCTCCAGCGTGTCAGTGGATATCGAAGGTGAGCATTTGCCCACTGAAGCTGGTTACAACGTCGAACTGCAGTCAGTCAAGTCAAGACCCTGGTGAGGACGACAAGCATGCAGATGAGCTTCCCTGAGACGGTTTCTGACAGTTTGTGCAGAAAATCTTATTTTTGTGCATTTGGGTTTTGTGGGATTTTTTTAATTCAGCTCATGAAACATGGGACCTACACCTTACAAAAATATAAAAACACAACATGTAAGGTGTATTTATTCCTCTTCTGACACAAGGCCAAATAGCAGAGCATATGTTTGGCTCAAATGCAAACAGATTACAGCTACACTGGCTCTCCTTGTTGTCCCCTCCCCCCTCCTCTGCCCTCTTACCAATCAAATCCATTTTTTAACATTTTTTTGTGTGTTTATTTTTTAATGATTTTTGTATTCGACGGGCAGAATAAATAGCATTAGACAAATGCTTTATCGCTGCGTGTCCATATCACATGACATTCAATAATACAGATGTTAATCAATAAAGGTTTTTATAGTACATGTGTAACCGGTGTGAAATGCCTAGCTAGTTAGCGTTGCGCGCTAGTAGCGTTTCATTTTGTGACGTCACACATGCTCTGAGACTTGCTCTGCAAGGGCCATGGCTTTTTTGCAGAAATCGGTACTGATGCTTCGTGGGAGGCAGTTGTTGTTTTCAGAGGATCCCTGGGTCGAGCCCAGGTTGGGGCAAGGAGAGGGATGGAAGCAACTCTTACACATGCACAGACATACCAATTAACAGTACATGGTATGCTAATTGATTCCACCATAACAAGATCAAATATTTGTCTTAATTAGTTTCAACTTTTTTCTTCCGAGCTACATTTTACATAGGTTGACAATTAAAACTCCTTATACAAAGTTGAACTCTGATTGTAATGGTTATCGAAAACCCTTTTGTCTCTCCCCACAGGGACACATCCAGTACTGACCAGTCCAACACTGACCTGTACCGATCTAGCTGCTCCTGGGATAGGTTCTACTGGACCAAAGAAGCCCAGTACCTGTGTCTCCGTCGACTCTCTTCACCCAGCTACTCTGCTATTCTGAAGGTACGTCATCATTTCTGCAAACTTTGTACGTGTATTCTTTACCCATCCTAATCTGCCCTAAGACCGTGAGTGTGTGTGGTTGGACATATGATTTATACATTGCCATTTTGTGATCTACTCTGTAAACAGGAAATCAAGAGTGGTTTTGGCAGTAGGATATGGTTTAAAAGTCCGTCTGAAAATCTCTGCTGGATATCTATTACCTTGGATCATCCTTCGGTTATTCATGTTCCTCATTCACAATGTATCCAAGGCCTATGTCCCTTAGCACTATTTGGAAGTTGCTGGCCCACGCACCTAACCCAATGCATATTTAACCAGGAGTCTTCCATAAAAGCAGTTGAAAGAGAACTCAGCGGAAAAGATTCAGGCCACCCATCACAACAGATTATTGCGCTAAAAGCATGTGCAACCGGAAATGCTGTTTGATCTTGAGGCTACTAGTAGCACTGTTATCTACTTTACTTTGATGCAATGATATGGAGCTACGCTTGATGGCTACATAACTTGACAGCTCTGAATCTGATATTGGAACGACACACCAGCATATTCATATTTTTATTAATCTTTCATTGTTAGATTGAAAAACCTGTCTTTTTTACAACACTGAAACTCTACAACTAACAATCATTCTGTCCATTTTGGAACCGACTGACTTGCCTCTGTTAGTCTTGGGACACCCAGGGGTGAAAAATATATTAAAGTAATCTGGAAGGATCCATTTTGTCAAAATAAAATTGACAGAATTCCAAACAATAATGAATGCGTGTTGTATTTCATTGGTTTGAACATTAGTTGGGTGTTTTTATATAAATGATTTGGTTGTGGTAATGGACTGCGTTTTATAGGTCTACGTATTTGTTGAGATAAAATATCGAGACACTTACCTCCATCTTGAATTGGTACATCCTAATACTGTCTCTTTCGGCACTCGGACACACTCAACATACTGAGTTGTTTTACAGAGTCTTTAAAAAACGTTTTAACTCGGACCCTTCTTCCAGCATTGGGTAACAACATCCCCCACGTCTATTTCTATGGGCACAAGCACTGTTCATGACACAAACTGTTCACCCCCCTCGTTGGCAGATAGAACATTTGCAATTCTACGCATTTTGCCATGTGTTTTTGTGATATTTGCGTGAGTCAAACATTACAATACAATGTTAGCTGACATGGATTAGTTGATCTGGACATTTCTGACAGGTTGGAAATCACTCTAAAGTCCGAGCCTACTAGTGGTTTTAACCCAGTAGTGTAGGTAAATGTTATCCCTTGAAATCTGTTAGTGTCTTTGATAGAGTGCATTTGGGCACCCCGTGTAGTGTAGCTAGCTGTTCTGCAAGTAGAGGGCGTACTGCTACTAGAAGACATTCTAGAGTGGACTAGTCTGATGGCTGCCCTGTAGATAAAAACACACCATAACGAGAACTGTTTAGAATTGCAGTGCTGGAGTTATAGGCAAACCTGGCATGTGTTTTGTGTAAGGCTTTGTAGTGGATTTGTATGCTTGTTTGTGTTGTCTTATTATAGTGTGTGTGTGCATGCGTGCATGACATTTGTTGTTTTGTCTGAACAAGAATATAGCATGTGGTTAAAGCGTTTGCTTTTGTGTGTGCATATTGGGTATATCCATTTAAAATCAATAATCTTTTGACATCTCTTGATTTTAAACCTTTCATACATGTTTTCCCATGGAAGAAGGGAGTTTTTGGAACTGAATGACAAACACATATATCATTTAAATGATTACAAACAATTGTTTTGTTGTACAAAACAATCCTTTTCATAATGTCAATTTATCTAAACGCAGAAACTCATATATTTTTCATATTCGCATATGTTGTAGCTTAGACCTCATTTCGCATCTGAGATTTTTGTGTTGTGCCTGCCATCGGTTGAGACACAACATTCTCTTGAATAGAGGGTGGGTGTCATTTCAAGCATAAAAATATCATTCATAGACTGGACCTATCCCTTCAAACCACTGCAAGTTAGCTGGTAGACCATTTGACATTTTAATTTAATAGAAATTGTAACTTTTAATTACTACCAAAAACAAAGATGACTGCTGGTCCACCCACCAAGCGAATGTTAACTTAAAAACTTGCTCTGGTACTTTGGTGACTAAGAAAGCATTTTTTTAACCTCCCGCTTTGTGCTGGATGTGTCAATGTGTAGTTCATATATGCATAATAACTGTACCTCAATTAGCCAAGAAATACCTCATTTGAAAGCAACTGTTCTCTTGAGGCTATGATGTGCAATTTTCCCCACGTGGGAAAGCCCCCTAGCAATTTGAATTATAGCCAATGTGTTTCAGCCCCTGGCATTTGAGTGACAGCTAGCAAGAGGCCTGCCCAGCGATATCCAATAAGGGTTGCAGGGCAGGCCCAACGTCTCTGTCAACACAACAGAGGGAGAGTGCAATGAGGTGGTGCACATACAGTACCGGGCAAAAGTTTGGACACAGCTAATCATTCAAGGGCTTTTCTTTATTTTTACTATTATCTACATTGTAGAATAATTAGTGAAGATATTAAAACTATGAAATAACACATGGAATCATGTAGTAACCAAAAAAGTGTTCAAAATAGATTTTATATTTGAGATTCTTCAAAGTAGCCACCCTATGCCTTGATGACAGCTTTGCACACTCTTGGCATTCTCTCAACCAGCTTCATGTGGGAGTCCCCTGGAATGCATTTCAATTAACAGGTGTGCGTTGTTAGTTTCTGGAATTTCTTTCCTTAATGAGTTTGAGCCAATCAGTTGTATTGTGACAACGTAGGGGTAGTATACAGAAGATTACCATATTTGGTATAAGACCAAGTGCTACATCAGATGACCTGGCCTCCACAATCACCCGACCTCATCCCAATTGAGATGGTTTGGGATGAGTTGGACCACAGAGTGAAGGAAAAGCAGCCAACAAGTGCTCAGCATATGTGGGAACTCCTTCAAGAAGTTTGGAAAAGTATTCCAGGTGAAGCTAGTTGAGAGAATGCCAAGAGTGTGCAAAGCTGTCATCAAGGCAAAGGGTGGCTACTTTGAAGAATCAAATTTTTTTTAAAACTTTGATTACTACATGATTCTGTATGTGCTATTTCATAATTTTGATGTCTTCAGAATTATTCTACAATGTAGAAAATAGTCAAAAATAAAGAAAAGCCCTTGAATGAGTAGCAAAAGTTGTGTCCAAACTTTTGCCTGGTACTGTATGTGATATAGTACCCAATTTTTGGGGACTACTTTTGGCTGGTCAGAGCTACTGACTCTAAAGTATACAAAAGTACCAGAGAATCTTTTTAAATGATAGGTCTTGATGTCTATTCAATTATATTTCGACGATTTCAATAGATTTCCTATGGAGGGTTGACAGTATAATTCAAAACAGCATATATTCATGTCAACATTCTCTGACGTGTGGACATCCAACCATCCTTCTTGGTATCATTTTGAAAGTTTAAATGTCAATTTTATTCCCATAGTAGTGCATTTATCAGCCAAAACATGACACTTACCCTGTATTCAAGAGCATGTTGTGTCTCAACCAATGGCAGGCAGAACACGTTAGCTAATGTAAAATAGGGTCTACGCTACAATGTACGTGACTATGTAAACAATCAGAGTTTGTGTTTTTAGATAGTTGACGTTAAAGGGGAACTAAACCATTTTTCAACTTCATATTCATCAACTCCAGCACCACTTCCGCATATTTGAAAATGGCGTGTGTCTAAGTTTTGTAGTTTAAAAAATAAAGAACTAAAAAACACACACAAAGATACGTGCTTCCAGTGACCTCGTCGGTTTTCATCGTGTGATTTTTGACCAATTGTGACTAGGCATTGCCTACTAATTGTCTACGAATTGGTTGATTATGTCATTGGAAACACTTAGAGAAAGGATATTGTTTTTACTACATAAACGTGCCATTTTCACATGTTGATATTGGGGTGGTGCTTGAGATTATGAATATGAAGTTGAAACATTGTGAAATTACATTTGAATTATTCAAAAATGAATGTTTGTCATATAGTTTTACATACATTATAAAATAGTTTGACAACCCTGTTTTGTAAGCTTTTTAAATTACATAAATTTCAACCGTTTTATCTTTTTCAGTGATGAAAACATGGTATGATAGGGTATGCAAAATGGGTCAATTTTGAGCACCTTTTATCTCTTGGAATATTTTGCCATTCGGGTCCAAAAAGTCACTTTCTGACCACTTCTACAATGAGAAGTTTAGGTTCTGTTTAAATCAAAAGGGATACTGTCAAAAAGTGATTGTATTCAAATGGATTTACCCTATTGGAGTTAAATGCGTTCACACGTACATCTGCATATACTCATTCGTATATGTCGGTGTGCGATTATCTCGGTGCATCTATGCACGTTATTTTGTGTGCATGTGTATTTAATCATCGCCGCGTTTGCAATTGTGTGTTTACATTCTGTGGACGGTGGGATTTGCGCTGAATGTAGGCCAGCAAAATAGAGCTTACGTCAAAGCTAGGCAGGCAGATAAATGCAGGGTGTGGCCGCTGTGGGAATGGATGAGGTCGTGGCGTAGCAGCTCAGGCAGCCAGAGCAAATAGTCAGTGGAGGTAGATAGAGCTGAGAAGGAACCATGAAGACTGTCCTACACCTGCACAGGAAGTGGATCCACACCTACAAGGCCATCCGTATCCTCCAGGGGCTCGTGAGTGACTCCAGCTTGGCTCTAGTTAGACAGGTGGTCTCTGGGTGGAAAGGTAGACCGATCAGCAGTTGGTTAAAATGTGGGTGGGTACTTTGGTCAAGTTCTCTGTTTTCAGCTGGTATGTGTACTGTATTGGATGGTTCGTGTAAGGCTGAGGGTGTGCGGAAGCAGTAGTCCATGTGTGATTCTGCTGATTATTTGGTGTGTACTGTACCATGTGCTCAGAAGGGTATTGGTTGGGAACATGGAATTTGTTTGTGCCGGGTATAGCGGAGGGTTATCTTATGTGACCTTTCTGTTGGGTATGTGAGATTTTGAGCATGATGTTTGGCATGGTCCCTCATGATTGAGCTAATAGTGTGCACCTCAGTATGTCCTGTTGAACTGAGAGAGACACATGGTTATCTCCTGTTCATTGTGGAACGTGTCCTTCTCCCATAGAGCCCAGTCATGGAGGAAACCGTGTGGGAGCAGTACACAGTGACGCTGCAGAGGGTGAGTCCAGCTTTACAACAACACACATACAGCACCACACTGGATTACTACACAATACAACCCGTTTTAAGTACTGCAACCATAACACACTACAACACTCTTCACTGCGACTATCACATTTCAATGTGTACCTTTATAACCAAAACAGAATTGAATTGTAATTGTCATGCGCAGCTACACCACCAGATTACAATGCAATACACCGTGGGTCCTTTTTTAAGATGTGTTTCAGAACATCTGACGCACTCTAGTACATGTTCACCCATCTACAGCACACAGACTGGAATAATGCCATGCATGCAATCACATCTGCCCAGGACAGTTAATCGTGTGGCGCTCGTGCTCATTGTCTCCTCCACTCACTCTGCTCTGGCTATAAAGCTGCTTTTTTAAACCAGCACATCACTGACCCTTCCACATCCAGCTGTCATACAATCTGCTAGCGAGGATAGAGAGAGAGTGTAACGGGCTAATGTGATGCTCCTTTAGCCGTTACAGGATAGGTACTGTTGGGCATAGCATAGAGAGTTTTCGACTGACCTTCACATGCCGACGCTGTCGGCCAAACTCTCGCAGGCGGAGCAGGGAATGTTTTTAGTACAGATGGGGGTGTTTAAATCTCTGCTCTAATCTCATCTGGTCAGCACGGGGGCAGGTACATCACACAGACAACAAGGAGAGAGAGAGAGACACACACACACACCTAAACACTAGGTAGGATGTATGGCTTATCTTACATAAAGACTTCATCACAAACTTAGACAGACAGATACATTTACTCACACACTAACCTGAACAGACAAGGTCACACAGGCACTCGCACACCCATACAAACACATCTCTAATACATGTCCTCTTCACTGCAGGACCCCAAGATGGGTTTTGGTATTGCAGTGTCCGGGGGGCGGGACAACCCCAACGAGGAAAGCGGGGAGATGTCCATAGTGGTATCTGACGTACTTCAGGGAGGGCCCGCCGATGGCCTGTTATTGTACGTACTTCTTGTCAATCAGTCATCATGAGAAATCAAGTGTTCTGTCATTTTGAGGAGCTAATGTGTGTACAGTTTGTATATCCTCATATGTTAATAATCATATGTAAATTGTTTTGTAGTGAGAATGACCGGGTGGTGCAGGTGAACGCCATTCCCATGGACAGCGTGCCACACTCCTTCGCTGTACAGACCCTCAGAAAGTGTGGAAAAGTAGCCAAAATTGTGAGTGTTTGACATACAGTCCTTTCGGAAAGTGTTCAGACCCTTGACTTTTTCCACATTTTGTTACGTTACAGCCTTATTTTAAAATAGATTAAATATTTGTTTCCCCCCCCATCAATCTAAACACTACCCCAATAAGGACAAATCAAAAACAGGCTTTTAGAAATTGCCCTTTTTTTTAAAACAAATTTAAAAACTTTAATTTTACATAAGTATTCAGACCCTTTACTCAGTACTTAGTGGAAGCACCGTTGCCAGCGATCACAGCCTCGAGTCTTGGGTATGACACTACAAGCTTGGCACACCTGTATTTGGAGTTTCTTCCATTCTTCTCTGCAGATCCTTTCCAGCTCTGTCAGGCTGAATGGGGAGTGTCGCTGCAGAGCTATTTTCGGGTCTCTCCAGAGATTTTCGATCAGGTTCAAGTCTGGGCTCTGGCTGGGCCACTCAAGAACATTCAGAGACTTGTCTCAAAGCCACTCCTGCGTTGCCTTGGCTGTATGCTTAGGGTTGTTGTCCTGTTGGAAGGTGAACCTTTAACCCAGCCTGAGGTCCTGAGTGCTCTGGAGCAGGTTTTCATCAAAGATCTCTCTGTACTTTGCTCCATTCATCTTTGCTTCGATCCTGACTAGTCTCCCAGTCCCTGCCGCTGAAAAAAATCCCCACAGCATGATGCTGCCACCACCATTCTTCACCGTAGCTTTCTTCCAGATGTGACACTTGGTATTCAGGCCTAAGAGTTCAAACTTGGTTTCATCAGAACAGAGAATCTTGTTTCTCATGGTCAGAGTCCTTTCGGTTCCTTTTGGCAAGCTGCAAGTGGGCTGTCGTGACTTGTACTGAGGAGTGGCATCTGTCTGGCCACAGATGGTTGTCCTTCTGGAAGTTTCTCCATTCTCCACAGAGGAACTCTGGAGCTCTGTCAGTCACCATTGGGTTCTTGGTCACCTCCCTGACCACGGCCCTTCTCCCCCTATTGCTCAGTTTGGCTGGGCCGCCAGCTCTAGGAAGAGTCTTGGTGGTTCCAAATTTCTTCAATTTAAGAATGATGGAAGCCACTGTGTTCTTGGACCTTCATTTTGGTAACCTTCCCCAGATCTGTGCCTTGACACAGTACTGTCTCAGAGCTCTACGGACAATTCTGTCGACCTCATGGCTTGGTTTGTCATTACGGGGTATTGTGTGTCGATTTGATTGAGAGAGAAAACAACATAATTTCATCCATTTTAGAGGAAGGCTGTAAGGTAACAAAATGTGGAAAAGGGGAAGGGGTCTGAGTACTTTCCAAATGCACTGTATAATTATTTAAAAAAATGTTTGATTATGGTGGCAAAAGATTCCCAATTAGATCTGTTTGGGATCTGAGGGTAGACCCGGACATAGCACCGTTTCAGCTGCTACACTTGTTTTAGATGTGCTAAATTGCTTAGGTCCTAAAAATCATCATTGTGCTGCCTTCGACACTGTTGGCCGTCACATTCTCATTCAGAGGTTGACTGAAATAGGTCTGGATCGGGCGTCTTGCAAGTGGTTTGAGAATGAACTGTCAGACAGGACACACTGTCTGATTTCTGATGGTGTTAAGTCTTGTTTCCTGGATGTTACAGAAGCTGTACCGCTGGGGTTCGGTATTGGGAGCATCTACATTTTAAAAAGTCAATAAATCTATTTTAATGTACACTCACAATAAATCCATTATTTATTTTGGGCAGGTCTAAAGAAACATGAATAAAATGTAGTCAATTTTAAAAGAACAGAATTTGAGTCGGCCATGCCGTAGGCTAGTTCAATTAGCAGACAATATATTCTTATAAGTCCCATGCCCTTATTTTATATATCATTTTTATAGTAAGAAGAATTTAATTTAACTTAGCTGAATAAAATAGAAAGGATATTTTCCCATTCCGGCATGAGAGTGCGAATATGAAGTGGCTATGTTGAGCATAAAAGTGATCATTTGAAACAGATTTAGAGTTATTTGGCACCTTATCGTTAAGAATGATACAAACCTTTTAAATCAAAACATATATGGGCTGCATGATGTTCATGAATCATGTTGAATTTGTTGTCCTCGGGGCACCATTGACAATGAGACCCTGGTCTCAATGGATTCCCCTGATTTAAAAAAAAATATATATATTTTTAAATACAAATTGAATAAATAACAGTTGTTAATGATTCCTGATGGTTCAGTCAGTGCCTGATGTGGTCTTTGTTTTTGACAGACGGTCAAGAGGCCCAGGAAGGTTCCGGTGAACCTGCTGAAACGCGCCCCTTCCCCCGATGACCGCGTCTTCAGTAACGACTACAACGATGACTATGACTACGACCAGGACCGCCGCAGTGTGTACAGCGGACGCAGCAGTCATCAAGACCGAGACCACAGCCAGGAGAGGGGTGGTTACACAGACGCTGGCTATCAGGGACGGGGCTTTGACCGTGATTACGGTCGAGATGACCGGGGCAGAAGTGTGGAGAGGGACCTCCATCCAGACAGGCAGTACAGACGAGACGGGAGCATGGGTCGCACTCTGGACCGTGAACGTAGCCCTGACCGCCGCTACAAAAGCGACCTCACTCTTGACCGCGACCACAGCCCCGATCGGCGTTACCGCAGCGAACGGGCCCTTGACCGCGACCCCAGCCCCGACAGGCGTTTCCGTAGTGAACGCACTCTGGACCGCGCTAACAGCCCCGACCGACGGTACAGGGCTGGTCACAGTCCCGCCCGCAGCCATGGTCGCGACCACAGCTTTGAGCGTAACCGTGAACGTGATCCCAGTGACCGCGACCACAGGAAAGAGCAGATGAAGAGGAGCGGGAGCAGGGAGCGTCTGGACCGCTCACCCTCCCCCTCCGCCATGCCAGTCCCCATGGCCCGCCCCCCTCGGGAGCAGGAGCCCCTGGAGAAACCCCTCAACGTGCTGCTGCTGAAGAACAGGCCCAATGAAGGTCTACATACATGCATACGCACACACGCATACATGCATACATACATGCATACATGCACATACACATACTGTACTAACACTCCATATTTACAGTGATATATCTCTACTATGCTCATTCCTCTAAGACAGCCTATGCTAAATGTTTACTATCAGTTAAACCATGTTTTTATGTTTACACCATGTGTTTTGTGTGTGTTTTAGAGTATGGTCTGCGTCTGGGCAGTCAGCTGTTTATTAAGGAGATGACCAGCACAGGTCTGGCCTGCAGGGATGGCAACCTACAGGAGGGAGACATCATACTTAAGGTAGGAAGGGCCTCACATACAGACCACTGTTTCATCTCTTCCCTGGGGGAAGCGTTGTTTCACTGCTGCCTCGTTAAAAGTTGCATGTTATGTTGGCCTATAATGGGATTTATCCACATATTACTTAAGAATGATCTGTCTCAGACAGTGGGCTACAGATATTATGTGTGTTTGCTACGATACACTATGAATGTGATTTGACTCTCTCTCTCACTCTGTGTCAGATCAATGGTACAGTGACCGAGAACCTGTCTCTAAGCGATGCAGGGAAGCTGATCGAGAAGTCTCGAGGAAAGCTGCAGCTGGTGGTGCAGAGAGACAGGAGACAGGTCCTGGTCAGGATTCCTCCCCTGGCAGACAGCGACTCTGAGCTCGATGGTGAGAGACCCTCCACTCTCAGTCTCTGTGGCAGCAGCTCCTTTCCTTTTTGAGGAAAAATACCTTTTTATGTGGACAGATTCAGAATGGTCCCAGTGCTTTGTAGAAGTTATTAATTGAGAGTGTTTTAACCTACTGTATTGTCTACTGATATGAAAATGTATGTTTTCGGTTGTATTGTCCTGTCCATATTTGGTTTTATTGAATTGTCTGTTTTCTTTTTGTTTGATTCTGGCAACAACAAAAAGTTCCCCTTAGGGATAATAAAGTTTTGTTTCAACTTTACTCACCTTCCACCCGACCTGTCATTGGTATAGAGAGATTATGAAACGGTAGACCCATGCATGTCAGCCAAACAGACACCTTGTTTATGACATTTAGTCTATTCCATCAATAACATTTCACATTTCTATAGAAATAATGCATGAAAAAGAGAACCGCGTTCTCTTCAGTGTCACCTGGCCGTCTCTATGGCTACTGGCTCTATTTCGGTATATTTGTCACGTGATCAAAGTGCAGGTTATGATTGGGTTGTGTAATTAAATGGGAGGGTGGGGTGATGCGCTAACCCAAAGCGTTTGAGGGGGGCGTTGTCACACACCCGGGGACTTCTGACCCACTTTGGTCCATTCAGGGACGTGGTGTGTGAGCGCTTGGCAGGGGAACATAATCCCCCCCCGATAATCCACTTATTGAATATGACAGAATTTCATTATGTTATGGTCTGAAATGTAGCAAATAAATGTGCGATCTAAGATTGGAACTGCAGCTTCTGTATTGAGAACAGGGGTGCTTGTCTGTGTGACGGGTATCTGCAAGAAATGTATCTGTCTGTGGTTTGCTGTGTTTGTCTGTTTCTCTCCACTCCACTAATACCAAATGTAACATTTCTTATGGGAAAAGTCGACTTGGGTTATCTGGCTTGAAGATGAACTAGATGTTGGTAATATTTTGTGTTCCAGATATCTCGGAGATCGAGTCTTACCGCTCCTACTCGCCACAGGATGACCGACGAGCCCCCCACTCAGACCTGTCCTCCCACTCCTCCAATGAGAGGCTCCGAGACAAACCCAGGTAAACAGTCACCCTCTGCTCCCACCTGCTGTATGGATCACTCTTATGTACTGTACCATATAATATTGTTGAGATGATATTTACATTGAGTATCTGTACACCATCACTATGGCATTTCGGAGAAGATGAAAGCCTACTGTAGCTGTGTTGTGTACTGTTTGAGAACCAATGGGATTATGTGTGTTTTACGATCAGGGAGGAACCTCCCAGCAGGCTGGCTAAAATGGGCGCTATGCCGACACCGTTCGCCATGCCGGCGCGAAAAAAGGATAGAGTTGTGGAGGACACGCCCCTTCTGCCGGTAGAGAGGGTGGAGCCCCGCCCAGAAACACCCCCAGGTAAGCACAATGACTTTGAATAACTGAATATGGGAATTTTTTTATTTGCCGTTATCACATTTATCTGTTATATAAGCAGTGCATCAGTTAACTTACCCATCCATCGTAGCAATGCTCACCAATGAGGATTTCCATTTTGTTTTTACAGCACCGGTAATAACTGTTGCCCCAAAAGTCCACGCTGCCCCAAAGGTACCACTGACACCAAGCATAGAGGATCAGGAGATATACGGGTAAGTGTTGGTTCCACAAACACATCTACAGCGAATGGGTCTAGGGCACAGACTCACTATTAACTCAACAGAGTTGTGTACTCTAATGTAGATTATGAATAGAAATGTACAATTAACTTGCCTGTTGTCTTAAATGGATTGTGTGTTGCCCAGGCCCAACACTGTGATGGTGCGTTTCCAGAAGGGGGAGAGCGTGGGGCTGAGGCTGGCGGGAGGAAACGATGTGGGAATCTTCATCGCAGGCGTTCAGGAGGACAGTCCTGCTGAACAGGAGGGTCTTCACACTGGGGACCAGATCATGAAGGTAGGGAAATTGTTAACTCTTAGTCTTAGTCTTCTTTGGGATCGGTGTCCCTTCCGTGGGACGGTTGAGCTAACGTAGGCTAATGCGATTAGCATTAGGTTGTAAGTAACAAGAACATTTCCCAGGACATAGACATCTGATATTGGCAGAAAGCTTAACTTCTTGTTAATCTAACTGCACTGTCCAATTTACAGTAGCTAGAATGGATTTTCCCCCCCTTTGTATTATCTTTTACCAGATCTATTATTTTATATTCTCCTACATTCATTTCACATTTCTTTCAAATTTCAAAGTGTTTCCTTTCAAATGGTACCAAGAATTTGCATATCCTTAATTCAAGGCCTGAGCTACAGGCAGTTAGATTTGGGTATGTCATTTTAGGCGAAGAAAAAGAAAAACGTGCAGATCCTTAAGAGGTTTTAATGTTTGTCATGTTTGTGAAATTCCTCATGTCTGTTCATGAGTGCTTTACATATGATCGCTAATGTTATGTCTTCTGATGTCTTTGTGTCTGTCAGGTGAACAACATGGACTTCAGGGGCATGGTGCGTGAGGATGCTGTCCTATACCTGCTGGAGATTCCAAAGGGAGAGGATGTCACCATCCTGGCTCAGAGCAAACCTGATGGTGAGTCACGCCTTCACTCTGTAGATAAAGACACATCTGTCATTTTATTTCAACTCATGTCGCAGGTGAAGTGGTTTGATGTTTGTGGTGTCTGTCCTCTGTTCCAGTCTATAAGGACATCCTGGCATCGGGCAGGGGGGACTCGTTCTTCATCAGGACCCACTTTGAGTATGAGAAAGAGGTTCCCCAGAGCCTGCCCTTCTCCCGAGGGGAGATCTTCAATGTGACTGACACACTCTATGACGGCAAGCTGGGCAACTGGCTAGCCATCCGCACTGACAAAGACAACCAGCTGCTGGAGAAGGGCATCATCCCCAACAAGAGCAGGTGTGTGTGTGCGCATACAGATGTAAGATCTTAATTTGATCACTCTGTTGCAGGAGAACTTGTAGTGTTTTGAGTTAGGGCTGCACGTGGAATCAAATTCAGATTTAAATTGAGCTATTGACATGTGCAATATCCATATCGCAAGAGGCCATGATTTTTTTCTCTTTTTTTGACACTATTAATACTACAAAAACTAGACTACGGTACCTCCTCCAATGAGATGCACTAGACTGTTCATTCACTCTCTACTTGCACAGAGGATGCTGACCAATCACACGCAGGGTCTCTCACTCTCTGCATGGCTTGCACATGCTGGCCAATCACAATCATCCCCGCTTAGAGTGTGCAGTTAAACAGGCATTGACTGCCGACGCGTTTTCAAGTGTAAGGCCTACGAAGAAACGTCCTATAGAACAGAAATCACAGAGGTTATCACATAGCCAAAGACATGGTTGCTATTTGTACAGTCCGCAAAGACGGCTTCAAGAGATGATTAACAAGCTGGACAGGAGGTTGCAAGATCCCATCTCGCACATAGTTCTCCCAAGTCACCATCCCAACACTGTATGACACATTTTAAGGCAGACGTTGAAACATGTTGAATGAGCGGACCAGACTTCAATATTTGGACACCGGCTGCACCTTGCAATCGGTAGGCTACGTGTTACATGATTTTAAGGCACTTTGACTTATAGTTAAAATTATAACAATGATTGAGGCTATTTATACATAATTACACAGTCATAAGACTCCTATTCCATCTGCAGCCAATGGCAGCCTGAATAAATAATTAACTTAGGTTATTTAAGAACTCATCATGGTAAAATAGGAACTCATAATGTTATTAATGAATTAGTGCTGTGCTTATAGCAGACTATATTTGGATCATGTTAATATGTAGGTGTAATAATCCTATCTATTATCATACTGTATGTAGCCTATAACAATGTTGGGAGATATTTGTTTAATTTGGCTTTGTATTCAGTTGGCACCGTATGTAGTAATTCATATGATCTCAATTTTAGAAGTGATGTTCTCTACCTTGACAGTAGTTTTAACCATGTCTGATGGAATTACCAAGTTTTCACCCAAGTGTTTGTGTGTGTGTGTGTGTGTGGTGTGATTGAGACTAAGTACTTTATGATTCCTGGTGTTCTCTGCTTCTCAGGGCGGAACAAATGTCGAATGTGCAGAATGCCCAGAGAGGAACAGCCAATGACAGAGGAGACTTCTGGAGGTTGAGGGGTCAAAGGGCGGCAAAGAAGAAGGACCTCCGTAAGAGCAGAGATGATCTGACTGCCACCCCTGTCACCACTCGCTTCTCTGCCTACGAGAGGGTGGTCTTACGAGAAGGTACGTCTCCCAACGCAAAAGACTCTTATCTCCTGTTGGGGTGTGGTCTAAGAGCCACTTGACTGGATAGAACAGAACAAGTTCTAAACTTTCGATTGAACTTCACTATCAACTGAATTATTAGGAACTTTCTCATAATGGAATGCACAGACAAACTATATAGCATGTCTAACCAGAGCTACAGTTGAAGTTGGAAGTTTACATACACTTAGCTTGGAGACATTAACTCGTTTTTCAACCACTCCACAAGTTTCTTGTTAACAAACTATAGTTTTGGCAAGTCGGTTAGTACATCTACTTTGTGCCTGACACATTTTTCCAACAATTGTTTACGGACAGATTAATTCACTGTATCACAATTCCAAATGGGTCACAAGTTTACATACACTAAGTTGACTGTGCCTTTAAACAGCTTGGAAAATTCCAGAAAATGATGTCATGGCTTTAGAAGCTTCTGATAGGCTAATTGACATAATTTGAGTCAATTGGTGGTGTACCTGTGGATGTAGTTCAAGGCCTACCTTCAAACTCATTGCCTCTTTGCTTGACATCATGGGAAAATCAAAAGAAATCAGCCAAGAAAATTGTAGACCCCCACAAGTCTGGTTCATCCTTGGGAGCAATTTCCAAATGCCTGAAGGTACAACGTTCATCTGTACAAACAATAGTACGCAAGTATAAACACCATGGGACCACAAATCCGTCATACCGCTCAGGAAGGAGACGCGTTCTGTCTCCTAGAGATGAATGTACTTGGGTGCGAAAAGTGCAAATCAATCCCAGAAAAACAACAAAGGACCTTGTAAAGATGCTGGATGAAACCGGTACAAAAGTATCTATATCCACAGTAAAATGAGTCCTGTATTGACAACCTAAAAGGCCAATCAGCAAGGAAGAAGCCACTGCAACTGCACATGGGGACAAAAATCACACATTTTAGAGAAATATCCTCTGGTCTGATGAAACAAAAATAGAACTGTTTGGCCATAATGACCATGGTTATGTGTGGAGGAAAAAGGGGGAGGATTGCAAGCTGTGAAACACGGGGGTGGCAGCATCATGTTGTGGGGGTGCTTTGCTGCAGGAGGGACTGGTGCACTTCACAAAATAATGTGGATATATTGAAGCAACATCTCAAGACATCAGTCAGGAAGTTAAAGCTTGGTCGCAAATGGGTCTTCCAAATGGACAATGACCACAAGCATACTTACAAAGTTGTGGCAAAATGGCTTAAGGACAACAAAGTCAAGGTATTGGAGTGGCCATCACAAAACCCTGACTTCAAACCTATAGAAAATGTGTGGACAGAACTGAAAACGCTTGTGCGAGCAAGGAGGCCTACAAACCTGACTCAGTTACACCAGCTCTGTCAGGAGAAATGGGCCAAATTTCACTCAACTTGTGGGAAGATTGTGGAGGGCTATCTTGACACGTTTGACCCCAGTTAAACAATTTAAAGGCAATGCTACCAAATACTAATTGAGTGTATATGTAAACTTCTGACCCAATGGGAATTTGATGAAAGAAACAAAAGCTGAAATAAATCCTTCCATCTTATTTTGACATTTCACATTCTTAGGATCCCCACTTAATTTTAACTGACCTAAGACAGTGAATCTTTACTAGGATTAAATGTCAGGAATTGTGAAACTGAGTTAAAATGTATTTGGCTAAGGTGTATGTAAACTTCTGACTTCCGCTGTATATTACAGATGTGCAATACTAACCGTGTGTCTGTTTTGATCCTCAGCTGGCTTCAGGAGACCAGTGGTTGTGTTTGGGCCCATTGCAGATGCAGTCAATGAGAAACTGGCCAACGACCTGCCTGAGGAGTTTGTCATAGCCAGTGAGTATGGTGCTCCTAACTTCTGCTTGTAAACGAAGGTGCATCATGTATTTACGTTAGGTGCGCTCAATTTAGTATTTTTAATTTCAATGGAATAGTTCGCAATTTGTTCACCCTGCGCTGACCGGGCATTCTAAATTGAGCATTTCCTTATGGCTTCTATGATCATGTGTGTTTATGTAGTATTGGTGAGAAGCTGATGTTTTTGTTTGACCACACAGAGACCGAGCCCAAGGACGCAGGCGCTGACAAGTCCTCCGGTGTGGTGAGACTCAATACCATTCGTCAGATCATCGAACAGGTAAACGCGACCACCACCAGCGTCTTCATCCTCCCCATTTTAATCATTACCATCTTCATCCACCCCTTACCTTCATCACCGTAGTCATCATCCTCCACCTTACTCTTCCTCTTCACTAGCTTCCCTCTCACATTGACCCTGTCTCCCCAGGACCGCCATGCCCTGCTGGACGTGACTCCCAAGGCAGTGGACACCCTGAACTACACCCAGTGGTACCCCATTGTGGTGTTCCTCAACCCGGACAGCAAGGGGGGCATCAAGACCATGAGGAACCGCCTTGTGCCCGGCTCCAGTCGCAGCGCCCGCAAACTATACGAGCAGGCGGTCAAAATGAGGAAGACCTTTTCCCACCTCTTCACTGGTCAGTCACACACAGCAGCTCCCCTGTATCAAATCAAATTTTATTTGTCACATACACATGGCATTGTACATGTCACTGATGCAAGTCCCCAGGTGAATCCCTAGTATTATGAAGCCCAAACACTAGGGTTGGTCTATTGAGGCCACATTGTTTCAGTAATAAACTATGATTACGCTGTATTTCTTCTGTTTCTGTTGTGCCAATCATTCTGGTTTGTTTCTCTGGACAGCAACTGTTGACCTGAACTCGGCCAATGACGGGTGGTATGGGAGTGTGAAAGACTCTATCCGGGCACAGCAGGAGCGGGCTGTGTGGATCTGTGAGGGCAAGGTAAGCTCTGTTTTTATTTAATACATATACACTGAACAAAAATATAGATGCAACATTTGAAGTGTTCCTGAAATGTTTCACACACACAAAGCTTATTTCTCTCAAATGTTGTGCACCAATTTGTTTAGATACCTGTTAGTGAGCATTTCTAATTTACCAAAATAATCCATCCGCCTGATAGGTGTGGCATATCAAGAAGCTGATGAAACAGCATGATCATTACACAGGTGCACCTTGTGCTGGGGACAATAAAAGGCCACTCTAAAATGTGCACTGCAGGCCTGTGCACAAAAGCATTGCCAGATAATGTAATGTTAATTTCTCTACCATAAGCTGCCTCAATGTTATTTTAGAGAATTTGGTAGTACGTCACCCATTGAGCAGGTTTGGGATGCTCTGGATTGACGTATGACAGCATGTTCCAGTTCCCGCCAAAATATCCAGCAACTTCACACAGCCATTGAAGAGGAGTTAGGCAACATTCCACAGGCCACAAACAACAGTCTGATCAACTCTATGTGAAGGAGCTGTGTCACGCTGCATGAGGCAAATGAGATGCATGAGTCACACCAGATACTGACTGGTTTTCTGATCAACGCCGCTACTTTTTTTTTAATGTGACCAGTCATATGAAATCCATACATTAGGGCCTAATGAATTTATTTCAATTGGCTGATTTCCTTATATGAACTGTAACTCAGTAAAATCTTTGAAATTGTTGCATGTTGCGTTTTTTATATTTTTGGTGTGTGTACACACACACACACACACACACACACACACACACACAGAGAGAGAGAGAACAAAAATATCAACCGCAACAATTTCTAACATATTTATTTACTTGAATATGTACTGTATGTAGTGTCTTTCATACCAACTTGCGTCTTTCTTTCAGTTGGACGGCTCTGAAGAGGAACTGGATATCCATGATGACCACATGTCATACCTGTCAGCGATGAGCGCCGATTACCTGAGCATGGACAGCCGACTGACCAGCGACTTCGACGACACGGCCGACGAGGGTGGGGCTTACACCGACAACGAGCTGGACGAGCCAATGGACGAGCCCCATCAGCCGGTGTCGGCCATCAGCCGCTCCTCAGAGCCAGTACTGCCAGAGGAGGTGGGTGTGTTTACTACTGTCAATCACTAGCCCTCATTGTCAACCACTCATCCAGTGTCAGAGATGAAGACTGGCATCTGTCTCTCTCAAGTGTACTCCATTAATCTCTCATTGCCAGTCAACAATCTTGACTTGTTGTATTGACCTAGTCTGTGTTTGTTGACATACGTACATCCCTCCATTCCCACCTGTAGAGACGCCATCCTGCCCCCATACCTCGTATGAGGAGATCAGGGAGCAGAGAGGTGCTGAGAGACCCCAGCCCGCCCCCTACCTTCGTCCCTGAGCCCCCCAAGGTGAGACCCCCTTGAACCCCACCCTCAGCTCTCAAACCCTGTACCACATTTTGTGCTTGCTTTTAAGACCAGATATCCTCTTCTATTGCACCAGGTGAGGGTGCAGTCTCGGGGGGGCTATGACTCCCATTCCAGCAGCACCATTAGCAGTGACGCGGCCGGAGGGTCCAAGCCCGCCCCGCCCCCCGTGGCCCTCAAGCCCACCCTAAAGGCCCCCGGCCAGTCATCTGAGGACCACAGTGTCCAGGGGGGAGAGGACCCGGCTAACCGCTCATTCATTGGCAAGGTGAAGGCCTTCGAAAAGATGGACCACCTGGCCAGAGCCCAGAGGATGCTGGAGCTCCAGGAGGCCGAGCAAGCACGGGTCAGTACTACTGGTGGAAAACAGACACTAACGCCCCTAGCAGTAAGATGTAATGCCCATAAAAGAACCAAATGGATCTATACGGGAAAGTGATCATTTCATATATTCTGATTAAATGTTTGATTTCAAGTACCAAAAGGTATATTCAAGTGCATGCAGTTGAAATCAGAAGTTTACATACACTTAGGTTGGAGTCATTAAAACTATTTAAAGGCAATGCTACCAAATAATTTAGTATATAAACTTCTGACCCACTGGGAATGTGATGAAATAAATAATTCTCTCTATTTTTTTCTGACTTTTCACATCAAAATTAAGTGGTAATCTAAAACTGAGTTTAAATGTATTTGGCTAAGGTGTATGTAAACTTCCAACTTCAACTGTATGTTGCTTTATGTTTAATGTACAGCATGTGCGTTGACACAACTGTCAAACTCCTCCTGCTCTCTTGACTGTAGTTGGAAATAGCCCAGAAGCACCCAGACATCTATGCAGTCCCAGTGAAACTACCAAAGCCCAACCACAACCGCCCACAGCCAATAGGGTAAGTTCGTCTTTTTAACCTTGTCGATCACCACACAAATTAGCATTTTTACTTAACTTTCCACTGCCTGTCAGGTTGGGTTCAATACCTTTTTTTTTTTTTTACAGACTCAATGCCAAACAATCTGAATGAACAAAAATGTCTCTCCCGCTCTCCTGTGTGTCCAGCTCCAGCTCCTACCCAGAACCCCAGACCCCGTCCTCCAGGCCACCGTACTCTGAGAGCAGGGGTCACGACGACGATGAAGAAGAGTACCGCAGACAGCTGGCCAACCAGACCAGACGAGGCTACTACAGCAACCCCCAGAAGTACAAAGACACTGAGATGTAGGACAGACAGATCCACCTTATTGTTCTCACTGTGGTTACTCGAACACCCTGTCCTGTGGCCCCACCTAGTGGCAGGACGATATATCCCATTCAGGTGTGTCCTGACATTGACTGTTTGCCTCACTGTGCGGGATGGCGTATATGCCTTTTAACCTCCCAACCCCGCAGTCATATTTATCCAAACCAATAGGGTTCGAATACACTTTTTATAACCGTGTATGTATATATATGATCTTTTTACATGTTTTAAATCTTGTTTATTTCAATGTAACACATCTGGACAGACATGGGGGTACTCTGTCTCCAGCTGGCCTGTTAGTGAGTGGTGGGTAAATCTCTCATTGCATACCCTTTGATTTACTGTACTCTGTCATTTTTGTGTATTTTAATACTAGAGATCAGTGCATACAAAGTGCCTTTTTATAGTGTAGCAGTGTCAGACCACTGAAAGAAGCAGTCAGCACTAGGCTCTGAGGTGATGGACAAAACATGGCAGTTTACATACAACCTGAGACAATCACATTTATGGCATATACAGTATAGATGCGCCATTCTTGTTTCACCAGGGTGTATCAACCATCTGTATATGCATCTACTATTTGATTCATGGTCCTCCTCATGCGGCTGAAATCAACTAGTGAGTCGTTAACTTTCTCAAATAAATCTATTTTAAACTTTCATTTGTGTCGTGGTGACTGTTTTGTTTCTAATGCAGCCTCAGGCAGGATGGTTTCTGAGAGTTCATTCAACCAGGTGCAAATTATAGCACAGCTGCAACATCGCAGTTACATTTTTTTACATGCAAGGCTGTAGAAGTGGTTTTGGTCCAATGAAAAGCTCACATTTGGGTTACCATGCCCCCATGGAGACAGTTTACAGTACATTCATAGGATCCTGAAAGACCAAAGTTGTTTCTCCTCAATACGCATATTTAAATTCATTAATCTGCCTGGTAAACTACTCTGTGCCGTTTTACTTCAGAGATGCACTTGTTTAACAGGTTCAGATTAAGGCAAATCAGTGCGGAGTGGCATGAAAATACATTGATTTTAAGCAAACAGTGATGTGAAAATCAAATGCGTGGCTGATGAATGTAATTAAAGAAAAACCGAAGTAAAATCCCCTTGATGTGAACTGGAATGGAGAGTTTTGTCCAGGGAGAGAGAGCAAGTCTCAGATGTAGACTGGCTGTTCCTGGGCAGTCAATAGACGGTACATGGCTGCAGGCATCGTCTTCATGTGGATCTGCAGCACAAAGAAGTAACACACAGGTTGCGTGATCAAAACACAGCCGAGCATAGAGTTTTCCTGACGTTTTGAATTGACTGTCAATTCTATCTCCACTCCATAAATGAATTGTAATGCAATTTACAGATTCAATTAGGATTATTTCAACTCATGACTAATTAAGTTCTTGACCTCAAACACTGGACTATTACATGTTACTGTTGCGTGTGTTCTTGTACCTCTCCCACTGCATTAGACAGGACTTGAACAATCTTCTCATGAGGTGTAGCCACCACACTCTGACCGTTGATATCAATGATGCGATGACCGACACGGACCCCTCCTCTCTCAGCAATGCCCCCCCTCATCAGGCTGCAGATCTTTACAAGACAGAGGGACACAAACAGCAATAAATCTAATCAAGCACTCAAAGCTAAGGGTCATCTCTTCTCTTCCCCCCCCCCCCCCCCAATTGTCATGATACCCACAATGCCATTCTGTACGCTGAAGCCCAGCTGATATCGGAGGTCTGGTCTGCGGATCAGCACCATAGTGACGGGGGGACACCTGACGATGTTCAACTTAATCTTGGACTGGGCCTTCAGACCCTGGGGGGACAGATTATAACAGGAGGAGACAGCCAAGAGAAGAGGGGGAAAAAATGCACTTACAGCACCGCCTGGTCAAGCAGTCAAAGTCAATTGTTTTCAGTGTGTGCCAGCTTGGAGAGGGGTAGACTATTTAGATTTAAAACAGACTGTCTGCCTGACCACACGTGCATTTTCAGCAGAAATACACAGTTGGGCTACAGTGACACAAAAAGAGAAAAGGTGAAGGCAGGGAGATGGGGGAAAGAGGCTGAAAGAACACAGAGACAAGAGAAAGGCAAACCTTGATGATACTCTGGCAAGTGGAGAGGGGCAGTCCAACCAGACTGGTTCCATTGATGGTCATGATCTGGTCACCAATGTTGAGTCGACCAGACTTCTCCGCAGGCCCAAAATGCATCATGCTAGCAATGATGACGGTGGGCAGAATAGAGCCCCAGCCTGACTCCACTATGACCACGCCCAGCATCTCTCCCTTCTGCTTCTCTATGTAAACCTGCAATAGGATACACATAGAACAAATGCCACTACTTACACCAATAAGGTCAAGGCAATTGTTCACTTGAATGTCTTCATGTCTTTCAGTTAGCCCTTCTTGTTAATGCTATGTGTATTACAGGTATAGCTAACTGTTTTAGAACTAATTGGCAAAGCCACTAAGGTCTAAAATCCCATATCAAAATTCTAAGCACCCAACACTGGCCTGCCCCCTGGTGGTTGACTCACATCTCTGCAGTTCTCTGACTTGGAGAAGTGGATGAGGTCATCGTTGTACATGTCCTGAGTGTTGAGCAGGTCGCTGTACTCCCTCTGACTCAGGTCCTCTGGGTCGATGCCATTGGCCCGCAGGAACTCCTGGTACGCCACACTGAAGGCCTGGCCAATAGACTGGGCTATGAGCTGGGCCTGGACAGAGGGTAAGAGTGGCAACACAGAAACGCACATATTACGTTGTATGTCATAAAGTTCCTTCATACACACACTTGTGTCCGAGTTAAACAAATCATTTGTAAACACACACTTACATCCTCCGACTCAAACACGTGGCAGACCATCCTGTACTGGGGGAGGTCGTCACGGGCAGGGCTGTTGGTGTGGTCAGTTGTATGGTTCAGATGTTCCTGAGCGCTCCTGGAGCGTACCATCTTCCCCCTGGCCATCAGCACCACCATGTTGCCTATGTCAGCGATGTAGGAGATGGTTCTCAGTGGCAGGTCCATCATGGACGCCTGATAGGAACACAGGATAAGGACATGGTTATGTGGCTATAGTTTGTGTGTGTGTGGAGAGGTAAGTTTGATAACTGCGCCGTTCCACCAATTAGGTGGCAAATAAAAATGTAATGTTCACCTAATTGTAACATGGTCATTCAACTTCATAAAAAAATCTTTTTTTCCCATCTCAAGAGGCGAATTTTTTTTAAATGACTAGTAAGTGTCAAATAAAGTAACAGTGTTGACAATTTCATCTTAAACCAGCCATAAATCCCCTGGTGACAGGGGGAATGGAAGCTTGTTGTGTACAACAGGGAGGGGCAATTTAATGCAAAAAAAAAATGAAATGAAAACATTTCTAGCCTGCCTATCTATGGGTAATAGGGTTGACGTGTTATGCTTGACCCACTCAGTTTTCCACCACAAAATGGACAGAGGGTAGAACCAGCTCCCCTTCTTTATCACTATAATTTGGCTGTTTGTTTCTTTTGAAAAAATATTTAAAAAGGAATAGTTTCACCATATTAAAAATGAGAGTTCAGTTCACGTAACAGGGTTAACCTTAAAATGAGGGACAGATGTAAATGAATCACTAATCACATAATAATCTTTATTTACAATGATGGTGAATACTTGGGAGACATTTTGGGTTTAAGTGGGTTAAAACCTGTTTGGGCTAGGCATCCCGGTGAAACTGGAGGGCGCGCAATCAAAACAAATAATCATAAAAATGATGGCTATTAAACATTTAGGTACATATCAGTTGAAAGCTTAAATTATTGTTAATCTAACTGCATTGTCAGATTTACAGTAGCTAGTACAGCGAAAACATGCCATGAGATTGTTTGAGGACGGCACAACACATCAAAAAAATTTACTGCCGGCACAGGTTTCATAAATTCACAGATAGCGACTAAATATTCACTTACTTTTTGAAAATCATCCTCTGATTTGTCATCCAAAGTGTCCCAGCTATAGCATGTAGTGTCATTTTGTTAGATAAAATCCTTCTTTATATCCCAAAAAGTCTGTTTAGTTGGCGCCATCGATTTGAGTAATCCACTCCTTCAACATTTTTTTTACCTTCATTTAACTAGGCAAGTCAGTTAAGAACAAATTCTTATCTTCAATGACGGCCTAGGAACTTTGGGTTAACTGCCTTGTTCAGGGGGAAAACGACAGATCTTTTACCTCGTCAGCTCGGGGATTCGATCTTGCAACCTTTCGGTTACTAGTCCAACGGCTATCTGCCGTCCCAACATGCAGAGAAAGGAATCCGAAAATCTACCCCTAAACTTTGTTTCAACAAGTCAAAATACGTTTCTATTTACTCCTCAGATACCCTAAAATGTGATCAAACTATAATATTTAGTACGGAAAGAAGTATGTTCAATAGGAAATTTTTAGCAGGTGCATCCTGTCTTCATGGCGCACAGACACGAATTTCCAAGACTGTGTCCCTGTATTAAAACTGATATTTCTTATTCTTTTTTTTAAATTAAAAGCCTGAAACCTTGAACATAGACTGCTGACACCCTGTAGAAGCCATAGGAATTGCATCCAGGGAACAAATTTTCAGTATGACCTTATGCTTGCCATTCTAAGACGATGGTCTCTCAAAAAAATACCATTCCGGTTGGATTTTCTCCTACCATATCTTTTTTTGTTATATTCTCCTACATTATTTTAACATTTCTACAAATGTCAAAGTGTTTTCTTTTCAATGGTACCAATGAAATGCATATCCTGGCTTCAGGGCCTGAGCAACAGGCAGTTTACTTTGGGCACGTCATTCATGCGGAAATTGAGGAAGAAAAGGGGCCTAACTAAGAAGTTTAAAATCGTTCTAGAAGTCACAGAGGGTGTACGGAGGGAAATATCAATATGTTGAATTTTGGCACTAGCATTTATTGAATTCTCCATGTGGTCTATACTAAACTTAATTTAATATAACAGGCTTTAATATCCAATATTGGTGCACAATTTCTACTTAAAATATCAAAAGGGTGGCACGCAACAGGCACTCATTTCATGGAACGACCAAATTAACACCGGGATTACTAACACTATAGCAATTGTTTGGTACATGTAACATAGCAGCCGCTATCCTTGAGTGAGTCCATGCTAAGGTCAATATTATACAGTATTTACCTGAGTGTCTGCATTCAGCACTTTGATCCTCTGTGTAGACATGAAGAGATCCACTTCAGTGGAAGAAGGAATCTCACCCCCAGTCTGCACATTTAGGGAGAGGAGAGCATCACTTCAACAACAGAAGACATTCAAACAACCATTACAGACAAACAGAAAATATGACTTAAGACACAGGACAGAAAAATATATATGTTACAGCCGTAATACTGTCACTGTACCTTCTTTCTGTTTTTAGCTTGCTTTTGTGCGGTCTGCCGTATAGAATAGCAAGAGAGAGAGAGAGCGAGTGCGTTCAAGACAGTGCTCCGCCAAGAATAGTAAGATGGGGCTAGGGTATGGACGACACTGGATTGGCTCACAGAAGATTGACCATCCCATTTGGTGTATTAGGGCTGTGTGTGTGTGTGTGTGTGTGTGTGTGTGTGTGTGTGTATGTGTGTACACACGTGTCTTGTGTGGGCAGGTGGTGATTTAAGCTGTCTACCACATCTCACAAAAGTTACTGGCCCAGAGGTTATGAAGCAAACATCCTCAAAAGTTTCCCCTTTATCAATGTGACATTAGCACCCCTCAAGAAACAAACAGACTGCATGTGATAACAACATAGACTGACAGATGCCATGGGCATTCCCCAATACTTCTTTATGGACATGAAACAATGTTATTTGGCAGATGTGTCAATAGCTATTTAGTAAAAATGTAATGCACAATATAATGCACATAATTATATGGAACTATGGACATGAGAAAGGTTACTGCCTGTCACTTAAAAGATGGAAGAGTGAAGGAAGGAGAAAGGGAAGAGTATTCGGTCCTAGCTGATGTGACCCCCGTGTGGCTCACCCTGACACGGCTCATAGCCTCCTGGGCCTGCTGCATGCGGGCACTCTTAGTGGGAGTCCTCTCTGACAGCAGGTGGGTGGAGCCCAGGTAGCTGGCCGCAAAAATGATGCCATCAATCAGGTCCTCTGGGTCACATGGCCCTGGGACTGTGGACAAGACGGTCATTGAGGTTGGCGACAATCAATGGTCATCACTTTTGATTTGAGTGAAAACAAAATCAAAAGTGAGTGACAACATGCCACTGATGCCTAAACTTTTCCATCAAGTAATTGAAGTGCATTTTATACCACAGCAAAGCTTAATCTACAAAAACATTCTGCTTATCTCACTAATGACCCCCCCAACCACTCACCTTCCACGTATGTAGGGAAGGACGGCATATGCCTCTGGATCTGAAATGAAAACAGAATATTACTATTATACATCAGTAATGGTGACAGTAACAGTAGAATAGCACTTCTCTTTCCACAGTGGTGCGTGTGACACAGTGCAGAGCAGTCACTTACCTCCTCAATGGATGGTGGTCTAGGCGGCTCCCTCTGTTCTCTATGCTCCCTCTGCTGAACCTGGTGTGTTCTGGAGGACTCTACCCTCACAGGACAGACATGCTCTGGGACTGGCACCGGAACTCGGGATGGAACTCGGGATGGGGCTGGAGCTGGTACTGGAACATGGACAGGGGATGGAACTCGGGATGGAACTCGGGATGGGGCTGGGTTATAGTGTGAAGGAGACTGAGAGACAGGCTGTAGGACAGATTAAGAGATACATGAGAGAAAACCTCAATTGATTTCTGGTGGCACATTTAAACAGGAGTAGATAACATTATTACCTCAGAAATCACTCTTATCACTGATGCAATGAATGGATAAACATCCATTCTCTCCACTATGTAAACATTTCAAAAATGTGATTTCTGTAGTGATCCAGGGCTGGCTCATACTCACGTCGCCACCTGGTGGCTGCTCTGGGGAGGATTCGACCTCATTAGGACTGACCTCCGGTCTCATCACCCACACAGGCTCTATGGGCTGGTCAGGAGTGTAGGGCGAGCGCACCGTCTTTGTCTTCACCTCCTCTATGGCCTCTCGGATGTCCCTGATGGCCAGAGAGATAGCATCCCCTGAGCCTGTGACACTGTCCTCTGAAAGGCCTTCCGCTGGAGGTCGGAGCTCTATCCCGGCCTGCTCATCCTGGAACTCACCTGAACCAGGCTGTCCAGAGCTGGGCTGCTCTGACTGGGCTTCACCTTGCACGTTCCAGGGAGGTGGCCCCAGGCTTTGGGATCTGGGGCTTTCTTTGAGGCTGTCGTCCTCCCCATCAGACGTAGTGTCATTGTAGTGGTGTAGCCTTGAGCCGACTGAGCGTCCCTGCCAATGGGGGCTGGTCTGTGGTAACCCCACATCCCTACCTGGCCAGGAGTCACGGGGTTGGGGTTCAGTGTCTGTAGCTCGCTTATAAACATGCTCGCTCTGTCTACGACTGCAGGGCCCTGGGTGAGGTTCTGAATATGGCTCATCAGGATCAGCCTCAGATCTCCTGTCTGGATAATTAATCAATTTCAAGGGTGCAGGGAAAGACTGAGGGTAGGATTTTGCGTAGGGCTCTGTGTTGGATTCTGTGATAGATTCTGACTGTGGGTAGGACTCATTATAGAATTCCGCATAGGTCTTAGGATACGAGTCTCTGAAGGTGAAGGATTTGGGGTGGGACAGTGGAGAATCAGTGTAGCTATCATCATCAGGCATTATGTCATTTTCATAGGTGGGACTTGGGCTAAACTCGTCACTACATTGGTCCGAGTTCTCAGACTGAACTGGAGGGGGCAAGAATGGTGATTGGTGAGGAGGTGACCTCAGGGGCGGAGCCTCCATGCTTAGTGAGGCAGCACTCTCAGTGTCAGAACAGTACTCATTAGTTCCATCTTCCTGATCATCCTCTACCAGATCCCTCTTGCTTCTGTCTTCTTCTCCCAGACCGGTCTCTTTTAGCTCCCCCTCTCCATGGCCCCCCTCCCTCTGGTTCTCTAAGTCTGTCTGGTTGTCAAATCCACTTTGAGTACTAACAGACTGCGTTATGGATGAGCTGTACCCTTCCTCCTCTTCCTCCTGAGGTTGGGGAGACTCTATGTTGGGAAGGGTTTGATGCAGGTCTTGGGAAGGGGGATCAGGGGCAGTAGGACATGGTGTGTGGTGTGTGGGGGTAGGAGAGGTACCAGCAGTAAGGTCAGGTGCTCTACTGTTCTGTGTGTGGTGGGGTGGACAGGAGTGTGGGGGGTGTTGCTGCTTCATTGTTGCGGGACCAGTCATGTCCCTCTGTTCAGTCAGGGGAGCGCCAGATGACCGTTGCTGTTGAAACGGCAGGGCGTGGGTGTCTTGGCCATCTCTCGGCGGCGGTCTCTGTCTGTGAACTCTGACCCTGGGCTCTCCCTGGCGGCGGTAGCGGGCCACGCCAGGGCGAGGCGGCTGGGTGTGGCGAGGAGGCTCCATGTCTGCTCCCTCCCACTGTCTGGATGGGCCCTGCCCTGAGGGAGTTTGTCTACGGTGCCGTGCAGGGCCGCGGCCCGTGCCTTGGTGCGGAATAGGAGGATGATGGTGGTGGTGATGTTCCTGCCCATCCTGACCGAGCATTTGGCAGGGTCTCCAACTTCTCCGGACAGGGACCCCTTCTCCTTCTCCCCCTGTGCTATTGGGCTGCCGGTTTCTGGAAGCAGGTGAAGCCTTATGCTCCTCCAAGATAGCATCACCTAGCCCCTCCCCCTGCTGCTTGTAGCTCATCACTCTGCTGTGGTCTGTTTACCTTTAGAACATGGTCCTTCCGTCTCCTAGGAGACACCACTCACAGCACTGCCTGCAGGGAGACAGGAAATGAATGTGAACAGATAGTTCAGGGGTTATGGTTCAGGGGTGAAACAGAAGGATCAGGAAGGCATGTCTACAAACAGGACATTGTGTTTATGAGCGAGCCCCCCTGTGGTTATGAAGTAGATCTATGTATCACTCTCCCAATATCCATTTTAACATCAATTCTATCCTCAATTTCAGAGATCTGCCAATCCCCCACACATCTACAAAGCACACACGCACAAGATCCTGATAGATAAGCAGAGCCGCAGGGGCTCCCTATACTCCAGGGTAAAACCTAAATCCCATGGGATTCATCTGGGTGTGTTTAATCTCAGGCATATTCTCCCTGCACCAGCAGCGGCACCACGCCACACCAAAGCAGCTGGCAGATGGCGTGAGGAGGAGGAGCAGGAGGAGGGACAAAGCCCTGACGTCACTGACCTGAGAGAGAGGAGGTCAGGCTGAATACCAAACTTTACGCTCAGTGTACAGAATATTGATGTCTGAACTCTAGATTGAAGCTGAGTATACTACACAGTCTATCAGTAGACTGACTTCACAGTATCGTATAGGATCAGTTTTCAAAATTGTGCACAGTATTGCAGGTAAAGTATTTTGTAGCTTTAAGAGCTATAGCCCATTGTACTGTATGAATTTGTGGCTGAAATTCAAATTTTATGGATACAGAAAGCAGAGAGTGTACAGATTTAATAAAGGCTGGATATCTGGAGACTAGGGGCAGAGGTTAATGCAGAACCTCAGAATGAAAAGGAATCTGAGTGCAGGTGAGAACCGACAAAGAGGAGACATGTAGGAGGACAAAGAGTATAGATTATATTATGCTAGAAATATGCCCTTTCCCCGGTGATTGGTGCTGCTGACTGGGTGGGCCCCTGGGGGGCAGTGCCCAGGTCACAGATGGTCAGGCGGCAGGCGGAGGGAGCTGTGAGCAGCTCCTCCATCTGTTGGGGGCCCAAGTGAAAGCCACAGGGAGGGGATTTACAGTACCAAGTCATTGACTCACTGATCTTACGCTAGCCTAACACACACAGGCCAATGCTAAAACAGTGTTTACATGTAGGGGAGAGTATGTTGAGCCATTTTCTACATTCAGCATCGCTACATCAAGGGAAATATAGTATTATGTCTAAAAGATATCTACACTGAATGTACAAAACATGAGGAACAAATTACATTTGTCAGGGCATGGACTCTACAAGGTGTCTAAAGCATTCCACAGGGATGCTGGCCCATGTTGACTCCAATGCTTCTCACACTTGTGTCAAGTTGGCTGGATGTTCTTTGAGTTGTGGACAATTCTTGATACACATGGGAAACTGTTGAGCGTGAAAAACCTGCAGCATTGCAGTTCTTGACCCACTCAACGTGGTGTGCCTGGCACCTACTACCACCCTGTTCAAAGGCACTTAAATATGTTGTCTTGTTCATTCACCCTCTGAATGGCACACATACACAATCCATGTCTCAATTGTCTCGAGGCTTAAAATCCTTCTATACCGGTCTCCTCCCTTTCATCTACATTGATTGAAGTGGATTCAAGGTGACATCAATAAGGGATCATACTGTAGCTTTCCCATGGATCCCCCTGGTCAGTCTATGCCATGGAAAGAGCAGGTGATCATACTGTAGCTTTCCCATGGATCCCCCTGGTCAGTCTATGCCATGGAAAGAGCAGGTGATCATACTGTAGCTTTCCCATGGATCCCCCTGGTCAGTCTATGCCATGGAAAGAGCAGGTGATCACACTGTAGCTTTCCCATGAATCCCCCTGGTCAGTCTATGCCATGGAAAGAGCAGGTGATCATAATGGTTATTGATATTGTGTGTCCCTGGAAATAACCAGAATTAAATGTAAACTTAACAGTTTTCAAAACATAGCTTGTCCAAAACAAAGTTGTCTCTTGGCACAACTTCCCCGGGGTAAGGGGGTTTGTTGAGCACATGGTACAGGGTAAATTGAGCCGCCTTGAGGGTAAGTGGGTGATAGTGTCTTGTGACAGCAGGTGATGGTGCTGGTAGGTCAAAGTTGAAGTCATGGAATGGGGGTGTGGTATATCGTATATATGAAATGTATGCCTACATTCAGATATAGATCTCACTTACCCTTCCATTTCTTGAGCAATTGTCTGGGACAAGGATGTTGTTTCAACGTGCCAACTCGTAGGCAAGTTCTCTGCATTTGAGGATACTAAGCCCATGAAACTGGTCCGCGAGATTGTTAATATGTTTAGCAAGCTCAGACTCCATGTCATCAGATGAGACCTCATGAGCATCTGCTACTCTTTCACACAGGTACATATTCCTTTTTTATCAATGTATCTCTTCAGTGTCATTCAGTCTAATTTTTCATCCCTTGCTACTGCTCAAATGGGCTTCTTCTCTTCTCTCACTTCCTTGTCTGCTCTCTCAAGAACCTCAATGATGTCAGCTCTGTAACAACAACGACAAAATGCACTTGAGCTCATTTGCATGACACATTGCAAAAATACTATGCATAAAACTGACAAAATGTTATCATAATTTGTATAGAGTATGGTGGACATTGGCTCAACTTACCCCAAGGCAAACATTTGGACTGTATTAGCTCACACAGCTATAAGGATGCACTTTCATGCTAGATTAAAGGACCTCATTTGTAGTTTATAAAGACCCAAATTGATGTATAAAACAATATTTGGTTTAGATACAAGCACCATGAAACTTACAACATAAATTCATTTGACTTCGTGAAAATCAATTTTTTGGGACCGAACTTGCTTACCACTTTTTCCATGTGGTTTCTTCCTTCACAGACATGAAATTATGACCTCTTCTGACCTCTATGACCTATTCCTAAATATTTGGTCACATGATTAATTTTGTGCATGGTTTCTTAGAAACAAGGAGTGGCTCAACTAACCCTTTGGCTCAATATACCCCACTCTCCCCTAGTATAAATAGGCCTATTGGTTATATTTTGTTGATATATTTGTGGTTTCAGCAGGACAGGATTAATGCATAGACTAAGTAAAGTGGTGTGACGACTGGCAAAAGCTTGTAGACTATTCAAGTCCCACGTTGAATGGCCGCTGGGAGGACTTTGTTTTTGCCTGAACGTGAGGAAATTAAAAGGGTAAGGACAGCAGGTAGCTTGTGCAGAAAACGCTCTTCCGATTCTGTCACCGTGTATGGAGTGGGACGTAAACCCAAAAGAAAAGCAAAACGAGTAGGCGCTCCTGTGATGAAATATCCTAATACATGTTTACTTATTGACAACTGCTCAACGAACGGGCTATTATCCTATTTAACAAACAGGCACCTGTCTGAATGTCCGACGACGATGAAAGCCAAAACGATGTGACACGTCTCTAATTAAATGATCCGCCGGGTGCCTTTCATGGTCAAAACATCGGCGCCACTGGTACCTTCATCGATTCGGTGGTGTTATCCGATTCGTCATAATGTAGGCTCTTTGCCCTATCTCCTGGATCATAAATAGGCGCTTACCTGTTCATGACTAGGAACTGGTAGATCGTGTAACATTCCGCTTCACCATCTTTATCCAACTGGTCCCTCTGCTCGATACCTTCAAACAATTTGCATGGATTAGGCCCGATCGGTCAACTCCTGCTGCATCGTGACATTTGAGCGGATTACCGATGCACAAAGCGACTTTAGACTGCTGTGTTTCAACATGATGGCGCTGCAACGATCGTGTTCTACGTAGCCTACACTGCTCTGGTCTGCACCACTTTTTCCCACGCGCAGTGAGATATTAGAGCCCGCAAATTCTTCCCTTGCGCACAATGCATCCCCTAGGGCTAAGAAACACCGGTGTAAGCAAAATATCGACACCACGGTGTCAAGCACACAACGCAAACTATTCAAGGACCCTCGCTCACAGCATTTGATCAGAATAGCCTATGGATGTAGACTAGCCTACATTATCTAATAGGAAAATATTCAGGAGAACGCACTCACACCTCTATTGCTATCTTCTCTACAGTCTAAACGAGATCATCGGGACGTCCCATCTCTGATGTCAACCTGTTGAAGTGTAAAACGGTTAATGCTGGGGTAAGATTTATGGTTAAATTAAGGTTAGGGGTTCAATTTAGCGTTAGGCAGGAACGTCTCAAGGATTCCCGGATTGCAATAAATGTGAGTAGTCACCATGGTATCCAATCTGTGTCAGCATTTAAACCTTAGAGGGGCCTAATTGTACCATCTCCCTCTCTTTCTCGCACATCCATCATTTCAGCTCATTCTTGATTAACAGTAAGGGAGTGATTTGTTTGGCAAGTGTGGATTCATCCATGTTGGATTCATAAAGTAGCCTTTATCATATACCCCCTTCTTATTGGTGCCACCCAGCATTTCCTGCTCTCATTCACACATTTGTTGTTCTATTTTAAAACTGGGCATCAATCATTTCTGGTCCTTTCTTTTCATTCATTGATGAAGGTATATATTCTGTCTTAAGTTATTTTAGGAACATGACAGGCTTTGAGAGCATGTTTAAAACCCATCTTTGAAATGATCATTCATAAATGTTTGATCAGAGCCATTGTAGTGTTGTCACGCAAAACCCATGGCCCACATGCAAGACCTCCCAGTATGACTGGCTTAGACTGCACTGAAGAAAGCAAAAGGGTTGGATGGTGTAGTATTGTCTCTTCTTCTCCTATCTTCCCAGTACTTGTCATTGTGCTGGGCTGCAGGTGGTGCTGTCCAATGGCTGAACTGTTCTTAATCTTTTGATATGAGCTGACCAACCATATGGTAGTCCTATCAATCGTTTGTGCTTACAGAATTTGTACATCATTGCAAGGCTCAAACCACTCTCATAACAATCCATGACACTCCCATAATAAGAGTGGGACATTGTTTGAATATATTCAAAGGTTGTGTCCTACCTCTTGCATTATAATGTTAATAATAATATTTTTACTCAGAGGATCTTTGGTGCTGTTCAAAAACAGGGACTTTAAATAATTTCCCCAGGTCATTAAGAACAAATTCTTATTTACAATGATGGCCTGGAAACTACACACAATGCTGGCCTAGACACCCAAAAAGACCTGACGCATAGAGTCCTCTGGTCCCTTGCCACATTCTGCACAGAACCCGTCAGGGTATCAGCTAACACACAACAGCACTGTGTCAACCCAGATGGCTACAGATATCATATTCTTCAAGCACACTTAGGTGTTTATGAAAACATCCTCACAGTGTTTACAAGGTGCTTGAGAAAGGACGTGTTATTTTACAGTTTTTGTTGATTGTCATTTTATGATGATTGTGGTAGTTTCTGCACTATTTGGTTTCTGTGTATCTTGCTGGTTCAGTTCTCTCAATACTTGGTCTAACACTGTAAATGACCCCACTCTTCTCTCTTAGCAAAAGAGATCCATTGATTGCTGAAGTCCTTCTTCACATAATAAAGTGTGTATACTGTAATATTTCACGTAGAACTGACCTGTTTTCCCATGTAGCATTTCACTGCACCTTCAGGAAAGAGGGAAAGGCAAACATGAAGGGACAGACCAGACAAAGTTCCTATGACACAGGGTGCTGTAGATGTCCTGGAGGGCTGGCGGTGTGTCCCTATTGGACCGACCGCACTACCCTCTGGACAGCAATGCGGTTGTGGGCAGTGCAGATGCCGTAGCAGGCAGTGATGCAGCATGACAGAATGCTCCCGATGGTGCATCTGTAGAAGTTCATGAGGGTCTTAGGGGCCATGCTGAATTTATTCAGCCTCCTGAGTTTGAAGAGGCTTTGTCGTGCCTTCTTCACTACGGTGTTGGTATGGTGGGCCCATTTCAGGTCCTACGTGATGTGCACGCCAAGGAACTTGAAGCTTTTGACCCTCTTCACTGCGGCCCGTTGATGTGGATGGGGGCGTGCTCTCTCTGCTGTCTACTGTAGTCCACGATCAGCTCTTTCGTTTTGTTGAGGAAGAAGTTATTTCCCTGGCACCACTCCATCAGGGCACTAACAACCTCCCTGTCGGCTGGCTCGTTGTTATTGGTGATCAGGCACTGTTGCTGTTATGTCATCAGAAAACTTGATGGAGTCATGCATAACCACGCAGTCATGGCTGAACAGAGAGGAGCAGGCTGAGCACGCATCCCTGGGGGGCCCCTTGTTGAGGATCAGCGTGGCGGAGGTGTTATTGCCTACCTACACAGCCTGGGGCGACCCGTAAGGATGTCTAGGACCCAGTTGCTGGGTGTTAAAATCTGAGCTGTAGTCGAATAACAGTATTCTCACTTAGGCAAGAGGAATACCTAAGTGGGATAGGGCGGTGTGCAGAGCAGTGACTATTAGGGTGGTGTGCAAATTGTAGTGGGTTGAGGGTGTCTGGTAAAGTGGAGGTGATATGGTCCTTGATAATCCTCTCAAAGCACTTCATGATGACAGAAGTGAGTACTATATTGTGATATTCATTTAGTTCAGTTACCTTTGCTTGCTTGGGTACAAGAACAATGGTAGACATCTTAAAGAAAGTGGGGACGACAAACTGGGATATGGATAGATTGAATATGTCCATAAACACTCCAGCCAGCTAGTCTGCACATGTTCTGAGGATGCGGCTAGGGATGCCATCCAGGCCAGCAGCCTTGCGAGGGTTAACACTCTTGAAAGTCACATCGGCCACAGAGATCTAGAGATCACAGTCCTCGTGAGCAGAGTGGGCCCTCGTCGGCGGCTCTGTGTTATTCTCCTCAAAGGGGGTGAAGAAGGCGTTCGGCTTATCTGGGAGTGAGGTGTTGATGTAAGCGGTGTGGCTGGTTTCCCCTTTATAATCCAATTGTCTGAAGTCCCTGCCACATGCGTCACATGTCCGAGCTGTTGAATTGCGACTCCACTTTGTCAACTCTTTGATTACCTTATGGAGGTCATGGCTGGTCTGTTTGTATATGTCCATGTTCCTGGTCAATTTGCCGTGGTTAAATGCAGTGTTTCACGCTTTCAGTTTTGTGCGAATGCTACCATCTATCCACGGTTTTTGGTTTGGATATGTTCTGAACATCACTGTAGGAACAACATCCTCTAAGCACTTCCTGATGAACCCAGTGACAGAGTAAGTGTAATCGTCAATGTTATTTCCAGTGGCGACCCGGAACATATCCCAGTCCACCTGATCACACAGTAGATTCAGAGTGTCCCTTTCCTCTTCTCCTACCTCTCATTACTTTTACAGATTAGTTGAAAGGTAAGAGAGGAGAAAAGCATGCTATTAAAGAGTATTGGAATGCAGCCTCCTAATGTCTCCCATGTGTGCCGCAGAGCCAACCTTTGATCCCTCCATCGCCAACTGTGACTTTGAGGGTGGTTTCTGCTGACACACCCAGGATCAAATGGAAGGATCCCCATGGAAGAGGGTGTCAGTCAAGCCCAACATCTACAGGATTGGGGACCACACAACAGGGGCAGGTAAGAGATGATATGATTTTGATCTCTAAGAGATGCTAGAGGCGTAATTAGTGAACGAGAGATGGCTTCTCTATCTTCTCCTGCTTACAATTTGCACTGCGTTACGTTTGGCTTTGGTAAAAACCTGAAGTATTTCAAGTGTCAGAAAGACACTTAAACAATGGTGTATTTTGAGACTTAACCAATGTGTGTGAAGTGGAAATATTCCACGGCAAACCAATTGACAGAAAACAATGTTGCTCAAGACAATAATAACAGTTCTTTCTCTTAACACAGGATCCTTCCTTCTGGCCCACTCCCGGCTGAATCCACGCGCTGGCTATATTAGCCACCTGCTCGGGCCTCTTCTGCCCGGCAACATGAAGTACTGTCTGAGGTTCCACTACTCTCTCTGTGAATTCATCCAGACAGACCAGGCTCTCACCGTTTACATTCAGGATCAGAGCGGAATCACACAGGAGAGGATATGGACCCAGAACGACAAGGTGTCTGGATAGCGACAGAGGTCACCATCCAGAGTCCACATGTTGCCAATGTAAAATGGCTTAACATGTATTCTTTTCCTTTTTAGTTAGTCAGTTATTTTCATTCCTCAGTCACAACAACTGTCTTGTGCATGCCTTGCCTATAGTGTTTCATAATGTTTGTGACGGAACCCCTTGTGTTTATTTGGCCTTACATTGTACCTTTGACATCGTTTTTTTTTATCCTTTGGTTTGGCACCAGCTTCATAAGGAGTAGCAGTTTAAAAATGAAACAGGAATGCCGAAGTCCGTAGTCAGCGATTCTCCTCGTTGGTTTTTCTTTTTAAACAGCTTTTGCCCTGTTAAAACATGGATCATACCATATCACAATATATTACATAGATGTAACTGTCTGGAAATGTATTATGCAGTTACATTGTCCAGAAGCTATATCCTCTGAGAATGTCTGTGGTTGATGATGTCACCCACTCTGCCCCTGCTGTCCAGGTGGTGTTTGTCAGCACATGTACGAACTTCTGTCTGTGGGTCAGTCGCTCTGGATGACATCAGTGTGAGCCTCGGGGATTGTGATCTTACAGCAGGTAACTTTACCTTCACTGATCCCTGATGCCCACAGGGCCTCTGGGAGATCTCCGGAAGTAGTGCCTCCGTGATAAACATAATTTAGCTCCTTGAGTCATTTTGGGTGTCCATCTACAGGTCTTCTCCTGTCTGTCCCTGGGCTCTGTAACTTTGAGACGGGTCACTGTGGGTACATTCAGGACAAAGAGGGTGATAAGGGTGACTGGGTACTGGTGAGAGGGCCTACCCCCACTTCTTACACCGGGCCGAGGGTGGATCACACCACAGGAGTCGGTGAGTATCCAACTCCCTCTAGCATTCACTGAAGGAGTGTAAATGTGACATCATTGTAGTCTGTTTCCATGTTATACCATGATAGTTAGAGTTTAACCCTGTGAAACTCTGTTTGTCAGGGTACTACATGCACATTGAGGCCTCTAACATGCTGCTTGGTCAAAATGCCAGACTATTCTCCAGTCCTCTGAGGAGGTCCAGGGGTTTTCTGTGCCTGCGTTTCTTCTACCACATGTATGGCTCGGGCATAGGTGAGCTCAGTGTCCATCTGAGCAAGAATGGAAAGGACGAATTGCTATGGAAATGCACTGGAGAGCAGAGCATCACCAAAGTGACCAACAGCATTAGGTATCACTACCCATAATCCCTCTCCTCCTCTGTACAATAACACCTGAGACGTAAGAGGAAAAGAAACACCCCACTCGCTGTTTTATTCTGGGGGGGTTTTCTGGTTCAATGAACTAAGTAACTGCTATTGCATTCATATCTATGAGAGATACACCCAGTTAAGTAAACCGGAACTTACCTTTTTTTCCCCAATGGTAAACGGCGTCAGTGAACTATACTGAACAAAAATATAAACACAGCATGTAAAGTGTTCGTCCCATGTTTCATGAGCTGAAATACATTATCCCAGAAATGTTCCATACGCACAAAAAGCTTATTTCTCTCCAATTTTGTGCACAAATGTGTTTACATCCCTGTTAGTGAGCATTTCTCCTTTATGTATGCCATTTAGCAGATGCTTTTTCATCCTTTTCCAAGATAATTCATCCACCTGACAGGTGTGGCATATCAAGAAGCTGATTACACAGGTGCACCATTTGAAGGGGACAATAAAGGCCACTCTAAAATGTGCAGTTTTGTCACACAACACAATGCTACAGATGTCTCAAGTTGAGGGAAAATGCAATTGGCATTCTGATTGCAGGAATGTCCACCCAAGCTGTTGCCATTAAATGTTGATTTCTCTACCATAAGCTGCCCCCAATGTCGTTTTAGAGAGTTTGGCAGTACGTCCAACTGGCCTCACAACCGTAGACCACGTGTAACCACACCAGCCCAGGACCGCCACATCTGACTTCTTCACCTGTGGGATTGTCTGAGACCAACCACCCAGACAGCTGATGGCTCCCAAGTCAATCAATCAAATGTATTTATAAATCCCTTTTTACATCAGCAGATGTCGCAAAGTGCTATACAGAAACCCAGCCGAAAACCCCAAACAGCAAGCAATGCAGATATAGAAGCACGGTGGCTAGGAAAAATGTCCTAGAAAGGCAGGAACCCAGGAAGAAACCTAGAGGAATCAGGCTCTGAGGGGTGGCCAGTCCTCTTCTGGCTGTACCGGGTGGAGATTATAAGAGTACATGGCCATTTAAGGCCAGATTGCTCTATAAGACATTCAAACGTTCATAGATGACCAGCAGTGTCAAATAATAATCACAGTGGTTGTAGAGGGTGCAACAGGTCAGCATCTCAGGAGTAAATGTCAGTTGGCTTTTCATAACCAAGCATTCAGCGGTCGAGACAGAAGGAGACAGCAGAGAGAATAGAGAGAAAACAGGTCAGGGACGCAGGTCAGGGACAAAGTAGCAAGTCCAGTGAACAGGTCAGGGTTCCATAGCCGCAGGCAGAACAGTTTCAACTGGAGCAGCAGCACGACCAGGTGGACTGGGGACAGTCAGGAGTGAGTGGGCCTATGCCCTCCCAGGCCCGTCCATGCCTGGTCATGTGAAATCCATAGATTAGGGCATCATTTATTTATTTAAATTGACTGATCTCATTATATAAACTGTAACTCTGTAAAATATTTCAAATTATTGCATGTTACATTTATATTTTTGTTCCGTATATATTCATTTACTTTGATAACACCATCTCCAAATTACAAAAAGATATTGAGGGAAGAGTTTGAAGAATTACACTACTACTGCACCCAGTCTTATTCACAATGTGCTCTGGCCAAATACTTTTTTACTGAGTCATCACTTGTTCTTTTTCTCCTATTGTTCTAGATCGTATTTGAGGCCATCAGGGGTTCCTCAATAAGAAGTGATATAGCCATTGACAGCATTGTGTTTGAAAGTGGACTATGCCCAGGTATTGTATCTGTTGCCCGATAAGGGTCATACAACCTCTCTAAAAATGTATTGTTTTTCTTTCATGTTGTCTTGCATAACCTTGTCCCCAGGCTCAGTTCGAGATCTGGCTGGGGACGAGATTGTCTTTCATGGAACTCATTACTCCAGTTTTTTTTTTTTTTTTTTTTTGTCCACAGATATTGAAGTAAAAATGACCCATTCCCCTGGAAATGCAAATGACATTGAGTGAAGGAGCAGCAGAGGGGAATGGTGCAGAATATGATGCATGCATCAAAACTGAGTTGAAACTTGCACATGTGGACAAACATTTTCTGTTTTACTGATGGCACCAACTCATTTTCTGTTTTACTGATGGCACCAACTCGTTTTGCACATATTTTATTTTTATTTCACCTTTATTTATTAACCATTTACAACTGCGACCTGGCCAAGATAAAGCAAAGCAGTGTGACACAAACAACAACACAGATTTACACATGCAATAAACAAACATGCAGTCAATAATACAATAGAAAAAAGTCTATATACAGTGTGTGCAAATTAGGTAGGATAAGGGAAGTAAGGCAATAAATAGGCCATAGTGGCGAAGTAATTACAATATAGCAATTAAACACTGGAGTGATAGTTGTGCAGAAGATGAGTGTGCAAGTAGAGGTACTGGGGTGCAAAGGAGCAAAATAAATCAAATAAATAACAGTATGGGGGATGAGGTAGTTGGATGGGCTATTTACAGATGGTCTATGTACAGGTGCAGTGATCTGCTCTGACAGCTGGTGTATTTTTATTTTTTTGCAGTTCGTTCCAGTCATTGGCAGCAGAGAACTGGAAGGAAAAGCGGCTAAAGAAGGAATTGGCTTTGGGGGTGACCAGTGAGATATACCTGCTGGAGCGCGTGCTACGGGTGGGTGCTGCTATGGTGACCAGTGAGCTGAGATAAGGCGGGGTTTTACCTAGCAAAGACTTATAGATGTCCTGGAGCCAGTGGGTTTGGTGACGAATATGAAGCAAGGGCCAGCCAACAAGAGCATACAGGCAGTAGTGGTGGGTAGTATATGGGGCTTTGGTGTATTTCGTCTTTCCCGATTTAATAAGTTTGAAGTGTTGTGTGTGTCTCTTAGGAACAGGGCACCCCTCAAGGGGGTTATATCTTGTGGGAAGTAGATGTTGAAGAGATGAAGCACCCTGCATCCCATTGCTGGCTTGCTTCTGAAGCTAAACAGGGTTGGTCCTAGTTGGTCCCTGAATGGGAGACCAGATGCTGTTGGAAGTGGTGTTGGAGGGCCAGTAGGAGGCACCCTTCCCTCTGGTCTACAAAAAATATCCCAATACCCCCAGGGCAGGGATTGGAGACATTGCCCTGTGTAGGGTGCTGTCTTTTGGATGGGATGTTAAATGCGTGTCCTGACTCTCTGTGGTCACTAAAGATCCCATGGCACTTATTGTAAGAGTAGGGGTGTTAACCCCGGTGTCCTGGCCATCGTGGTCACCTAATCATCCCCAGCTTACAATTGGCTCATTCATCCCTCCTCTCCCCTGTAACTATTCCCCATGTTGTTGCTGTAAATGAGAATGTGTTCTCAGTCAACTTACCTAGTTAAATAAAAAATACAAATAAACTCTTCTTGGAGTGATTGATGCACATCAGATTAATTGTGTGAAGAAAGTGTTTTTTGATATGGAGTCTCTCCCTACTCAAGTGCATTTAGGGTATATTAACTACAAAGTTAGATCATTTATCCCAAGACCAATACAGTGTGATCATTGTAAAGATTTTGGTCATGTTTCAAGTGTTTGCAGAAGAGAGAGGCCGAGAGGTCCAGGTTGTGGAAAAAATCATATTATGTGTTATAAAAGTGATAAATGTGACATGTTGCAATTGTGGTGCGAACCATGAAGCTTTCGATTGCCCCACAAGGGTGAAAGAGAATGAGGTGGCCAAAGTCAGGGATATCCAGAGCATATCATATGCTCATAACACAGCTGTTAAAAGGGTTGACTGTTGGAATGGTGCACATGAAGACTCCATGGTGGTGGATATGCCTTCACTGCAGGCTGCAGGGGTTGCCTTTCACCAGCAGGATCCTGCCATTTCAAAGGTTAAGAAGGTGGAATTTGTGGCCTTTATAGCTATGGTGATAAATAGCACTGCCAAGGTGGAAAGCAAGGAAGATAGAAATCATTGTGGAAGAGGAGGAGCGGCTCCTGGGGCTGAAAAACTTCTCGGTGAAGGAGTAACATGGAATATTATCACAAGCCGTACCACCCTCTTAGGTCCTAGAGCCTGAGAAGGGAGATATGGAGTATTGAAAGAAGAGAGAAGTAGGAATTTTGTTTTGTAAATGTACTATTTTTATTTGGGTGAAGTAAGTTAGTTTCCCTATCACGTATGGATTTTTTTTTTTTTACCTTGTTTTGGTTTCAACTTGTCTAGTTGGTGTCGGCAATACACATTTTTGGGGTGTAGTCCGCCATAAAACCCACAGAAGAAGAATGTGTTGCATGTTGTTTTGTTGATGAACTACACGAGATCCACTTTGTCCAATCATCAATCAAAACCTTTCACACTGGGCGCTCGAATCGCAGTAACAGACTGCTATGGTGTCTTATAATTTTCAAGAACAACATGGCTTCTGTGGGCGAAAGGAGTAAGTAACGTAACGAACACACAAACATCAAATAATGAAGGTCGTCCTCTGGTACTGAAACTGACCCACGTCCCGTTGGAGATGGTAAAATGGCTGGTTTTGTCGAAGGATCCATACTTTGCATCAATGCAGAACTTCCTGTGAGTCAACTCCCCCTTGAAATGCTCACAAACAAACAAGCTAGGTAACCACAATGACGTGATGGCGATTTACCTAACGTTAGCTACGTCTCTTGTGTGCTAGCATACGTTACCCTTGTGAAATGTTTGAAGTAAGCTAATCTAGCTAGTTAGGTAATTTAGCTAGCTGTGAGATGTTGCTGTTTTGCAGACCTACTTGGCATGAACAACCGAGTCAAAGATTATGGTAATTCTATGTATGACCAAGTCTTGTAGCTAACTAAATGTGCTAGCAAGCGTCAAAGTTGCTGAATGTGCTTGTGTCCGACATAGGTAGCCTCGGCTACAATACAACAACCTAACGTTAACTAACTGAATATGCTAACTATTAGATAAAGTTGCTGCATTAAGTTAAGCTGACACAATTCACACACAACCTACGACCACTCCATAGTTCACCCTGGACCAAACCCGAACATGATTGTGGGGGCCAATGGAACTGGGAAGTCCAGTATTGTCTGTGCCATATGTCTGGGTCTAGCAGGAAAGACTACCAATCTGGGCAGAGGGGACAAGGTAGTTGGCTATTTATTAACAAGTGTAACATTACTGACGTTAGCTAGCTACAACTGGAATATGTTGTCAACTTTTATTTAACTTCAAGAGCTTCAAACTTTCCGTAGCATTATTTTTGGATTGTTGCATGTATGGCACTCTATATTGTACTTAATTTCAGTTTGTTTGAGGTTTTGTATTTGATTGTACAGAATTGAATTGATAACTTGTATTATTCTGACTAGGTTGGGCTGTACGTGAAGCGTGGGTGCAACAAAGGATCGGTTGAGATTAAATTGTAAGTCTGTTATTGATTAAATCAGAAATGCCATCACACTGATTCCCCTATGTCTCCAATAGTGGGTATAATAACATGGATGGAACCCCACCTGTGTTTTCAGGTACAAGGCCGGGGGGAACCTGGTGATCAACAGAGAGATGCACGTGGAGAATAACCAGTCAGTGTGGCTGCTGAATGGGAGACACTCCAGCCAGAAGGCTGTGGAGGAGGTGAAGGCTCTACAGATCCAAGTAAGCAACCTCTGCCAGTTCCTGTCACAGGTGAGTGTAAACTTCGAGAGAACACTTTTTAAAAAACTTGAATGCTAACGTCCTACTCCTTTGACATTTTCTGACCACCCTTTGCCTCCTGCCCTGTGACTTTGCAGGAGAAGGTGGGTGAGTTTGCCAAGATGACCAAGATTGAGCTGCTAGAGGCCACAGAGAAGTCAGTGGGGCCTCCAGAGATGTAAGAGTTCCACTGCAAGCTCAAGATCTTCCGCACCAAAGAGAGGGAACTGGAGGTGAGCACAGTTTTAACTCTAGCTCTATAGATGAACGGGGACTCATTGCTTCTTCTTTTATAAAGACGTTTTTGCTGCGGTGTTGGCCGCTCAGGGGAGAGCAAGTTCAATGGTGTGCTGGTATTGTTTTTTGGTAGAATGTGTGCAAGGAAGAAGGCCAGCGCCCTGGAGAAGTTCAAGCAGAGGAAGGAACGGAACAAGCATGGCGTGGAGCGCTACTATGAGAAGAAGAGGCACCTGGACATGATTAAGATGCTGGATAAGAAGAAACCCTGGGTGGTGAGTTTCAATAGCAAGATCATCTGACACACGTATTTATTATGCACACCAACGTAAACCGTTTACTCCAGACACTACAACGTGATGTAAACTGTTTCTGTTGCAAAACATTTTGCTATGTTGTGCACTAATGAATACAACCCTGTAGTCATTCATAGCTTGCAATAAGACACTGGACATGGGTAGATTATCCTCCATGTAAAAACAAATAGCATGTGTGTGTTTATATGAAACAAAGAGATCTTCTGTTGAATCTGACAATTAATCTTAATGGTTGTACAGTCGTCTCAAATAAAACTGTGAAGGACCTCGGCGTTACTCTGGACCCTGATCTCTCTTTTGAAGAACATATCAAGACCATTTCGAGGACAGCTTTTTTCCATCTACGTAACATTGCAAAAATCAGAAACTTTCTGTCCAAAAATGATGCAGAAAAATTAATCCATGCTTTTGTCACTTCTAGGTTAGACTACTGCAATGCTCTATTTTCCGGCTACCCGGATAAAGCACTAAATAAACTTCAGTTAGTGCTAAATACGGCTGCTAGAATCCTGACTAGAACCAAAAAATTTGATCATATTACTCCAGTGCTAGCCTCTCTACACTGGCTTCCTGTCAAAGCAAGGGCTGATTTCAAGGTTTTACTGCTAACCTACAAAGCATTACATGGGCTTGCTCCTACCTATCTCTCTGATTTGGTCCTGCCGTACATACCTATACGTACGCTACGGTCACAAGACGCAGGCCTCCTAATTGTCCCTAGAATTTCTAAGCAAACAGCTGGAGGCAGGGCTTTCTCCTATAGAGCTCCATTTTTATGGAACGGTCTGCCTACCCATGTCAGAGACGCAAACTCGGTCTCAACCTTTAAGTCTTTACTGAAGACTCATCTCTTCAGTGGGTCATATGATTGAGTGTAGTCTGGCCCAGGAGTGGGAAGGTGAACGGAAAGGCTCTGGAGCAACGAACCGCCCTTGCTGTCTCTGCCTGGCCGGTTCCCCTCTTTCCACTGGGATTCTCTGCCTCTAACCCTATTACAGGGGCTGAGTCACTGGCTTGCTGGGGCTCTCTCATGCCGTCCCTGGAGGGGGTGCGTCACCTGAGTGGGTTGATTCACTGTTGTGGTCATCCTGTCTGGGTTGGCGCCCCCCCCCTTGGGTTGTGCCGTGGCGGAGATCTTTGTGGGCTATACTCAGCCTTGTCTCAGGATGGTAAGTTGGTGGTTGAAGATATCCCTCTAGTGGTGTGGGGGCTGTGCTTTGGCAAAGTGGGTGGGGTTATATCCTTCCTGTTTGGCCCTGTCCGGGGGTGTCCTAGGATGGGGCCACAGTGTCTCCTGACCCCTCCTGTCTCAGCCTCCAGTATTTATGCTGCAGTAGTTTATGTGTCGGGGGGCTGGGGTCAGTTTGTTATATCTGGAGTACTTCTCCTGTCCTATTCGGTGTCCTGTGTGAATCTAAGTGTGCGTTCTCTAATTCTCTCCTTCTCTCTTTCTTTCTCTCTCTCGGAGGACCTGAGCCCTAGGACCATGCCCCAGGACTACCTGACATGATGACTCCTTGCTGTCCCCAGTCTACCTGGCCATGCTGCTGCTCCAGTTTCAACTTCCACCTGACTGTGCTGCTGCTCTAGTTTCAACTGTTCTGCCTTATTATTATTCGACCATGCTGGTCATTTATGAACATTGAACATCTTGGCCATGTTCTGTTATAATCTCCACCCGGCACAGCCAGAAGAGGACTGGCCACCCCACATAGCCTGGTTCCTCTCTAGGTTTCTTCCTAGGTATTGGCCTTTCTAGGGAGTTTTTCCTAGCCACTGTGCTTCTACACCTGCATTGCTTGCTGTTTGGGGTTTTAGGCTGGGTTTCTGTACAGCACTTTGAGATATCAGCTGATGTACGAAGGGCTATATAAATAAATTTGATTTGATGTGAATATGTTCATCTTTGTCAACCCTTTCTGTCCTCTCCAGGAATATGAGACCGCCTGTAATGAGCTGGAGGGGGTGAAGAAGGAGAGGGAGGATGCCAAGAAGCAGCTAAAAACCGTGAGTGAGTCCCAGGCCCCCATGCTGAAGAAGATCCAGCACATCGACAGCCAGCTGAGGCCCATCGAGAACCAAATGAAAGACGAGGTCAGACAGGCTCCCTGGGCTGTGTAGCTGGGCTGGATGGGGATGTCCATTTATTCCACTTAGTTCCAGGGTCGATTAATTTTTGAAACGGGGCCCTGGGTAGAAGCATGGGTTATATTTACTTGGTGGGTGATACTGCAAAGACATTTGTGAACCAGTGTGTTGTGTAGCCCGTGGACTGGTGGTGATGTATCCTTGTTGTGTTCCAGACGGCCAGCGTCAGGGAGGCCTCTCAGAAGTGTAAACGGAAACGGGACCACCTGGACAGTAAGCACAGAGAGGTCTGGCCCTGTTTTCTTTCTTTCTGCCTTATTTTTATACTCTCTTGATACCAATGAGAACATATGACATAAAAATACATGTACAAATGCTTGATCCTCCCTTATCCCTCTAGATTAAGGACATCAAGCAGGCATTCAGCCTGAAGCAGACTGAGGAGGCGGACCGGCAGAAGCGAATCAGCAACACCCGATGGATGATTGACGACCTGCGGGCAGAGGTGGCTAACCTGGGCGACCGATCGGACGTGACGCCGCGGCTCGGCGTGGGGAACGCCGAGTTGAAGGCCGACCTACGCAGGGAGAAGGACAACCTGAACGGAGTGTGTAGACGTAGGAGAGGCACAGGCTCTAAGGAGTTTTGGCACAGTGCCTTACTGCACCATTTTAACCATGGTGAAGTGTTACACATACCATTTGACTTGATGCTAAACATCCTGTAGTGTTGAAGAACAGGCTGAGAAGTCTGGATGACATGATGAAGATCAAGGAGGAGAAGCTGAGAGGGCGCTCCAAGGACACCTACACTGCTCTCAAGTGGCTGAGGCAGAACAAACACCTCTTTAATGGCAACGTCTATGAACCAATGATGCTAGTGGTGAGAGCATACTATTTGTCCTGGCCCTGTCCTAATACTTTGAAGTATCATTGTCGTTGTTGAGTACCCCTCATACTTTTGTTTGTTTGCTGTAGCACGGAAGTCTTTTTTCAATTAAGACTACTTGGTTCATTTTGTTGAATTAAACGTTCTGTTCTATCAGATCAGTGTCCGCAGCCCCAAAAATGCCAAGTAAGTGGAGAACCACATTCCTTTCAATGACCTGCGGGCCTTCACCTTCCAGAAGAGAGAGGACATGGACAATTTCATGACAGAGGTGAGAAGGGTCAGCAATAGATTCAGAAAGAAATTAAACTGCCAATACAACAAAATCACAATGCTCTGTCTACAATGATATAAGGCAAGGTTTGTACATTCATGAAAATCCAGGAAAAAATGTCAATTGTGTTTTCCAGGCCTGGAAAAGTTTTGGAAAATGATGAAATTCTAAAAGGTTTGGAAAAGTAACATACTATTAAATTAATTTCTGTGAATGTAATTTATTTAGGCACAGTTTTGAAATATGTTTATTTTTATTTAATTGATAACACGTCAGTGTCATTCCAATCCTGGCTGACATGTCTGTGGTTGCGCGCGTCACTCGTAGGGGTTCGAGACAATTGGGCTGTTTCTCAAGGAGAAGCGGGACAGTCAGACATTGTAGCAGCAGATAGGCCTAGCCTGTAAAATATTATAGAGAACAGACTAATAACTAGGTAGCCAATTCAAAACTGTTAACTGTTTAGCTGTTAGCGTGTATTAAAGTTTGTCATATCCCAGAACTTTTCACTGACAATCACAAAAAAGGCCATATGAAGTTGATTAACTTTTTTGAACAATTCGTATGATTAATTGAAACGATTCTTTTTGACAAAACAAACTATTCACTTTGCCATTAGTTGGGATTCGGTTCAATTGTGGTGACTCTAATCATGTGAATAATAATTATATTTTGCGAATAGTAATTTTAGGAAAAAATATTTGATGTAGCTTTTTGAATTATGTGGATACTTCCAGTTAGGTTGGGCATCCAATGTATGTGACATTGCAACTCAATAGATGCTAGTTAGCCTGCAAAGTAAACACGACTAAGGTAGCTAAGATATATAAATATGACTCAAATCGAAAAGGTATATTTCCTGGAAAAAATTTGTGCGTTTGCTTCAGCTGAATAAAAATATTTGTAACCTACAATAGCCATTTGATCTTTGATATATTGAGTGAGCTAATTCTTTCAAAAGGCATAAACTATGTGGTTATAATGTTCCAATGTTCTACATCAAGGGTGGTCAACCATCCTCCAGGAGAGCTACTGGGTGTGCAGGGCTTTTATTCTAGTCCCCCTCTAATGAACAACATTTTTAGAAATGAGCTGCTCAACCGGACCTTGATAGACTGGCTCTGTGTTTGAGCAGAGCTTGATCAAAAGCCTTGACACCCAGTAGCTCACTGAGGGTTGACCACGTGTTTTATGTAGTTACCTAACAGGTGTTCTGCATTGTGGGGGCTTAAGTGCCTTGCACAGCGACAGGTGATGGTACATGGGATCAGAGAGCGTCCTCCCAGAGTCGGTACCACATTACGCTTACTTTGTTATACATACATATGTTTATACATATACAATTGTTGGTCATGGAAATTTGGTGAAGTCAAAAGTTTACTGACCATGTGACCCACCTGCCCAGGCCCTTATAGGCTCTAGTTAAAGGAACTATATACAGTGGGCAAAGTTATAATGGATTTGTCCTTGGCCTCAGGTAAGTGACAGCCAGAACCTGAGGGTGAATTCAGTCTTTGCTCCTGAGGAGTCCTGTGCCACACACCCCCCTTCCCGACCCATTGAGTCCCTGAAGTGAGTGGTCCTCTCATACTGTCCCAATATGGATTGTAAATGTATCAAGCCTATACCTAACCTCAACCGTAATCCTAACCCTTCCATTTGTATGTGTAAGATAATTTAATAATAATATTGTAATGACTTCGCCACCATGACCTATTTATTTCCTTAACTTACCTCATTTGCACTCACTGTATATAGACTTTTTGTTTTCTTTTGTTCTACTGTATTATTGACTGTGTGTTTTGTTTATTCCATGTGTAACTCTGTTGTTGTATGTGTCGAATTGCTACGCTTTATCTTGGCTAGGTCGCAGTTGCAAATGAGAACTTGTTCAACTAGCCTACCTGGTTAAATAAAGGTGTTCTCAACTAGCCTACCTGGTTAAATAAAGGTGTTCTCAACTAGCCTACCTGGTTAAATAAAGGTGTTCTCAACTAGCCTACCTGGTTAAATAAAGGTGTTCTCAACTAGCCTACCTGGTTAAATAAAGGTGTTCTCAACTAGCCTACCTGGTTAAATAAAGGTGTTCTCAACTAGCCTACCTGGTTAAATAAAGGTGTTCTCAACTAGCCTACCTGGTTAAATAAAGGTGTTCTCAACTAGCCTACCTGGTTAAATAAAGGTGTTCTCAACTAGCCTACCTGGTTAAATAAAGGTGTTCTCAACTAGCCTACCTGGTTAAATAAAGGTGTTCTCAACTACGAGGTTCTCATACCTGGTTAAATAAAGGTGTTCTCAACTAGCCTACCTGGTTAAATAAAGGTGTTCTCAACTAGCCTACCTGGTTAAATAAAGGTGTTCTCAACTAGCCTACCTGGTTAAATAAAGGTGTTCTCAACTAGCCTACCTGGTTAAATAAAGGTGTTCTCAACTAGCCTACCTGGTTAAATAAAGGTGTTCTCAACTAGCCTACCTGGTTAAATAAAGGTGTTCTCAACTAGCCTACCTGGTTAAATAAAGGTGTTCTCAACTAGCCTACCTGGTTAAATAAAGGTGTTCTCAACTAGCCTACCTGGTTAAATAAAGGTGTTCTCAACTAGCCTACCTGGTTAAATAAAGGTGTTCTCAACTAGCCTACCTGGTTAAATAAAGGTGTTCTCAACTAGCCTACCTGGTTAAATAAAGGTGTTCTCAACTAGCCTACCTGGTTAAATAAAGGTGTTCTCAACTAGCCTACCTGGTTAAATAAAGGTGTTCTCAACTAGCCTACCTGGTTAAATAAAGGTGTTCTCAACTAGCCTACCTGGTTAAATAAAGGTGTTCTCAACTAGCCTACCTGGTTAAATAAAGGTGTTCTCAACTAGCCTACCTGGTTAAATAAAGGTGTTCTCAACTAGCCTACCTGGTTAAATAAAGGTGTTCTCAACTAGCCTACCTGGTTAAATAAAGGTGAATTTAAGAAATAATAATAAAGATGCATTTTTTATTTTTCCTGTCTGTAGGCGTTTCGGGTTCTTTGCGTACCTCTTCGATGCTCCAGAAGAGGTTATGAGCTACCTCTGCAACCAGTACAAAGTGCACAATGTTCCCGTGGGAACGGACCAAACCAAAGCCATGATCAAGACGGTACGTTCCATACCCCAGAGTGGCTGGGAGGATGGAGAGTTATTTTGAATTTCAACAAATGTCACTTTCATATTTTATTTTATTTCTGAACAGACTGGAATATAAGATGCTCCAAACTAGGAGTGTGACTGTTAAATTGGGATAAGAAAATCCCTAACAAAATATATTTTTTAGGCTATAAAGGCCTGGGGAAAGTTGTGTAATGTAAGTAAAACCAGAGAGGAAGAGGTGAACTTTAGGCTACTGCAAAGCATGAGAGCTAAGACATTGTGAGACGCAGATTACCAAGATGTACAGTGGGGCAAAAAAGTACTTAGTCAAATCAAATCAAATTTTATTTGTCACATACACATGGTTAGCAGATGTTAATGCGAGTGTAGCGAAATGCTTGTGCTTCTAGTTCCGACAATACAGTAATAACCAACAAGTAATCTAGCTAACAATTCCAAAACTACTACCTTATAGACACAAGTGTAAGGGGATAAAGAATATGTACATAAAGATATATGAATGAGTGATGGTACAGAGTGGCATAGGCAAGATACAGTAGATGGTATCGAGTACAGTATATACATATGAGATGAGTATGTAAACAAAGTGGCATAGTTAAAGTGGCTAGTGATACATGTATTACATAAGGATGCAGTCGATGATATAGAGTACAGTATATACGTATACATATGATATGAATAATGTAGGGTATGTAAACATATTAGGTAGCATTGTTTAAAGTGGCTAGTGATATATTTTACATTTCCCATCAATTCCCATTATTAAAGTGGCTGGAGTTGAGTCAGTGTGTTGGCAGCAGCCACTCAATGTTAGTGGTGGCTGTTTAACAGTCTGATGGCCTTAAGATAGAAGCTGTTTTTCAGTCTCTCGGTCCCAGCTTTGATGCACCTGTACTGACCTCGCCTTCTGGATGATAGCGGGGTGAACAGGCAGTGGCTCGGGTGCTTGTTGTCCTTGATGATCTTTATGGCCTTCCTGTAACATCGGGTGGTGTAGGTGTCCTGGAGGGTAGGTAGTTTGCCCCCGGTGATGCGTTGTGCAGACCTCACTACCCTCTGGAGAGCCTTACGGTTGTGGGCGGAGCAGTTGCCGTACCAGGCGGTGATACAGCCCGCCAGGATGCTCTCGATTGTGCATCTGTAGAAGTTTGAGTGCTTTTGGTGACAAGCCAAATTTCTTCAGCCTCCTGAGGTTGAAGAGGTGCTGCTGCGCCTTCTTCACGATGCTGTCTGTGTGGGTGGACCAATTCAGTTTGTCTGTGATGTGTATGCCGAGGAACTTAAAACTTGCTACCCTCTCCACTACTGTTCCATCGATGTGGATAGGGGGGTGTTCCCTCTGCTGTTTCCTGAAGTCCACAATCATCTCCTTAGTTTTGTTGACATTGAGTGTGAGGTTATTTTCCTGACACCACACTCCGAGGGCCCTCACCTCCTCCCTGTAGGCCGTCTCGTCGTTGTTGGTAATCAAGCCTACCACTGTTGTGTCGTCCGCAAACTTGATGATTGAGTTGGAGGCGTGCGTGGCCACGCAGTCGTGGGTGAACAGGGAGTACAGGAGAGGGCTCAGAATGCACCCTTGTGGGGCCCCAGTGTTGAGGATCAGCGGGGTGGAGATGATGTTGCCTACCCTCACAACCTGGGGGCGGCCCGTCAGGAAGTCCAGTACCCAGTTGCACAGGGCGGGGTCGAGACCCAGGGTCTCGAGCTTGATGACGAGCTTGGAGGGTACTATGGTGTTAAATGCCGAGCTGTAGTCGATGAACAGCATTCTCACATAGGTATTCCTCTTGTCCAGATGGGTTAGGGCAGTGTGCAGTGTGGTTGAGATTGCATCGTCTGTGGACCTATTTGGGCGGTAAGCAAATTGGAGTGGGTCTAGGGTGTCAGGTAGGGTGGAGGTGATATGGTCCTTGACTAGTCTCTCAAAGCACTTCATGATGACGGAAGTGAGTGCTACGGGGCGGTAGTCGTTTAGCTCAGTTACCTTAGCTTTCTTGGGAACAGGAACAATGGTGGCCCTCTTGAAGCATGTGGGAACAGCAGACTGGGATAGGGATTGATTGAATATGCCCGTAAACACACCAGCCAGCTGGTCTGCGCATGCTCTGAGGGTGCGGCTGGGGATGCCGTCTGGGCCTGCAGCCTTGCGAGGGTTAACACGTTTAAATGTTTTACTCACCTCGGCTGCAGTGAAGGAGAGGCCGCATGTTTTGGTAGCAGGCCGTGTCAGTGGCACTGTGTTGTCCTCAAAGCGGACAAAAAAAGTTATTTAGTCTGCCTGGGAGCAAGACATCCTGGTCCGTGACGGGGCTGGTTTCCTTTTTGTAATTCGTGATTGACTGTAGACCCTGCCACATACCTCTTGTGTCTGAGCCGTTGAATTGAGATTCTACTTTGTCTCTATACTGACGCTTAGCTTGTTTGATTGCCTTGCGGAGGGGTACTGGACCCTGGTACTTGCCCTGTGCAACTGGGTACTGGACTTCCTGACGGGCCGCCCCCAGGTTGTGAGGGTAGGCAACAACATCTCCACCCCGCTGATCCTGTTTGTATTCGGTCATGTTTCCTGTCACCTTGCCCTGATTAAAAGCAGTGGTTCGCGCTTTCAGTTTCACGCGAATGCTGCCATCCACGGTTTCTGGTTTGGGAATGTTTTAATCGTTGCTATGGGAACGACATCGTCAACGCACGTTCTACTGAACTCGCACACCGAATCAGCGTATTCGTCAATGTTGTTGTCTGACGCAATACGAAACATATCCCAGTCCACGTGATGGAAGCAGTCTTGGAGTGTGGAATCAGATTGGTCGGACCAGCGTTGGACAGACCTCAGCGTGGGAGCTTCTTGTTTTAGTTTCTGTCTGTAGGCAGGGATCAACAAAATGGAGTCGTGGTCAGCTTCTCCGAAAGGAGGGCGGGGCAGGGCCTTATATGCGTCGCGGAAGTTAGAATAGCAGTGATCCAAGGTTTTGCCAGCCCTGGTTGCGCAATCGATATGCTGATACAATTTAGGGAGTCTTGTTTTCAGATTAGCCTTGTTAAAATCCCCAGCTACAATGAATGCAGCCTCAGGATGTATTGATTCCAGTTTGCAAAGAGTCAAATAAAGTTCGTTCAGAGCCATCGATGTGTCTGCTTGGGGGGGAATATATACGGCTGTGATTATAATCGAAGAGAATTCCCTTGGTAGATAATGCAGTTGACATTTGATTGTGAGGAATTCTAAATCAGGTGAACAGAAGGACTTGAGTTCCTGTATGCTTTTGTGACCACACCACGTCTCGTTAGCCATAAGGCATACGCCCCCACCCCTCTTCTTACCAGAAAGATGTTTGTTTCTGTCGGCGCGATGCGTGGAGAAACCAGCTGGCTGCACCGACTCCGATAGTGTCTCTCCAGTGAGCCATGTTTCCGTGAAGCAAAGAACGTTACAGTCTCTGATGTCCCTCTGGAATGCTACCAATGCTCGGATTTCATCAACCTTGCTGTCAAGAGACTGGACATTGGCGAGAAGTATACTGGGGAGTGGTGCACGATGTGCCCGTCTCCGGAGTCTGACCAGAAGACCGCTACGTTTCCCTCTTTTACGAAGTCGTTTTTTGGGTCGCCGGCTGGGATCCATTCCGTTGTCCTGGGTGACAGGCAGAACACAGGATCCGCTTTGCGAAAGTCATATTCTTGGTCGTACTGATGGTGAGTTGACGCTGCTCTTATGTTCAGTAGTTCTTCTCGACTGTATGTAATGAAACCTAAGATGACCTGGGGTACTAATGTAAGAAATAACACGTAAAAAAACAAAAAACTGCAAAGTTTCCTAGGAACTCCTAGGCCATCTCTGCCGACGCCGGAAGTAACAGTCAGCCACCAATTGCAAGTTCTCCCACTTAAAAAGATGAGGCCTGTCATTTTAATCATAGGTACACTTCAACTATGACAGACAAAATGAGAGAAATAAATCCAGAAAATGACATTGTAGGATTTTTTTATGAATTTATTTGCAAATTATGGTGGAAAATAAGTATTTGGTCAATAACAAAAGTTTATCTCAATACTTTGTTATATACCCTTTGTTGGCAATGACAGAGCTATGAAAGAGCTGGATCACAACAAGATTCAAAATGAATTACTGAAGGAAGGAGTGACTCGGTCATTCAACCCTCCCTCTGGAGCCCACCATGGGGGGGTATGGGAGAGGTTGATCCGACTGGTGAAAAAGATCCTCTATTCAGTCTATAAAAAGCAAGTACTGGATGATGAGGCTTTGCAGACAGCCTTGTGTGAAGTTGAGGCGATTATGAACGACAGACCAATCACTACTGTAACAAATGACCCTAATGACCTAGAACCCCTGACTCCGAACCATCTGCTTCATCTGAAAGCTAAGCCAGTCCTGCCACCGGGACTATTCCAGAGAAGCGACCTATACTCACGAAGGAGATGGAAGCAAGTACAATATATCACTGACCTCTTCTGGAAGAGATGGATCAGGGAGTATCTTCCACTTATGCAGGAGCAGAACAAGTTGAACAAAACTAAGAGAAACTTCAGTCCTGGTGACCTTGTGGTCATCGTCGATGACACCGCCCCAAGGAACTCTTGGCTAATGGGGCGTGTGGTGGAGGCTTTGCCAGGGGCCAAAGGTCTTGTTCGGAGCGTCATGGTTAAGACTAAGACCAATATTTTACAGAGACCTATCAATAAACTCTGTCTGCTCCTTGAGGCGACAGAGTGAAACACACACACACACACACACAGTGCTCCATCTTAGAATCATGTGCACCTCTGATTCGTTGATGTCGTACTCTTACATTCTTTGATGTCATAGTCATACATTTTTGGAAGTTGAACACCTTTACACTTCAACTCAGTCTGAGATCTATGGACTTTTTCCTATATGGCACCTTGTATATCTGTATATAGCTATGGACTGTAATAGTGCTCTGGTATAGAATGTTTTGTGTATTTGCTCTACGTTTGAATATTAAGTCATTGTTGGGCATTCAGTGCAGTCAACAATTAGGGGCCGGTATGTTAGAGCCGATTTGGACATATTTGTATAAAAGACTGAACATACGGAGCTCCATGTATATTTGTGTAAATATATTAATGTATATGATGAAATATTAGGTACGTACCTTATGATTTATTTATCTGATTGAGATATATTCATTTGTTGTTAGTGTAACTCAGTTTTTGGCCTCCCCTCTTGCCTATTCATTGTATTGTGGGAAGTGTGTGAGGATAAAGGCAGGAAGTTGGGCCTTCGGGAGAGGGAGTCCTTGCTAGATGCGGGAGCAGTATAGTTTTTTGACCATACAGACATACAGACAGGTCATAATATGTATTTTCCATATCAAGTATTCTATGCTTTAAGTTGATTGGAGAATCATTTATTTGTTAGATATAAGAAGAATAAACATTTTTGTTGCACCATATCCCTGGATGTCATTGAATGTTTGGCCGTTTGGAAACCTTGAGTGTGGACTGTATGCGTACCAAACAACCCCGCTTCAGGCTTGGGCAGTGGCTATGGTAAAGACGAAAGGAAGCCACTACACATTTTCTGTAAGTCTACACAAGGTTTTCACACACTGTTGCTGGTATTTTGGCCCATTCCTCCATGCAGCTCTCTAGAGCAGGGATGTTTTGGGGCTGTTGCTGGGCAACACGGACTTTCAACTCCCTCCAAAGATTTTCTATGGGGTTGAGATCTGGAGACTGGCTAGGCCACTCCGGGACCTTGAAATGCTTCTTACGAAGCCACTCCTTCGCGGTGTGTTTGAGATCAATGTCATACTGAAAGACCCAGCCACGTTTCATCTTCAATGCCCTTGCTGATGGAAGGAGGTTTTCACCCTAACCCTACATGGCCCCATTAATTATTTCCTTTACACGGATCAGTCGTCCTGGTCCCTTTGCAGAAAAACAGCCCCAAAGCATGATGTTTCCACCCCCATGCTTCACAGTAGGTATGGGTTTCTTTGGATGCAACTCAGCATTCTTTGTCCTCCAAACACGACGTCTGGCAATGCAGGATTTGAGTCCCTGGCGGCGTAGTGTGTTACTGATGGTGGGCTTTGTTACTTTGGTCCCAGCTCTCTGCAGGTCATTCACTATGTACCCCCGTGTGGTTCTGGGATTTTTGCTCACCGTACTTGTGATCATTTTGACCCCACGGGGTGAGATCTTGCGTGGTGCCCCAGATCGAGGGAGATTATCAGTGGTCTTGTATGTCTTCCATTTCCTAATAATTGCTCCCACAGTTGATTTCTTCAAACCAAGCTGCTTACCTATTGCAGATTCAGTCTTCCCAGCCTGGTGCAGGTCTACAATTTTGTTTCTGGTGTCCTTTGACAGCTCTTTGGTCTTGGCCATAGTGGAGTTTGGAGTGTGACTGTTTGAGGTTGTGGACAGGTGTCTTTTATACTGATAACAAGTTCAAACAGGTGCCATTAATACAGGTAACGAGTGGAGGACAGAGGAGCCTCTTAAAGAAGAAGTTACAGGTCTGTGAGAGCCAGAAATCTTGTTTGTAGGTGACCAAATACTTATTTTCCACCATAATTTACAAATATATTAATTAAAAATCCTACAATGTGATTTTCAGGATTTTTTTTCCTTCTCATTTTGTCTGTCATAGTTGAAGTGTACCTATGATAAATTACAGGCCTCATCTTTTTAAGTGGGAGAACTTGCACAAATGCTGGCTGACTAAATACTTTTTTGCCCCACTGTATGCTCATGGTTCTCCCTGCTCCATTCTTTCTCCCTCGTGTTGGCCTGCCTGCTTTTTCTCTTCACTAATGATGCAAGTGTGTGTGTTCTTTGGTCTGTTGCGTGTAGAATATCCTAGCCTTTTCATGACACCGATGTTGCCGGGATACAGAGGTATCTTCAGGCCAGTCTAACAAGCATAGGATAGCCTACTCTTCGTTACTGAGTGGGTGGGGGTGCTTTTGTCTCATATGAAATTACATTAGGCTACTGGCATGTTTGTCTGTTTAGGGTAGGCTTTTTAAATATCGGCACGAAACCTCTAGACATATGAACCAGCATTTTACGTGCCTGTAAAGGAATGCCACGAAGCGGGACTAACATTCATCACTAGGCGACCAGAACTGTCAATCAAATAATCTCAAACTGCCTGCACGCAGACATTTAAATACTGTGACATACAAAGACATTTAGTAGAAAAAACCACATCTAGCTACCCTACCATTAAAAAACACAGCAGCACATCAATCCCCAATGTTTGTCGTCAGGGAAACAATACAGAACATTCTATGCCGGAGCAAAATTCTGAGAAGTTAGACGCTTCTGATTTTTGAATGCAGCTTTTTTTATGTATTTTTGTCTGAAAAGTTATCAATTGTTGCTATTGACACGTTACTGTAGCTGCGTCCTATATCTGGTAGATATAATATAGCCCTAGCAGTCATGCATGCATAATAGGGAAATTATTCTGCATTGTTAATTGACGTGGAATTGTATGATTTTTTTTTGGGGGGGGGGGGTTTTGGTTATCGTTTTATAACGGAAAACCGATTTAATAAAAAAATGTTGGTCAGTTTGTCACATCCCTACTTTCACCTCAATCATTCGACCATATAGGTTTGTCAGGTGATTGAGGAGCCTTATCTGAAGGTGCTCTACACGGCTGAGGAGAAGTACTCCCTAAAGAAGTCCTTCTACTCAGGCAAGACCAGCACCAGTAACTCTGCTGTGCGGCCCTCCCAGTACCTCACCATGGCCGTGGACGCCGAGGACAAACGCCATCTGGAGGAGCAGATCAGTGTGAGGACATGAAAAATATGAATTTGAAATAACACATGCTGTAAACTGTCCATTAGCAGTCCGTATACTTTTGTCATTTCGCATAGGAAAGGAACTTTCTAAAGATTGACTTGACACCTGCCATAGTAATACATTTATATCATAGACACACTGATGCTAGTTGGCATAGATAACTTGCAGTAATGTAGTAATAACCAGATGCTTAGCATAGCATTACACCTTGAAAGTGAAGTGTAACCTTTGGCCATGCCCAGGCAGCTGAGAAGAGCATGCAGGCCATCGATGCACAGATGATAGACATGCAGGAACGTGCTGCCAAACAGGATCGAGCTGCGGGCCCAGAAGAAGGCGCTCTCTGAGCTGAAGGGCAAAAAGTGACAGCTGGAACAGAAGATCAGCACCAAGCAGGACAGGTGGGTGGCAGACACACACAGTGTATACGTTTAGACAATCAGCTTCGTATTTGTTCTCACATACCATTTACTCTTCTGTGTGTAGTCTTTGGCAGATGGCGCAGGGGGCTGAGGAAGAGACTAAGGCCCAGATCTCTGCAGTCAACTCCCAGAAGGTGTCCATTGTGGCTGAGTTCATGGCCCACATGAAGGTACTGTCACTGGTTAATACTGAAGGCTCTATATACACAGATTCTATGTTACATGAGATTTGTATACTAAAACCCTTTATTTTTATTCAACTCTCTCCTTCTCTTTTCCCTTCTCCAGCTGAGGGCTAGGTTGAGTATGGAGAAGGTGTACATGGCTCTAGAGACCGTGGGCATGACAGCAGAGAAGACCAAGCTGGAGACTGACTGCAAGGAGGGCTCGGCTGAGCTCAGGGTCCTAGAGGTCACACACGCACACACACTAAACTATTACACAACACAATATTTAATGTATATTTTGCTGAGTGCTAACCGTGTGTGTTTCCTCTTCTCCCCCTCGCAGCAAGCGTGTGCCATGCTGGAGCAGCGTAAGGCCTGTCTATTGGAGAAATGTAAGGGCATGCTGAGGAGGGCCAGGGAGATCTGTAACATGGATCCTGGGAAGAGTGTTGTACCCCGAGACCTACACACGGTCAGTACAGTAACCTTGGCACAACTCAAAACGGAGTCGTCCGTTCATTCTACCAGGTTAAATTCATTCCTCTATTCATTCATTTGTGTATTTCTTTGTGTGTTGTGTAGGCCTTCAGTCAGATGCCAAACACTCTGGATGAGATGGATGCCATGTTGAATGAGGAGAGGTCCAGGGCAGAGTGCTTCACTGGCCTCCGTGAAAATGTAAGTTGGAAGGCTCCTCAAAGCATGCAGTGTGCTCGCGCGTCAAGCATACCACACACCCCCGCAGGGGGGTAAAACCGCAAAAATGTTCTCAGCCTCAGGGCAAAATGTGTAGAATAGCAGGAAATTAGCTTTAAAACAGCAACATTTTCCCTCAGCCTCATGGAAAATGTGTAAAATATCATGAGATTAGCTATAAAACTGCACTTTTTCCTCTCTGCCCCATGGCAATGTGTGGAATTGTAGGAAGTATTTTTTTTTGCAGTATGCCCCACTGGTGTGTGTGTGTGTCTGAGATCATAGATTCTACCTCACTATTTACCCCCCCCCCCCCCCCCCTCTTCCCCAGATGGTGGATGAGTACAACAGAAGAGAGCAGGAGATCAAGAACCTAGAGAAAGAGCTGGATGACAAGAGCAATGCCCTTGCACCTACAGACAGAACATATCAGAGGTACTTCAGTGTTTGGATTGGTCAGATTTACTAGGCTTTTGCACCTGTGCAAGATTGACCTGTTTTTTTGTTGTTGTGAGGATTACAAAAACAAAGCTTAAATGTGAAATTGCCTTTAAATAGTTCCATACCTGATTTGAACCTGCGTTATCTTTTTCCTTCATATGTTTTGTTATTTCAATGCGTCATAAAAAAGCAGGTGCAAAATTGGTCTCTGAAAATACACAATCTAGAAAATCTGTGTGTGCTAGTATACTTGCCTCAAAGTGCATGTTCAAGTGTGTTGTCTTACAGAGAGTAATGTTTCCTTCCTGAGGCCTTCGCCCTCTCTGTTGACATGCTGGCTGAACCCTCTTAAGTGCTGGCTGAACCCTCTTAAGCAACTGGTAGAGCAGATTACCAGTTAATGCTCTCTGCCATCTCGTGCCCTAATTTGGGGTTTGACAGAAAAAAAGTGTGCACAGTTTATTTTGGCATTGCTCCCCTTACACATTTGCTCAACTTATTTGTTTGTTTTTATATACTCTCGTCAAAATAATTAAATATTTTGTATATACTGTTCGAAACACTGTTCAAATAAATGTTTTCTTTCAGATTTGTAGGACTAAGAAAAGTTAATTGTCAATTGTTTAGATGCAAGTGGGGAAGGGGATACCTAGTCAGTTGCACAACGATGCATTAAACCGAAAAGTGTATAACACACAACACGCTTTTCGGAAGAGCGGGGTGACATGGGAGAACTTAAGGTTGAACACCAGGCGTGCTGCAGCATTCTGGATAAGTTGCAGGGCTTTGATGGCACAAGCAGGGAGCCCAGCCAGCAGCGAGTTGCAGTAGTCCAGACGGGAGATGACAAGTGCCTGGATTAGGACCTGTGAGAGTTAGGGTCATACTCTATGGATGTTGTAGAGCATGACCCTGCAGGAGCCACTGCTTTGATCTTTGCAGAGAATGACAAGGTGTTGTCCAAGGTCACGTCAAGGTTCTTTGCATTTTTTTTATTGTTCAATTAGCTGGCCGCTCAACTATCTAAACTTATGGTCAAATTGCCTGCCGGGGGGCCCCCATTGATTCTGTTAGTCTGTCTCACTCAGATATATATTGAAAACATTTCTCTCCACCCTATGGCAAACTATGTAGAATGGCAGCAAACTTGCTTTAAAACTGTAACATTGTCTCCACCCCATGTCAAAATGTGTAGATTGCAAAAAATGTATTTATTTATTTGCTGTCAAGAGTGGGGCCACATGTTTTGCTTGCAATGTTGGGAGTATGGATCTGGGTACGCAGACACCCGTGCGCAATTGCAGCCCCTCGTGATGAGTTCAGATTTGTTTGTGGCCCCCACCCCCATCAAAGTTGCCCATCCCTGATGTGAGGATATGACAGAGCCTGAGTGACTTGGTGTATTGACAGAGGGAGGGGGCCTAGAACCGAGCCCTCGGGGACACCAGTAGTGCGAGTACTTGATGCAGACACAGATCCTCTCCACATCACCAGGTAGGATGCAGTCCAAGAGTTAGCAGAGCCTGAGACACCCAGTCCTAAAAGGGTGGAGAATCTGATGGTTCACGGTAGCGGATAGATCTAGCAGGATGAGAACAGAGGAGAGTGTCCGTTTTGGCAGTGTGGAGAGCTGCACACTAATTTACCAGTCAAAATGTGTAGATTTGCAGGAAATTTGCTTAACTTATTTCCACCTGTGGCAGAATGGGTAGAATTACAGGATGAGCTGTAATACTGCAAAAATGTTCTCTCGCTTAAGTCCTCAAAGGCTAGGGCCCTGATAACCCTCATATTTTATATTGTCTTGTTCTGTGCATTTTATTTTCTTGTGTTCTTATATTGTTCCACGTGTAGTTTAAAATGATTGTTCAATGCCATTACCGAAATTAAACTCTACCCAATATTATTTTGTTTACTAGAGTCAGTGCTAACGTTAGTATGATATTGTGTAACGCAAACAAGGTATTACTCAAGTTCGACATGATTTACTTACCTAATATACAGTCATTGTTTACTCCGTTGTTTTGTTGTTACACCGTGTCCAAGCCACGAATGATGTAAAAACGATGACGAATGATTACAGATGCTTTTTGGGGGCGTTGACTGCTCAAATTCACTGATTTCCAAAACATCCACTGACGGTCTTCACAATGGTTACATTGTAGCTAACACTTGTTCTGTATGTGTTAAACTATTAGCGACGACCAAAAGGGGTGCATGCCCCTACTTTCCTCTCCTCCAACCATCGGGTCGCTATCTTCCATGACGTGTATTGCCACTCCTCCTAAGGCAACAAACGCAAAACCGGTGGACAACAGTAGCGAGGCTAACCAGCTGGAGGGATTCAACTCCGACGGAGTCCTTAGTATCGCAGAAAGGGGGAACGGAGAGTCTGCCAGGGCTTTTCTAACACCGAACGACCCACGGAGCAAGAACCCGTTTATTCAATTAAGCTACTATAAAACTACACCGATAATAAGGTAAGTGAAATTACTTTAAAAAAAATATTTGCCAGCCTATGTTAGTTACTGTCATTTAGCTGACAGTTGTTTACTGTGAGTGTGAAAGGATATCGAAAATGTATTAGCTAGCGAACGTTACAACCAGCTAGTTTTTACTTTTACTAGTTAAGGTAAAATGTCTTAACTATACAGGTCTAAGCAATTGTTATCCAGTTTAACGTATGGTGAATTATTAAGGGCAAACTGCTGGCTACCTAACGTCGTTAGCTAGATAACTTACTATTTTTGTTCAGGAAGTGAAAATGGCTAGTTAGCGTCCCGTATATCTAGTTTTTTCCACGGGGGGGTCAGAACAGTTTCACCGCGGAAAACAACCGTTAGGGAACATTGGAGTTACTGTAACCACGACAGAACCGGCTAACTAACGTTACTACCTGACCCGGCAACCATCGGAGTTCGATCAGCGTGGTCGATGATGGTTGACGAGAGGGATGTGCGGATCATCTCGAGGCAACCTCGAATATCTTATATGGTAACGTAGCTAGCAAACAACGTCTGTCAAAATGGGCATCCATTTTTATTTAACCTACGTTAGATGTAGGTAACTAGTTATTGGTGTACCGAAAGTATTTGTTCATCTTGAACTGCCAAAACAGGAAGAGTGTTAGGAACAAAGACATGACAAAGTGCTAACGTTAGCTAGCTAGTAAGATATAGTGGGGATTTGCGAATAACCACATTTCGCTAGCTAACGTTGGATATATTGTTGAATCATATATTATTGATCATTGAGTAGTTAGCTACTGCAATATGATCATGTCATGTATAGGTAGGAAGCAACACCGTAGCTTTATTGCTATATCTAGTACAGAACGTTAGCTACCTAACGTTTGCCATTCCGACATCTAGCTAACGTTAGCTAGCATGACTCAGTGGATTTACAGAGCAGTCGAGGCCTCCACTGGCTGCAATGTCTGACTCGTTGGCCTGAGCTTTCGTTCCAGCTTGTTCGCCAGTCTGCTTGGGTGGATTTATGTTGAGATGCATTATAGTTTTATTGTCTATATAACGTTGTCAGTTGGCTAACGTTATTTCGATATAAAGTAAACTTGTCCTTGGACCCTAACGTGGGGGGATGGTGGTCGTGGCAGTAGGTAGGCAGTACATATTCCTACATGTTGATTTTCATGTAATATATTATTTATAGCTAAACATCATATGACTGTTGGTTTATCAGTTAGCTAGCAACACACATTTCCTATCAATGCAAGACATATGCATGTGGCTTTGCAGCTAACCAACTCCAAGATTTACAATGGAGTTGAGCGACATTCTATCAAACGACTGATTTTCAGCGCACGGAATAACACCCAATTATTCCGTGTTCATGACGCCGATGAGCTTCAGGTCTGGAGTTGGATGACCGTTCAAAAGTTTTCTTTTGAACGCGGCATTATACAGTATGTTGGGGCGGCAGGGTAGCCTAGTGGTTAGAGCGTTGGACTAGTAACCGAAAGGTTGCACGTTCGAATCCCCGAGCTGACAAGGTACACGTCTGTCGTTCTGCCCCTGAACAGGCAGTTAACCCACTGTTCCTAGGCCGTAATTGAAAATAAGAAATTGTTCTTAACTGACTTGCCTAGTAAAATAAAGGTTTTAAAAAAATAGTTGAGTTTAATCGGCTGGTAATGTAGCTGAAGATTGTAATCTATTGCTCAGTCAAACTTTAAGCGCCCTACATTCGTTCCTGTATAAATAAACAACCAATGCACAGTCTTGCTGTGCCAACCGGCTTTTTGTGATGTAACCAAACCTTGGTGGGGCTTCCAGGGTTGCCTAAATATAGTCAGCCGTGCTGTTAGCTAGCGAGGTTGTTTGAGATCAGTGTGTCAACCTTGCTTGTAACAGGCGTACGTGAATACCCCTGTCCATGTGAGTCAGTGTGGTGGGAGCTAGAGGACTCTAGATGGATAAAACCTGTTTTGGCATTGCCATTGAGGGCTTCCACACAATTTTAAAGTAGCCAACTGGGTGGGCCTTCCTATGGGTGAAGAGGGATTACAGGATTCCACATGGGTCATCAGGAGTGCAGTCAAGGAATTATACTTGTGAGCAAACATTCCATTACTATAGGTGGCAGTCAATTGCCAACCTTTGCTTTATACCTGTTCAAACACTCTAACTGGCAGTGTGCACCCTTTCAGTTTGTTTGCCAACTAAGAAGTAGTAGAAAGAAAATTGACTTCTTCAATCTGGAGATGGCCTCAATGTCACTGCCTGTGTGCTCAGATGCCACAATGGGACATGTACTCACACCCCTTGACTTTTTCTATGAGTGGTACTGAGTATGAGTAAGTGCGAGTTGCGATTTCTATTAGAAAAATGCTGCGGTGGCTGTTTTCAAAGTACAGTTCGTCAACGTGTTTTAGAACACGTTGAATAAGTAGGTGTCACCCTTTGACTGGTACTGTATTTTGAAAGGGTTACACAGATGACAAGCAGGCACTTTAGAGTTGTTTGATCAGTCTGGTGAGGTACAACACAAGAAACTACAGCTTAGTAATCACAATGACTAATTCATTGAGTGTGTATGTGTTTAATCAGGCTGTGTTTGTGAGCGCTGGACTGAAAAGACAGACATTTATGAGATGTTGAAAGATCTGTCACAGAGGTGGTGATATGCCTCATTTAAATGTTCAGAGAACTTGTGTAACAGCATTATTGTAAGAGGACGAGCGCAAATAATTGCTTAAACCAAAGTATTCTAAAGAGCTACCATGTGTAACGTTAACAGACACCTATCATCTTAGTGTTGGTTTGATGCCAATGACAGATTGTGCCCAATACCGATACCAATTAAGATATTTAAAAACCTGTCATGGAATTTGTTGATGCATAGTTTCAATGGGGCCCACCCTGCAACACTTTTAATTGGTGTAGGTAATACTTTATTTTTGTACTATATTTTCGTTGAACGTGTAGACGAGTAACACCACTGTTACACTAACTGTTTGAATCAACTTCGTTTCCACGTCATTCTACTACAACAAAAATCTATGATGGGAATATTATTGGATTTGCATCAATGTACGGGAATTTTATCGTAATTTCACTTAAATCAAAACTAAACGTTGAACTTTCCAGTAGGTAACAACTCAGTTTTTTTAGTTTGAGTCTGCTGCTTCAACTGATAGCGAAGAGACGCCCTTCGTCACATCCAGGGTTGCCAGTTCAAGCAAATGTTTTTTGTCCAATGACCAATCAAAACCTGCCCAAATGACCTGAGAACTAAGCCTATTTTATTTGTTTTTACAGCAAGTTGCCATATCTATACAATGAGCAATTTTTTCATACCGTTATCAAGGTAATTAAGAAGGAATATTAACTTTTAAAGAAATTAGAAGCAAAATTCAGGGTTTCTCAAAATAATTAGTGCAAGCTGTGACATGACGTAATAAAGGAATTTGAATGTGACAAGCAAAGAATTTGCCCTTATTAAACTTGCCAGATCATTTTCCATTAATGGATGTCGATTTACTAACTCGCTTGATTGTTGTGATTAATCAATAAGGCACAAGGAGGTATGGTATATTGCCAATATACCTCGGTTATCCTTTTGCGACTAGCAATCCCGGATCCGGGAGCGTAATCATAGCCTCAAACAAATTAGCATAACGCAGCAGACATAAATACCCCTAAACTTTTCCTATTCATGAACATCGCAAATGAAATTAAATAAATATATTCAAACACAAGCTTAGCCTTTTGTTAATCACACTGTCATCTCAGATTTTCAAAATATCCGTTACAGCCAACGCTAGACAAGCATTTGTGTACTGTTATCATGGCATAATGCTATGCTAGGCTCTGCTGGCAGCAGGCAACATTTTCACGAAAATAAGAAAAGCAACCAAATTAAATCATTTACCTTTTAGATAGGTAAATGATAGATAGCAAATGTTCCTTTTTTCCAAAATGAAATAGCTCCCGTTTGTTCATCATGCTTGGCTGAGAAATCGACCGGAAAATGCTACCACTACAACGCCAAACTTTTTTCCAAATTAGCTCCATAATATCGACAAACACGGCAAACGTTGTTTAGGATCCATCCTCAGAAGGTGTTTTTAACATATATATTCGATAATATATCCGTCGAGGCAATTGGTTTCTCATAAGAAGCGATTGGAAAAATGGCTACCTCAGTATTTTACGCAAGATTTTCTGCAGAGACCTCATGTGACCACTTGCTAAATATGGTCCCTTACGTCTATTCTTCAACGGAAATGCGTAAAAAGATGTCACAATGCTGTCGACACCTTGGGGAATACGTAGAAAACGTAAGCTCATTCGTAGCTCATTCACAGCCATATAAGGAGTCATTGGCATGAGGCGCTTTTAAAAAATGCGGCACTTCCTGGTTGGATTTTTATCTGGGTTTCGCCTGTAACATCAGTCTGTGTGCAACAGAACTATCTTTGCAGTTTTGGAAACGTCCGTGTTTTCTATCCAAAGCTGTCAATTATATGCGCAGTCGAGCATCTTTTCGTGACAAAATATCTAGTTTAAAACGGGAACGTTTTCATCCAAAAATTTAAATTTCGCCCCCTAGTCGCAAGAAGTTTTTAAGGACTGTTCTTAAGCGCAACACAGAGTGCCTGGATACAGCCATTTAGCTTTGTTATACTGGCCATATACCACAAACCCCCAGGGTGCCTTATTGCTATTATGAACTGGTTACCAACAGTAATAAGTGCTGTTTTTGATATACTTGTGGTATATGGTCTGATATGCCACATTTTTCAGCCAATCTGCATTCAGGGCTCAAACCAGGTTTATTTGTATATAAATCCCCCTTGAGCATGTGCATAACTATAGGTAAATCTGTCAGGAGTTTGAGATATGAAAGTTGGACAGAGAATCTCAATCTCTGAGCAAGAAACATTTGAATGAACATAAACTAATGTTAGGCTATTTTCTGGCAATTGTTCTCTTATGCGTTAGGTGTTAAGACTAAAATGTTATAAATGGCTCCATTTGCGAGATTTACTTATTTCAATAGGCGTAGGACACAGACTAAAATCTGGGTTTATGATTCTAATTCAATGCCATAGTTTGCTTAGATAAAGTCAGGTAGCCTATAGGCCCACATCTCATTTCAGTCTACAGTAGCCTAGACTAGATGTAAACTGAACGATTTAGCAGCTTACTTAGTTAAAATGAACAGACTAACTCAATATGCTTGTCAACAGCCAAGGTTCTGTAGCCTAGTCTGACTACTGTTACCATCAACCTAATGCGTTCATAAGATCACCAGGCTACAACAACAATAAACTGAATTTATAGACCAGTTTATTAAATTGTTTTGCCAGCTCCAGGTAGGCTATACAGGTGGCAGAAATTGATTTTGACTCCAGTGGTATTCAATTTCAAATTCCCCCCCCCAATAAAAAAGAACCACGCGAGGGAGTTCCACAACTTCCATTTCAGATTTCCACTCCACTTGGCAACCTCCAAGAATTGAGCATGCATAAATCACTGCGCTTGACAGCAGTCAACATTAGAATGCATTTTAAACCTCTGAGTGGATTTATGTCATGTGCCCAAAATCATTTTCCAGTGCTTTGTCTCCATTATTTCTTGATGTGCATCAGTTCTAGAGTTTTAATGTTTTCTGTAAAAAAGGGTTGGAAATAGGTGTCTCCGTAATGACAATCTAAATAGCCTAACCACAACTGGTAAAAAGATGTCACAATGTGTGTGTGTGCTGCTGCTCTCTTCTCCTCTCGCTCATGTGATTCAGCCAATAACTGTAGTGGTCTTTCAACCCACATGCACCCCTCTGGCCCTCCCCACCACTCACTCAGGAACTACCTGACAGTCTGGAGCAGGTCACAGTGAAATTTATATATTTTAAGAGAAATACTTAAATAGCCCAAAAACCTACAACCCATGACCAATAGATTTTTGTCCACGGCATCCTATTCAAAGGAGCCCGATTTGGCAGGAATACCGCGAACATGGCCACACACACACATGGCTTTACTTGCCAGGTAGCCTAGTGGTTAGAGCATTGGACCAGAACCAAACCTTTTTGTTTTTTTCGTGTCAAAGAATTCCTTCACAGCCCTAATAATTACCAGTTGGGGGGCCGTTCAAGTAGATTTTTCCCAGTCGTATGTGGTAAACATAGATATTGTGTTCCATTATTGCGTCTGAACACACCAGCAGCACCGTTGAAAACATATCAATTTTGAAGTAAACAAACTGAAAGGGTGCATACTGTCATCCTAGTGTGTTGTTTAAACTGGTATGAAGCCAATGATGCCGATTTACTGCCTCCTACACTTATTGAATGTTTGCGCACAAGTATAATTGTCTGATTCCTCCTGATGACCCACTCTGACCTTGATATACAGGGTGAGTGACCTCATTCAGGTTCAACTGTTGAAGTGGCACTGCTTTTAGAATGGTGGCAAGCAGTTCAAGGCCACAGATGCCAGGACAGCCCAACGAGATTAAAATGCTGGAATATAATATTGCTTCTTTGTTAAGGGTTCATTTTCTTCTATTGGTACTGAATGTTGTCTGATGCGTGGCTGGACCAATACTGTAAACAGCTTTGTCTCACTAACAATTGATTATGTTTAGACATTTGGCAAATGATAGGCTAATAACTGTACTAGAATCATATTAGAAGGGGCTCGCCATATGTCATAAGCCCCCCCCCCCCCCCCCCCCCCCCCATAAGAGAACCATTGTCTGCCTGTTTTTGACACATGAAATTCTGCCTGACTGTTTGTAGCCCACACGTCTCACTCTCTAATGAGCATGCCTGTTTAATTCTGTCCAGGGCAATTTACCCAGCAGAGATGGCACAGGAGACCAATCAGAGTCAAGCGCCCATGCTTTGTGCTACCGGCTGTGGTTTCTTTGGAAACCCCAGGACCAGTGGCATGTGCTCTGTCTGCTATAAGGACCACCTGACCAGACAGAACAATGGAGGAGTGAGCCCCCTGAGTGCAATGGGTAAGATCTGCCATTCCTCAATAAGCTGTTAATTGTTTTTGTTCATTTTTATCCGAGAAGTAGATGCCTTAAGACTCAGGTTTGCGGTCGTGACCTTTTCTCCTAGTAAATCCAATAATTTGTATCATTTAGGTGGCAGTGTCTCCAGTAGCCCCACAATGGAGGCCTCTGCCATCCAGAGAATTGAGGCCACATTGAATAATGCTGCGGCGGCGGCTGCTGCTGAAGCTGATGCGGAAGCTGCCAGGTGAGTGTCAGTTGCTACTTAGAAATGACCATGGAAACAATTCTTTAAGACCAATCCACACCAAATGACTGTCGCTTATCTTGCACCACGTTTGTTATCATTACATCTGAATGAGATGGCTAGTGTGCAGTGGACGATTTGGAGTAAAACTTTGTAGCTTCTCTTTCTCTCACTGTAGTGGGGCAGCAGCTGCTCTTCCTGTTACCCAACAGATGACTGAGATGAGCATTTCCTGTGAGGAGGAAGGAGCATCGCCTAAAGCAGAGCTTGCAGAACCTGGTGGGTGTCTGACTCTTATGGGTGTTCAGAGCCTCATGGGGGGGGGAGGGGGCACACTTGTGAGTGGTTACACGCCTGTGATGGGTGGTGGTTGTGAATATTCTCTGGTGCTGTTTTGAGGTCTTATTTTGCGTTCCCCTATTTTTCCAGTGGTCACTCAGCCCATCGCCTCCGCTTCCCCTCCCAGTGCTGCCGGGAGTGACGAATCCAAATTACCTGAACCCGCCAAACCGAAGAAGAACAGGTGCTTCATGTGCCGCAAGAAGGTTGGCCTTACAGGTGAGGACAAACATTCCATTACTGCTTATTCAGTCAGTTACACCTCAAGAAGGCTGTGGCTTATGTGCTTCTATGATTTGAGTGTGATACACTGTACAGAGTTGGTATGAGCCAGGTCTATTAGTGTGACTCACTGTACCCTTTTTAATCTGCCAGGTTTTGACTGCCGCTGTGGGAACCTGTTCTGTGGACTCCACCGTTACTCAGACAAGCACAACTGCCCATACGACTACAAAGCAGAGGCCGCCGCCAAGATCCGCAAGGAGAACCCTGTCGTGGTGGCCGATAAGATCCAGAGAATATAAGACCTTTTCTCACTTTTGACCTTGAACACTGAGTGATTGGATTTAAAAAAGGACTCGTGCTGACCTGCGTTCTAAAGGACTAGTTTTTTAAATTACAGTATGGGGGGGTCCAGTTTCCTGCAATGCATGAACGATCACATTTTTTATTTTGTTTTCTGTTGGTGTCTGTGCTTATGATTTAAAGAAAAAAGAGAAAGATCAAAAATGTTTTTTTTAGAATACTACAGACTAGAAATGTTGCTTTTCCGGTGATGCCTGGACCTGGCTTAATTCTCACTGTTTATGGGGAGTCTGATTGTTGTCAAGTAGGCGAGCTGATGTGTTAACTACTTTTGTGACTGGCTATCTGTGTGTTGTTGAGATTTTTCTGAGGATATTGGGGGACACTAGCCTATGAGACTGTTACAGCCCTGACCGGATCACTCCCCCCGCAGTGGCAGGTCACAGCTGGCTTATGTTGGGAATGGCTGTTTTTGCTCAACTTCTCATAATGTGTCATGGTGTCCTCCATGGAGTCTGTTTTATATGTACTACCAGACATGTTTGTTTCTGTGCTGCATGGGGCCTCAGTTCAGGGGAGGTCCTCAAGCACATTTCCCTATTGTGAGATAAGATGTGAAGTAGTGACATTAAAAAAAAGCTTGATTTATTAAGTCAACTAAAGAACATCTTGGAGGATCTTATGAAGTTATCATCCAGTAGGCATGGTGAAAGCAACCAGACCCCTGACACTTGGACGATGGCTGGATGGATGTGTTTTATTCCAACCTTATTGGCTCTCATCAGAGATTCATCTGAATCAAACCGAATATCATTGTGTCATACAAGCCTGCTCCACTGGTTCATTCTTCTGGCAATGTGTGCTGCACTAAAAAAAAACATTGCTTAAGTTTACTTGTATCTGTTAAAGATAATTTCCTAAAGAAGTATTTAGGTTCGATGCTGTGATGCTCATTTGCAGGGGATACTTGGCGCTGCCTCTGACCGGGTGGATGGGAAATTGGAGGAAGACTTCCTGCAATGAGGTCAAGGTCAGGTCATTTGACCTCACTCATCCAGCCACTCGGGTCATGTGACAGTGTTGATGCCCATTCTGTGTTCTTGTTTTCTCCCTTCTCGTGTCCATGTTTTTATGAGGATATGGAGTGTTTTGCATGGGTTGTTGTATCAATGACAAAAAGCCTAAACGAATCAGATTGCTGAGGTTGGAAGGGTTAGGTCCACTAATCTTTTGATGAATGTTTCACTTCTGTTTTGTTAATTTTATTATTCTTTTTAATGTATGTGTGCTGATATGTTTGATATATTGTGGAGTGCGTGTCACATGCTATGTATTAAACACAAGTGTAGTGCAGTAGACTTGGATGGATGGTGGATGAGTATTGTGTATGTTTGTATGTATGCAAGTAAGTGCTTGTGTTCCTCAGTAGTCAGAACTGGTCCAGTGGACTCACTCTTGATTTAGATTCTTTTAGTTTTTCAGTTTTATTTGGTCCTGCTGTTCACGCTGTAGGGCTGTGAGATTTCACTTTAATATCTGGTTTAATATTTTTAACCCTCTTTTTTTAGTTATGCAAGTTTGTACAAACCCATTATTTATGTACTGAGCATTTAATCTTGTTACACAACATTACTGCAAAATGGTATCATGTAAATAAAATGATGTACAGAGATATGGAATCATGTAACCCGTGGCCATTTTATTTAACGTTGATGCTATCAGCTAATTTAGTCTGTTTTCACGTTGAAGCTTTTAACATGTCGCAACAGTGAAGGTGATGCATTTACTAATGTCTCTTAAGACTCCAATGTCTTTGCAAGTACCAGTACGTAATTGCAATGGCTTGCTACACGGCCCATGGTATTTTACTATGCAGAGGGGCAAAACCCTCCTGCTATGACAACTGTGGAGGTGCTGCTTTTTTAAGTCTGTATATGAATTTATTAAGGATCCCCATTTGCTGCTGCTTCTTGTCAATACTTCTCACAAAGATAAGTAGTGATACTGTCAACCTCTCCAGCTTCGAGCTTGAGATATTGACATGCATGTTATTGATGTTGGCTCTCTGTACATCAAAGATGGTCACTAGTCTTTGAGGTAGAGTCCAAGTCAATTCTCAAGTCCCTTTTGGCAATGGCTTTCTGCCTGGTGTGGGTTAGGTCTTGTAAACCTTGTAAATTATTTGAAGAGACTCCCTTGTTCATTAGTCCATACTTGTATGAAAGGAAGCACATCAGGCGCTATTTAAATCAAAATACATTTCCTTTTCAAATGTAGACAGTTTACATTAAAAGTAATATGAAAAATGAAAAACAACATTTTAAAGTGTATGGTATTTTGTGGAAGACATTGTCTATATTTCACTTCATTCTGTCACACAAACTGAAAATCTGTAGGTGAGGGAAGATATATGACTAGTATGAATCTAAACCAAAATGACTGAAAACAACTGTTCAATAACTGCACTACTAAAGTGTCCTATATATCAAACTTAGTTATCATCCAGTAGGCATGGTGAAAGCAACCAGACCCCTGACACTTGGACGATGGCTGGATGGATGTGTTTTATTCCAACCTTATTGGCTCTCATCAGAGATGCATCTGAATCAAACCGAATACCTAAAATATACTTACTGACCTGGACACTTAACAGAAATACATTTCCTGTAACAAGAAACAATTTATGTCCTGTACCCTAAGATGGAGAACATGTCTATTGCAGACAGGTTACTTTTCAGAAAGATCAAGTTTGTCAGTGTTCTTGCACTGAGCCTGGCACGATGAGGGCGCATGAGGCCTCCATGACTACTCTCCACTGGGGCACTGGTGGCAGGCACAGCATAGTGGGCAGAAACATTTGATAAATATTCTTTCCTTTTTAATAATGCCACCTAGACCAGTCCAATAACCTATTTTTAAAATTAACACTTAATAGTTCTTTATGCTCTTTAAGTTTACTAAGACTGTTCATTAGGTCAACAGTCAATGTGAAACCATGTCTGCTTAAAAAACTTAACAGAAATGTCTGTTCTTTTTTGGAGCAATTTCATAAATTTAAAGTTAGTTGCCAAACACTGTCATAATTATATAATTTACAGCATATTATTTATGGCACGATTTCACATACTATGATAAACAATAGCTAACGTTTGCTTATCTTAACAAGCTTAACTTAAGATAAACGATAGCTTTTGCTTGTGTTTTAATGTTCCGATCTATAGCAATAGCATACACAATGTCCGCTCAATCAAATAAGGACAAAGTGTAAATATGAGTAACCATTATCCCTCCATTGAAATAGATACGTCCTTGTCTGCATATTTTTTGCAGAACACAGATGTTCTAGAACGCTTTTCAGCCCTCTGTATTAAATTACGTTCTCCGTGTTACAATTCTGCCTCTTCCATGTTATCTGACAGAATGCACATCAAAAACATATCCCAGTACAGTACTACTCAAGTCAATTGATCACGAGTCCAAGTCAAGTCATAAGTCGTTTTCTTTGCAATTGAAGTGCAGCTTGAGTCTGAAACTCATGTGAAGTTGCAAACCGTAGTCTGGCTTTTTTATGGTGGTTTTGGAGCAGTGGCTTCTTCCTTACTGAGTGGCCTTTCAGGTTATGTCGATATAGGACTCGTTTTACTATGATCAGCAAATTTGCAGATGACACAACAGTGGTAGGCCTGATTTCCATCAACGACGAGACAGCCTACAGGGAGGAGGTGAGGGCCCAGGCAGAGTGGTGCCAGCAAAATAAACTCAACAAAACAAAGGAGATGATCATGGACTTCAGGAGACAGCAGAGGGAGCATACCCGAATCCACATTGACAAGAATGTAGTGGAGAAGGTGAAAAGCTTCTAGTTCCTAGGGGTCCACAGCACTGACAATCTAAAATGGTCCACCCACAGAGAGAGTATACTGAAGAAATTTGGCTTGGCCCCTAAGACCCTCACAAACCTTTACAGGTACACCACTGAGAGCATCCTGTTGGGCTGTATCACCGCCTGGTACGGCAACTGCACCGTCCGCAACCGCAGGACTCTCCAGAGGGTGGTGCACTCTGCCCAACGCGTCACTGGGGGCACGCTGCCTACCCTCCAGGCCATCTTAAGCACCTGATGTCACAGGAAGGCCAAAAAGATAAGATCATCAAGGCCTGTTCTCCTCGCTATCATCCAGAAGGCAAGGTCAGTACAGGTGCAACAAAGCTAGACAGAGAGACTGAAAACAGCTTTTATTTCAAGGCCATCAGACTGTTAAATAGCCATCCACTCAGTACCCTGCCCTGAATTTCGTCACTGTCACTAGCCGGCTACCACCTGGTTACTGCACCCGGCTACCACCTGGATACTGCACCCTGCACCTTAGAGGCTGCTGCTCCAGTCCACCTAGCCGTGCTGCTGCTCCAGTTTCAACTGTTCTGCCTGCGGCTATGGAACCCTGACCTGACCGTGCTACCTGTCCCAGACCTGCTGTTTTCAACTCTCTAGAGACAGCAGGAGCGGTAGAGATACTCTCAATGATCGGCTATAAAAAGCCAACAGACATTTGCACCCTTGACAACTACTGTGATTATTATTATTTGACCAGGCTGGTCATTTATGAACATTTGAACATCTTGGCCATGTTCTGTTATAATCTCCACCCGACACAGCCAGAAGAGGACTGGCCACCCCTCATAGCCTGGTTCCTCTCTAGGTTTCTTCCTAGGTTTAGGCCTTTCTAGGGAGTTTTTCCTAGCCACCGTGCTTCTACACCTGCATTGTTTGCTGTTTGGGGTTTTAGGCTGGGTTTCTGTACAGCACTATATCAGCTGATGTAAGAAGAGCTATATAACTAAATTTGATTTGATTTAGGAAAACTCCAAGTGGGCTGTCATATGCCTATTACTGAGGAGTGGCTTCTGTCTGGCCACTCTATCATAAAGGCCTGAGTGGTGTAGTGCTGCAGAGATGATTCTCCCATCTCCACAGAGGAACTCTAGGGTTCTTGGTCACCTTCCTGATCAAGGCTCTTCTACCCTGATTGCTCAGTTTGGCTGGACAGCCAGCTCTAGGAAGAGTCTTGGTGGTTCCAAACTTCTTCCATGTAAGAATGATGAAGGCCAGGGTGCTCTTGGGGACCTTCAGTACTGCATCCATTTTTTGGAACTCTTCCCTAGATCTGTGCCTCGACACAATCCTGTCTCAGAGGTCTACAGACAACTCCTTGGACCTTGTGGCTTGGTTTGTGATCTGACATGCACTGTCAACTTTGGGACCTTATATAGACAGGTGTGTGCCTTTCCAAATCATGTCCAATTGAATTCACCACAGGTGGACTCCAATCAAGTCGTAGAAACATCTCAAGGATGGAAAATGGAAACAGAATGCATCTGAGCTCAATTCTCTTAGGGAAGGGTCTGAATACTCATGTAAATAAGATATTATATTTATATTTTATTTGGGGTGTTGTATGTATTTTTATTTTTCTATATTTTTATTTCACCTTTATTTAACCAGGTAGGCTAGTTGAGAACACCTTTATTTAACCAGGTAGGCTAGTTGAGAACACCTTTATTTAACCAGGTAGGCTAGTTGAGAACACCTTTATTTAACCAGGTAGGCTAGTTGAGAACACCTTTATTTAACCAGGTAGGCTAGTTGAGAACACCTTTATTTAACCAGGTAGGCTAGTTGAGAACACCTTTATTTAACCAGGTAGGCTAGCTGAGAACAAGTTCTCATTTGCAACTGCGACCTAGCCAAGATAAAGCATAGCAATTCCACACATACAACAACACAGAGTTACACATGGAATAAACAAAACATACAGTCAATAATACAGTAGAACAAAATAGATGGGCTGTTTACAGATGGGCTATGTAAAGGTGCAGTGATCTGTAAACTGCTCTGACAGCTGGTGCTTAAAGCTAGTGAGGGAGATGTGAGTCTCCAGCTTCAGAGAATTTTGCAATTTGTTCCAGTCATGGGCAGCAGAGAACTGGAAGGAAAGACGACCAAAGGAGGAATTGGCTTTGGGGGTGACCAGTGAGATATACCTGCTGGAGCGCGTGCTACGAGTGGGTGCTGCTATGGTGACCAGTGAGCTGAGATAAGGCGGGGCTTTACCTAGCAGAGACTTGTAGATAACCTGTAGCCAGTGGGTTTGGCGACGAGAATGAAGCGAGGGCCAACCAACGAGAGCGTACAGGTTGCAATGGTGGGTAGTGTATGGGGCTTTGGTGACAAAACAGATGGCACTGTGATAGACTGCATCCAGTATGTTGAGTAAAGTGTTGGAGGCTATTTTATAGATGACATCACCGAAGTCGAGGATCGGTAGGCTGGTCAGTTTTAAGAGGGTATGTTTGGCAGCATGGGTGAAGGAGGCTTTGTCGCGATATAGGAAGCCGATTCTAGATTTAATTTTGGATTGGAAATGCTTAATGTGAGTCTGGAAGGAGAGTTTACAGTCTAACCAGACACCCAGGTATTTGTAGTTGTCCACGTATTCTGTTATGTAGATTGCTGAGGATTTCTTTTCTTTAACCATTGTTGAATAAGGCAGTAACTTAACAAAATGTGGGAAAAATCAAGGGGTCAGAGTACTTTCTGAAGGCACTGTATGTTAATGCGACCTATTTTTACAATTTTCTGGTTGCTTGATTGTTTTTAATTGCTTAACTGGGAGGCTTATCGGAGGTATACATGACAGTGATGTTTGTGTTTGATCTGATAGTCCAGGGTGAACTGTTCACAGTGGGGTTCCTGCTAGGGAAAACCGTCTCAGTGCTAACAGTGTAACTCAGGTTCGTAGGCGCATGATTACTGCTGACAATAACTGTCGGATTGACAGAGTCATTCAGAGGAACATACATTAAGTTACTTCCATTTTGACTGACAACACCCCTGTGTGTCTCTGCTTATGGGTAAATATAGAGACTGGCAACCTGATTTGCAGCTGCGTGGCCTTCTCTCACATGAAATACTCACCCCCAGCTTCCACCAGTACAGTATGTTATGATGCACACTGTTGGGCAGGCAGGCATAATCAGCCTAAAACAAGCTGCATGTGTTCAGCTACAGATTACTTTAAAAGGCCCCCAAACACCATGTGGGAGAGAGAAATCTCTGGGCAATGAGTTGGACCTCTTGTGATTGCCAGTTCTCTGACAGACAGTGGTGGAAAAAGTACCCAATTTTCATACTTAGGTAAAAGTAAAGATACCTTAATGGAAAATGTCACCCAGGAAAATACTACTTGAGTAAAAGTCTAAAAGTATTTGCTTTAAAAATAGTGAAGTATCAAAAGTAAATGTAATTGCTAAAATTTCTTATATAATGCAAACCAAACGGCATTATTATTATTATTTTTTTAAATGTACGGATAGCCAGGGGCACGCTCCAACACTAAGATATCATTTACAAATGAAGCATGTGCTTAGTGAGTTCGCCAGATCAGAGGCAGTAGGGATGACCAGGGATGTTCTCTTGATAAGTGTGTGAATTAGACAATTTTCCTGTCCTGCTATGCATTCAAAATGTAACGAGTACATTTGGGTGTCAGGGAAAATGTATGAAGTAAAAAGTACATTTTCTTTTAGAATGTAGTGAAGTAAAAGTAAAAGTTGTCAAAAATATAAATAGTAAAATAAAGTACAGATACACCCAAAAACTACTTCAGTAGTACTTTCAAGTAGTTTACTTAAGTATTTTACACCACTGCTGACAGAGCATAAACATATGTACCTACATTACAAGTCACATAATAGGTTTATTTGTCCATTGGCTAGTCTACCTGCTAGTATACCTGCTTATCTGCATAGTTCCTATGTAAGTTGTATGGGTTGATCAGTAATATAAATCAATTGTACACTATTACAATGTATCATCAAGTGGTGAGAAACACTGTCAAGTGACACAGTTATGATAAGGCTAGGAATAACAGGCCGCACAGAGAGGTACTTTTTATTTTACACAAATTGAATTTCCTCACACTTTATTTTCTAAGATTGCTCAACCATCGGATTCTCGAACAAAACACCTCTTTGTCCACAAAACTAATCTTTATTAACCCAGAAGTAAAAATCTCTTGTCATTTGGTCAACTGGGTGCCCACGGGAGATTATCACAAACCCAATGATAATATCCTTCTTGTCCAGTAGGGGACAGGCTGGAGACTGCTCTGACTGATCATTTGTTTTCGTCACCACCTTAACAGATCCATGTTCCTTGCTGATTTGTGCACAAGTCCAGGTGACATGTAGCTGTATTCCCCTGCAAACCATGTATTTGTTTAGTCTTTTCAAGATCTTGTGATATCCATTGACTGAGTGGCTTTACATGGTTGTAGTGGGGGTTTTTTCAGCACAGACTAAACATTCCTCCTATCCTGTCTGACATTTTTACATATATACTTTTTTCACAGTTTTTGTGATTGTAGTTGATCCTGAAACCCCTTTTTTTATTATTTATATGTTGTTCCATTAGTCATCACTTGCCCATTGATTACAATGCATTATGACAATGTGTCTAAAGTATGTGTGAAAACACTCCAAACCAACTCCTATTAGGTCAGAATGCCAATCTGAATGTTTCTGCACAATATATATATTTTTTTTTAAAGGTTCCACTGTCCCATAAATCCATATTTCAATACTATTTTTGTTGTTGTTGTTATTGATGTTGTAAACAGGATCATTCAAACATAACTCAGCAACAAAAACCAAAAAAAAACGATTTTCTCTGTAACAAAACAAAAAATGGGTAAACTTCCCCTTAAAGTGATATTACTGGATCCTCCAGACTTGAAGCATTAACATTAAATACTCATGCACAATTCATGGCAGAAATGCATTAAATATTGATTTAAAATCATCTGAGTCATTTTGAGGCGCGGAAGTTTTCAGACTAGAATGAGGACTACGTTGGCATGAAAGCTGTTGATGATGGGATTTTCCTTTTATCATTGAAGGTGGAATCATTTCTGGAATGATATTGGTTGGAAAAATGAAATTGTAATATTATGATTGCACTTTTTTTATTAAATGATACTGGTGATAGATGCAATGTTTTATGCATGTGTGCGTGTGTGTGTGTTTTCTACTTGACAGGGTGGAGGAGCGTGTGATGGTGTAGTTTTGGCTGTGGAAGATGAGCTCCTCTTCATTATTTAATGGGGGCCAGGCTCAGAGGTGTGCACTCTGTATCTTTGTGTGTGTGTACTGTATGTATTACTACACATACCGCTGTACATTCTCACTCCGTCATTGTGGGCAATAGCTTTCCAATATTCTGTAGGCATTGTATCAATAGCAAATGCAATATGTAAGATGTGTCTAATGTGTTTGAGGTTTGCCTAATGGGTCTTGAAAAGGAAACCTAAACCTTCATTAAATCTTTAAGGCTGTTCGTCTTGGTCTGTGTGTGGTCATGGTGTCTGATGTCCAGACGAGTGAGAGTGTCTCTAACTGTTTAAATGTCCTTGTCCTTCTGCTGCTATATGGACCGTAGAGAAGGTCCACTCCCTTAACCTTCTGTCTGACACAGGTGCTGTCCACTGAAATGGTTCCTCAGGTTCCCTATGGGGGTTCTCTGGGTTTTATTTAAGAAAACGAACACCAGATCATGCTGGAACTTTTTTGTCGTTGTTGCTGTGATTAAGTTACACACTCCTTGATGTCTGCCGCTATGATATCATGTTTTTGTTTCAGGAAAACAATATAACACCTATGTAGGCAGGTCACATGCTGTAGTTGTCATAGTGATGGGGAGTTAGTTACTAGAGCGAGGTACAGGTCCCGGTAGAGCTCTGGCTCTGTGTACCTGGGGAGGGGTTGGTGCATTCAGTCCAGTTAAAGTCCCAGTACCTTCAGAGAATATCTCACACCAACCACCATGCCTAGGAAGAGTGATGTGGGGGCGAAGATTGAGGATGGTGAGTTGAGATTCAGCATCTCAGTTGTTAATGTTTTTATGCTCTGGCTTTGAGGTGATATAAAGACTTTATATGAGATGCAAATGCAAAATGCCTTTATAGATTCATGCTGGGCCATTTTAGAGATGTTTGAATGAGTGGTGGACATTTATTTGTTTGCGTTGTCATTTAGTTGGAATCGAGATCGATGGGGACGTGAGTGACAGTGAGGGTAAGCGGAGATGAGTTCTCACCTGACCCGTATAAAGCAGAGCTTATAGTGGTGTCTTTCTCTGTGAAGGAGGAGGACAGCTACTGACACCGGCTGTTAGAATTGACCTGATATTTAAAAAGCTTCAGCTCTATCTGTATTAGTGTGTTTTTTGACATTGTGCTAAAAGTGTATATTCCTGCATGTGTTGAGCTGTTGTGTGTGTGTGTGTGTGTGTGTGTGTGTGTGTGTGTGTGTGTGTGTGTGTGTGTGTGTGTGTGTGTGTGTGTGTGTGTGTGTGTGTGTGTGTGTGTGTGTGTGTGTGTATATATATATATATATACAGATGACACCAGTCGAAGGAGAGGGAACAGAAGACCGGCAGCTGGCAGAGGAGGAGCCCGCGGCAGGGGCAAAAAGCCAGCTGATGAGGATGATGAGGACGAGGAGGAAGAGGAGGCCCCCAGAAACCGCAGAGGAGCCAACAAGAAGAAGGCTGCTAAGTCACGTGACACCGACGACGAAAGTGAGGATGACACCCCCAAGAGAAGACAAGGAAGAGCAGCAAATAAAGGAGCAGCAAACAAAAAGAAAGGAGGAAAGGCCCAGGACAATGACGAGGACAGCGAGGAGGAGAAGGGGAACAAGAGAAACAAGAAGGGAGCCACGGGAAAGAAGGGGAAAGAAGAGGAGACCAAAGATAAGAAAGGAGACGCCAAAGGGAAGGGCAAAGGAAAGGAGAAGGAAGACGAGAAGGACAAGAAGAAGAAGAAGAAGAAAGAGAGCAGGTATCTTGAGTGGAAATCAGGGCCCAAGATTCTAAACGTAGTACTAAACAGCGCAGGAATCAAAATAATGGGTCAAATAACTTATTTAACTGTATTATACAATATTTGCTACCCGTGCACCAAGAGAAATAGAGGGACATCCTTAATAGAGGGACATCCCTAACCCTTCCAACTATCTCTCTCTGTCTCTCTCCATCACTGACCTCTCTTTATCTTCGATCGCTCTCTCCTAACAATCTGTCTTCCGCTCTCTCTGCTCCACTCGGTCTCCCTTCCTCTATCTTCTATCTAACTCCCAGCTCAGACACAGACTCTAACACAGACTCAGAGGAAGAGTCCATGTCAGAGGGAGAGATGGAACGACTGAAGGAGGAGGTGGAGGAGAAGAAGAAGGTCATAGCTATTATGAGGAACAAGCCCTGGCGAATGAAGAGGAGGCTGGTACATCTGAAGTAATGAACGAGTTGACTGATTGCACTCGCATAGGCTACTGGAAAAATGACATATGCTGTCAGGATGAAGTTGAGATACACTTTCAGATAATAATTAGCTCTATTCATTGATCATAGCTGTGTTTTTTTTTACCCCATTTTAAAGTATGTTCTACACCTCCTGTCAGAATTATTTCCCTATTTTGTTACTTTTATAAATTTATTTGAGCTTGACTGTTCTGTTGCTAACCTTATGATTTGTTCTCAGAGAATGTCAAGAATTTGTGGATAAATTTGAAGGGGCTCTGGGAAAAGGAAAAGGCAGGAAGTTTTATGCTTATAAAATCATGATGATGAAGGTATGGAACCATGAGCACAATATACGATTTTCTGCCACTTAGCTTTTTGTGGTTGTCAAAATATGAGGCTATAATAATGATTGTCTTTCTTTTTCGCCAGAAATGGATCAAATTCCAAAGAGATTTTGATAATTTCAAAACGACTTGCATACCATGGGAACGAAAGATAAAAGAGGTTGAAAGTGAGTTACCTGATACTCCACACTTTAGAAACACCAACATACTGAAAATATTCCTGAACACAGGTCACAACACAAGATAAAGTAATATACTGAGCTGATTGACAAAGGCCAGTTGAATGACAGTTGAACGCTACAACTTAGTGAAGAAACACTATCACTTCTCTCCCCTCAGGTCACTTTGGGTCCTCAGTTGCTTCCTACTTCATCTTCCTGCGCTGGATGTATGGCATGAACATGGTCCTCTTTGGCTTAACCTTCGGACTGGTTGTGATCCCAGAGGTAAAACCGCCTCACAAAGAGTCTTAACACGTAGATACAACTCTAATGTATACTCTAGCAGTCTATCAATCATTATTGAAATGTTTTATGGCTCCAGGTTCTGATGGGACTTCCGTATGGATCCATTCCCAGAAAGACAGTGCCCAGAGCTGAGCAGCCCACTGCTCAAGACTACTCTGTCCTCATGGACTTCAACGTGGGTTAAAACATGCAGTCGAGATAGGCTACCCTCTATTTACTCTGCATGAAAGCCTATCAAATATTACCATATCAAAGAGTTCAGGCTCATATGACGTGATGATATTTCATATTGTACTATTTTAATAATCAGCATGGGTCTGGAGACAACCGTGAAGATCAGAAGACACAGTTTATCGGTACACTATAAGAGCGCAGTTCATCACCTGCGATCACTTCTTTCTCTCTCAGGGGTATTGCAAATACTCAGTCCTCTTCTATGGTTACTACAACAACCAGAGGACCATTGGGCTGCTGAAGTTCCGCCTCCCGCTGTCTTACCTCATGGTAGGAGTGGGGACTTTTGGCTACAGCCTGATGGTGGTGATACGAACGTGAGTCACCACCCAATCCCCCACTTATAAAATATGATCCCATGTCACACATATGTCAAACACAGCTTAACACATCAAGATAGACCCCAGGAAGAGTAGCTACTGCTTCTGCAAAAAGCTCATGGGGATCAAATTAAACAAATATATACAAATCATTTTGTTTGTTCATGGTGTTTGATCTGAAAATGGATGACGGCCTTTCCCCACTGTCATTCATATCTGTTTTGACAGAATGGCTAAGAATGCTGACGTGGGGGGAGGGGACGGAGATGACGGGGAGTTCACCTTTGCCTGGAAGATGTTCACCAGCTGGGATTACCTCATCGGCAACCCCGAGACGGCTGACAACAAGTACGCCTCCATCACCACCAGCTTCAAGGTAACCATGGAAACCTGTGTACTATTTTCGCAACTTCATCACAATGTCTGATCTTTTGAATGATGTTCTTCTGAGTATTCTTTACTGTATTCAATCCAATATAATTACATAGATTATTTCCCACTAACTACACAGCACCACATGTTAGTGGCCCATAAGCTAACTGTCTTTCTGTCTGTCTGAGTGCAGGAGTCCATCGTGGATGAGCAGGAGAACCAAAAGGATGAGAACATCCACCTGAGGAGGTTCCTGCGTGTGCTGGCCAACTTCATGATCATCTGCTGCCTGGGAGGAAGTGGCTACCTCATCTTCTTTGTGGTGAAGAGGTCCCAGGAATTTGCCAACAGGGACGACCTGAGCTGGTACGAGAAAAACGAGGTAATGCTTGGAGAATGGTGTTGATGCCATGTACATCCTTTGAAACCAATGGAATCTGTTTCTATTTGGAATAAATTATAGTGATATTATGTCATAATAGTGTAGCATTTTTAAAAATCTCATTCATTAATGACTAAACAAACTTCCCTCTCTATTTCATCACCAAAATATGTTTGATCATATGGTCATATGGTGTTGTGTAAAGTGGTGGTGTAGTGGAGAGATGGTATGATTCCTCCCATTGTCCCACTGTGTAGTTGGAGCTCATCATGTCCCTGTTGGGCCTGGTGTGTCCTCCCCTGTTTGAGACCATCGCTGAGCTGGAGGAGTACCACCCCCGGATCGCCCTCAAATGGCAGCTGGGGCGCATCTTTGCCCTCTTTCTGGGAAACCTCTACACTTTCCTGTTTGCCCTGTTTGATGAGGTCAACAACAAGGTACTGTAAGGCTGCCTCACACTTCTTTAGGCCACTACCAGACGTTAGCTCTTTCTTGTTAATCTTAAATTTACACTGAGAGAGGGATTACAGGATCTTTTTCGGGATAATAAGAAAGCGTCAACGAGAAGGATAAGGTTTAATACTGGGACAGTTGAGTTACGTATTCTGTAAACAACCCAGTGCATCCTGTAGTGAGGGATTGGTTTTATACTCTTAGGACTGATGTTCCTCAGAGAGGTGCATTGTCATTGGGATGAATGGGTAGTGCATTGTAATGGATGACCTGTGATTCGATGGCTTCCTTCCTTCCACTCAGCTTGAGGAGGAGGTGTCCATTAGGAATGCGTCCATCTGGGCCCAGAAGGAATACTACGCTAACTTCACCCTCTACAACAATGACACGGACACCACCCCGCCCCCCATGGACCCCTCTGACGTCATCAGGGGACCATGCTGGGAGACCGCCGTCGGCATAGTACTGACACCTTACTGATATCCTCATCTCTGTGGAGTGATATGGTAATTGTTTCTGTTGTATGCAATGTACCTTTGTGAAGCCCTGTCTGTGATGTTCATCATGCGACAGGAGTTTGTGAAGCTGACCGTGTCAGACATCCAGGTGACCTACTTGACCATCCTGATTGGTGACTTTGCGCGGGCTGTCATTGTCAGGTTCCTCAACTACTGCTGGTGCTGGGACCTCGAAGCCACATATGTACGTGCTCCACTGGTCATTGTTACAAATGTCTTATCTTGTCTATTGGCGGGGATGAGGTCTACGTTTTTGTTGCCAGGCAGAAGTTTGAACCACTGTTTGTGATATGGATTGTCTCTCCCTCTGTAGCCATCGTATGGAGAGTTTGACATCAGTGGCAACGTTCTTGGTCTGGTCTTCAACCAAGGAATGATCTGGTAAGAGATATTTATATTCTGGTTGTAGAACTATAGAACTCATGTCGTATATTCCCTTCGCTGACCCTGTGTGTGTGTGTGTGCGTCTCTCTCTCTCTCTCTCTCTCTCTTTCAGGATGGGTGCATTCTATGCTCCAGGGCTGGTAGGGATAAACGTCCTGCGTCTCCTCTCCTCCATGTACTACCAGTGCTGGGCCGTAATGGCCACTAACGTGCCCCATGAGAGGGTCTTCAAAGCCTCCAAATCCAACAACTTCTACATGGGCCTCCTCCTTCTCATCCTCTTTCTCAGTCTACTGCCTGTGGTCTACACCATCATGACTTTGCCACCCTCCTTTGACTGTGGGCCATTCAGGTAACACACACATACACACAGGCATGTTTACTGTTCTGTAGGACATACACATTCACAGAGGAGAATCCCTGCAAATGCACTCACATCTCTACGCATAAACACAGACAAACAATATACAATATGTAAGGACACATACCTGTCGCTACATACTCACAAAAAAACAAATCACAAATACAGACATCTCCACAGTGGGAAGGCCAAGATGTTTGATGTCATCATGGAGACGATAGACCTGGACCTGCCTGCCTTTCTGGGAACACTGATGGGCTACGCAGCCAACCCTGGCCTCATTATACCAGCTGTGCTACTGATGGTGTGAGTAGAAAAGTATATAGCTACACATACGTTCACACACACACACACACACACACACACACACACACACACACACACACATATATATATATATATATATATATATATATATATATATATATATATATATATATATATATATATATATATATATATATATATATATATTAGGATACTGCATATCTACAATTGTAAACAGATGGATATGTACTTCCCCACAGACTGGCTATCTACTATTTGAACTCGGTATCTGAGGCGTACCAACATGCCAATGCGGAGCTGAAGAAGAAGATGCAGATGGTGAGTCTGAGGGGTTTTCAAATTAATTAAGTTTCACGTAAAAATGTTATGTGGTTAATATACACACTACCAGTCACCTACTCATGGATGGACACCTACTCATTCAAGGGTCTTTCTTTTTTTAAACTATTTTCTACATTGTAGAATAATTGTGAAGACATCAAAACTATGCAATAACACATATGGAATCATGTAGTCCCCAAAAAAGTGTTAAACAAATTCAAATATATTTTATTGCCACCCTTTGCCTTGATGATAGCTTTGCACACTCTTGGCATTCTCTCAACCAGCTTCACCTGGAATGCTTTTCCAACCGTTTCATAGTTTTGATGTCTTCACTATTATTCTACAATGTGGAAAAAACTAAATAAAAAAACAAAGCCTTGAATGAGTAGGTGTTCTAAAACCTTTGACCGGTATTTAAATAATACTAATTTGCTCGTTATCGTCGATCTATCTACATGTATATATCTATCTTTCATCTACCACTCACACAAACACACACACACACACACACACACATACACATACACACACACTCTCTGTCTCTCTTTAGGCAAGAGATGAGGAGAAGAACAGGAGGAACAACACTGAAAGCACAGACCAGGTCATGAAGGACCTGGAGGACCTGCTCCCCAACCGCTCTCTCTTGCCCCCAGCTCCCCCACCAGAGACAGGTGCAGGTGAGCATCATACCTTCACTTCAAATGTGTATGGAACCTTAGCTCCGTTTGACCTAATGTTAAATATGGCTGAAATCAATGATATCATGAGCCAGTCTGGTCTCATAGACTAGACGTAACATGGTAAATGTAACTCCGGGGACACTCAAATGAATATGATATGTTCTGTTTGGTATGGTTACATAAAACAGAAAGTTACTTAAGGCAAAAACAAAAATAGGGTGGTTGGTTGGGGTGGATGGGTAGGTTTATAATGCAAACATCTAGCAACCCAAAGGTTCCGTGTTCGAATCTCATCACGGACGGAAATGTAGCATTTTAGCTAATTAGCAACTTTGCAACTACTTATAACTGTTGTCTACTTTGCAACTACTTAGCCTGTTAGCTAGCCATTTCCCTAACCTTAACCCTTTAACTTAACTCCTACCCTTAACCTTAACCCTTACCTTAACCTCTAAACCATAGCTAACTCTAGCCACCTAGCCAACGTTAGCGTTAACCACCTAGCCACCTAGATAATGTTAGCCACCACAAATTGGAATTTGTATCATATCATAAGTTTAGCAAATTCGTAACATATTGTACAATGTGCAAGTTGGAATTCGTAACATATCATGCGAAATTGATGATGGACATCCACAAATGAATACATACCATGCAGAACATAACATATCATACTAATTGGAGAGTCCTGGATTTACTATGTTAAGTCCAGGTTGCATGAGCAAAAATATGGTTGTACTTGTTTAGACTTTGAGGCAATGCACTCCCTCTATGTATTCCCTGACCAGACAATAAAGCAGACCAAGGTGGAAAGTCTACAAAGGTGAGGCCAGGAACTGCAGGCAAGGATGTGAACCTGCAGAAAGACGTGTCCCTGTCATCACCAAATCCCAACGCTCGAGGCGCAGTGACCCGCCCACCGGGTCCCCGGGGGCCTGGACCTCTGCCTGGAAATGGTCAGCAGGGGCCAGGAGGGGGACCAGGGCGGGGACGGGGGAGAGGACAGCCACCTCCAAGACGCTAGCACCCAGATGAAAAATAAAAGTCAAGATTTTTTGTAAATGTAACAATTGTTTAACTAAAGAATTTGCAAATGTATTGAATTGTACAAGAAAGTGTTGGATTTGACCTACTATTGCTTAAGAACAAATTCACATTTTGGATTAGGTTGGGGACTGTACACTGAGTGTACAAAACATGAAGGACACTTGCTCTTTCCATGACATAGACTGACCAGGTGAATCCAGGTGAAAGCTGTGATCCTTTATTGATGTCACTTGTTAAATCCACTTCAATCAGTGTAGATGAAGGGGAGGAGACAAGTTGAAGAAGGATTTTTAAGACTTGACATGGATTGTGTGTGTGTGCCATTCAGATGTTGAATGGGTAAGACACAAGATTTAAGTGCCTTTGAATGGGGTATGGTAGTAGGTGCCAGGCGCACTGGTTTGAGTCAAGAACGGGGTTTTTCACTCTCAACAGTTTCCTGTGTGTATCAAGACTGGTCCACCACCCAAAGGACATCCAGCCAACTTGACACAACTGTGGGTAGCATTGGAGACAACAAGCATAGGAGACAACGTGGGCCGGCATCCATGTGTGGGGGGGCAACTCAATATTAGGAAGGTGTTCTTAATGTTTTGTACACTCAGTGTATAAAGAGATATACAATTATTCAACTGCTATTGTGTCTTTATTGAGTTTTCCTTGTGTTTGAAATGGTTTGGAATAACAGATTTGGAATGGTTGTGTTTGGAAAGGTTTGGGAAAACAAATTTCAACCTTTTATTCACATACTGCACATGCCTACTGACTTTGTATTTCACTCAATGAATCTGACTTTGACCTAACATTTTGTTAACACAACACGTCTTCATGGTATGTCGTGAAATATGTCACTTTCATTGTGTTGGAGGAGAACATCAGACATCACTGCAATCAAACCCACTACATAACCACTGATTTGCAGCATTTCTGCGTCTTACTGTAATCTTTAACACAGGCACTAGTATGCTAAATCTGTTGTGGTTGAACAAGGTTCGCTTGAGGGATTGTCAGGCTCTGAGGGGTTTGAGAAGTGAATGGCGGAGACACTGTAAGGTGTGTTGTTGAGTAGTGAACAACACAATCAAGACAACTGCAGCTCAGAACAATCTCTTCAGTTGAACAGGTGAGGTTTTCTAACATTCAAATCAATCAAATCAAATCAAATTGTATTAATCACATACACCATATACAACCGGTGTAGACCTTACAGTGAAATGCTTACTTACAAGCCTCTAACAAACAATGCACTTTTTTTAAACAAACAAAAAGGGTGGCTGGAGTCTTTGACAATTTTTGGGTGCATGACACCGCCTGGTATAGAGGTTCTGGATAGCAGGAAGCTTAGCTTGTACATAGGGCTAAGCTTCCTGCTATCCAGGACCTCTATACCAGGCGGTGTCATGCACCCAAAAATTGTCAAAGACTCCAGCCACCCTTTTTGTTTGTTTAAAAAAGTGCATTGTTGGTGCTCTCAATGGTGCAGCTGTAGAACCTTTTGAGGATCTGAAGACCCATGCCAAATCTTTTCAGTCTCCTGAGGGGGAATAGGTTTTGTTGTGCGCTATTCATGACTGTCTTGGTGTGCTTGGATCATGTTAGTTTGTTGGTGATGTGGACACTAAGGAACTTGAAGCTCTCAACCTGCCCCACTACAGCCCCGTCGATGAGAATGGGGGTGTTGAGGGAGAGGTTGTTGTCCTGGCGCCACATGGCCAGGTATCTGACCTCCCCTGTGTTGAGGATCATCATAGCGGATGTGTTGTTACCTACCCTTACCACCTGGTGGCGGCCCGTCAGGAAGTCCAGGATCCAGTTGCAAAGGGAGGTGTTTAGTCCCTGGGTCCTTAGCTTATTGATGAGCTTTGAGGGAACTATGGTGTTGAACGCTGAGCTGTAGTCAATGAATAGCATTCTCACATAGGTGTTCCTTTTGTCCAGGTGGGAAAGGGCAGTGTGGAGTGCAATAGAGTGCGTCCTTTGTGGATATGTTAGGGCAGTATGCAAATTGGAGTGGGTCTAGGGTTTCTGGGATAATAGTGTTGATGTGAGCCGTGACCAGTCTTTCAAAGCACTTCATGGCTACAGATGTGAGTGCTAAGGGTCTGTAGTCATTTAGGCAGGTTACCTTAGTGTTCTTGGGCACAGGGACTACGGTGGTCTGCTTAAAACATGTTTGCATTACAGACTCGGACAGGGAGAGGTTGAAAATGTCAGTGAAGACACTTGCCAATTGGTCAGAGCATGCTCTCAGTACACGTCCTGGTAATCCGTCTGGCTCTGCGGCCTTGTGACCATAAGGAACGTATAAGAAGTATTGATGCACTTGTGCTCATTCTCTTTAAAGGTGCACTATGCAGAAATCGTTCCACCATTTCCTGGTTGCTAAAATTCTAAACGTTTGCTTAACTTCAGTTTATGTGACAAATCAAGGAAGTGCAGTGTAGATAGTCATTGTACCATCTGTGAAATATATTTTCCAGAACCCAGAATATTGTATTTTCAGCTGATCTACCCCTTCTTAGACTTGCTATCAATGAGAATAACATATCTATAACTCATATTTCTATGTGAATTTGGTCAAAAAAAGCTTTAATTACAATTCTGTTTATGAAATTGTTGGTACCACTTTACATTAGAGTTGCCCTTATTACTGTGTACTTATTCCAGTTAGTACAGTGTAACAAGTACACTGTAATTATACTGCTATTACTTAGGATTAGGGTGAGGACTAGTGATAGGGTTAAAGTTGACTGAGATAAGTACAGTGTAACAATCAGTAATTACAACACCTGTTACACTGTACTTACAGGCATTCTTTTCACAGATATAACTAAGTTCCCGAGCTGTAAAGATGGAAACGGTCGCAAAGAGTAAAGATTGAAACCGTTGCGTCAGCTGTAGAGATGGAAACAGACATAACAGCTGGAAAGATGGAAGACACCTCACAAATGTTTGGTAAATCAACGTCTGTATATTATGGGACCGTAGCCCCATATCCACACTTTAGTGCTAGTAGCAATGCAGCAGCTCTTGAGAAAGCCATTGAAGCCAAAGGTAAGAACACCATGTATCAGAATACTCCAACCTCCAAGCCCCCCTCCCGCCGGGCACAGACGTCAGTTCATCGTCTGGTTTTGATTTACATTTGGTTGAGTTGTCAGCTAACGTGAATTTAACGTGAAATAAACAGTGACAAATTCCACGTTCACGTTGATTCAATATCTTCACATTACATTTTTGGTTCAAATTATGTGGAAACAATGTTGATTCAACCAGTTTCTGTCCAATGGGCTTCTATTTTTATTTAATTGAAATGTTTTATTTAACCTTTACTTAACTATTCACTCAGTCGGTTTTATTGTGTTTTTTATTCATGATCAATATTACCTCTACAGGAGTGGATGAGGATATGACTATGACAGTTCTGGTGAAGAGGAGCAATGGGCAGAGACAAAAAAATCAAAATAGTCTATGAGCAGTCTACTGGGCATATGAGTCACAACATTGTCCCCTCAGCCAATCCCTACTCCTAACTGCCCCTTACACATCTCGTCCCCTCCCCAAACTGTTACCACCTTAATAACCCCCTCCCCTCTATCTTGTTTCAGGCTCTGACTGATGACCTGAATTCAGCTCTGAGGTCAGATCTGAAGGATGTGGTTTTGGCCCTGCTGATGACCCCTGACTAATTTGATGCCCACCAGCTCAGACAAGCTACAAAGGTAAACAGCCATACAGTTTTTTGGTATATTTTCACAACTCTTAGTACAAAACTCCAAACTGGTCACACGTGTAAAGCAGCCAGTCTTTCATTCAAAACCTGTCATTCATTTGGATCGTAAACATCTCTCACCACACAACCATTGATTCAAAATATAAGTTTATTGTGAAATGTAATGAGAACATTGGTTTAATCACCAAAACACAACATAATTCATCCAATGCAAGATACATGTTTAAATGAAACAAATTAAATTAATTAAAATAAAATAACATTTAGCACGCATTCATTTGCATCATGCTTGTCTTGAGCATTTGGCCGTACATTCTCATTCACATCACTGTGAATCTCATTGTTCATGCATCGCGGGAAAAATCTTTTGGCTTGGCAAATCCAAGCTTGACCTTGGTCTGCATTGATGTTGTCGTAAGCCTCGTCCATTGCCAGAAGGAAGGTGGCAAGCTCGTGGGGATGGTGTTCATACACGCTCATGAGGACGGCGATCATCCATGCTGAAAAAAAATCCTTAATAGGGTTGAGGACAGAAGAGCATGGGGGCAGTAACAGGGTCATATATCGGGGATGGGCCCAAAACCATGCCTGAACCCAGTCTGCATGGTGGAATCTGAAATTGTCCCACACAATGTCATCGGTGACCTTCCACCTTGACAGACCTGCTCAATTTCATTGAGAAACACAATGAGGTGTGCAGCGTTGTAGGATCCAAGTAATGACCTACGTTCTACCACACCATCTTCAGAGATAGCTGCGCACATGGAGATGTTTCCCCCACGTTGTCCAGGCACTTGGACTGAGCTTTGGCCAGGTTGAAGCCCGCTTCATCATCAAAGATATACTTGTGATAGTTCACAGCAGCATCAAGCACTATCACCCTCTAAAATATATATTTGTTAGTTATTTTTACAGTATAGTTCCAATATGATATTGTAAAGTAACGTGTACATCGAATAGTAACAGTAATACAGTACATATGCAATGAATACTCAGGGAGAAAAAGGTGTAGATTCACGCGCAGATCGCAGCAGATGTTTTCAGGAATCGTGGTCACAGGCAGGCAATGGTCAAACACAGGTAGGCAAACAGGCAGGTGAATCAAAACTAGGACTCACAAACTAGCTAGGAAAAGGCTTAGTAGAGTCAAAATGAACAATACCTCACAAAGGCACAAACAGAATGAACTGAACCAAATAAGGAGCTGATGAGACCAGGTGAGTAACTAACACAGGTGAAATCAACAGCAAAAATGAAAGACAGGGCTACGTTCAAGAACACAAAGAAACAGAACACAAGGTTGACTAAGAAAATAAATACAGAACCTTACAACAATAGGGCCTGAACATACTCGGCCCGCAGTTGTTTCACCCAGTTGTTGTTTCTCGCAAAAGGCACATGGTAAATGTGTTTCATAGATACCTGGTGCCTCTTCGAAAGGCCGATGATTGTTGTTATGCTGGTGGATGCCACATTGGTAAAGGTGTCATCGGTCTCCTCAATGGCCTGCCTTATTTTGAATAGCCGTATGTCATTGCTGGCTCTCACCATTTCCACCACTGCTCACTCCTGCTGGTCAGTCAGCACACGGCCACAGGGTCTTCTGTCAATTCAAAGGGCAGAACAGTGTATACTGTCAATAGATCATACTGTAAGAACACTAACATGTGTTTTTACTGTATGTAATTTACTCTAACATGTCATGTACTGTAAATGTAATGATAAAGCAGAGTGCATATTCTGCAGACTTACTGGCTTTCTTGGCGAAATGATCTCATGATTGAATTGACAGTTGACCTTTTCAGATTGGGGTGAATTAATCTGGCAGCCTCTGCCATGGTAAGGCCTCTGTTTACCACATGGTCAACGACGAGGGCCTGGACTTAGACACATGTTCCCTGCCGTCTGCCTCCCTCTCTCTGAAACCCACCTCTTTGACCTCTTTGACGGGCCCCTTGTCTACAAACACTTTGATTTCTTCCTCTCCCTTGCTGTCTATCCTGCTCCATGTTGAAAGAAATTGCAAATGTTCACACACACACCCTTTTATTTGATGACCAGTTGTGACCAATATTATCATGTACACTCGGGCAGGTCTATGCTTCAATTGCTATTCGATATTGTTCTTGTTTTGTAACAATAGAGTTTGCGCACAAATTAGGATATTCTGGTAGAAATTATGGCATTAAGGACACATGAGGAGATTTGTCAGAAAGAGGACCTTCATGGATAGTGTGAATATGTGTTCATTTCAGGATCTATCATGAGTGTAAGGATGTATTGAAGTGTTATAAATGTCTCTCTCTGTTTCTCCTACAGAATACCAGAAGGACTTGGACAAGGTCATTAAATGTGAGACCAGTGGAGACTTCACCCCTGCAATTCTGGCCCTTCTGAAGACTGACAGGAGTGAAGACACTGACGTGGACATCGATCTTGCCAAAAAGGGTACAAGGGTAGGATAGCACTCATCACAACCTTTAACAACATAGTAGATGCAATAATATAACTCCAGGATAATGTCTGGGCACATAGTCAGTCTCTGATGTGGTAAAATGGTTTCCTAGGCTGTCTTTGAGGCGGGAGAGAATACCAAAGGGACTGATGTCGCCGTCTTCATTGACATCCCCGCAGCAGGAGCGGCCCACAGCTCGCCAAAGGTAAGGCATATTAATGAGTACAAACACACGCAAACACACAGAAGGCCTGCAGAGTCTCCAAAATAGCCAGGTACAAAATCACTACACAGGTCCCAACACACAACAGAGGTCCAAACACACCCAGACAAACAGGTGTAGTGTAACCACACACAAACAGGTCACACATAAAATGGAAACACAGAAAGAAAGATTCTTAAGACTCTGTGCTTAATCATGAATGAATCCATGTCTATTTTTATCTCCTAGCATTCCAGAAGTATTTTGATTTCAATGATGCCTGCCTGCCTGCCTGCCTGCCTGCCTGCCTGCCTGCGTGTGTGTGTGTGTTCATGCGTGTGCGTTGGTGCTTACCTGTATTAGATGGTGTACTTGGTAAAGATATTTAAAGATGTAAAACTCCTCTCCAGGGCTACGGTACGTGTGAAACTCTGATCAGGGTGCTCTGAGCCGCTCTGAGGTGGACCTGAAGAAGATGATGGAAGAGTTTGAGGCCATGTACAAAAGAACCCTACAGGAGCACACACTGGTGAATTACACAACACAACACTGAGTGAGAATCAGGAGAAAGTTGGAGATTGATTTTGAATTAAATGATGTGGACATTAACTCATTACCCCGTTTCCTTTGTGAAACAGGAGGACACAAGGGATATTATGAGAAAATCCTGCTTTTACTGTGCAGACCTTTCTGAAGACTGTACATACCAAATGTTCCTGCATTACTAAAATAAAATACAAATATTGAAAATATTGAAGGCCTACCTGTTTACAAATAGCTGCATTACATAAAGCATAGATAAGAGCATGACAGCTTGAGCTGCCTTCATATGTGGTTTGTTTACTAAATAAGTATATTGGAATTATGTATTCATAAAACTATTTGTAAGAGCAGTAATCAATGTATATGTTTAGGTACCCTACAGCAGTATAAAATATGTAATCCAAAATCTAAATAGAAAACTTTTTGGGGAAAGGCTAAAATTTCACTTTGGCTGCACAAAGCAGAACTGATGGGAACTCGGACTTGGGAACTTTAGTACGTTCAAAACCACTGAGAACTCGGAAAAAACAAACTCCGACTGAGAAAAATCGATTTGAACGGTCATCCAAATCGGAATTAAACTCGGGAACTCGGGCCTATGCCTAGAGCTCCGACTTTCCGACCTGAGGTTCACTAACGTCATGATTTGACCTCGTATTTTTCCGAATTCCAAGTTGTTTTGAACGCGGCATTAGGTTCGAGAATTTGTGACGTGGAAACGTTTACAGTATCCGGAAGTGTGGCCGCGACCATCTGGGATGGTATTCTTTCCCCTGGAAGCAATTTTACAAATAGTTTATGATACCATATTCTTAATTATGCCGGATATTTGAACGAACATGGTCTGCATCTGTATTGTAAGAGGGAGGTCTTGCTAACTAGCTAGCTACGATGTCTTGTTGAATTATATGATAAGCTAGCCGGCTAGCTGGCTAACAACAGCTACTATAGTAATCTCTTTGACACAACTTTACAAGGCCAACGTTCGCTAGCAACCACCAGCCTGGTCGCATGGATCATTACATTTGTTGAATTTTAGCCTAGCTATACAAATGGATGACAAATACAGCAGCAATGTACTTTCCAGTGGACAGCTTGGCAGGGTTGAAGTACCGAATGCAAGGTAAGCCCTCTAGTTTTCTTAGTAATGTTCAATTGTTGTGGTTAGGCAGCTTAGGTTAGCTGTAGCTGAGGAATGCTCAAGATAGAACAGAGTTGAGCGTTCCTCAGCTAGGTCAGTTGCTGTCTTCGCTGACTAACTATATATCCTGTGACGATTGTACCAGATTAGTTGATGAATTCAGGGTATTTGCTTGTATGTTCTGTTCAGTGCTAGCCTACGGTAGAAGTGAGGCTATTGTTTACATCATGGCTGTGTTTATGTCACAGATTGTCATCACTAGTCTTCCCTAGCTAGGTGGGCAAGATCATGTTCTGAGATTGCATTTGACTTGTTATTCTCTCTTTCAGGCTAACCCGGTACATAGTGTTACTGCTTGTGTCCAAGGTGTTGAAGGCACTTGGGATCTTTGAATCATATGACCTTCTCAAAGTTGTCCATATTGTTCAGTTCATCTTCATACTAAAATTGGGGTGAGTAGCTCCTGGTTACCCTTTTCTCCTCTGATTAAAATATGAGTTTATTCTGTCATGTATGGAAAATACATCTGTCTTTTGATCCTGTGTAGGTGCGCAGTGATTTTGGTTTTCTTCCAAAAACCATTCTCTTCTGGGAAAGTAATTTCAAAGAGACAGGTATGTTTTTGCATTGCTTTCAGGTCTTACTCAGAGACACAAATAATGTGTCATAGACAGCATATGCACTCCAGGAGTAATCACGTGACCCTCACCCATCTTTATTGCAGTGGATCAAGCTTCTAAAACATTCGGTCATCAGCTGCATCATTTCCCTCCTGGGTTTCTTTGGTCTCACTCTCTGTGGACCTTTAAGGTAAGATGTCATGTCATCCGTGTGACCGTCTGATTGAATGGAGGGTCTGGTTTCCTGATGTCATTACTTGTACGACCTCAGACACTCCTTGATAAGATCCTATTTTTTTCCTTCTTGCTCAGGACGTTGTTACTGTTTGAGCACAGCGATGTGGTGGTCATCGCACTCCTCAGTGTTCTATTCACAAGCTCAGGAGGTGGCCCCTCCAAGGTAAGCACACGTGTGCATCTGTTTTTTTATGTTCTTTCTAAACAGTCTTATCAATCTTCATTTAAATGTCTTCCAAACCCCTGTGGATGTGGTGAATGACAACATGTCTGTTTGTGTTGTAGACCAGAGGTGCTGCTCTCTTCATTATCGCTGTCATCTGTCTCCTTCTCTTTGACAATGATGACCTCATGGCAAAGATGGCGGAACATCGTATCCTTTCTGAAATGCACGATAGAATAGAAGTACAAGTGCATTTTTTTTCTCTGAATGGGTGATCATAATGTCTAACCTCTATAGTCTTTCCCTTAATCATCTGCTCTTCTAGCTGAAGGACACCATGACAGTGCCCTCACTCATGCTCTCTATACTGCTATTGCATTCTTGGGGGTAGCAGATCACAAGGTAAGGAAATCAATCACATCACAAGTACAGTATTTGCTTGTCTAGTGGATGTAATCTTCCCTGTCTCACAACTCTATCTTCTCTCCTTTCTCCACACTTTCAGAAAAGTTAAGCCACTAATGCTCTCTTTCTCAGGGTGGGGTTGTGTTGCTGGTGGTGTCTCTCTGCCTGAAGATTGGCTTCCACACAGCTTCCAGGAAGTTGTCTGTGGAGATCGGGGGAGCCAAACGCCTGTACGCCCTGGATAACCTGGTCTCCTCCATAGTCCTGCTGCCCTGGGTCATAGTGCTCTCAGCCACCACAGAGGTAAGAGATGGATAATATGGGAAAGCACAATTCTAAGACATCTATAATGCATGTTTATCAGATTTCTTACAAATATTTTGTCTCAGTAAGGTTAAGAGCCCAAACAATTGGGTATTTGTTACTGCATAAAGAGTACAAAGTGCCTAAACTGTGATTCTACATTTCCAGAGCAAAGTGGAGTCATGGTCGGCTCTTATACTGCCATTTGGGATGATCATCTTCTCTGTGATGATCCTGGAGTTCTATGTAGAGTCCATCTGCATCACCAAGATGGAGGCTCCCAGGTGTGCCCGCTACGGCTCCGTCTTTCTCTTCCTCAGTGGGCTGCTGCTGGCCAACTTCTGGACCCACCCGCTGACGGAACAGCTCCGGACCATGAGCAAGACCCCCCAGCAAGAGAGCACAGAGACGGAGCATGTGCTCTCTGGGGGGGTGCTGGTCAGTGCAGTCTTCTTCATCATGGGTGAGTGAGAGTACCGGCAGTAGTAATGACCGACTTCATGGTGGCTAGACAGTTTTCGTCTGAGTAATGACTGTGACATTAAGTAGTCTAACTTTCAGGTGGCATTCATTGAGCATGTCATATACCATAAATGCCCCTCTCACTGTTTTCAGCTGACAGCATCTTGTCGTCACCATCGAAGAAGGGTCAGAAGGGGACCTTGGTGGGGTATTCCCCCGAGGGAACCCCTCTGTATAACTTCATGGGGGATGCCCTGCAGCACACGTCCCAGTCTCTGCCCCGCTTCATCAAAGACTCCCTCAAACAGATCCTGGAGGAGTATGATTCCAGACAGATCTTCTACTTCCTCTGTCTCAATCTGGTAAGTAGAACCTCAGGTATGAGAATACATAGGACTGAATATCAGATGACTCGACTGTGTGATCTAGACTTGAGAATTTCAGTACCATGTCTTATCTACAGAGCTTTTTGTGGTGGCTAAAAATTAAGATTAGTTGACTAAATTGCTTGTTACTTCTTGTTTTCCACGTTCTAGGCTTTCACGTTTGTGGAGCTCTTCTACGGTGTGTGGACCAACAGCCTGGGCCTGATCTCTGATGGCTTCCACATGTTGTTTGACTGCTCTGCTCTAGTGCTGGGCCTCTTTGCAGCTCTCATGACACGCTGGAAAGCAACCAGGATATACTCTTATGGGTAAGCTCAGTAATGGAGATAAGCTGCTCTAAGAGGTATTGGATGTAGGGCTTGGCGATATGGCCAAAATCTCATATCCCGATTTATAAGTAATTTCATATCCCAATAACAATACATATCACGATATAGCACATTTTCTGTAAATTCAATGAATAAATAGTTATATGAAATGACTACATGTAAAGGCCTATTTCTTATTACATTTTGAGTTATACTCAATAAATTAAAGGTACTTACTCATATGATTATTTCTCCTTTTATTTAGAACCTTTGTGCACATTTCCAATTATGAATGTAACCAAATTTATGAAACCTAAAAAGGTAAATAGAAAACACTTCAACTATAGTTGCAAACAAAATAAATATAGGCCTAAAAAAAAGATATATATATTTATATATATATTTTGCATGTTATTTTGGCATTAATACTTGTCACTTATCAATTTGCATTTGGTACCTTGGGTCGAGTGTTAGCACCAACTCACAAAACCCCCGTTTCTGGACCGTGTAAATTGGGGCCATGTCTTTGCAGATGTAAGTTGTAACGGCAGCTGTTATCTCCTTCCATCTTTGTGAATCTTTACCATATGTTGTGCCGCTGGCAAAAGCCTCTTCAACGTCTGAGTCGGTGGTTTGTTTTGAGCACTCGACTGTACTGTTTTGGGTCTCATCCTTAGACTCTCCATGCTGTTTCACAATATTCTTGCATAGGTGGTGAAAGAGATTAGTGGTGTTTGAGCCTGTTGTCAGGACCGGCTTGCGGCATATTTTTTTGCAGAGGACAGTTTTCTGGCCCGTGTCAGACTTTTGATACTCAAACCAAGTCCAAGCGACCGAAGTAACTCCACTTTTAGATACGAGCTCCTCTTAGTGCTCTGTGTCACGTTCACTCTCCTCCATGTTTGTTTGTGTTGCAAATTTCCTTCCGCACGTGTGGAAGAACGCAAAGTGTCGTCCAATCAATATTGCTGTAAAGATTGTGATTTGCGACACTATCGTCACACGATATATATCATCATATCGCCCAGCCCTAATTGGACGTCTTCATTCTCATCTGGAGCTAGTATTGTCAAGTTGAGAAATTCAAATGTGATTGATCAATGTTCTGTTTAAATTTGCAGATATGGCCGGGTTGAAATTCTCTCTGGATTCATCAATGGCTTGTTCCTCATGGTCATAGCTTTCTTTGTCTTTGTGGAGTCAGTCACCCGACTCGTAGACCCTCCCAACATTAACACAGACATGTTGACAGTAAGTTAACCATGTCTACAGCTTCTCATAATGCCTCTTTATGTTCATCATGTTAACATTTGTATCAAACATATTCAAGTTTCTCTGCCTAATAATATGTAGGTTGTCCAAAAGACTTTAAACAAATGTTAATATGATAACACAGCATCTGTTTTTTTCCTCAGCCTGTGTCAGTTGGAGGGCTCCTCGTCAACCTAGTGGGTATCTGTGCCTTCAGCCACGCCCACTCCCACGGTGCTGCTAAAAGCAACTGTTCATCGCATGATCATGGCCACTCCCACGGGCATGGGCACAGCGAGCACGGGCACTCTCATGGGGGACATGGGCACGGTGGAAACGGGCATGGGCAGAGCAGTCATGGACACAGTCATGGAAGCAGCCATGGCCACTCCCATGGCGGGGGCATGAATGCCAATATGAGAGGTGAGTGATCCACATTATAAAAACTGTTCATAATTCCTTGTAGAGCTGAGCTGAAGAGAGGTGTTATGAATGTACGTCCAAATTAGGTGCTCATTTGCTCTTCGTTGTTTTCAACTGTATGACGGACCACAGTCAGTGTTTAATCACGGCTTTAAATGCATATTTTTTTTCCAGGTGTCTTTCTGCACGTGTTGGCTGACACCCTGGGCAGTGTTGGTGTGATCATCTCCACAATCCTCATTCGTCAGTTTGGCTGGTTGATCGCTGACCCCATCTGTTCCCTCTTCATCTCCACCCTCATCTTCCTCAGTGTCATCCCGCTGCTGACAGATGCAGCTGAGGTCCTCCTCTTGAGGACGCCTCCTGAACATGAGAAGGACCTCAACATTGCCCTGGAAAAGGTTGGATAGCAAAACCTCTACTTACATAGTAAAGTAAATTGAAAGATTGTAATTAAGTACATTAGATTTGTATTCAGTTGATTGATAGTGTTTGAAGAGTGGACCATACAATGAATAATCAGGTTGGGTATTTTTGTGCTCTTTCAGATTGAGAAAGTAGAAGGTGTGCTGTCTTACCGCGACCCTCACTTTTGGAGACACTCAGCCAGTGTCATCGCAGGAACAATTCACCTGCAGCTGATGTCAGACGTTGTGGAGCAGAGGATCATACAGCAGGCGAGTGGAAAAAACAATTTCTTGATTATTTTTGGGGTTAAGTTAATTGTGTTTTTCATGAATAATACATCTCAAACCATTTTCATGTTGTTCTTTATAGGTGACTGCTATTCTGAAAGATGCCGGGGTGAATAATCTATCTGTCCAGGTGGAGAAGGAGGCCTATTTCCAGCACATGTCTGGCCTCACTACTGGATTCCATGATGTTCTGGCAATGACACAACAAATGGAGTCCATGAATTATCTGAAAGATGGAACATGTATCATGTAACTTATTCTGTGGTACCAAATAACTTTTTTTTTTTTTTTGCATTTGTGTCTGTGTGCGGTTCATGTGAAATAAAAATTGAATATATAACTTTTATCTTAGGTGGACCACAACCACTGTCTTTATTATGTTCTTCTATTATTCTTTCTCCATTTTTTTAGAAGAGTAATTATGCACTAGATATGTGGCTACTGCAGAGCCTGATGTGCCTCCAGAGCACATTTATGGGATCAGAGGTTAACACAATATAAGAAATGTGTGTTGTATGGTCATGATGTCCTGTTTCCTATATGACTAGCACAAATGCAGTAATAAGAAGACTGTAAATAGTCAAATAACAGTGTAGTACAAGTGTACACTTTATTACATGAAATGCAACTGTGATAGTGGAGTTATCAGAGAAAACAGAGCCAAAATGTTTAAGAATCTTTGGGGAAATTAGCAGCTGATGGTGCTCCTAGGCACGGCAGGTAGCCTAGTGGTTAGAGAGTTTGGCCAGTACCGAAAGGTTCCTGGATCGAATCCCCGAGCCGACAAGATAGAAATATTTTTGTCCTGCCCTTGAACAAGGCAGTTAACCCACTGTTCCCCGGTAGGCCGTCATTGTAAATAAGAATTTGTTCTTCTTCTGACTTGCCTAATAAAATAAATAAAAATATATTTGCAAACATATAATTCATTACATAATAGAAAACATCAACAAACAAACAAAACAAGTTGATAAACCGTAATTAAATTAAATAAAGTGCCTTTGTTTTCAACTGAAACAAAACGTATTTTTCTTAGTTATAAGGAGGCGGAAGTCTTTAAAAAATATATGAATCCTGTCGTCATTACTGGTTGTCCTAGGAACGCATTCTAAGTGGCTGCGTATCATCCAATCAGATGACAATTAATTTTGGAACGCAGCGAATGGGATTCGAGTAAGCCTGCATTTAAACCACGGTGATTCACTCTTTGGTATTGTACAGTGCAGTGTTTTCTGTCTTTAGCAAATCAACTCATTTTTCGAAATGGCTCTCCCTATGACCAGAGTAAGTTTTATATTTTGCAGAATTTCTCTTTGTTGTAATGTAGTCGTGACATTAGATTTTTTTTTTCCTTGTATGCATTAGTTTAGAATTGTTTTAGAGCTCAGATGGCGATAAGTGAAATCGCCTCGTGCATCTGCAAAAAATGTTTCCTTCTCGTGACATTCTTGCGTACTGTAGTCATTCAGTATTCGACATCCCTTGTTTTATTTGCCTGTGTGAATGAATCTCTCGCTACATGGTTTCTTTTATTGCTGTAGAGTCGCCTGGCTTCCTCAGAGAACCAAACTACTTTGCCGGGCAAGGCTGTTTTGGGAACTAAGCCTACACTGAGACCACGAGCTGCGCTCGGCGAAATCGGAAATGTTGGAGTCCCCAGACAGACTTTGAAAAAGGTGCGATTACGGAAACCTGTTCTCTATGTATTGCTTACGATCTAGTTGCCATGTTTATGTACTAAAATACTGCGCTTCAATTATTCTACAGAATGCAAAGGCAGAAACCACTAAAGTGGTTGACAGGAAGACCAGCACGCGGGCTGAAAAAGCCCAGGTGGTTCAACCACCAAAAATAGTAGTTTTTGCCCCTGTTCAGGTGAGACTTCTGGGGTGATGGGCAATTTGTCTGCTTCAATTTTTTTGTTTGCCTTCAATCTGCTCAACTCTCCATTCACGTTTTGGACCTTGTTCACCACTATACCCCATATTGAATACAAACGTTGGTGTTTATCTGACAGGTTTTGCCTGAGCCAATGTCTCCCACACCAATGGAGACCTCTGGCTGTGCTCCCAATGAGCTGTGCCAGGCCTTCTCAGATGTCCTACTTAATATCAAGGATGTAGATGCTGACGACTATGACAACCCCATGCTCTGCAGTGACTATGTGAAGGACATCTACAAATATCTCCAGAAACTTGAGGTTGGTTTTGAAATGTCCATCAAATGCATTGTCTTACTGCATGTGCCTTTTGCCTACATGGCCCTCTGTCATCTCCCCTTGCAGCTTGATCAGGCTGTCAAACCCAACTATCTGGAGGGACAGGAAATTACAGGCAACATGCGTGCTATCCTCATTGATTGGCTTGTCCAGGTCCAAATCAAGTTCCGCCTGCTGCAGGAGACCATGTTCATGACTGTGGGAATCATTGATCGCTTCCTTCAGGTAATAAGCCCGTGGGAACTTTCCCGTGACCAACTATCCTAGACATCCTGATCTGAAACTATTTGAAGTTTGGTGGGAATGTATTTTCACCCCTTTATCTCCCTAATTTCGTGATATCCAATTGGTAGTAGTTAGTCTTGTCTCATCGCTGCATCTCCCGTATGTACTCGGGGAGAACCGATGGTCTAGAGCCACGCATCCCCCGAAACACAACCTAGCTGGACTGCTTCTTGACACAATGCCCATCCAACCTGGAAGCCATCTGCACCAATGTGTTGGAGGAAACACCTGGCTACCGTGTCAGTGTGTACTGCGCCCGGCCCGCCACAGCAGTTGCTAGTGCGTGATGAGACAAGGCTATCCCTGCCGGCCTAACCCGGACGACGCTGGGCCACTTGTGCGCCGCCTCCTGGCTGTGACAGAGCCTGGGCTCCAAACCAGAATCTCTAGTGGCAGTGCCTTAGACCACTGTGCCACTCGGGAGGCCACATGGTGGGGATGTAGCAGACACTTCATTTAACCTGCTAGTAGGCTTATTTTATTTTTTGCCAATCCAGGAGTTCAAGTTGGGGCAGAGCAACAAAATGGGTTGGACACAACCACAAATTTGCGCCCATTACTGTGTGTGGTCCCAACTGATTGACATCTCGTTCACCAGGATAACCCAGTGCCCAAAAAGCAGCTCCAGCTTGTTGGTGTGACAGCCATGTTCATTGCCTCCAAATACGAGGAGATGTACCCTCCGGAGATCGTAGACTTTGCCTTTGTTACCGACCAGGCCTACACCACTGCACAGATCAGGGACATGGAGATGAAGATCCTAAGGGTGCTGAAGTTCAGCTTTGGCCGCCCTCTCCCCCTCCAGTTCCTCAGAAGGGCCTCAAAGATTGGCGAGGTATGCCAACCTCCAACACTGATACACTTCCATTTATATTGCTCAAACCCTGTTCCCAAAAAGCTACATTCCTGTAGGTTTTTGCTCCAACCATAGGTGTAACTTGCTTAGTTTATCAACCAGCTAATTAGAATCTGGTGCACTGGATTGGCCTTGGTGCAAAACATCTATAGGGCTGTAGCTCTTTGGCAGATGGTTGGACAGCCCGGGCCTATATTCACACCAATTAAAATCTCTCCAGGTGACTGCTGAGCACCACACCCTGGCAAAGTACTTTGTGGAGCTCACCATGGTGGACTATGAGATGGTGCACTTCCCTCCCTCCCAGGTGGCCAGTGCAGCCTTTGCCCTCACCCTGAAGGTCTTCAACTGTGGCGAATGGGTAAGATGTCATCAGTTTGTTTAGTTCTCTTCACTTTTCTGAAATGCATCTACGTTTTTTTGTAAGATATTCTGACCAGTGAAACTAGACCATTGTTCGCTATTGCTTAGTCTTACTTGCTGTGTCCTCACCCCAGAGCTCCACACTACAGCATTACATGAACTACACAGAAGACAGCCTGGTCCATGCCATGCAGCACATCGCTAAAAATGTTCTGAAGGTGAACGAGGGACAAACTAAGCATATGGTGAGTATCATACAATGTACTGCCTCTTGCTTTGAATGCCACTTTGTTTGTGACTTTACATGCACCGATGACTAGTTAAAATTATTCTACCAAATGGCCCCTGTCCCCCTGAATTAATTCTTTGTTTCAGACGGTTAAGAACAAGTACTCTAGTCAGAAGCAGATGAGAATTGCAACTATTTCACAGCTAAAGTCTTCGCTGATCAAGGACCTTGCAAAACAACTCACCCTATGAGATGCCTGCTGGAGCTATGTGCTGCTTGTACTGTACAGAATGTTTGACTTATATGTTTTTATTTTTTTAGTTAAGTCTTAACAACTGGGAGTAATGTTAGTGTTGGGAAGTGTACAGCTTGTGTTCCAACACCTGGGTGTTGGACTTCCTGGTAATTTAAATGCATTGACCTAAAGTATTTTCTGCCTGGCAATCAATGTAACTTGCATGTATGATCAAGACTGTATATTCATCTAATGCCAATAAACATTTTATAAATTTTTAAATCCTGTTTTTGTTTCATACTTTTTATTTGATTTATTCTTATTGTAATACCTCATCTTGTCCACTAGAAGGAGCTAGAAACTAAAGCACTGTCTTGGCAATTTCATGTGAAGTGCAGCTAGTTTCCTTTATTAGTGCTTGCATGCATGGCACATTTACAATTGGCCATTTTCTAGCCATCACTTATACATTTGCCGACAAGCACAAATTCTGGTCGGCATTTAACTGCTTGAGTGATATTTTGACTGGCTTAAAGGGGAAATGCAACTCTGAGCATGGCTGGTGTTCACATGCATTCAAGACACTCACGCTGTTATGCTTTTTATTTTTTGGACAACATGGCTGGGCTGACCCAGTTGCTCAGAGCTGCTCCTTTTCAAGGCCTCTCTCTGCACTCTAAGGAGCATCTGCACAGACATTATTCAAGTCTGAGCCATTCTGCTGTTGGCCAGCCTCTGGTCCATCTCATTAAGTCCTCTGCTTTTGTAACCTAGACCCTTCCATTTTTGGGATCTGAACCCAAGGTAACAATGAACTGGTAATCTCGACTGTTACACCAGCTGGGTGTGTTTTTACAGGGTTAGCCGTAGAACGAGCAAATTGGTAAGTGCCTTGCTCAAGGGAATGTCGCCCATGTCTGCTCAGGTATTCAAACCAACCTTTGCTTACTGGCCCAACACTAACCGCTAGACTATCTGCCACCTGTAGTCTTAACTGTTCTTGACTTTATTCCTATAGCATATTGATCTGCATCCTCTGCAATTACATTCATTTTGTTCAACCTTCAAAATAACATGTTTCCTACACTTCCAGTGAGGCTAACAGCCATTCTAATGAGTTTAGCCTACCCTCTGAACCCACATTCTGGTTTAGGAACAATGTCACCTTGCTTTATTTCAGGCACTGTCGTGAATATTTTTGCTCGCGGGCTCCATTGTAAGCAAAGCTGTAGAATAAGACCTTGAGTATTCTCAGAACTAGAGGATCCCATGAAAAGAACAGGACTCAATCTGTCCTGGAACAAGCAGCGTCAATTCATCACATCAAGCTAATGGACACAGCAGAGGCAAAAGTTGTCACTTTAGCCCATCCACAGCTGAGGGCCAAGGGAACATTGTTCCATGAGACCCCCAAGAGGATTCTCAGAGAGCTAATGCTGTTCACGGCCACCTGTCATCTCACAGAGTTCCCTCTGTATCCGTCATGATCACAGACCATCATTCACAGATCTGCTGACGGCTCTCAACCTGTTTGTTGGACAACAGCTTGGCGACATACTGTGATTAAACTGTCACCAAATGAGCAATATTACAAAGATACGTTTTTATTTGGCATTGAAAACTTGGTTTATTGTAGTTTGTTGTACAGTTCACATTGCCAGTTAACATTGCAGCACTCAGAGAAATATGAATCTGTTGCAGAATTAAAAAACAAAAACGTTGCTTTAGTAAATTGCGTTAAGAGCACAATAAATGCAAAGTGGGGAAAAATAAAACAAATGGCTCCTCAGCCTATTTTCTTTAGCCTACCTTCTGTCATCATAGGCACAAGGGGATGTTGCTTAAAGGGTGTCTCTATAGGTTCATCTTTTCAGCTCTACTGTACCTTCTGCTGCTCTCCGTAGGGACAGATGCTAATTAGTCTCAGTTACACTGGAAAGCTGTTCTTTTAAACCCAGACCATTGCTGAGAACTCATGCTTGAAGGCTGAGGTCATGACTGGCCAGCCAGATCAGTTTACAAGACAGATTCCTCCTGTGGAGCTTGAAGCCGTATGGTTGAAGCAGCCAGGAACACAGGATTTTTGGCCTTTCGTTTTTTTTTTTTTTTGAAGTTTCATAGAAACCAGTCATATGACATAGTGGAATAGCAGATAGAAAACAGGAGTGACCACTCAACCGTAGTGGTGAATGACCGCTCTCTCATTACCCTGTGTGCTATTGTTTGAATATTGAATAACAACCATATACCATATGTCAAAACTGTATTTATGATTCGTGAAGAATTACATCAAATTACACACTCTTTGATGACAGCTTGAAGGCAACTTTGGGATAATCCTTATTCAAACATATTCAATCAACACTAAGGCACAAAAGCTCATGCCATATTCTGTGTTTATTCAAGCCCTCCTCAATAAATGAATTCAAGAGTCAGCATTGAGGTCCAGAAAGAATGGAAAACTTGGCCTCAGAAACACCTTTCAAATTTCTGAGATACATAACTCACCCAAAGTTGAATTGTCCAAGACCAGAGTCAACAGTTTGGAAGTGTTTCTCAGTCTAAACATTATCCGAGATGGCCAGGACTTAACAAGTGCACCCTTCAAAATGAGTCAATACACATTCTCAATTCACATCCACTGTGCCTGCATGTCTCAATTCAATAATGACAAAGTCAAACAAACACAACGCCACAGCTGTGATGTTAGGGTTTTTGTGGGGTACTAATAGGTCTGCAGCTGGCAACCGGACTGAAGTCTCTGGCCCTGAAAGTGAAGCACAAATAAACACAGGGGCATTCATTTTCACAATTTATAGATTTTCAAATAAAAATTGGTGTGCCTCCTGAACTTTACCAACCTTTGCTGCTCAATGGCACATGAAGGAAAGAAAGGCTCCTATTGTGGCCTGAACACTGGTCTATTTCAACCAGGTGTGAAAAGGAATCACTCATTGGTTCATTCCAATTTAGTGAGTGGAACACACAGGTCCAGTGTGGCTTAGTTGGTAGAGCATGGAGTTTGCAATGCCAGGGTTGTGGGTTTGATTCCCATGGGGGACCAGTATTAAACATTTATGCACTCACTACTGCAAGTTGCTCTGGATAAGAGCATTTGCTAAATGACGTAACCTCTCTGTGTAAGACTTGAATGGCAACAGCTCTCTCATCTTCTTTACCCAACAAAGTTCATACCCTCACATTTGTTGAACAGCCTGTACAACATGAATCCTTATACTGCGCATTTTCTGACTAAACCAAACCCACTCAGTAAATTAAAAGGTTGAAATTGTTTGTTGGATGCCTTTGCTCAAAGAACTGAGAACTTCCCAATTCATCTGACTTTGTAACCATACACAAGATACACTGGTAACATAGTATTTGTATATTAAATGCCTTGTCAAAATGGCAAACGCTGCCATTGCATGACGTTGATGATAGTTAGCTTTATATTTGATCAGTCAAATCCGATAAATTGAAATACCCTTTTTTTTGCTTTCTATCCATAGAAATGTGGAACATTGACACTATGTTGTTGTGCTACAGCCTGTTTTGTAAGTTAACATTTTACTCCATTATTATCACGAGGTGAATCACACCCTTCTAAGTAATAGTCACATTTTTGAGGGATTAATGCCAATGTACTTTGTTGATGTTTTGAGTTTACGATATGTGAAATAATGAGACCAAGATTGCCCGTAAGTCTTGTTTTATTTAGTTATTTTTAAACAAACATTTTTGCCCCTTCATTCTTGGAACCACTGGCTTTCTCAGTATGCCTACATCAAGAAACATTTCATGTAAAACATAGGATACAACAAGATTTGTAGCAACAGGGACAGTTTCATGCAGAACCCTCTGTGGAAAATGCCCTTCAACCAGGAAGGAAGTGCAAAATCTGACAGAAAATGGCAGATTTCCAAAGCATATCATTCTATACTATCACTCTATCCCCACCATGTCCTGTACTGTAATCTATGCTCAAGATAGCTCCACTCTTGATTCCCAAAACCATATTTCCACCCCAATCCCTATACACAATTTATTAATACCAGACTGGTTATATTCCAGACTGACTTAGACACATACACCACAATGCAAAGGAGCTATTGGCTCTGACTCTGTAGGATTTCAAGTCTACCCAACATTGAAACCATAGTGTAAAAGTCCCCAGATGTAGCCGGAAGTCTATGGGTAGATATTACAGAGTGACGTTAAGATTCTGTATGATTACTCTTTCATCATGTGGCTAGAGCAGGCTGCAAGATGCTGTAATTTGACCTCGGTAAATCAGTCAGCCAAGCCAAAACTTCTCCAGTCATGTTGTAAATCCTCAGTGCTGTGTAGGGGGGGGGGGGGGGGGGGGGTTGCTGCTGACACATTGTAAATCTACCTCTGGGGTCACTTGGCCGTTTCCTTTGTTTTTGGTGAGTGTGTGTGGCAGTAGATTCCCCGAGAAGGCCATTGCACCTGGACACTGTTCCTGTCAGTGTGTTCACCTCTCTACCAACTAAAATGCATTCTTTAGAGAACAGCTGTCCATGCATCATCATAATTCAATCATGACTTTGATTGTGTTTCAATTAACCGGAATGGAGATAACACATCCATTACCTGTTTCCTTACCTAACATGATGGAGAATTAAATTTATGAATATGTCCATGTAAAAAAAAATGTCAGTAAAAGTTTACTAGCATCAGCTGGGATGACCTAATTGTAAGAGCAGAGTGTTTGTGTAGTGCATTTGTAACGTAGAGCTCGCCAAATCACTGTGTGGACGCACACTGCTGAGTAAGCATATCCATACATTAGAATGGTGTGGAGCCTCACTTTCTTTTACTTTCACCTTACAAGAACAGTAGGCAATTCCCTTCAAGAGACAATCCATTACTATCAACATGATTAAGCTCTTGAGATTTTCTATATTCTACATCTCTCATCATTTTCTTAGAAATTACCTTGAGCTTCTATCCCAATACGTCCCACTAACTCTGTGTTGTTGTTTTTGTCACACTGCTTTACTTTATCTTGGCCAGGTCGCAGTTGTAAATGAGAACCTGTTCTCGACTGGCTTACCTGGTGAAATAAAGGTGAAATAAAAAATAAATAAATAAAAATGTTAAATAAATAATTCCCTCAATGACTCTGAGTTTGCAGTGGATAGTATAGAGGTAGCCTACTATGGGCTCTATTCAATCAGATCTGCTTGAGCCGACATCCACAAGGTGGTTGTTTTGGCTGTGTCGGAGGTGGAATTGCATTAGACCTTACAAATCCATAAGTAACTCCCGGCATTATACCTAAACCGGACATTGCCATTGGGTGCAAATAGTCACATTGATAGAAATCCCATGCAGCCTTTTTTACAAGTTCGAACACTGGAATGCGAGATGTAAATATAAAAAAATAAATGGAACCATACTGAATGGCAGTTGTTATGCAAGCTCCTTGGCAACATAGCAACTTAGCTATTTTGTCATTCTTTTTTTACTTTATTTTCTCGAAATGTATCCTCTATCATTTCTTACAACCGACAAGAACGTTTGAACATCCAATCGGCAGTTACCTCAATACGGCTTCAACTTCGATTCATCTGCCCTGGGCTCTTTCTGTAATTCCAGACAATTCTCGGGCTACCCAAGAGGAAACGACGACGTTACAGAGGCAAGAGAGGGGGATCCTGGCGAGATTAAGTTGAAGGGAAAACCTCCATTCGTGGATTTTCTGCAATAAACTGCAATATTCTCTGCTTTTCTCAAACATGGCTCTCGGACAAGATACACCACATGGCTATCCAACTCGATAGACTCTCCATTCACCATGCCGACAGGACAGTGGAGTCGGTAGCCTCAAACCGCAACTGGTTTGCCGACTCGAGCTTGGTGGAAGAGCCAACCCATTGTTCAACTGTCTTCGAATACCTGATGGTCAAATGCCGACCCTTTTACCTCCTGAGGGAGTTTTCAGCTGTTATCGTAACTGTTGTATACATTCCACCTCAGGACAAGAACAGGCTGGCACTTAATGAACTGTACGAGGCTATAACCAAGCAGAAAAACTTACATCCAGAGGATGCTTTTCTGGTTGCCACAGATTTTAATTCTGTGTCATTAAGGCACGTGATGCTTAACTTCCATCAACACATTTCTCTCACTACTAGGGGCGATAATGTCCTAGATTATTGTTATTCTACCCACAAGCAAGCATACAAGGCCCTCCCTCGTCCGCCATTCTGTAAGTCAGATCTCCGTACTCCTGCGTACATCGCCACAAAAGATCCATATACACAACGCAATGTCAATTGCACTCCACAGTGCCTTCACCCACCTATAGAGGAATACCTATGTGAGAATGCTGTTCTTTGACTATAGCTCAGCGTTCAACACCATTGTCCCCTCCAAGCTCGTCACTAAGCTTAGGACCCTGGGATGACTAAACTCCTCCCTCTGCAACTGGATCCTGGACTTCCTGACCGGCCGACAAGACCCCAGGTGGTGAGGGTAGGCAACATCACCTCCGCCACGCTGATTCTCAACATGGGGCCCCACAGGGGTGTGGGCTTAGTTCCCTCCTGTACTTCCTGTTCACCCATGACTGTATGGCCACGCAAGACTCCAACACCATCATCAAGTTTGCTGATGACACGACGAAGGTAGGCCTGATCACCGGCGATGATGAGACAGCCTACAGGGAGGAGGTCAATGACCTGGCAGTGTGGGGCCGGAACAACAACCTCTCCCTTAACGTCAGTATTACCAAGGAGCTGATCGTGGACTACAGGAAATGGGGACGAGCACACCCACATCGATGGGGCTGCAGTGGAGCAGGTCAAGGGCTTCAAGTTCCTCGGTGTCCAAATCACTAAGAACTTAAAATGGTCCAAATACACTCGTAAGGTCGTGAAGACAGCACCTCTTCCCCCTCAGGAGGTTGAAAAGGTTTGGCATGTGCCATCAAATCCTCAAAAAGTTCACAGCTGTGCAATTGACAGCAACTTGACTGGCTGCATCACTGCTTGGTATGGTAATAGCACCGCCCTCAATCGCAAGGCGCTACAGAGGGTGGTGCTGACAGCCCAGTACAACACTAGGGCCACTAGTGTTTCCACTTCACAATAACAGCACTTACAGTTGACCGGGGCAGCTCTAGCAGGGTAGAAATTTGACGACCTGACTTGTTGGAAAGGTGGCATCCTAAGACGGTGCCACGTTGAAAGTCACTGAGCTCCTCAGCAAGGCCATTCTACTGCCAATGTTTGTCTATGGAGAATGCATGGCTGTGTGCTCGATTTTATAAACCTGTCAGCAAAGGGTGTGGCTGAAATAGCCAAATCCCCTAATTTGAAGGTGTGTCCACATACTTTTGTATATATAGTGCATATCCTGATGCCTATTCACCTTACCCCTATACATATCTACCTCTATCAATCAAGTATCCTTGCACATTGTAAATATGGTGTTGGAACTGACCCTGTTTATGGTATGCTTGCTTACTTTGTGTTCTTATTTTTATATCTTGTGTGTTTTGATCTACCTTGTTATTTTTAGTGTTACTGTCACGGATCCCTCTGGAACTTTCATTGCGCACACCTGACCCCTATTCCCACTGATTGTATTTGTACTGGTGCTGTCGATTATTGTTACTATGTCCGTTGGTGCGTGGGAGTACCTGTGCTGTGTGTTTTGGCTTTCTTTCCCTTGTGGATTGCGCAGATGATTGCAGATGACTGTCAATTGCACAGCTGTGATGATTACGAATTTCAAGACCCTGTGAAGTATAAAAATAATATTTTAAACAATTTGATACTTTTAAAATGTTATTTTATTGCTATTAGCTCATACAAATGCATTGAACAACTGATTTAACTACATGGAAAAACCTAAAGGAAGTTTGTTCTGAAGTGTCTGTCCTATATCTGAGAGCTGTATGAAAGATCAGGATTTTGTATTAAATTTTTTTGGCACTAAACTGTCTCCATGTATACTTCCATTAATTTAAAAAATCTGGTACCAGGACTCTTAAGACAAGTCTTGTGATGCCTTGGGTACATGTTTGTGAGAGTCTCACCTTTCCATAGAGGGGTCATATTAGTGTGTAACCCAAACTGTTCAGACTTCTACAGACAGAAGTTGGCAGATCAGTTGTACTGACTTCAGACGAGTAGACCATGGTGTTCCTGAGAGTCTCATCTTTCCATAGAGGGGTCATAATAGTTTGTAGGCCAAACCATTCAGATGGTTTTTGTAAAAAGTCAGATTTTTGGGATTTCTCTGTCTGACAACCAAGAGCTTCTGGATATCAGAACAGCGATTACTCACCTTGAACTAGACTAAGACTTTTCATTTAATGAGTCGGACGCAAAGGTTGTACTGCTTCTCTGAGACCAAGCCCAAATCCCCTCGTTCGCTTGAAGAAAAGATGGAAATTCAAGGCACAAATCACCATCATTCACATGAAAAGAGGAGATACTGGGGTGGAGATCAGGGTGCCTTGTGAGAATTTGGCGGTGAGTGGGTAACCCACCTCTGCCATCCGTTCTACTAACCAACGTGCAGTCACTGGAGCATAAACTGGATGAGCTCCGTTCAAGACTATCCTAGCAACGGGACATCAAAACTGTAATAACTTATGTTTCACTGAGTTGTGGCTGAACGACGATACAGATAATAGCTAGCAGTTGGTTGGGTTTTCCGTGCATCGGCAGGAGAGAATAGCTAATGGGTGGGGGTGTGTGTCTATTTGTCGATAACAGCTGGTGCACGATGTCTAATATTAAGGTAGTCTCAAGGTATTGCTCATCTCAGATAGAGTACCTTATGATAATCTGTAGACCACACTATCTACCAAGAGAGTTTTAATTTCAGCCCTCTATTTACCTCCACAAACCGACGCTGACACTAAGACGGCACTCAGCAAGCTGTATAAGGCCATAAGCAAACAAGAAAATGCTCATCCAGAAGCGACACTCCTTGTGTCCTAGTGGTTAGAGCGTTGGACTAGTAACCGGAAGGTTGCAAGTTCAAACCCCCGAGCTGACAAGGTACAAATCTGTCGTTCTGCCCCTGAACAGGCAGTTAACCAACTGTTACTAGGCCGTCATTGAAAATAAGAATTTGTTCTTAACTGACTTGCCCGGTTAAATAAAAGCATGAACCACCAGTGACTCACTCAATACGGAATTGGTCAGATGACACGGATGCTACGCTACAGGACTATTTTGCTAGCACAGACTTGAATACCCTATCCAAGATGGCGTATCAGTGTTTGTCGTTGTCCTCTGTAAATTGAGTCTTTTTTTGTATATATTTCAATCTCTTTTACCATGTTTAAATTAAATATACCTTCCGGCAACCCGCCTCACCCAATGTAATGTGAATCTGCTATTATAGCTAGAACCTCCATCAGAAGCTAGTCATCAGATGCTAACCAGCTAATTAGCTACTCGCTATTTAGTCATTGTTAGCGGCCTTTACCTCTAGCTCAGACACCAGCTGCTTTTTCCCTGGATAATACCCGCCAGTCTGCACAGCGAGATATCACCCCGAGAATTTCGGACCGCTTTTCTCCACCATTACTCCAGATCATCACAGCTAGCCTTTGAGCCAGGCCCAACTCCCGGCCTGCTCAGTGGACCCTATGATCACTTGGCTACACAGCTGATGCCTCCCGGACTCTTCACTAACACGACTAGAAGCCACTACATCGCCGGATTCCTGCCGTAAACTCTGGACCTTTGCATCAGATCATCTCAACTATCTAGCTGCTACCGAGTGTCTATAGTGGTTAACGCCCTTGTCCCAAAGCTAGCACCAGTTAGCCTCGAGCCAGGCGCATCTCCCGGCTAGCAAACTAAATTACTCCAGCTACAATACCTCTTTTACCAATTGGCCTGGACCCTTTGTCGACACGGAGCCCCGCCGATCCATCACAACTGGTCTGCCAACGTAATTCCTTCCGATGTGCCCTCAACCGGCCTTTCTCGGATGTCGGTGAAAACGCTTCTGCTATCCCCGGCCTGCTAACTTTATGAACGCCGTGTGGGAAGAGTGAATCTGCAATAGGTAAGCAGCTTGGCTTGAAGAAATCAACTGTGGGAGCAATTATTAGGAAATGGAAAACATACAAGACCACTGATAATCTCCCTCGATCTGGGGCTCCACGCAAGATCTCACCCCGTGGGGTCAAAATGATCACAAGAACAGTGAGCAAAAATCCCAGAAGCACACGGAGGGACCTAGTGAATGACCTGCAGAGAGCTGGGACAAAATAACAAAGCCTACCATCAGTAACACACTACGCCGCCAGGGACTCAAATCCTGCAGTGCCAGACGTGTCCCCCTGCTTAAGCCAGTACATGTCCAAGCCCATCTGAAGTTTGCTAGAGAGCATTTGGATGATCCAGAAGAAGATTGGGAGAATGTCATATGGTCAGATGAAACCAAAATATAACTTTTTGGTAAAAACTCAACTCGTCGTGTTTGGAGGACAAAGAATGCTGAGTTGCATCCAAAGAACACCATACCTACTGTGAAGCATGGAGGTGGAAACATCATGCTTTGGGGCTGTTTTTCTGCAAAGTGACCAGGACGACTGATCCGTGTAAAGGAAAGAATAAATGGGGCCATGTATCGTGAGATTTTGAGTGGAAACCTCCTTCTATCAGCAAGGGCATTGAAGATGAGACGTGGTTGGGTCTTTCAGCATGACAATGATCCCAAACACACCGCCCGGGCAAAGAAAGAGTGGCTTCGTAAGAAGCATTTCAAGGTCCTGGAGTGGCCTAGCCAGTCTCCAGATCTCAACCCCATAGAAAATCTTTGGAGGGAGTTGAAAGTCTGTGTTGCCCAGCAACATCCCCAAAACATCACTGCTCTTTTGTTATTGACCAAATACTTATTTTCCACCATCATTTGCAAATAAATTCATTAAAATCCTACAATGTGATTTTCTGGATTTTTTGTTCTCATTTTGTCTGTCATAGTTGAAGTGTACCTATGATGAAAATGACAGGCCTCTCTCATCTTTTTAAGTGGGAGAACTTGCACAATTGGTGGCTGACTAAATACTTTTTTGCCCCACTGTATATATCAATGACGTTGCTCTTCCTGCAGGTGATTCCTTGATCCACCTCTACGCAGATGACACCATTCTGTATACATCTGGCCCTTCCTTTGGACACTGTTAACAGACGAGCTTCAATGCCTTCGATTGCCTCGCCTGGTTCACCAACTACTTCTCTGATAGAGTTCAGTGTGTCAAATCGGAGGGTCTGCTGTCCTGACCTCTGGCAGTCTCTATGGGGGTGCCACAGGGTTCAATTCTTGGACCGACTCTCTTCTCTGTATACATCAATGAGGTCGCTCTTGCTGCTGGTGAGTCCCTGATCCACCTCTACGCAGACGACACCATTCTGTATACTTCCGGCCCTTCTCTGGACACTGTGTTAACAACCCTCCAGGCAAGCTTCAATGCCATACAACTCTCCTTCCGTGGCCTCCAATTGCTCTTGAATGCAAGTAAAACTAAATGCATGCTCTTCAACCGATCGCTGCCTGCACCTACCCGCCTGTCCAACATCACTACTCTGGACGGCTCTGACTTAGAATACGTGGACAACTCTCCTTCCAGACCCATATCAAACATCTCCAATCCAAAGTTAAATCTAGAATTGGCTTCCTATTTCGCAACAAAGCATCCTTCACTCATGCTGCCAAACATACCCTTGTAAAACTGACCATCCTACCAATCCTCGACTTTGGCGATGTCATTTACAAAATAGCCTCCAATACCTACTCAACAAATTGGATGCAGTCTATCACAGTGCAATCCGTTTTATCACCAAAGCCCCATATACTACCCACCATTGCGACCTGTACGCTCTCGTTGGCTGGCCCTCGCTTCATACTCGTCGCCAAACCCACTGGCTCCATGTCATCTACAAGACCCTGCTAGGTAAAGTCCCCCCTTATCTCAGCTCGCTGGTCACCATAGCATCTCCCACCTGTAGCACACGCTCCAGCAGGTATATCTCTCTAGTCACCCCCAAAACCAATTCTTTCTTTGGCCGCCTCTCCTTCCAGTTCTCTGCTGCCAATGACTGGAACGAACTACAAAAATCTCTGAAACTGGAAACACTTATCTCCCTCACTAGCTTTAAGCACCAACTGTCAGAGCAGCTCACAGATTACTGCACCTGTACATAGCCCACCTATAATTTAGCCCAAACAACTACCTCTTTCCCAACTGTATTTAATTTTTATTTATTTATTTATTTTGCTCCTTTGCACCCCATTATTTTTTTATTTCTACTTTGCACATTCTTCCATTGCAAAACTACCATTCCAGTATTTTACTTGCTATATTGTATTTACTTTGCCATCTTGGCCTTTTTTGCCTTTACCTCCCTTCTCACCTCATTTGCTCACATTGTATATAGACTTGTTTATACTGCATTATTGACTGTATGTTTGTTTTTACTCCATGTGTAACTCTGTGTCGTTTTATCTGTCGAACTGCTTTGCTTTGTCTTGGCCAGGTCGCAATTGTAAATGAGAACTTGTTCTCAACTTGCCTACCTGGTTAAATAAAGGTAAAATAAAAATAAATAAATAAAAATGCCATACAACACCGATCGCTGCAGCTGTACATAGCCCATCTGTAAATAGCCCATCCAACTCCCTACCTCATCCCCATATTGTTTTTATTTACTTTTTTGCACACTAGTATTTCTACTTGCACATCATCATCTGCACATCTAGCACCAGTGTTCATTTTCTGAATTGTAATTACTTCGGTACTATGGCCTATTTATTGCCTTACCTCCTTACTCCATTTGCACACACTGTATATAGATTTTTCTATTGTGTTGTTGATTGTAATTTTGTTTATCCCATGTGTAACTCTATGTTGTTTTTTGTTGCACTGCATTGCTTTATCTTGGCCAGGTCGCAGTTGTAAATGAGAACTTGTCCTCAACTGGCCTACCTGGTTAAATAAAGGTGAAATAAAAAAATATATTCTGGGATTCATCCAATGGCATTGTGGAGTATACCACCTCAGCCACCGGATTCATCAATAAGTGCATCGACGACTCGTCCCTGACGCTCATTGGATGTGGCAGGGCTTGCAAACTATTACGTACCCAGCTACGAGCTGCCCAGTGACCTGAGACTACCAGACGTGCTAAATGCCTTTTATGCTCGCTTCGAGGCAAGCAACACTGAAGCATGCATGAGAGCACCAGCTGCTCTGGACAACTGTGTGATCACGCTCTCCGTAGCCAATATGAGCAAGAACTTTAAACAGGTCAACATTCCCAAGGCAGCGGGGCCAGATGGATTACCAGGACATTACTCAGCGCATGCGCGGACCAACTGGCAAGTGTCTTCACTGACATTTTCAACCTCTCCCTGACCAAGTTTGTAATACCTACATGTTTCAAACAGACCACCATAGTCCCTGTGCCCAAGAAAGCAAAGGTAACCTGCCTAAAAGCTTACCGACCCCTGGCACGTCAGTAGCCATGATGTGCTTTGAAAGGCTGGACATGGCTCACATCAACACCATCATCCCGGAAACTCCAAATCGCATACCGCCCCAACAGATCCACAGATGACGCAATTTCAATCTCACTCCACACTGCCCTTTCCCACCTGGAAAAAAAGGAACACCTATGTGAGAATGCTATTCATTGACTACAGCTCAGCGTTCACCACCATAGTGCCCTAAAAGCTCATCACTAAGCTAAGGACCTGGGACTAAACACCTGCCTCTGCAAGTGGATCCTGGACTTCCTGACGGGGGTACCCTTCAGAGGTGCATGCTTAGTCCCCTCCTGAACTCCCTGTTCACCTACGACTGCGTGGCCAAGCACAACTCCAGCACCATCATTAAGTTTGCTGACAACAACGGTGGTAGGCCTGATCACCGACAACGATGAGATAGCCTATAGGGAGGAGGTCAGAGACTTGGCAGTGTGGTGCCAGGACAACAACCTCTTCCTAAACATGAGCAAGACAAAGGAGATGATCGTGGACTACAGGAAAAGGAGGGCCGAACACGCCCCCATTCACATCGACGGGGCTGTAGTGGAACAGGTTGAGAGCTTCAAGTTCCTTGGTGTCCACATCACCAACAAACTATCATGGTCCAAACACACCAAGAAAGTCATGAAGAGAGCACAAAAATGCCTTTTCCCCCTCAGGAGACTGAAAGGATTTGTCATGGGTCTTCAGATCCTCAAAAAGTTATACAGCTACACCATCGAGAGCATCCTGACCGGTTGCATCACCGCCTAGTATGGCAACTGCTCAGCATCCGACCGAATGGCCCTACAGAGGGCTGTGCGTACAGCCCGTTACATCACTGGGTCCGAGCTTCCTGCCATCCATGATCTTTATACTAGGTGGTGTCAGAGGAAGGCCCAAAAAATTGTCAAAGACTCCAGTCACCCAAGTCATGGACTATTCTTTCTGCTACCGCATGGCAAGCGGTACCGGAGCCCCAAGTCTAGGTCCAAAATGCTTCTTAACAGATTTGACCCCCAAGCTCCAAGCCCTAATACTGCTGATACTGCTGAACAATTCATCAAATGGCCACCCGGACTATATGCATTGACACTCCCGGCCCTTTGCTTTTATCACTGCCGCTACTCACTGCTATATCTATGCATAGTCACTTTACCCCTACCTACATTAACAAATTACCTTGACTAACCTGTACCCCTGCACATTGACTCAGTACCAGTACCCTCTGTATATAGCCTCGTTATTGTTATTTAATTGTGTTACCTATTTTTTACTTTTGTTTATTTAGATTAGATTTTTATCTTGTTGGAAAAAGTAATCTCCTTGCCATGAGGATGTTGTGTGTGGATATTGTCACAGATGGCTCTTTACTCAGACAAGGAAATTAATGGTAAATTACTCAGTGTGAATCAACACGAATCACTTTTCTTATTGTCTGTTTTGCAGCCAACATCTGTTCATTGGTAGGACTATTCAACAGAATATGGGAAACTAATTCACCTCAATTAGAAAAGTATTCTAGAACTGTGTTTCTTTCATTGCCACCAATGCTCATTAATCTTAATCCTTAATCTTATCCTATATAATCATCTGTCCAGCGCACTCCCAGTCCTTTTCAACAGAAGTGGTGCTATTGATTAGATCAGTCAATAAAGGCTTGTTTCCCCCTACTACTATCATACTAATGCACTTACAGTGAATGTCCCAAGCAGCCTTGCAGGCCAGGTTATAAAGTGCACCAGAGCTCCTAAATTATTCACGAGCCCCTTCACCAGTCGATGCCTCCTTTAGAGATGGGCGGGCGGTGGGCGATGATGTCACACAGCCCCGTGGAGCCAGACAAGGGCACCTGACACTGAAACTGAATGATTGATCCAGCTGTGGAACGCTCCCCGCCACAGTATCCTGGAGCAGTCTTTAGAGATGGGCATTCAACTCCCTTAGGTCGTATCATTACAACCGATGTCCAGGACATGAATGAAGGACTGTAGAGGTGTCAATTGAAAAATTATGTAACCCCATTTAATTCGGTCAGATGAGAGAATGGGAAAATGTTACTGGGTTTTAAAGCTTTTGTCACAAAGGGGGACATTTAAGGGGAGATAAATGACAGTGAAATCTGAATTGATATTTCATATTCCAGTCTTGGACTGCAATAAAGGGAACATGTGACCATTTATTTAATCTTTAAAAAACAATAAATCTCAGATGGAGATTACAGAGGACATCTGACAACATCGTTTTTATTCAGCCTGTTCTATAAGTGCTACATCAACAGGGTTGTATGTGGCTAAGCCCACAGAATAAATGTAGGTTATTACTGTAACGGCATTCTTCCTCCTCTTCTGAGGAGGAGTAGCGAGGAGGATCGGAGGACCAATGCGCAGCGTGGTAAGTGTCCATAACGTTTATTTAAAGACATAAACTGAACACTACAAAACAATAAACGTGAACCGAACGAAACCGTACCGTGTGGCAACAAACACACACAACTCAAAAGTGAAACCCATGCTACCTAAGTATGATTCTCAATCAGAGACAACTAACGACACCTGCCTCTGATTGAGAACCATACTAGGCTGAACTCAAAACCCCAACATAGAAAAACACACATAGACTGCCCACCCCAACTCACATAGACTGCCCACCCCCTGACCATACTAAATAAAGACGAAACGGAAATAAAGGTCAGAATGTGACAATTACCCATAAAATAGCATTCATAACAGCACACGTCTAAAGTATACATTCTTGTGCTCGACACAGAAATTGAGACTAGACTGATTGAAATGATCCATTTGACAGGATGTTTTATCCCACAGCTCAGAGAAACTCATCTACCTTCCAGTGGCGGTTCTAGACCATTTCAACTGGTGTGGCCAAGCTGGGGACAGTTGTACTGTTAGAGGGGCCAGTTACATTAGACGTTATTGTTGTCATCGTTTTCTTCACTATATTGCAGGCAAAAGACCATGTTCATAATCATCATCGTTGCCACTGTCTAATAACGGATGTAAAAAAAAATAACGATAGCAAAAATGAGTTATGTAAAAATTCTTTCATACTCCACATTTAGGGGGCCAGAAGAGGGTCCAAAATTGTTGTCAATTTTGGACCGCCACCGCTTCCTTCAAGAGACACTTTGAGAAGCCCATCGACTTGTCTTCTCAGGATTGCAATAGCTATTGACCACTCATCAATAAGTATTAAAACTAGCCCACTGAGCAAAAACTGGTTGAATCAACGTTACTTCCACGTCATTTAAAAACAATTGTGGTGACGTTGAATCAACGTGGAATACTGAATGGATTTACAAAAAATTATCAATGTAAGGGAATTTAATCTTTTTTTCACACAACTTTTAACCTAAATCCAATGACATGGTGAAATGTTTTGTTTATTTGACGTTGAATTCATGTTAGTTGAGAACTCAACCAAATGTAAATCGAAACTGGAAGTTGAAATGATGTCTGTGCCCAGTGGAACCCTGGTTTATAACAGGCCTTTTGTAATGTCCATGTGTCAAAAAAGCTAAAGCACAACATAGACTGGCTTCCAATTTAGCCAGGACTGTTGTCGTTGTAATGCCAAACAAGTTGAGCGACGGTTGAGCTGGCTCTGACTAAAACAGACAGGCAAATCCAGAATATACCCAGCCAGGTTTAAAAACATGATGAAACAAGCATTGCATATTTTAAGAAAGTGTGGGGTATTTCCGCACTCCTGCTGATCTGCTTCTCTCTCATTTCTGGGAAATCCAGCTGAAGGCATACACAGTAGAAACACTGTGGAAAATCAACATCTTCTACAACAAAGCCAAGAGCGAAGGGATGACATTGCCAATTTAAAAGCTAGCTCTCTGCTCTGAAATAAGTGCTTCAGGAGTGCTGAAAAGATCACTGTTCAGAGCATCAAAATCACTGGCTCAAGCTAGCATTCAAGATTTTATTGCACTAAAACCTTTGGGATATTTGAGAAAATGCTCTGTAGCTTAACAGTTTGATTTGATTTATTCTCTGTTTGATGGAGGAAGCAGTCAATGTGGCTGCAGTGCATTCCTTGTTGTTTTTTTTGAAAAATAAAATGTCTTCTATACATGGCAGCTAAAAGCTGCATTGCATATACAAAAGCACATATCAAAATACAACCAATAGAACACAGCAGCTATGTAAGTTAGGCACTGGAAGGATGAATGATGGATCAAGGAATTGAAGCAGTTATGATGGCATTGAGCGCTGTCATTCCTTAATTAGACCTCATGAAGGATGAAGTGAAGAAAAAAAATTTACTCAAGGAATTCATACCTTTCTTATACTCATTGAGGTACCCACCTAAAGTAGCCTGCAAGTGAAGCCTTGGATTTGAATACAACTAGAAAAGTCACCATGATTTCAGACACTACACATCTATGTTATAATAGCCTACGCTAAGCATTTTAAGCTGTGGGCGAATCTCCTCCTACAATTTTGTGTGATTTTCTTCATTTTTGGCTCAAAAGAAGTGCGTGGTCCTCGTACATCCGGCTGGCCACTTTATATTCCGCTGTGGTATGTATTGCTTTTTTATCCATCTTGCTCATTGACTTTACATTCCAAATTACCATCAAATAAAGGCGGAGTGATAAGGGTTCAATGGGTTGGCCAAAGAAGCAGAACACTACTTAAAAAAACACACACACATATATATATATACACACATGGATAAGACTATGTATGACTTTTAGATGGACAGGGGGTACCTTTTATAGGTAGCTATTGCATCATCATGCCAAAGCTACTATGACATCACTGAAGACAGTAGTTTTAAAAATGAAAACTGTCATGAAAAATGATTTATTCACATTATGATGTCATTCCCGCCCCCTCCAGACCTATAAAAGGTACCCCCTGTCCATCTAAAAGTCATACATAGTCTTATCCATCATAATGCCCAGGAGACGCAGAACATCCAGCAGCCGCCCTGTCCGCAGGCACCGCTGACCCAGGTTGTCCCGGCATCGCAGGGGAGGAGGCCGCAGATAGAATTAGACAGGTAACCTAACTGACCTAACCACTCCCGTTTCTCCCTCACAACCACGGGTAGTGTGGAGATGTTAAAGTCTCCTTAAATAAAAGATGAGCTTTTAACTAAAACTGTAAAAAAATTTAAAAAAGTATTATAATGGTTTAGGCTTATAAGAGTTTTAGGCAGTGGAGTTAATAATAGATAGGCTAAGTAGCCTAGATAATAATTGCGTAATCTGTTTGGGATATTGTCACGTTCTGACCTTAGTTCCTTTGTTTTGTCTTTTGTTTTAGTATGGTCAGGGCGTGAGTTGGGTGGGTTGTCTATGTTAGTTTTTCTATGATTTTCTATTTCTGTGTTTGGCCTGGTATGGTTCTCAATCAGAAGCAACGTGCTGCGCATTGGTCCTCACCTTCTTCCCACGACAGCCGTTACAGATAGCCTACAATTAAAACATTGAATCATTGTATCTGTCCCTAACAAATACAGCTGAAGTCAGAAGTTTACATACACCTCTGCCAAATACATTTAAACTCAGTTTTTCACAATTCCTGACATTAAATCCAAGTAAAACTTCCCTGTCGTAGGTCAGTTAGGATCACCACTTTCTTTTAAGAATGTGAAATGTCAGAATAACGGTACAGAGAATGATTTATTTCAGATTTTATTTCTTTCATCACATTCCCAGTGAGTCAGAAGTTTACATACACTCAATTAGTATTTGGTAGCATTGCCTTTAAAATGTTCTCCGTCTCCTTCCTGAGCGGTATGATGGCTGCGTGGTCCCATGGTGTTTTTACTTGCGTAGTATTGTTTGTACAGATGAACGTGGTACCTTCAGGCGTTTGGAAATTGCTCCCAAGGATGAACCAGACTTGTGGAAGTCTGCAATTCTTTTTCTGAGGACTTTCTGAAGCTGATTTCTTTTGATTTTCCCATGATGTCACGCAAAGAGGCACTGAGTTTGAAGGTAGGCCTTGAAATACATCCACAGGTACACCTCCAATTAACTCAAATGATATCAATTAGTGTAAATAAAACTGTAAATACATTAAAACAATGTATTTATTTCAAACATGAACACATTCAATCATCAACAGTCAAGTACGATGCATTGCATCATTATGAGTTAGTTCGCTTCCATCCTCTAACGCAGTGGTTCCCAAACTTTTTATAGTCCCGTATCCCTTCAAACATTCAACCCCCAGCTGCATACCCCCTCTGGGACCAGGGCCAGCGCACTCGCAAAGGTTGTTTTTTGCCATCATTGTAAGCCTGCCACACACACTATACGATACATTTATTAAACATAAGAATGAGTGTGACTTTTTGTCACAACCCAGCTTGTAGGAAGTGACAAAGAGCACTTATAGGACCAGGGTACAAATAATAATATAATAATAATCAATAATTTTGCTCTTTATAGGGCCATCTTACATATAAAACTTGATTTGTTCATGGAAAATTGTGAATAACTCACCACAGGTTAATAAGAAGGGTGTGCTTGAAAGGATGCACATAACTCTGCAATGTTGGGTTGTATTGGAGAGAGTCTTAAATAATTTTCCACACACAATCTGTGCCTATATTTATTTTTCATGCTAGAGAACGCCGACAATCCACTCTCACATAGGTACGTGGTTGCAAAGGGCGTCAGTGTCTTAACAGCTCGATTTGCAAAGGCAGAAATCTGGCAGTGGCTTCTGATTAAATTCAATTTTCACAGAACCGCTTGTTGCAATTTAGATGAGGCTCTCTTGTTCAGATATCGGTAAGTGGACTGGAGGCAGGTCATGAAAAAGATAATGAATCCAGTTGTTTGTGTCATCCATTAATGTGAAAGTACCTGTGTAATTGCACACCCAACTCACTCAGGTGCTTCGCTATATCACATTTGATATTGTCCATAAGCTTGAGTTCATTGGACACACAAAAAAATCATACAATGATTGAAAGACCTGTGTGTTGTCCTTGTTAATGCAGACAGAGAAGAGCACCAACTTCTTAATCATAGCCTCAATTTTGTCTCGCACATTGAAAATAGTTGCGGAGAGTCCCTGTTATCCTAGATTCAGTTAATTCAGACAAGAAAAACATCATCCAGATAGGCCAGTCATGTGAGAAACTCGTCATCATGCAAGTGGTCAGACAAGTGAAAATTATGGTCAGTAAAGAAAACTTTAAGCTCGTCTCTCAATTAAAAAAAACTTGTCAATACTTTGCCCCTTGATAACCAGAGCATTTCTGTATGTTGTAAAAACATTACATGATCGCTGCCCATAACATTGCATAGTGCAGAAAATACGCGAGAGTTCAGGGTTGCTTGCTTTAAAGTTAACCATTTTCACTGTTGTGTCCAAAACATCTTTCAAGCTGTCAGACATTCCTATGGCAGCAAGAGCCTCTCGGTTGATGCTGCAGTGTACACAATTGGTGTTGGGAGCAACTCCTTGCACAGGCGTTACCACTCCACTATGTCTCCCTGTCATGGCTTTTGCACCATCAGTACAGATACTATGCTTGCTGGGCTAACAACAAATGTAGAATTACTGATGCTAGCATTGGATGTGCTCATGGAAGCAGAGCAACTTGTGTCGTCGACAGGTGCAGGTGTAGTACTGATGGTAGTAGCAGTACTACCAGTAGAGTTGGCATGTGTCTCTATGGACGCAGGCCCTACTTTTTTGAGCAGCAGCAGCAGTTAGTGGAATTCCCACGAGAGAGTAATGGTTAATGATTGGATGTTAATTATTTAACTAGGCTACCTGTATTTGACATTGTGTTGTTATTGTGCTGAACACTAGATGGTTTAATTTGATTTTTGCCAGTGAAACGAGGCTACTCAGGCGAGAACAAAGCCTCACCCAAATGTATAGCCCGGGTGGAAAATATAAATGGACTGTTTGAAAATGTGAATCACATTTCTATTTGGCGTACCCCCGACGGCATTGTGCGTACCCCAGTTTGGGAATACCTTCTCTAACGCCATTGGCCATGTTGCATAGCCATGGGAAGTAGGGGTGCTGAGGGTTCTGCAGCACCCCCTGAAGAATCTGAATGGAAACAAAATATTAATAAAAGCAAAATGAAAAACTTGAGAAAAAAAAGTAGTGCACTGGGCATTTAATAGTCCTGTTTTAGCGGACTGATATAGCCGTCTGTCCCACCCCCAGTTGATTACATTAAAATGGTGGAAGCCCCCAATTGGCTACGTTCATGCTAAAACAGCCTTTTGGCCACTAGAGGCCTCTGTCATTCTCTATGGAGTGTATTCATAGGAGCAAAGCTAGGAAATAAAAACAGAAAGTAAAAACAGAAAGTAAAAGCAGTAAGTAGAAGCAGGAAATCAAAGCAGGAAGTCCAAGCAGGAAATGGACCATAGAGAAGTGTACCATATGCGTTTTAGCCTCAATAGAGGTTTGCCAGTTGACGCACGACGCCTCCTGCTGGCCATGTTGGAAGACCACAGCATCAATTCTTTCAACAACAGCTGAGTTCTACCTCAAATTGCATGATAACAGTGTTGATAACTAGTTGATTCATCACCATGGTCAATTTTCTGTGAAATATTTGGTTGCTGTGAGAAGGCAGAAAGTCAATGAAACACCAGGGAGATAAGACTCAAGGGCTGCGGTTCAAACTCATAAAAGACACACCCTCGTCCACTTACCCTCGCCTTATGCCGTTGGGGGTATCTGAATAGGAATCTGAACTCGGTTGAGATGTAACGTGGGTTGATCGGAGCTCTGGTATCAATCGTTGATAAGCAAACAATCAAACTTTACTTGGTGTGATTGCGGTTCGGGACAACTGTGCTGGGACTGGGTCAGAGATGATAGGAGATAGGGATGGAGAAGAAAGTGAGGCGCAAAAGAAGAAAGTATGGAGCATAGTGGAACAGCAGTTCGGAGGTAAAGAGTGCCGAGGAAGGGCAAGATAAGTCGCCAGTGGAGCATGGAGGTGAGGAGGAGCATAAAGTGATTCTGAAGGGGGAGTTGGGGCGATGAGTCTGATAAGGTTGACAGCTGTGATGAAAGAGTTGATTGGGGTAGTTGTCTATGCTGAAGTGTTAAGAGATGGGATCTTGTTGGTGTTCTGTAAGGACATGGCGCAGAGGGAAAAAGCTCTCAGGATGAAGCAAATAGGGAAGTGTAAGGTGGTGTCGAGCAGCTGGACTGATCAAGCAGGGAAGCAGTGGATTAAAGGGGTTATAACAGGAGTGCCTCTGAGTGTTAGCACTAAGGAGGTAAGCTACAACTTCAGAGGAGGCGTTCTAGTTAATGTTCAAAGATTGCAAGCGACAAGAGATGGAGTTAGATAGCCCATTTTTAATTTTGTAATTTAACTAGGCAAGTCAGTTAAGAGCAAATTCTCATTTACAATGACGGCCTACCCCGGCCTCCCCTAACCCGGACAATGCTGGGACAATTGTGCGTTGCCCTATGGGACCCAGCCCGGGATCAAACAAGGGTCTGCAGTGACAGCTCTAGCACTGAGATGCAGTGCCTTAGACTGCTGCGCCACACGGGAGCCCCAAGTGGATACTGCCAAATAAAGTAACCATATGATATAGGAGTTATTATGCGAGGGCTTATGTACCGAAGCCTTTAAGCTGTGATGGGCATGTGGCAACAGCCAGGTGTGGATGGGAACATGCGTATGGGAAGTGTGGGGATGGTGTACAACCAATGTGCTGTGGGGGTGCTCATAGTGTGGCATATGGTGGGTGTGAGGCAATGAAGCAGGCAGCGGAGGTGCAGCAAGTGAGAGTGTAGAGAAGGGTGTCATATGCTGAGAGACATCTGAGTGACAGGGTTGACATGGGAAAAGGTTTGAGATGACCTCAATCACCCGAGGCTGAAGTCATGTATTACTGGATCTTAGTTATGGTGGTAATACTACAATTGAATGCTCGAAGCCTATTGGCTAATGGGCAGGAGTTCAAACAGTTCATTGTGGATATGCCAGTTAAGCCTGAATTTATTTGTGTGCAGGAAAATTTGCTCAAACCGACGTTGGAGTTTTGTAGGGGACCCCACTCTGGTATCTAGTGCAGATGGCAGGAGTCTGTGAGTGGGAGGTATGGGAGGAGTCGACAGTAGGGAGTGATCTTTATCCCATAGTATGCACAGTAGGCTGGAGGGAGGAGGAGGTGTCAGTGGATGGAGTAGGCAGGTGGGTGTTTGGAAGGGCAAAGTAGGGTCAGTTTCAGGAGCTGAGTGAACAGGTGGATATGAGAGGGGATGTGGATAGTATGATTAACTCGGTTAGAACAGCTTTAGTGGGGGCAGCTACTGAGGCTATACCTTAGAATAGGAGAAGGAGGAGGAAAGCAGTCCCATGGTGGATGGAGAAATGTGGGGTAATGGTGAGGAGTAGGAACAGAGCATTTAGAGTACTGAAATGGACACAACTTCCAACATCTAATTCAGTATAAGCAGGCCCAGGTCATGTTGGCGTCAGTTCTGTGACACCATTGGAACACCTGTGGGAGGGGTCAGAAGGGAATGGGGTTATCCAGTGTTGACGAGTGAGGAGGATATGGCATTAACAGATGAGAAGAAGGCAGAGATGATTGCCACAGCGTTTGTCCAGGTGCGTAGATCAGAAAATTTGTCAGAGCAGGGGCAGAGTGGGAGAGAGAGAACGAGAGCAGAGCACCCTGGAGTGATGGATAGGAGGGAGGATGTAAATGTTGCATCAGCCAATAGCTTTAACATCACATATATGTAAGATTATGGAATGTACACTATATATACAGAAGTATGTGGACACCCCTTCAAATGAGTGGATTTGGCTATTTCAGCCACATCCATTCAGCCACTTAACAGGTGTATAAAATTGAGCACACAGCCATGCAATCGCCAAGGCAAACATTGGCAGTAGAATGGCCTAACTGAAGAGCTCAGTGACTTTTAATGTGGTACCGTCATAGGATGCCACTTTTCCAACAAGTCAGTTACAAAAATGTCTGCCCTGTTAGAGCTGCTCCAGTCAACGGCTGTTATTATGAAGTGGAAATGTCTAAGAGCAACAATGGCTCAGCCGCAAAGTGGTAGGCCACACAAGCTCACAGAACGGGATCGCCGAGCGCTGGTGAAGCGCGTAGCGCGTAAAAATTGTCTGTCCTCAGTTGCAACACTCACTACCAAGTTCCAAACTGCCTCTGGAAGCAACATCAGCACAAGAACTGGAGCTTCATGAAAGGGGTTTCCATGGCTGAGCAGCCGCACACAAGACTAATATCACCATGCGCAATGCCAAGCGTCGGCTGGAGTGGTGTAAAGCTCGCTGCCATTCGACTCTGGAGCAGTGGAAACGCGTTCTCTGGAGTGATGAATTACGCTTCACCATCTGGCAGTCCGACGGACGAATCTGGATTTGGTGGATGCCAGGAGAACGCTACCTGCCCCAATGCATAGTGCCAACTGTAAAGTTTGTTGGAGGAGGAATAATGGTCTGGAGCTGTTTTTCATGGTTTGGGCTAGGCCCATTGGTTCCAGTGAAGGGACATTTCAACACTACAGCATAATGACACACTAGGTGATTATGTGCTTCCAACTTTGTGGCAACAGTTTGGGGAAGTCCCTTTCCTGTTTCAGCATGACAATACTCCCTTACACACAGTGAAGTCCATACAGAAATGGTTTGTCGAGATCGGTGTGGAAGACCTTGACTGGCCTGCACAGAGCCCTGACCTCAATCCCATCGAACACCTTTGTGATGAATTGGAACGTCGACTGTGAGCCAGGCCTAATCGCCTAACATCAGTGCCTGACCTCACTAATGCTCTTGTGGCTGAATGGAAGCAAGTCCCCGCAGCAAAGGTGGGACCAACTCCATATTAATGCCCATGATTTTGGAATGAGATGTTTGATAAGCAGGTGTCCACATACTTTTGATAATGTGGTGTATGATTATGGAGAGGCTAACTTAATTCCTGGAGAGCAGGTACCGCCACATAAGAGTGGGTTCAGGAAGGTTAAGGGAACAATGGACCCAGTGCTCTGCTTAGAAACAGAGGTCAGGAAGGCTCAGGTGAACAAGGAGACTGTTGTAGCTGTCTTTTTTGATGTGGAGAAGGCCTATGATATGATGTGGAAGGAGGGGTTGTTAATCAAGCATGATATTATGGAGGCAGGAAGAAGAACGTACAACTGGATAAAGTATTTCCTGTTTGGAAGGTCTATCTAGGTACGGGTGGGGAAGTCTATCAGGCAGCTACCTGGTGGATAACGGTACACCGCAGGGGAGCGTGTTTCGTCCTCTGTTGTTCTCAATCATGATCAATACTGTTTACTCTCCAGTAAGGACGGATATTGGGAGGTCGTTATTTGCAGATGATGGGGACTTATGGAAGGGGGGAAGAAATGTGCCATAGATAGTCAGGAAGGTACAGGAAGCAATTGATGAGGTAGAACAGTGGGAGTTAATGTGAGGATTCAGGTTATCTGTAGAGAAAACTCAGACATTGTTCTTTACCAGGAGAAAGGTGGGAGATGAGGTACGCTTGAGGTTATATTGGAGATACTTGGAGAGGGTGGGGGGCCATCAGGTTCCTTGGGGTATACTTTGGGCTGTCTGACAGGGAAGGACTGGGGGCTGGGCGTTACTCATTGTGAACGATGTATGTTGCATTGATCCGATTTGTAATAGACTTTGGCAGTATAGCGTATGGTTAGGCAGCCCGTGCCTCATTGGAAAGGCTAGATGTCATGCAGGGGCAAGGACTCAGAATATGTAGAGGATCGTTTCAGACCTCCCCAGTGTCTGCACTACAGGTGGAGATGGGGGATATGTCATTGTAGATTAGGAGACTGCAGCTGGCAATTAATTATTGGGTCAACCTACAGGGACATGGGGTGTCTCATCCTTCGAAAGGGATTTTACAGGCATGCTAGGAACATGAGCAAGGACAGAACACAAACTTTGGGTGGGTGGGTACTACAAAGGCGAGGGAGATGGACTGTATGGAAGAGAGTTTAGTCCAACGGTAGCTATTCCAGTAAACCCAACTTGACTACTCCCGCCTCCAGTAGTTGACCTAGAAGTGTTGGCGAGACTACGGAAAGATAGGGAGGGTGTTGATCCATCTGCTTTGTTTAAGAGACATCTGGATACTGTGTATCACGATTTTGTGGCCATTTACACAGATGGTTCAAGAGACTGGCAATGCAAATAGTCTGGGTAGCCATTTGATTAATTGGACTGCAGAGTGAAGGAAAATCATCCAACAAGTGCTCAGCATATGTGGGAACTCCTTCAAGACTGTTGGAAAAGCAGTCCAGGTGAAGCTGGTTGAGAGACTGCCAAGAGTGTGCAAAGCTGTCATCAAGGCAAAGGGTGGCTACTTTGAAGAATCTCAAATATAAAATATATTTACATTTGTTTAAAAAATGTTTTGGTTTTATATGATTCCATATGTGTTTTTTCATAGTGTTGACGTCTTTACTATTATTCTACAATAGAAAATAGTAGAAAATAGTCAACATAAAGAAAAACCCTTGAATGAGTACTTGTGTCAACTTTTGGCTGTTACTGTATGTTAGCAAAAACCTCCTGAGAACCTATTTATCATGTTTTGCCATTAGAGTTAGGAGAACATTCCCTTAATGTCAAACAGAATTTACCCAGAATGTGGTTACCGTGTTCTCAGAATATCCATTATACACTTTCTAGACCCATTTCATGGGACTTTGCAATAACTTTAGGTTAGGAGTATATTCCATCAATGTCACATCAAACATACACAGAACATGGCTGCCATGTTCTCAGAATATAAGATATTAATGTTCTAGCAATGAGTCATTGGAATGTTGCCAAAATATTCATGTGTCCAAGGACGTTTAAAATATATGACATTCTGTCATGGTACCTTGGAAGTGTTTGTCTAGTTCCTGGCTTGTTCCAGTGACTTCCATAAGTACGTTTTTAGGACGTCGCCTAATAGTCCCAAAGAGACGTTCTCCCCCCCAAAAAACGTGTTTCATTACAGATCACCCCTTATAACTGTTGCCGAGCCCATCAAGGCCCTGATTGGTGAACCAAATCAAATGTTATTGGTCGCGTGCACAGATTTTCAGATATTATTTGCAGGTGCAGCAAAATGCTTATGTTTCTAGCTCCAACAGTGCAGTAATATCCAGCAATTCAATAACCAAAAAGTTAAACATATATTATGGAGGGACCATTTCAGGTCCTCAGTGATGTCCACGCTGAGGAACTTGAAGCTTTTGACCCTCTCCTTTGCAAAACGTCTTTATGGACGTCACCGAAACAAGCTGGAAACTAGACATTAACCTACAGGGGACCATGACAGAACATCCTTTGTTTAAAACATCATTGTACACATGAATGTTCTTTCAACATTCCCATGAAACGTATCTAGAACATTAATATCTTATATTCTGAGAACATGGCAACCATGTTCTGTGTATGTTTGGTGTGACGTTGATGGAATATTCTCCTAACCCTCAGAAGACTGATGACTGGAAGACTCTTGCAATGTTCCAATTGAAGAACATAAATATGAAATATTCTGTGAACATGGTAACCACATTCTGGGCAAGTTCTATTTGACATTAAAGGAATGGTCTCTTGGAAACAGTCCTTGCACATCACTGGAACATTCCCATGAAAACGTTAGTTTAAGGGAAAGTTCTCAAAAGTTTTGGAAACGTTTGTTGCTCGCTGGGATGTAACGAGTGACAGTAACTAAAGCCCCGTTTATACCTGGTGCTAACATGGGTCCTTTGTCTTTATCTTGTCTACATTCTGATTGTGCCCAAATTTCCAGAAATGTGTCTACACATGGTATTAAAATGTGTCTGTTATCTGTCCACTGTGTCTGCATTGTGACCAGATTTCCTGGTCCCTTCCTTTATGCAAATTATTTCACAGCTATTCTTTCCAAATACTATTTATTTATTTATTTATCGTAAGAAACATATTGATGTAATCAGTCAATGATGCCACCTGCCAATGATTTTCGAGGGCGGAATATTTATGATTTAAATGGTTTCTCTCTCACGAGCTGTCTACACTTGTGAGATATCCAGACACAATGTGTGTCTCACTATCCTCCGGAGGCGGCCAGGATGATCTGATCACAATCAGATGACATTGTGTCTTTTGAGTGTCTACACCTTTCAAAAAAATGTGGGCACAATCAGAATGTGGACATGAAGAGGGCAAAGGACACAAAGTTAGAGAACCAGGTACAAACAGGGCTAATGAGACAGGGTTGTCTCAAATAGACATGTAATGTGCTTTAAATCAAATTCCCACTATTCAGTACCATGACAAGTTTTTGCCCCCTGAAAAGAAGAGGACTGAGATATAACCTGAGTTATTAATGTAATCTATACAAAATGTGTGTGAGCATTTAGCAACTACTTTTATTGAAGCTGTAGAACATTGAGGCCGTGGCACTATATGAACACATTTCAAAGCAGTGGATGACTCGTATCGTTGTAGATGCATCCCCTCTCCATAATAAGTATTGCGCCAAGGTTGGATTCTGCTAACAACAATCCATCCAAAATTATATATCTTTTCCTTCACATAAACATGATTAGCTGAAAATAGAAAGCACCATATCAAATTGAATACTTGGACCACCAGGTTTAAAGATGATGTTTCATTTATGCATATTTTTGTTTGTTTGTAGCCAAGGAAAGTTTCCTTCTTCCTCCTACTGATGAAAAGTATGCAGGGAATGTACCCTTTCATGGAGTACAAATCCAATTTGCATTTCATTTTAAGACCACCAATAGACATCTCTGTTCCAAGGTCCATTCTTTTCATTAAATGTGTTCCTTTCTCTTCTATTTCTACTCCTTTCAACTCAACTCAAATCAAATCAGCAGGTGTGGACCTTACCGTCAAATGCTAACTTTACAAGCCCTTAATCAACAATGCAGTTAAGAAAATATTTACTAACTAAACTAAAGTTTAAAAAAGTAACACAAGGAAATAATTATAAAGAGGCTATATACAGGGTGTTAAGGTTAAGTAATATATTTGGGTTTTTAATGAGGTAAAAAGGAATACATTCAAGTTGATTATGTTAAAAAAGTTATTTATGATGAATTTCACTTGTAAATTTGCCATTCAAATATTGATTTACAGACAGTTCCCTCCTGCTGGCCTTAAACAAGAAATTATAATTTTGTTAAAATTTGGTGAAACAATGCAAAGATTTGTGTCTGTTTGCGATTTGACCAGACACTTAACCATTGATTTCTTACATTTACATTTGCATTTGAGTCCTTTAGCAGACAGTCTTATCCAGAGCAACGTAGATTCAGTATTGAGTGCATACATTTTTCTTTCTTTCTTTAACATTTTTTTCTAGATGTGATTTTTCAACTGCAAAACAAGTACTGTTAAACAAACTAAATCTAGGTGAGACAATTTGAAGACAATTCCTGGCCTACTATAAATAGGCTTCATGTGCTAACCTCCTAACACTATGTCAGCTGTTTCAAGCATTTCAGACTGGCTCATGGCTCCACCCTCCACTGCAAAGAATGCCTCCCTCCATCCAAATGGTCTCCACCATCTGTTGAACATAACTCTTGTTCCTCTTCCCTTTGCCCAAGACAAAACATCACAGAGTGTTATCCATCAGATTTCACTTTATCAAATGATTGACTGAGTTCATTAAAATGTTATCTATGTTCTGTTGTTTTCATCACACAAACCACAAGAGTCTGTCTTTTGCGTTTTGAATCCAATAATCAGGGGTTAAATTGGGAATTCAGAGTTGGGGGAGACCTATTTTGGGAGGATAGGGTTCATTTGTATTTTATTTTGCCTTTATTTAACTAGGCAAGTTAGTTAAGAACAAATTCTTATTTACAATGACGACCTACCCCAACCAAACCCTGGTGACGCCGGAGCAATTGTGCACAGCCCTATAGGACTCCCAATCACGGCCGGTTGTGATACAACCTGGAATCAAACCAGGGTTTGTAGTGACGCCTCTAGTGCTGAGATAGAGTGCCTTAGACTGCTGCACCACTCAGGTGTCCAACATAAGGCTAGAGTTAGGGTTATGCCTGACACACTTTTTGCATTACCCTAACCCTAATCTGGGTTTATCATACTTTTATTGTACCTTTTATCGTGCTCATCTCTTTGGACCCATGCTGGAGCCCAGCTCCACTTGCCTCTCCTTTTGACCCAAGGTGCTGGAGCTCAGCTCCACTTGCCTCTCCTTTTGACCCAAGGTGCTGGAGCTCAGCTCCACTTGCCTCTCCTTTTGACCCAAGGTGCTGGAGCTCAGCTCCACTTGCCTCTCCTTTTTACCCAAGGTGCTGGAGCTCAGCTCCACTTGCCTCTCCTTTTGACCCAAGGTGCAGGAGCCCAGCTCCACTTGCCTCTCCTTTTGACCCAAGGTGCTGGAGCTCAGCTCCACTTGCCTCTCCTTTTGACCCAAGGTGCTGGAGCTCAGCTCCACTTGCCTCTCCTTTTGACCCAAGGTGCTGGAGCTCAGCTCCACTTGCCTCTCCTTTTGACCGAAGGTGCTGGAGCTCAGCTCCACTTGCCTCTCCTTTTGACCCAAGGTGCTGGAGCTAAGCTCCACTTGCCTCTCCTTTTGACCCAAGGTGCAGGAGCCCAGCTCCACTTGCCTCTCCTTTTTACCCAAGGTGCTGGAGCCCAGCTCCACTTGCCTCTCCTTTTGACCCAAGGTGCTGGAGCTCAGCTCCACTTGCCTCTCCTTTTTACCCAAGGTGCAGGAGCCCAGCTCCACTTGCCTCTCCTTTTGACCCAAGGTGCTGGAGCTCAGCTCCACTTGCCTCTCCTTTTGACCCAAGGTGCTGGAGCTCAGCTCCACTTGCCTCTCCTTTTGACCCAAGGTGCTGGAGCTAAGCTCCACTTGCCTCTCCTTTTGACCCAAGGTGCAGGAGCCCAGCTCCACTTGCCTCTCCTTTTTACCCAAGGTGCTGGAGCCCAGCTCCACTTGCCTCTCCTTTTGACCCAAGGTGCTGGAGCTCAGCTCCACTTGCCTCTCCTTTTTACCCAAGGTGCAGGAGCCCAGCTCCACTTGCCTCTCCTTTTGACCCAAGGTGCTGGAGCTCAGCTCCACTTGCCTCTCCTTTTGACCCAAGGTGCTGGAGCTCAGCTCCACTTGCCTCTCCTTTTGACCCAAGGTGCAGGAGCCCAGCTCCAAGTAACATAATGACCAAAATTCTTCACAGGGCCGGCAGCTTTCTGCACGAAAAATCATCACATGCACTATCTCTCCTGGCAAGGTTCCTGTGACTCCTGGCAAGGTTCCTGTGATCTCCAAATCTATACTTTTTGTCCATGACCAAGTCCTATATGGGGATTGAGACAAGGCATTCACCTCAACTCCACTGCAGTGAAAGAGCCGTTTTACTGTACATGAGTTAAACAATGAACAAGGACAAGCAATATCACAATAAATGAACTCGCACTCTGTTCTGTTTTAGGCAGATGGTGAAGAAATCATTGACAATGTGAGTGTGGGAATCATACTGTGAGTGTGGGACTGTGGTAGCGACATACTGTACCTAGGCCAACACTCTGGGTTTCATCAGCATAACACTTGGGTTTAGTGGTTGTAATTTAAAACACTACATCACATGGTGCCATCTCACGATTAAGATGTTAAGCCTCCTCAATTGTCATTGTTTGGACTCTCAAGACAAACACATTTTATCTTAACAAAGTCAGCAGGATACACCCATTCAGCATATGCGCCATTCAATCATTATAATAAGACAAAACAAACCAAAGGCCTGATCCTTTCACCTTTTCTTTGAGAGTGTCAAATCCGAGCTATTAGAAAGCCTGGCTCTTTTGAACTGGAATTGTTCTGGGGCATGGGCACAAAGTAGGCAGCAGAGTCGTGGTGGAGCTTGACGCCCCTTGATAATGGAGTCGTTTAAGACAATTTCAATGGACAGCTAACCTTTCCCCTGCTGTTTCATACCTATTAATAGCACCATTCTGCAGGAAGAAAATACAGAGGAGGCAGCTCAGACAAGGCCTTACCATGTCTCCCTATAAAGAAACCAAAGGGTTTTCTGTAAGCTTAATGTAGCAGTAGTTACTGTATAGCGGCTGGACATTACAAGATGAAGAGAATATCTGTTTAAACAAGGAGTCAGAAACCATTATACCTTATACTATATCTGTTTATGAAAATGTATTCCATATACTGAAGAAAGGGAAAAAGGCCAAGACAACAATATATGCAACATTTAACTGTTGGGTCCAGTTTAGTTCAACAAAGGCATTTAGATATAATACTTAAACCATTGGCCCTTGGTCAGTCATGTTAACGTTTTGAATATGTGTCCTGATTCAATTATTCTAATTATTCATATGAAAAACAACCTTTCCAGATGTATTTTAGTGCGATAACATCCGCAGTCATTTAAATGAAAACAAAATTGAGCCCCCTTTTATCAGCCCTGCAAGTGACTCTTACAGCCTCCCATTCAACAGCTTCCAGATGTTTCTCCAGCAAGGCCATCTGTAAAGAACAACACTTTCCCATAAAACACTTATCTCCATTTTGTATATGCTTATGAGGTATGTAAATGTCAAAAGGCAGCCTGGCTTGGTAATTTGCCTTTGGAAAGAGCTAGGCTTTGGTAATTTAACCCTGGCATTATGTTATTGCACAGAGAAGGGGATTGGGAGAAGTGTTTGTGGTGCATGGTCAGTATGTTCATGACCCATTCATGATATCAGCCGGAGAGAAGTATGTAGGGAAGTGCACACTGCACACTGCAGACTCCATTTATCTCCCGTATAATTCTGAGAAACCAGCAGCACAGCAGTGAACCAGCAGCACAGCAGACACTCAGCACTGTTTACAAAGTGTCCCCATGCTGCCTAAGGGAAGTGTATTTGTAAGTAAATGTTTGCACATATTGTACACAGTGATTCCTAGAGGGATTCAGACCCATCCATTCTTAGGTAATAGAACTCCTTAATAGAAAGAGCTATTGAAACTTGGTGACATAATAGCCTAATGCCATTGCAATTATCGTCCTCTGAGCACATGTTAATGCGGGTTAAACTGATATCCAGGATGTCTTCTCTTCAGAATAGCATAGTGCTGCATGTTGCTGCATTAATGGTGAATAAATATAATTCTCCACCGCTGAGGAGGGGCAGCCTCCTTCGTACTGAGGAGGTGCTCATTATCATAACAAAATGTATTTTTGCTGACTCATTTCCCTAACTCTGTATTTTAAGGAATTGTTCATTTCCCGCAAGTTCTAGCTTTGTCAGCTGAGCTGCTTTGACAGACTTACAATAATGTAACAACAGAACATTTTGTTGGACTGCACTGCAAATGATAAATGTCTGCTTGACGATTCAAACCAAGGTTTATTGGGGTTTAAATACAAAAGACAAGCTTCATTATCCCTCTCCTTTCATACAAGTGCCTCTTAAAAAACACGGCATGAATTATTTATAGGCCTACTTGTTATTTACACAAGTGTACTACAATACTTTCAGGTACACTAGTAATGTGGTTGCACATCAAATGTGCAAATCATCTAGCCTGGTCTCATAGTCTAGTAAATCTGGGACAATCAAATTAGTATGATATGTTATGTTAGCATTTTTTTGCAACCTACTACTTTTTAGCTACTTTGCAACTACTTTGTGTGTTAGCTAACCCTTCCCCTAACCCTAACCGTAACCTCTCAACCTAAGTCATAAGTGTAACCCCAAACTTAACCCCTGGACTTAACTGTAAACTTAACCCCTAACCCTTAGCCTAGCTAACATTAGTCCCTTAGTGAACGTTAGCTTTAGCCACCTAGCTAACATTAGCAACAACAAATTGGAATTCGTAACATATCATACGTATTGCAAATTTGTAGCATATTGTATGAATTGCAAATTATAACATATCATATGAATTGCAATTTGTAAGTGATCATACCTAATGGATGATGGACATCCACAAATGAATACATACCATACAAAACGTAACAAATCATACTAAATGGTGGGAGATAGATTTATATAATGCAAATATCTAGCAACCCAAAGGTTGCTTGTTTGAATCTCATCACTGACAACTTTAGCATTTTAGTAAATGTTAGTCAATTAGCAGACTTACAGTGCATTCATCGTAATTTGATTTCATATATCGCAATCATAGCAAGTACATTTTTCCTAAATAGCCGTCAGCAAATTCATGGGTGCTGTGGGATTATTCAAAGCCCTATTAGCACAGGAGTAGTATTCTTCTTCTGGGAAACAAGATATTTCAAATGTCTAGGGATAACCTAATGGCCTTCTGTACTGTTTACATTTCTACAATTTAATTGTTAGGCTCATACAGTTTCATTTATACAGGTCTTCCTCGGGAATCAAACCGCCAACTGTGGCGTAGCAAGTGCCATGCTCTACCAACTGAGCCAACCTGGACCTGTGAAAGTCAACATAATAACGCATATCAATAAGGACCATGAACTGTAACCTATGCCGACTTTTCAGTAAATGACTTATTTGGCAATTGATCAATTCATTGGCATAACATCGTCCACTTCATCTTTTAAAAGAGAAGTATGGTACTAGGAAAGTTGATATGTGACTAAATGGAACTTTCATCTGTAGGCTATGTGCCTAGCACTTTAATTTAACCATCAATTTGTTCCCATGCTCTTACCCAAACTGGGTGCAGCACCGGTTAAACTCTGTAATATCCCCTAACAACACAAGCTTTTGTATTTGTATTTATTATGGATCCCCATTAGCTGCTACCAAGGCAGCAGCTACCCTGCCAAATTAAGGCAGTTTTAAAAACATTACAATACATTCATTACATAATTCACAACACACTAAGTGTGTGCCCTCAGGCCCATACTCAACTACCACATACAGTGCCTTGCGAAAGTATTCGGCCCCCTTGAACTTTGCGACCTTTTGCCACATTTCAGGCTTCAAACATAAAGATATAAAACTGTATTTTTTTGTGAAGAATCAACAACAAGTGGGACATAATCATGAAGTGGAACGACATTTATTGGATATTTCAAACTTTTTTAACAAATCAAAAACTGAAGAATTGGGCGTGCAAAATTATTCAGCCCCTTTACTTTCAGTGCAGCAAACTCTCTCCAGAAGTTCAGTGAGGATCTCTGAATGATCCAATGTTGACCTAAATGACTAATGATGATAAATACAATCCACCTGTGTGTAATCAAGTCTCCGTATAAATGCACCTGCACTGTGATAGTCTCAGAGGTCCGTTAAAAGCGCAGAGACAGTTTTATATCTTTATGTTTGAAGCCTGAAATGTGGCAAAAGGTCGCAAAGTTCAAGGGGGCCGAATACTTTCGCAAGGCACTGTATCTACAACACAAAATCCATGTGTACGTGTGTGTATAGTGCATATGTTATCATGTGTGTGTATGCATGTGTCTGTGCCTGTGTGTGTCCCTCTTCATAGTACCCGCTGTTCCATAAGGTGTATTTTTATGTTTTTTAAATCTGATTCTACTGCATCAGTTACCTGATGTGGAATAGAGTTCCATGTAGTCATGGCTCTATGTAGTACTGTTCACCTCCCATAGTCTGTTCTGGACTTGGTGACTGTGAAGAGACCTCTGGTGGCATGTCTTGTAGGGTATGCATGGGTGTCTGAGCTATGTGCTAGTAGTTTAAACAGACAGCTCGGTGCTTTCAACATGTCAATACCTCTCACAATTACAAGTAGTGGTTAAGTCAATCTCTCCTCTACTTTGAGCCAGGAGAGATTGACATGCATATTATTAATGTTTGCTCTCTGTGTACAGAGAGCCGTGCTGCCTTGATCTGAGCCAATCACAATTTTCCTAAGTCCCTCTGTGGCACCTGACCACACGACTGAACAGTAGTCCAGGTGCGACAAAACTAGACCTGCCTGCAGGACCTGCCTTGTTGATAGTGTGGTTAAAAAGGCAGAGCAGCGCTTTATTATGGACAGACTTCTCCCCATCTTAGCTACTGTTGTATCAATATGTTTTGACCATGACAGTTTACAATCTAGGGTTACTCCAAGCAGTTTAGTCCCCACAACTTGCTAAATTCCCACATGATTTCTTTCAAGATTTCGTTGAGGTTTAGGGTTTAGTGAATGATTTGTCCCAAATACAGTTGTCGTGGAAATACTACACAGGACACTCAAAGTACATTTTAAATGAATCATTGTTTATTGTCAGCGTGTTGGAGAGGTTCCAACAAACTTGATGCACCACGTCTGTCAGGAGCTCTCTCAGGGCACTCCCATTAGTTCTCGTATGAACTGCAGACAAGTAATATTTGCATGATTTAGCTTATTCATCATTCATAATTAATTAACATTTGCTTCATTCATGTGACCGACTAATGCATGTCCATGCATGTGGCAGACCAATACCTCATGAGGGTTCTTCTCTCCAAGCTGAGACCATGAAACTGAGATATTGTTCGCAAAACAAGGGTCTGGGCTTTGCAAATACTACAGTGAGGATTTCTCCCAGGCGTTCAATCAGTCACTCGCATGAACACAGAAATTGGTTTATAGAAAAGCACAAACAGAAGACAGAAATTGGTTTATAGAAAAGCACAAACAGAAGACAGAAATTGGTTTATAGAAAAGCACAAACAGAAGACAGAAATTGGTTTATAGAAAAGCACAAACAGAAGACAGAAATTGGTTGTTTAGAAAAGCACAAACATAAAAATGTACATCACACAATGCTTTTCGTTTTTTAAATACTTAGGACTAACTACCTCTTAAGAGTTGCAGTCATTTCAGTTGCTGTAGCAGCTGATGTGTACAGTGTTGAGTCATCTGCATACATAGACACATTTTAAGACATACGTTATTCCAGCAGCATACTATTATGATCGATAATGTCAAAAGCTGTCTAACAAAACAGCCCTCACAGTATTTGTATCATCAATTTCTCTCAGCCCAAATTTCAAAGTTTTACTGTCGATCTTTGTCTTTGTTTCATAGTGTAGTTTCTTCTTCTTTTCATTCAGTTTAGTCACATAATTTCTCAATTTGCAGTACGTTTGCCAATCAGTTGTGCAGCCAGACTTATTTGCCATTCCTTTTGCCTTATCTCTGTCAACCATACAATTTTTCAATTCCTTATCAATCCACTGGGATTTAACCATTTTTACATTCATTTTCTTAATGGGTGCATGCTTATTAGTAACTGGGATAGCGCAACGTCTGTTTGCTCCTCATTACACACCACGGACCAAAACATATTCTTTATATCAGCAACATGGGAATCACAACAAAACGTATTGTATGAACTCTTATACACTATATTAGGCCCAGCAGTTGGAACTTTGGTTTTCCTAGATATGGCTACTATATTGTGATCACTACATCCTATGGATGATTCTCTTAACGTTAGTCACCTAGCTAACATTAGCTTTAGCCACCTAGTTAATGTTGCCAACAACAAATTGCAAATTCATCACATATTGTCATGACGTTGCCCTCTTTGGGTACAGCGAGCACCATCCCCCGCTCTCTGTAAATTCCTAGGGAAGATCCTACCTCATGGCCACACAGTATAGAGACAGAGTGAAGTTTCATAAAGAACAAAGGAATTTCTTCCACCTCACAGAACTTGAGGTCCGAACAACATTTACATTCCGGAGAAGGTATAAAAGATCGGTGAAGAATCCAGCTACGAACTGGTCCGTTTGTTACAAGTTTGTAAAACTCATGAGAGACGGTGCGGCCACATTACCATAACGCTGTTTATATAATAGCCTCAGATATGAGGTTTACATCTAATTGTTGCATAAGATGAATGAGTGAGGATGATACTGTTTGTAAAATTGTGTAATGTGATTTTGGACTGTTTCATGAAGGAAACTCCAAATCCCTTTTGAGTTTTGAGTTGAACTAAATCAGAGGACCGCCCATGAGCACAGTTATGGTCGGGCATCCTGGGACAGGCCCTTTTCTGCCCTTCCGAATAAAACCCCCACTCGATTAGACTGCTGAATCTTTTAACCATACCATGTGGTTAAACTCTGTCGATACCGACAGAATAAGAACAAGTCTTTGATATTAATTAGTAGTCTGCAGCTAGGAATTCGGTATCATTGAACGCGAAGAACAAACACCTATCCATAACGACATGAATGAATGTCACTCTGAACTATCCACTCTAACCACGACAGAGAGAGAGAGAGAGAGAGGACAGAAACTCTCCAACAGAAACTAACTTTTCAGCAGAGATCCCAACGACACACTGAGTGTAAATATATATATTGATTCCCGAATGAGTGAGCGTTCATGTGCAAAGGATTAGCATTTAAATTGTTATAATTATCAACTGTGTTGTCTATTCAATCGACCCCCACTTCCCTTTTGTACAACAAGCCGCCCATGCCAGTTTAGCCCACTAGGGCACATTCCCCTATCATTTCTTGTAACCATATTTACTATGTTTGTTTGTGTGTGCACTTCTGTGATTGTTTAGTTAGTTAATAAATAAATGATTTAAGACAATTGATGTATGGATGACTCATAGTGAAGACTGGGTTCGTGCAGATAACCAACAATTTACGACATTTGGAATGAGACTAACATGAGATAAAATAAATTATTCATTAATTCAAAGACTAATTGATCAGATATAAAATAGTTATTTTATGAAAATTATAACTTTGTAATCTGAATCTTTTCCTTGGTCCCCCGACTTCCTAGTTAATTGCAGTTAAATGATTAATCAGTTTAATCGCGTAATACTAATTACAGAGAATCTTTGATAAAAAACTAAAAGTCTTCATTTAATGAGAGTAAAGACATAGATGCCATACAACACATAACATATCATACTAAATGGAGAGAGATAGATTTACATTTACTATGCTATGTCTACCCTTGAGTCCAGGTTGAATCATCTGGAATCATTATGATGTTTATAATCATTTGATACCCGCCTTTCAAGGTCATTAGAAAGGGCACATTCAAAACGCACTCCAGGTGGTCCAGCAGAAATGGCACCAATTAAACCTAACAAATATAAATGATAGTAAGCTGTGTTCTTTTGAATAACGCCACAAAGAACTTGAATTAGCCTGCTGCACAGACTATCTCCATACAACTACTATGAGAGCATGTGAAACTTCGATGTGAAAGCATGTGAAAGTCTGATATGTTGTTCCACAATGTAAAAGCTTCGTTGGAGAAACCTCACTCATCAGTTCATTGACTTTAAATGTAGTCTTTTTTTTATTTACATGCTGCTCCCTCAGTAATTGGCAATATAATACTAACAAGGAATCATCTAGTTGTACAATGTCGTCAAAGGTGAGCAGCAGTGTATGGGCTATAGGAAGAAAGATGCAAAAGTGGAAAGATGAAAATGGTAGAGGAACCAGTATACAGAGGAAAAACAGGACAAAGTGTGTTGAAAAACACAAAATGTTTTGAAAACCAACTAGATTAACCATATTAACATTGATGTCTTCTCTCAAGAAAATAATTGGAGTATTTTAACTTATCACATAACCAGTGATTAAAGGCCATCTTTGAGCAATCATCACCAACCCAAATAACTTATTTAAAGCAAACTCATTACCATGTTCATTCTCAGCTCACCCCAACAACTTTTGAGACATGCAGTCATGTCCACTTCCAAAAGAGGGAATGATTATCAATGGTTCCCACAATCAAACAGCAATAAATACACGTCCCTTTTTTTATCTGAAAGCTGGACAGAAACCACTCAGAAGCTGGACAAACAGAATAGGAGTTCAGCTTATTAATGCTGATATCATACTGGTTTGTTAGAAACACCATATTATTCCCTGAATGATGCAAGTCTCTTGTGTAGTTTATAGGCTTTACTTCCCACTCCGGAGTGACGTAAACATTACAGATCAAATAACAAAAGGTTGTTGTAAATGTTATACTGTGGGTAATTCCAGAATGGTAATATTGTGTCCTATTGTGTTTCATTGGCCGTCACAACCTTATTACGGCTGATAAAGGCAGCTATGTAATAACATGCAGTCAAACATACACAAGACGTCAAATTTAGTGTTCTGTCTTTTTAATGACTGATATCAATTTGTCTAAATACATTAATACATACTCGAAAAATCATATCATACAACTCAAGATGAGGCAGGACAAGATGCAGCATAGTAGATCTGGCTGGCAGATTAATGACGAGATGGGACGAGCTCATTGGTCACATCTACACTTCCCAGCAAGGCCGGTACACCCTTCCCACCATGCACCTCATGGTGTCCCTCCTGACAATGGAGATGCTGGGGCTCAGGTCCTGGTCAGCCTCTCTGCGGTCCAGGGTCAGGGCTCTGTCAAGCCCTGCAGCTGCAGCTTTCAGTTTGTAGAGAGGAAGTCCTCTGTTCAGGTTCTTCCACATGCCTGAGTCTGCCAACACGATGATCTTGGAGCTCCCGCTTCTGACTGAATCAGGGTTTTTATCGGCCACCTCTTCGTTCAGTAGAGAGTCTAGAGTATCTTGCTCCAAGGCTGTGTCCTCCATCTTGCCCATCGGGATCGCCATGGACGGTGTGTAGCACTCCAAGAAAAGTGCCAAGGCAAAGATGACGGAGAGGACCGAGTCTCTCATCTTGGAGAATGAGGATCTTCGTAGAGGTTGATGTTGCAGGTTGACGTGATCTCAAGCTCGTTCAGGCTGTTCTGACTCTGAGATGTCCGTCTTCCTCTTTTATACCGCTTGGACCTCCAGGATTAGCCACGTTTTCATCACTGCTGTTCTTCTTGTTTGTGTTTCAGGATATTAACAACACTATGAAGACATGGTTGATGAGATCCTTAACAATGCTGAAGTGTTTTATCTGGTGGAGTGTTAATTAAGCTCCTCTGTGGCTGGTCTTTCTAAAGTCTGCGAGAATGAAACAGTGGGAAGACGTCATTCCTTGCCCTTTAAAAGAACTAGAGTGGATTACCCACCCGTTGACTACCCTGTAGTAAAGGCCTCTTAATGACACGTACTCCCCTCTCATGGATGCCTTATAATAATGTTCAATATGGGATTTCAGGTGGGATTACAGTTGAAAAGTAAACCAATAATAATTGAAGAGCTTAGTGTGCATGTGACACCGGGAAAACCAGCAGGGTTCTTTGTAGACGTATTGAGAGGAAATTCACAAGTTCACTGATGTAAGGCTTTGGAGAAGATAGGAAACATCACTTAATTCAGAGCATGTCCGCTACATCTGCTACTTGTGCTTTTAGACATTTTTGCTAAGAGATGGGAGAACCTTCCAGAAGGACAACCATCTCTGCAGCACTCCACCAATCAGGACTTTATGGTAGAGTGGCCAGACGGAAGCCACTCCTCAGTAAAAGGCACATGACAGCCCACTTGGAGTTTGCCAAAAGGCACCTAAAGGACTCTCAGACCTTGAGAAACAAGATTCTCTGGTCTGATGAAACCGAGATTGAACTCTTTGGCCTGAATTCGAAGCGTCACATCTGGAGGAAACCTGGCACCATCCCTACAGTGAATCATGGTGGTGGCAGCATCAAGCTGTACGGATGTTTTTCAGCTGCAGGGACTGGGAGACGAGTCAGGATCAAGCCAAAGATGAACGGAGCAACATACAGAGAGATCCTTGATGAAAATATGCTCCAGAGCGCTCAGGACCACAGAATGGGGCAAAGGTTCACCTTCCAACAGGACAATGACCCTAAGCACTCTGCTAAGACAACGCTGGAGTGGCTCTGAATGTCTTTGAGTGACCCAGCCAGAGCCCGGAATTGAACCCGATCAAACATTTCTGGAGAGACCTGTAAATAGCTGTTCAACCAGACAGAGCTTGAGAGGGTCTGCAGAGAAGAATGGGATAAACTCCCCAAATACAGGTGTGCCAAGCTTGTAGTGTCATGCCCAAGAAGACGCGATGCTGTAATTGCTGCCAAAGGTGCTTCAAGTAAAGGGTCTGAATACTTATGTAAATGTGATTTTGCAAAAATGTCTAAAAACCTATTTTGCTTTGTCATTATGAGTAATTGTGTGTAGATTAATGAGGGAAAAAATAATGTAATACATTTTAGAATAAGGCTCTATCCTCACAATATGTGGAAAAAGTCAAGAGGTCTGAATACTTTCTGAAGGCAATATACCTCCTGTAAGAAACCTATGATCTGTGAAACATACACGACACAGACATCTTGGTGTCTAAATCTAAAGCACCACTCTGGAAATGTTACATGTTTGAAGAGTATATTGTTACAAACAATATGCCTAAAAATAAATGAGAAAGTGTATATTTGAGAGCACTCTAAGGAGTATAAAGAAACCAATATGTTGCCTGTATCATGTATGATTCACGGATCATAGGGTCTTTCGAGGCATGCATAAGTCTAAAAAGGGCCTAAAATGGCCAATTAACATGATTTTCTCAAAAATGGTTTGTGATACAAATGTAAAACAACCTTCCTCCCAATAAAGTTCCTATGTGATAATTGCCAATAACCTGAGATAAAAATATTTTCCGCTGGCATGAAGTAGCCCTAAATCCTTTTTTGCTCACTTACTGGTACATGCATATTTACAACCTTACCTAATTAGGAATAGCAGACAGGGAGTTAAAGGTCACTGCTCACATAGCCCTCGGTGTGACGTTGTCGTGTTCAAAGTCAGCATTGTAAGAGACATCCACAAAAAAAGGAGATGTTGGCTGGTGGACCGTCAATGTTTCGCTTGCCTTGATGAGCTTTGGTGATTCATAATGACCTCAGGTCAAATAATGTTCCTGCGTAAGAACTTTTAAAATATGCAAAACTCTTCCAAAAAAGTGTGTATTTTATATAGAACAATTATCTATAAATACATCTTGGAACTCTTGCCTGATCCCGGTCTCAGCTTTTGTTTGACAAGGGTTAGTTTTTGTCCAGTGGTTGAACCCAGCTGTAACACACCTGAACTTGGAAGATATTTGTCTCTTGGGGTAGTTTCACAAGAAATTTTAAAGAAATTAATCACTAAAGATATGTGGTTTGTCCTTGATAGTCAGACATCATTAGCACGCATATAGTGTGAAAATTACACCCTGAAAAGTTCTCACAGTTCCCCAATTAAGAGGAATAAACTTGTAGAGGGTATATGTGTGTGAAAAATGCTTTAATGGTCTCCTTTAATGTTCTTATCCCTTCTCCTTCTAAAATATTTTTTGTTCTTTCAACCAACTGTTGAAGGGGACCTAAAAGTTGGCATTATTGTTCAGCAATTAAAAGACTCCAGCCTTCTCTATCTGCAGGTGACTGTTCAATGTAAAAAAAAAAATCTAATAATGGATGTGAAGTCGACTGGTTCCAATGAGGGATGTGGTCGTGAGTGAAAAATGATTTAACTGCACCGCAACTCAAAATCAAAGAGGATGCCATTTAAAATCAAGCAACAGAGACAAAAATCTACATTTCATAAGAATTTTTGTATGATAATCATGGAACCTTTGTACAATAGACAAGGAAAGAGATTATCAGGATGCAGAACTCACTTCTTAATGCAATTACTGTCCTCAAACAAATAAAAAACATTAATTTAAGCGCTTGGTATTTCTTCTAAATCAAAACCTTAAAACAAATATCGAATTTATATGAAAAGCACTTAGACACAGCAGTAGGCATGTACTTTCTTAGATGAAATATTTTCAAATAGGCCAACTGTCACGTTCTTTCAAAATCGAACCCAGAAGCAGACCAGGACAAGGAGAGTAGGAAGAAGGTGAGTATTTATTTACAAGTGAATGTGAATGGGTAGATATATCCAGGTGGCGTAGCGGGCAGCGGTGGTGAGTTGATGGGAGTAAATAGGTGGATCCAATGGGGTAGCGGAATCCTCCGACGACCAGGCGGGGAGTAACTGAAGACAGAACAAACGGAGGTAAGTTTAAGGCAAGCAATACGTTAAAAAAACAAAAAAACAAATTCTATCCAATTTGAGGCTGATACTATGGCACAACATACTGTTCATGGCTAACGATCCGGCAGGGAATGGATGTCAGGTCAGAGCTTTTGAAGGGGAGAGGTGATGATCAGGACCAGGTGTGCAGATTACTGATGGGATACAGGTGCGGGTGAACATCGATCTCCCAACAAGCTAATTCGCCCGGCAACCAGACAGGGTGCGTTCCAAGACACCGGAAACACACTCCGGGACAGAAACACAGGCAAACACAGACTCAGGAAGCGGGATTCGTGACACCAACAGTTTATCATGGGTCACATTAAGATCATGGGTCACATTAAGAACATTAAGACCATTCTGAAATGTGTGCAATTTCTAAAACTATTACCTTTAATGGCTTCTAGTCTGGAACAAATTGCATAAATGATTTTAGTGTTGGTACTGTTTCTACCGGTGTGGCCAGATGGGGCATACCATGGACCATTTGTTATTGAAAAGCGTGTCTGTGTTCTGCATGGTCAAAGCTGGCAAATCTGCGATGACTAATAAGCCTGGCATTTTACAATTTCTTCACCTTGTTTTTGCTATTGCTTACAGGGCTCATGTACTGCATTTGTCTAACATCCTGGGACATACATTTAGACTAATAATTCTTATCTCAAGCATTTCTAAGTAACTAACATGCTCCATTTTTAGGAGGTGGTTGGGATGGGGTAAAGCATGTTTGGCAGGCCTTCTGTTCCACACGAGAACATGTTAGGACCAACCAGATGGATCCAGGGGGGGGGGGGGGGGGGCTAGGCTAGGGTGACTGAAACAGGACATCATGACTATAAGAGACTATTAAACAGGACATCATGGCTATACATCTCCTTTTATTTGTGGATGGAAAAAGCTATCACTATCTGAAAATCCAGGGAGGGTGACCGGAATCAGGACAAGTGGAGAAACCGCTCAAACAGACTGACATCACTGAAAGTTGTGGAAAACACAGAGTAATGACATGGTGTATATGTAACTGAAACTGCATTCAACTGTTATAACCTATGATTGAACTGATGATAAAACAGAACCTTCCAAATTGTATTGTTGATCCATTCATTTATGACTTTCCTTATAAAACAAACAGTCCGAACCCTACCTAATTATTCATTCGGAGTATGGAACTGTATTGACCTCTGTATGTGTCCAGTAGTGTTGTAGATACTGTAGTTAAAACAGAGCAGCCTGGTCTCATAGACTAGACGTAACATAGTCAAATCTAGGACACTCAAATTAGCATCATATGTTATGTTTGGTATGGTTACATAAGGTTACTTAAGGCAAAAATGAAAGTAGGGTGATTTGTCGGGGTGTATGGATAGGCGAATGTGAAGGTCTGCAACCCAAACGTTGCAGGTTTGAATCTCATCACGGACAGATTTAGCATTTTAGCAACTTTCCAGCTACTTACTACCTTGCAGCTAAATAGCATGTTAACTAACCCTTCCCCTAACCTTAACCTAACTCCTAACCCTAATCTTAACCCTAACCTTAACCCCTAACCCTAACCCATAGCCTAGCTAAATTGCAATTCGTAACATATTATATGAAATGGATGATGGACATCCACAGATGAATACATACCATACGAAACATAACATATCACACTAAGTGGAGTGTCATGGATTTACATTTACTATGTTACGTCTACCCCTGACTCCAGGTTGAACAGAGAGAGGGGTGTTTATCTGTTGGTGGCCGGTGTGTTTCAGGCCTCTCTCTCGCCAGGTGTTTGCTTGGTGATGTGTGTGGTTATTGGATTACAGCTGTATGCCACATGTCCATGACAGACCTGACTATAACATAGCTGGGGTTCTTGTTTTATGTGCCCATCCAATATATATGGACACCATTCTATTTAATTCTGTCATAAATACCTGCTAAAATAGGCCGTCAAGACAACATGAAACACTGCAGACTTTTTATACTCCTCCGAATGCATTTAAAAAAAAATCCTGATATTTTCCTGACTTTCCTCTCCTGGAAAGTCGAGTGGCAGAGAGTACCCTTTCCATGTTTGCCCCTTGACCAAGGAGAAGGTGCAGCTGCCAGTCCAGAGAATGCCCTCAAGGTGTTTGTGTGTTACAGAGAATCATCCATAAGTGCAACACTGCTACACCTCCTCAAAAGAAGAAAAAAAACCTTTGGAAGTGTGAGGCCAAGATGTGCAGACCAGCTGACTATGCTGACGGGTGCCAACCCAAACACAAGGCCTCAGCTCAGGGGTTTTGAGGGGGGGAAAGACCCCAGCCGCGCACCGAGGGGAGACAGTGCCTCTCACATAACGCAGGGCCCTTCTGCACACAGCAGCGCACCTCTTTAAAACAACACCAAGAGGCAGGCCGCACCGTACAGGCTAAAGTGTTATTCCAGCTAGGTAAACACAGGGCACAGATCTAACAGTGATGAATGCCACATATTAACAGGCACAAATTGAATTATGTTGTTGAAATTTGATGGCAGTGCATTCTGCCGGCCAGTTTGAGGTTGATTGAAATCTTCGCGTCTTTCCGCATACGGCATGAGGATTTCTGAAACCAAGACGCACACAGAGGACTCCCCTTCCAGAGGAAGATCATGGAGTTTCTAACATAGGTTTTCAAAGAAGCCACTAGTAGGGATGACATTGCCCTCCAGTCTTCTATGTAGCCCGGTGAAGTACCTAGACATGTAATGTAATGTATTGACATGCACACTTCTTATGATGGGCTGTAGAGAACTTTCATGCAGCATGGACCATTGTATCGAGAGATGAAGAGAAACTACAGGCTTTGACTGGGCTTCGGTGACCGTATGGATCTGGTGACAGGTATCCGAGACAGTGGCTCATTAGGGTCTAAATGGAAGACAGAAGTGCTGATCTGATGTAAGGTCAGTTTTGCTCTATCTTTACCTAATGGATAAGGTCAGGCTTGGACAGAAATCGGTGGATGACAGCTAATCCTAGATCTGAGGCCACCTCCATCTAAAGACCAACTGTAAGTGTCTGAACCATGAGGGGGTCGATTAATGCAATAACAGACAAAAAGCCATCTTCTCCTCTTTGAGCACATGACGATATAAAATCCCCCACACACACCCATGTCACACAAAGAGATCTACAGAGATACCAGTAGTCATGGTGATGGTCAGACATGTAATCAAGAAGCGGAGTATAATTAGCAACACAAGCACCCAGGGAGTTGTGTAAGAAAGATTTAAAAAATAACATTTTGAAGAATGTGACATTTTGTTCTTAGTGAAGCGACAGAATAATGAATGATACATATGGACATGCGAGGGAGAATCTGATCCCTTTCCAAATCACACTCGCCAAAGTGACCACCCATTAGCCACACTGTTAATAATGGATGAGGTGACGTTGTTCCAAGCCTCTGGAGTATGACATGTTGTATTTCTAAAGGGCTTTGCACATTTGAGTCTAAAGCTTAGACTATTTTTTTAAACTGGGAAAGAGTAAATGGTTTGTACTGTGCGAGACCGTTTCACTGTCTTTTTAGGGCAAAACACTTGTTATCAAAGTGTTAATTCAATTAATTAGTTCATGGCATGATGTGTTGCCAAATTGTTATTGTGCTCCCATGTGGAAATGATACAAAGGGAAAATGTTTCAAGCAATACTGATGATTTCATGCAAAAAAAAAAGTTCTCATAGAACAAAAGTATTCATAAATCTCAGTGGGAGGATCGTTTTGTGCCATATGAAACATCGTAGCTTGGCTGTCTAGCTACAAGAAAATATTGGTTTGATTTGTGACCACGGTTTATACTGTGGAGATAGACCATTCCAGGCACATGGGCTTTCTGATCGCTCATGTAAAAAAAAAGACCTGAGCGGTTAAGCCTCAACAAGAAACTTGTCTGTTGTGTTGCTCAGTAACAGGAGCCATGCAGGTGCTTTATGCTGTAACTCAGTGATTTGTCTGTTCGTGACGTGTGTTTTTGTTTTTTGTCTCCTTCCAGACTCATACTAAGCACCTCCAATCCAAAATGAAATCTAGAATCGGCTTCCTATTTCACAACAAAGCCTCCTTCACTCATGATGCCAAACATACCCTCGTAAAACTGACTATCCTACCTATCCTCGACTTCAGCGATGTCATTTACAAAATAGCCTACAACACTCTACTCAGAAAATTGGATGCAGTCTATCACAGTGCCATCTGTTTTGTCACCAAAGCCCCATATACTACCCACCACTGCGACCTGTATGCTCTGGTTAGCTGGTCCTCGCTACATATTCGTCGCCAAACCCACTGGCTCCAGGTCATCTATAAGTCTTCGCTAGGTAAATCTCTGCCTTTTCTCAGTTCACTGGTCACCATAGCAAAACCCACCCGTAGCACGCGCTCCAGCAAGTATATTTCACTGGTCATCCTCAAAGCCAACACCTCCTTTGGCCGCCTTTCCTTCCAGTTCTCTGCTGCCAACGACTGGAACGAGTTGCAAAAATCACTGAAGTTGGAGACTTATATCTCCCTCACTAACTTCAAGCATCAGCTGTCAGAGCAGCTTACCGATCACTGCAGCTGTACACAGCCCATCTGTAAATAGCCCATCCATCCAACTACCTACCTCATCCCCATATTATTTATGTTTTTCTGCTCTTTTGCACACCAGTATTTCTACTTGCACATCCTCATCTGCACATCTATCACTCCAGTGTTAATTGCTAAATTGTAATTACTTTGCCACTATGGCCTATTTATTGCCTTACCTCCTTACTTAATTTGCACATACTGTATACAGATATTTCTATTGTGTTATTGACTGTACGTTTGTTTATCCCATGTGTAACTCTGTGTTGTTGTTTTTGTCACACTGCTTTGCTTTATCTTTAACTTGTTCTCAACTGGCCTACCTGGTTAAATAAAGGTGAAATTATTATTATTATTTTAAACCTTCCATCCTCTACATAACCTTTTCATTGGTCTTTCCTCTCACAAGAGACACCGTGGTCTGTATTATAAACAATTATAAACATTGTCTGCATCAGACACAAACACACTCATGGACACAAACGCACACAGCCCACACACACAGCCCACACACACACACACAGTTCTAAGATACTGCTATCTATATCTGCCTGAACTACCACTACTATCTCTGCCTCAACTACCACGTATCCCTATACATTGATATGGTAGTGGTAGTCCTTGTGTATAGCTTAATTATTGTGTTTTATTTGTATCTTTATTTAACACTGCATCATTAAGGAAGAGCATGTAAGTAAGCATTTCACAGAAAGGTCTACAGCTGTTGTATTCAGTGCATAATACAAATAACATTTGATTTGATCATTTTTTTGCCAGAGACATGTGGTTTCTTCAAGAGCAGAAAGTGTTGACATTTTTGGATGAAATGGCTGTCTAGTGAATAGACAGGAAACAACATTTAAACTTTACTCCATTCTCTGGACAGCTGTTAAGAATCAGTGTTTACCCTCCCATCTCTCTCCGCATCCCAAGGGTCTCGGGAGAAAACGTGCCGTGACTGACTGCTTTGTGCACAACCAATGGGCACATCTGAGGACAAATCCATCCACCCTTTTTAGAGCATGTGTTGACTATATGTCATGTAGTTGCTCAGTGCAAATACTGAAAATAGGGTATGAAATAAGGGTGTGGACACAAATGCACATTGAGTGATGTGAATGTTTGCTGCATAAAATAGCGCCTTATGTGCCAAATTATATTACAATTTTACACCAAGGATTTCATCAAAGGAAAATGTGATACCCCATGATGAATGGACTCTTGTGCAACATTATTGAAGTTTTATTTACCATTTTCCAAACTGTTAAAACCAATTAGCCTAAATATAATTTAATTTTGTGAAGCATGTTTCTAACTACAACTTAAAGGGGAAATCTGCCGTTGCTACATCCGTTTTTGGACTTATAAATTAATAATACAGACGTAGGATCTTAATTTGAGCACTCTTTTGTTGTTGCTGAGAATGTTCCTGCACCTCGGATGAGCTTTGTGATTTACACAAATTCACTGAAAACTCACACTAACACAGTTATATTAACACTATTGCACTTTTCATGTAGCCTACTTTTGGCCAGATAATAGCCTAACCACCAATCAAGCAACATTAAGGACTAAACCCTAAAATCCTGTTGCTGCAGGATTATTTTGGTGAGATGATATAGGTCAAATTAAGATCCCACATCTGTATACCCATTGATTCTTGAATAATAGCCTATAACTTAAAGGCCTCATGAGCTTAGTTCAACTGTTGTACCCCATCAGAACCTAAGATATAAGATTGTTTTTCTCCAATGTTTGTAAACAATACACATTTAAATGCTTTTTATACTGTTCAACATACCTTGTGTCAATTGATGCTTATCCTCAATACTGACAAACCTAAACTAATGGTGTTTTCTAAAACAAGAAATAGACCTCTGAACCGTTCACCTATTACTACATGTCAGGGCAAGGAGATTGAGGTTGTAACCTCATATAAATATCTTGGAATTTGAATTGATGACGGCCTCTCTTTTAAATTGCATATTCAACAACTTACAAAAAAATTGAAGCTGAAATTGAGATTTTATTTTGGGAATAAGGCATGTTTTTCTTTTGAAGCCAGAAGGAGGCTAGTATCAGCTACATTTATGCCTTTACTAGACTATGGGGATATTTTATATATGAATGCTTCCGCTCAGTGTTTGAGATCAATTGACACCATTTACCATGGCACTTTGAGATTTATTTTAAACTGCAAAACCCTTACGCACCACTGCACTTTGTATACCAGGGTTGGCTGGCCTTCTCTAGTCACTTGTAGGCTCAGGCACTGGTATACTTCCATTTACAAAGCCATTTTGGGTTTACTACCTTTTTATTTGAGCATTTCTATTGTTCAGAAATGTGGTGGGTACTCTCTACGTTCGCTGGACTTTATCCTGCTAACTGTTCCAAATGTCCGAACTGAATTTGGTAAAAGGGCTTTTGTGTACTTTGCGCCATCAACTTGGAACACCTTACAAAATACTTGTAAAATCACTGATGAATGATCTTGAGTCTGATTCCCTGACCTGTCAATGTCTTTAAATCACTGATGAATGATGTTGAGACTGATTCCCTGACCTGTCAATGTTTTTAATTTGCTGGTTTTGATTTTGTTATACTCTTGTGAATTCTATGGTTTTTATTAGATTACTTGTAGTTTTTCATGTTGTTTGTCTGTCATTTTTGTAATGACTTGGTGCTGCCTATCTTGGCCAGGACGCTCTTGAAAATAATATTTTAAATCTCAATGGTTCAATAAAGGTTAAATAAGAAATAAATAAATCCAGCCTAACCTTGAATAGATTTTCTCCTGGAATGAGTTTGAGATTCAGTGTTCAAACATTCTGTGACTTTACTACTGTGCGAGCTGTTAAAAAGCATTCTTTAGTGATGTCTCACTGGCTGGCTTGATTCAAATTCACTCAAACCTTTCAGAGTTGCGTTTAATAATAATAATAATTTATTACATTTCTATAGTGCTTTTCATAAGAATCTCAAAGCGCTTCAAAAGCAACAAACAAACAAGCATCTTCCTGAGTAGCCTAACTATAGTTAGGTCAACCAATAGAGGCCAAGTCTTGGAGTTGGTGTGTTGCTCATCTTCCTAACTCTGATGTTTTCACATCTTAAATGGTTTTCTATGTTTTATTTGTTCAGGCCTCAGGGGAGATCTTCTGAAAAAAATATCTAATCGAGTAAATAAAGTAGGCCTAATTTAGAAAAGTTTTATTTCATAACAGTTATCATAACGCTTTGAAATAAAACAAATTTAGGATGTGACTTGCTCGAGACGTGATACACAATTGCTCATTCCATTTCTTGAGCAGAACTGGTAGGAGGAAAGTGGTGTAATTCACAAGTCTTGGTTAGTTTCACAGTTCTATGAAAACGTTATGCTTTTTCATTAGACTTTAGGATCTGATTGAACATTTGAAGTGTACTTTGGTTAATAGAATATATCCCCAACCATTTGGTTAACATCCCCAACAAGTGCGTTTAAAAAAAAGGGAAAGGGAGGTAAGACCTGTGCCGTACAAAACCACAGTCACTGAACTAGACTTTTACTGAATGCTCAAAGTTATATGTGAAAAAAAAAAAAAGTCTCTGACTAGTTTGTTATGACATAAACAAGATACATTTGAATAAGTAGCATTAGTCATAATTGGAGAGTATGGCACTGTTGTTTTCAGTGGCAATCGTCCTCCGTAGGGAAAAAGTATAAGTAAATGTCAACATGCAGTGCCATACTCTGGAGCAGGTTTTCATCAAGGATCTCTCTGCTCCGTTTATCTTTCCCTCGATCCTGACTAGTCTCCCATTCCCTGAAAAGCATCCCCATAGCATGATGCTGCCACCACCATGCTTCACCGTAGGGATGGTGCCAGGTTTCCTCCCAACGTGACGCTTGGCATTCAGGCCAAAGAGTTCAATCTCGATTTCATCTGATCAGAGAATCTTGTTTCTCATGGTCTGAGAGTCCTTTGGGTGCCTTTTGGCAAACTACAAGCTGGCTGTCATTTGCCTTTTACTGAGGAGTAGCTTCTGTCTGGCCACTCTACTGTAAAGGCCTGATTGGTGGAGTGCTGCAGAGATGGTTGTCCTTCTGGAAGGTTCTCCCATCTCCACAGAGGAACTCCGGAGCTCTGTCAGTGTGACCATCAGGTTCTTGGTCACCTCCCTGACCAAGGCCCTTCTCCCCCGATTGCTCAGTTTGGCCAGACGGCCAGCTTTAAGAAGGGTCTTGGTGGTTCCAAACTTCTTCCATTTAAGAATGATGGAGGTCACTGTGTTCTTAGCACCTTCAATGCTGTTGACATTTTTTTGGTACCCTTCTCCAGATCTGTGCCTCGACACAATCCTGTCTCGGAGCTCTACGGACAATTCCTTTGGCCTCATGGCTTGGTTTTTGCTCTGACATGCACTGTCAACAGTGGGACCTTATATAGACAGGTGTGTGCCTTTCTAAATCATGTCCAATCTATGGAATTTACCACAATTGGACTCCAATCATGTTGTAGAAACATCTCAAGGATGATCAATGGAAACAGGATGCACCTGAGCTCAATTTTGAGTCTCATAGTAAATAATTTAGCAAAAATGTCAAACCTGTTTTCACTTTGTCATTCTGGGGATTTTTTTATGCAATGTATCAACAGAATGCACCGTATCAACATAATCTGCTCAATTTGAGAATTAAATCTGGATCTGTGGACACTAATTATGAAGACAGGGAGTTTACACCACAAATCAGTCTGTTATGACTACCATCAAATCAAATCAAATGTTATTGGTCACATACCCATGGTTAGCAGATGTTAATACGAGTGTAGTGAAATGCTTGTGCTTCTAGTTCTGACAGTGCAGTAATATCTAACAAGTAATCTAACAGTTCTCCAACAAATACCTAATACACACAAATCTAAATGGGTGACTGAGAATATGTACAAATGAGCGATGGCCGAGCGGCATAGGCAAGGTGCAATAGATGGTATAAAATACAGTAGAAACATGTGATACGAGTAATGTAAGATATGTAAACATTATTAAAGTGGCATTGTTTAAAATGACTAGTGATCCATTCATTAAAGTGTCCCGTGATTGGGTCTCAATGTAGGCAGCAGCCTCTCTGAGTTAGTGATTGCTGTTTAGCAGTCTGATGGCCTTGAGATAGAAGCTATTTTTCAATCTCTCGGTCCCAGCTTTGATGCACCTGTACTGACTTCGCCTTCTGGATGATAGCGGTGTGAACAGGAAGTGGCTTGGGTGGTTGTTGTCCTTGACGATCTTTTTGGCCTTCCTGTGACATCGGGTGCTGTAGATGTCATGGAGGGCAGGTAGTTTGCTCCGGTGATGCGTTGTGCAGACCACACCACCCTCTGGAGAGCCTTGCAGTTGAGGGTGGTGCAGCTGCCGTACCAGGCTGTGATACAGCCTGACAGGATGCTCTCGATTGTGCATCTGTAAAGGTTTGTCAGGGTTTTGGGTGACAAGCCACATTTCTTCAGCCTCCTGAGGTTGAAGAGGCGCTGTTGCACCTTCTTCACCACACTGTCTGTGTGGGTGGACCATTTCAGTTTGTCTGTGATGTGTACGCCGAGGAACTTAAAACTTTCCATCTTCTCCACTGCTGTCCCTTCGATGTGGATAGGGGGGTGCTCCCTCTGCTGTTTCCTGAGGTCCACGATCATCTCCTTTGTTTTGTTGACATTGAGTGAGAGGTTGTTTTCCTGACACCACACTCCGAGTGCCCTCACCTCCTCCCTGTAGACTGTCTTGTTGTTGTTGGTGATCAAGCCCACTACTGTTCTGTCGTCTGCAAACTTGATGATCGAGTTGGAGGCGTGCATGGCCACACAGTCATGGGTGAACAGGGAGTACAGGAGAGGGCTGAGCACACACCCTTGTGGGGCCCCAGTGTTGAGGGTCAGTGAAGCGGAGATGTTGTTTCCTACCTTCACCACCTGGGGGCGGCCCGTCTGAAAGTCCAGGACCCAGTTGCACAGGGTGGGGAAGAGTCCCAGGGCCTCCAGCTTGATGATGAACTTGGAGGGTACTATGGTGTTGAATGCTGGGTTGTCGTCAATGAACATTGTTCAGATGGGATAGGGCAGTATGCAGTGTGATGGCTATTGCGTCATCTGTGGACCTGTTGGGCGATATGCAAACTGAAGTGGGTCTAGGGTGGCCGGTAAGGTGGCGGTGATATGATCCTTGACTAGCCTCTCAAAGCACTTCATGATCACAGAAGTGAGTGCTATGGGGTGGTAGACATTTTTTCACTTATCTTTGCCTTGGGTACAGGAACAATGGTAGCTATCTTGAAGCATGTGGGCACAGCAGACTGGGATAGGGATTGATTGAATATGTCCGTAAACACACCAGCCAGCTGGTCTGTGCATGCTCTGAGGACACGGTTAGGGATGTCGTCTGGGCCAGCAGCCCTGCGAGGGTTAACACGTTTAAATGTTTTACTCACATCAGCCACGGAGAAGGAGAAGGGGGAATGCATTCTTTGTTAGCCAGCTGCGACGGCAGCACTGTATTATCCTCAAAGCGGGCAAAGAAGGTGTTTAGTTTGTCTGGAAGCGTGACGTCGGTGTCCATGACGTGGCTGTTTTTGTTTTCGTAGTCCGTGATTTCCTGTAGAGCCTGCCACATACGTCTCAATTATTGGACCTACTGCCAAATTCTCTAAAACAACGTTGGAAGTGGCTTATGGTAGAGAAATGAACATTGGCAACAGCTCTGGTGGACTTTCCCGCAGTCAACATAGCAATTGCACACTCCCTTAAAACTTGAGACATCTGTGGCATTGTGTTGTGTGACAAAACTGTACATTACAGAGAGGCCTTTTCTTTTCCCCCAGCACAAGGTGCACCTATGTAATGGACATGCTGTTTATTCAGTGATTTGATGTGCCACACCTGTCAGGTGGATGGATTATGTTGGCAAAGGAGAAATTCTAACTAACAGGGATTTAAACAAATGTGTGCACAAAACTTGAGAGAAATAAGCTTTTTGTGCATATGGAAAACTTCTGGGACTTTTTATTTCAGCTCATGAAACCAACACTTTACATGTTGCATTTATATTTTTGCTCAGTGTACATAACCCTCTCTACATTATGATAAATGGACAGAGCGCCATGTTTTCAATATTACGACCGCTTAACAATTATAGCCAACATATGTACATTATATTTCATCATCTTTACATATTTTCAAAAAATATTATATAATACAGTATATTTTCAATCAGATTTTGTGTGATGTGTCATTAACTCTGTCTGCTATTGTAAAGTGACTGTAATGTTAGTGGTCTCTCTGCTTTTGTGAAGCATTTGTTATCCTGCTCTTCCTCTTCAAAAAGAGAATACAACAAGAGAGCTCCCATTTACCCAGACCTCAGTAAGACATTACATGAGCCTGTTACTAAAGCAAACATTTTCAAAAGCATTGTATTTACCATATCAAGGTTAGAAGACCATAGCCTTATTCGGTTCATACTATTAGGTTCATACTCTGTGTGACCCACTCCTACCCCTGTATTTAATCTCTGTTGCACAATCTGTCTTATTTTATCGCAATAAAACCATATAAATATTATTGCACACTTGGCCCTTGAATTGTAATATTTGATGTCTGTTGATATGTAAGATATGAACCAATGAAAATCATTTTGCATATGTTTGTCATTTTGGTGTCATATTTGATTACTATTTACAAGCCTCGATTTTGAATTCGGTCTCAAGAAGACCTTCAAAAAGACATCTAAGTAGATTCTGCCAATAGTGTTCAAAGAGCACAGCTGGTACAGGGTATTGTCCAATTCTGAATGAGATGCTGTATCTCATCCACTTTGACCCAGTTCATTTAAGCCTTTAAAAGAGGCAGAAGATACTGTAAAAATAGCATACATTGTCTGATAGTACTCAGTCTACACCAGACCCATATATTTAGAGCCAACTTTTCAAATGTTGTAGTTCTAGACATTTAATTACATAGCACTGTTTAAATATTCTTCTTGTAATGTTAATGGGGAGCTAACATGGCTGCCAGAGAATGTTGTAGTGTCATGTAAATGCATCATAATGCAGAAACCTCTCTAAATACATGGCTCTGGTCTACACAAAAGCTATTTTGAAATAAAAGCAAGAAAATATAAATTACAGTATGTAATGTATTGTGTTTTTCCCATGTCTCAGGGTGTGACAGTGGTGAGTACCAGAAATACTCAGCACACCTATCAGTGAACGCATGGATGACGAGCATATGCTGTACACACCTGAAAATGTACAGTTGAAGTCGGAAGTTTACATACACCTCAGCCAAATACATTTAAACTCAGTTTTTCACAATTCCTGACATTTAATCCTAGTAAAAAGTCCCTGTCTTTATGTCAGTTAGGATCACCACTTTATTTTAAGAATGTGAAATGTCAGAATAATAGTAGAGAGAATGATTTATTTCAGCTTTTATTTCTTTCATCACATTCCCAGTGGGTCAGAAGTTTACATACACTCAATTAGTATTTGGTAGCATTGCCTTTAAATTGTTTAACTTGGGTCAAATGTTTCGGGTAGCCTTCCACAAGCCTCCCGCAATAAGTTGGGTGAATTTTGGCCCATTTCTCCTGACAGAGCTGATGTAACTGAGTCAGGGTTGTAAAGGCCTCCTTGCTCGCACACGCTTTTTCAGTTCTGCCCACATATTTTCTATAGGATTGAGGTCAGGGCTTTGTGATGGCCACCCCAATACCTTGGCTTTGTTGTCCTTAAGCCATTTTGACACAACTTTGTCCATTTGGAAGACCCATTTGCGACCAAGCTTTAACTTCCAGACTGATATCTTGAGATGTTGCTTTAATATAGCCACATCATTTTCCTACCTCATGAAGCCATCTATTTTGTGAAGTGCACCAGTCCCTCCTGCAGCAAAGCACCCCCACAACATGATGCTGCCACCCCCGTGCTTCACGGTTGGGATGGTGTTCTTCGGTTTGAAAGCTTTTTCCTCCAAACATAACAATGGTCATTATGGCCAAACAGTTCTATTTTTGTTTCATCAGACCAGAGGACATTTCTCCAAAAAGTACAATCTTTGTCCCCATGTGCAGTTGCAAACCGTAGTCTGGCTTTTTTATGGCAGTTTTGTTGCAGTGGCTTCTTCCTTGCTGAGCGGCCTTTAAGGTTATGTCGATATAGGACTCGTTTTACTGTGGATATAGAGACTTTGTACCTGTTTCCTCCAGCATCTTCACAAGGTCCTTTGCTGTTGTTCTGGGATTGATTTGCACTTTTCGCACCAAAGTACCTTCATCTCTAGGAGACAGGTGAGCGGTATGGCGGCTGCGTGGTCCCATGGTGTTTATACTTGCGTACTATTGTTTGTACAGATGAATGTGGTACCTTAGGCATTTGGAAATTGCTCCCAAGGATGCACCAGACTTGTGGAGGTCTACAATTATTTTTCTGAGGTCTTGGCTGATTTTTTAAAATTTCCCATGATGTCAAACAAAGAGGAACTGAGTTTGAAGGTAGGCCTTGAAATACATCCACAGGTACACCTCCAATTGACTCAATTAACCGATCGCTGCAGCTGTACATAGTCTATTGGTAAATAGCCCACCCTTTTCACCTACCTCATCCCCATACTGTTTTTATTTATTTACTTTTCTGCTCTTCTGCACACCAATATCTCTACCTGTACATGACCATCTGATCATTTATCACTCCAGTGTTAATCTGCAAAATTGTAATTATTTGCCTACCTCCTCATGCCTTTTGCACACATTGTATATAGACCCCCCCTTTGTTTTCTACTGTGTTATTGACTTGTTAATTGTTTACTCCATGTGTAACTCTTTGTTGTATGCTCACACTGCTATGCTTTATCTTGGCCAGGTCGCAGTTGCAAATGAGAACTTGTTCTCAACTAGCCTACCTGGTTAAATAAAGGTGAAATAAAAAATTAAAAAATAAATAAAAATGATGTCAATTAGCAGCTTCTAAATTAGCAGCAGCTTCTAAAGCCATGACACCATTTTCTGGAAATTTCCAAGTTGTTTAAAGGCACAGTCAACTTAGTGTATGTAAACTTCTGACCCACTGGAATTGTGAAATTATAAGTGAAATAATCTGTCTGTAAACAATTGTTGGAAAAATGACTTGTGTCATGCACAAAGTAGATGTCCTAACCAACTTGCCAAAACTATAGTTTGTCAACAAGAAATTTGTGGAGTGGTTGACAAAGGAGTTTTAATGACGCCAACCTAAGTATATGTAAACTTCCGACTTCAACTGTACCTGTTGCGAGCATTGGACATCAAATCAAATCAAATCAAATTTATTTATATAGCCCTTCGTACATCAGCTGATATCTCAAAGTGCTGTACAGAAACCCAGCCTAAAACCCCAAACAGCAAGCAATGCAGGTGTAGAAGCACGGTGGCTAGGAAAAACTCCCTAGGAAGGCCAAAACCTATGAAGAAACCTAGAGAGGAACCAGGCTATGAGGGGTGGCCAGTCCTCTTCTGGCTGTGCCGGGTGGAGATTATAACAGAACATGGCCAAGATGTTCAAATGTTCATAAATGACCAGCATGGTCGTATAATAATAAGGCAGAACAGTTGAAACTGGAGCAGCAGCACAGTCAGATGGACTGGGGACAGCAAGGAGTCATCATGTCAGGTCACATAGGACACCGAATAGGACAGGAGAGGTACTCCAGATGTAACACACTGACCCTAGCCCCCCGACACATAAACTACTGCAGCATAAATACTGGAGGCTGAGACAGGAGTGGTCAGGAGACACTGTGGACCCATCCGAGGACACCCCCGGACAGGGCCAAACAGGAAGGATATAACCCCACCCACTTTGCCAAAGCACAGCCCCCACACCACTAGAGGGATATCTTCAACCACCAACTTACCATCCTGAAACAGGGCCGAGTATAGCCCACAAAGATCTCCGCCATGGCACAACCCAAGGGGGGGGCGCCAACCCAGACAGGATGACCACATCAGTGAATCAACCCACTCAGGTGACGCACCCCTTCCAGGGACGGCATGAGAGGGCCCCAGTAAGCCAGTGACTCAGCCCCTGTAATAGGGTTAGAGGCAGAGAATCCCAGTGGAAAGAGGGGAACCGGCCAGGCAGAGACAGCAAGGGCGGTTCGTTTCTCCAGAGCCTTTCCGTTCACCTTCCCACTCCTGGGCCAGACTACACTCAATCATATGACCCACTGAAGAGATGAGTCTTCAGTAAAGACTTAAAGGTTGAGACCGAGTTTGCGTCTCTGACATGGGTAGGCAGACCGTTCCATAAAAATGGAGCTCTATAGGAGAAAGCCCTGCCTCCAGCTGTTTGCTTAGAAATTCTAGGGACAATTAGGAGGCCTGCGTCTTGTGACCGCAGCGTACGTGTAGGTATGTACGGCAGGACCAAATCAGAGAGATAGGTAGGAGCAAGCCCATGTAATGCTTTGTAGGTTAGCAGTAAAACCTTGAAATCAGCCCTTGCTTTGACAGGAAGCCAGTGTAGAGAGGCTAGCACTGGAGTAATATGATCAAATTTTTTGGTTCTAGTCAGGATTCTAGCAGCCGTATTTAGCACCAACTGAAGTTTATTTAGTGCTTTATCCGGAAAGCCGGAAAGTAGAGCATTGCAGTAGTCCTAGAAGTGACAAAAGCATGGATTAATTTTTCTGCATCATTTTTGGACAGAAAGTTTCAGATTTTTGCAATGTTACGTAGATGGAAAAAAGCTGTCCTTGAAATGGTCTTGATATGTTCTTCAAAAGAGAGATCAGGGTCCAGAGTAATGCCGAGGTCCTTCACAGTTTTATTTGAGACGACTGTACAACCATTAAGATTAATTGTCAGATTCAACAGAAGATCTCTTTGTTTCTTGGGACCTAGAACAAGCATCTCTGTTTTGTCCGAGTTTAAAAGTAGAAAGTTTGCAGCCACCACTTCCTTATGTCTGAAACACATGCTTCTAGCAAGGGCAATTTTGGGGCTTCACCATGTTTCATTGAAATGTACAGCTGTGTGTCATCCGCATAGCAGTGAAAGTTAACATTATGTTTTCGAATAACATCCCCAAGAGGTAAAATATATAGTGAAAACAATAGTGGTCCTAAAACGGAACCTTGAGGAACACCGAAATTTACAGTTGATTTGTCAGAGGACAAACCATTCACAGAGACAAACTGATATCTTTCCGACAGATAAGATCTAAACCAGGCCAGAACTTGTCCGTGTAGACCAATTTGGGTTTCCAATCTCTCCAAAAGAATGTGGTGATCGATGGTATCAAAAGCAGCACTAAGGTCTAGGAGCACGAGGACAGATGCAGAGCCTCGGTCCGATGCCATTAAAATGTCATTTACTACCTTCACAAGTGCCGTCTCAGTGCTATGATGGGATCTAAAACCAGACTGAAGCATTTCGTATACATTGTTTGTCTTCAGGAAGGCAGTAAGTTGCTGCGCAACAGCCTTTTCTAAAATGTTTGAGAGAAATGGAAGATTCGATATAGGCCGATAGTTTTTTATATTTTCTGGATCAAGGTTTGGCTTTTTCAAGAGAGGCTTTATTACTGCCACTTTTAGTGAGTTTGGTACACATCCGGTGGATAGAGAGCCGTTTATTATGTTCAACATAGGAGGGACAAGCACAGGAAGCAGCTCTTTCAGTAGTTTAGTTGGAATAGGGTCCAGTATGCAGCTTGAAGGTTTAGAGTTCATGATTATTTTCATCATTGTGTCAAGAGATATATTACTAAAACACTTGAGCGTCTCTCTTGATCCTAGGTCCTGGGAGAGTTGTGCAGACTCAGGACAACTGAGCTTTGAAGGAATACGCAGATTTAAAGAGGAGTCCGTAATTTGCTTTCTAATAATCATAATCTTTTCCTCAAAGACATATCATGCATTTTATGAACAGTGATATTAAATTGTTTCCACTATGCTATATAAGACAAATTATGTCAAGTCTCTGTACCGCATATGGTATAACTTTTGTTCATCAAGCATTTGCTCCACTGCAGTGGTTCCATAGCCAAGCAATTATGTAGATACAATACAATAAAACATTAGTGAGAATACATTCTAGATCGCAATTTCATTGAAAGCCTTAATAATGCTTAATCATGTTCTTATGATTTGTGTAAGTTCTGCACATGATTTAACACAACTAGACAGATGAAAGGCATTGGATTGTGACTATATCCCAGGGTTATTATCTCCTTGTTGAATTACAGTTGTTATCTTTTTATTCATACCAGGGCTTTGTATCAATACAATTATCTCTGTTTGTTCATGCTGTTATTTTTGCATGTAGGTTATTTTTACTCCACTTATGCGGTCTCATTTTGCAACCCCAAATTACTACAATTGAGCACTGCTGAACAACAGAAAGCAACATTTTCCTCTTTCTCCTGCGCTAGGCAAAAATTGATCTGGCTATTGACCTTCGACAAATGACAGAAGCCAGACATTTTCTTAGACGAGGAAACTGTTTATCCACCTTTAGGAACAAGAGAGGCACACAGAAGCCTCCACTGTACCGATGTCAGACATACTGATGTTCATGCAGCCACCTTACATCAGAGAGCAGGGCTCGATTCAAATACGTGTTCTGTTGATCAGAGGACAATTTTACATGGTGTTACTCTCTCCTCTCCCTTTCAGCAGAGATTAGGAGGAGGTAGCTATGGCAACAAGTAATTTTAGACTACATTTATGCAGCTTTTTTCCCAAACATTTCAGTACCTCATGGGATTAGATGGGGAAACAATTGGTGTCTGAAACAGATGCCATTTAGCTACTTACTGCCAAGTGAAATATATTGCCACCTAATTTAAATTAAATGTGATTATGTAAATATTCCCTTCTTTGAGTAAAAGTGACTACTCATTTTCCCCTTGGTTAGATTAATAATGTATGTTGATCTATCCATAAATGTACCTCTGTTTAGGTTTATAAATGATGTATTACAGTACTTACATCACTGTATTCCCCTGTGAAAGGGAATACTGCTCTGCTTAAAATGGATGTGGTGCTTTTGTCAGGGACCAATTGTGAACATACCTGCAGTGCAAATTCAGTCAGTGCATTCCCCATCGAAAGCTCACTTCTAAGTTGTTGTTGTCTATCCTCCCAAGCAGCATACAAAAATGCTAGTGAAATTCTTCGTCCTCGCTTCAAAAAGATAAAACCAGGAGCCCTTGTTGACTCAACAATAAGTAACATTTATCATTAATTAATTCTACAGTAAAAGTCAGTCTATGGCAAATAAATTGTAAATTTATACGCACACACGTACAGACGAGCAAATTGTACACTCCCTGAAAGGGAAACATAAGTGATTATAGTCTTATGAGACACTGTTACTTGGTTGATAAGTGAATTGTAGCGGCTGAACATTTAGTACTGTTAAGGGACCCACCACCTCCTCACTTCATTGTGCGACTTGCTAACGGGCACATTCAGTGTGGCAGTAGAGCTGAGGGGAGTGGGTGGGCGGTAATTACGACTCAGGCCCAGAGGGAAGCTGTTCCCTGCAGAGATGAAGAGACACACATGATGCCATGCCACAGGTGATAATGGACTGGTGATGTCATTGCAGCTTAACACAACTGCATCCTGCACCCCCTGATATTGGCTGTCATTTCTTGATTAACTGTTGCTTTTGAATGAGCTTCTTCTCATCTTTGACATGCAAAACAGTTCATTGTACGTGCTTTTAAATGTGCAGTTTTTGACAACGTTGCAATGTGAAAAGACAGGATTTTTCTCAATGGTGCATATGCTGGTGTTCAAAGATTTAATTGGAGGTTTGTAACACTGTCAGACAATGCAAATACTAGGCTATGGATGATTGTATCATGGGCCTTTGGTTTAATAAAATAAAGAAAAATGTAACACTAATTAGCTTGGCATAACTTCTGTTAATTCATTTGTGAAATGCAATATATTAAAGTGGTACGCTAAAATTACAATTCAGGCTCTCTAAGGTACCATAGCAATTTCAACAGATGGGCCCGTTCAAGATTCCCAACAGGTTATGCTGTGTGCATACAATTGGTTGGATTTCCCTTCAACTGAATAGCATACACTTTCATTCTTAAAAAAGACAAATCATTCAAGAAAGTTCTTACATTTTTAGAGGACGGCATAAGGAAACTTAATTCAGTAGGAGTTAAATCTAAAAGAAAATATTTGGTTAAGCATTATCAGGGGAATATGGCCCAGTTCTAAAAGTTCTGACATGCAGCCAGAAATAAGTAATTAGCTGGCTACAAGGAATGTCCCCCTTATACCGTCAATCATGACACTTCAAAGTGTTATTGTTTTGTAAACAATACTAAATCATGAAATGTTTTGATCAAAAGGACATTAACAGTGCAGTGCACAGACCCACACAGGACTATGAAAACACACTAGGTTAAAACATAAATAATATTCTCTGAATAATGATTTGTTGTGTTTTACTCCGTTTATTGAACAAAATATCTTACAATATCTTGGATGTACATATATACATATATCATCTTGTACTGTATGACATCACTGTGGAACTCTAACCTCTGCATTGACATTGATCATTACACTGTGCCCATCTGTTATGAACGCTGTATGGACTATTAATACATCATTGACTTCCAAACACATTATACAAATCTTGATATAAAGCACAAAAAAATATGAATTCATCATCATCGAAAAGTACTCACTCTCAGGACAGAAAGATTCTTCATACAAAACATCTTTACAACTTTTTGCAGTTACCGTACACAGGTATTAAACATACCTTTAAACATCCCTTCTTTTCGTACTTTAGGAGTTTATCACCTTTAGGACTTATTCTAAAACAAATAAAGCAGTGGCTGGCTGTGCCACTGTGTAGCCTCCTGTGTGGTTGGCTCCAATGTGAGTACAGCAGCGCCTCTCAAATAACGTACACGTCAGTCTTCTCCCCCTGAAGCCAATAGGTTCTCATTTTGCCTTTGCCCTGGAAAAACACAGAAATCAATAGGTGTCATCAATGGAGACGAGTGGGAGTGATGTCTACACAAAAGGGCTTCTCTTCCTTAAAGGGTGACCCTGACATCTGCAGGTTCTGTTTAGAACCCATCTGACATCCCTAGAGTGTATTACTACTCCACATAACCAGATATTATGGTTCTCTTTCATTTTGACAGGAGAGCACGGACATCTTTTCTTCACGACACTCGTAAGCTCCACATCTACTGACATGCAATGCATTCTTCCACCAAGAGATAGAATAAACAGGATGGGAATCACAAGACCACATTTACCATTCATTCATATTCCTTCATACTCAATGCGTGAAGCCTTTAAGACAACGCTGACAACACATTCATTCCTCTTCGTGGCCTCACCTTCATTTCCACGTCTCCTCTTAACTGGAGATCAAAATAGCCAAACTCATCCAGCACTTCTTTGGTGGCTGAGGAGAGGTGGATCCTCAAGGCTGTGAAACACATCAATGAGACAAGAGACACATCACAGTGAGTGTTTTGCAGGGAGTGACACCCAGTTGTATTACATGCAAGCATTTACCCTCTGCCATATGCACCGGGGCAGACAATAACAATCATAATAGACACGCATACTGTACGTTAACCAAGTAGATCTGTCTATGTTAGGTGGTCAAAAGTAGAAATGAACAGTGAAATTCCTTCCTGGTGCTATGGATATAGTGCCTAGAAACAACTGTGGACAGTGCAGTCCCAGAGGTGATTCCTACCACTATAGGATATTTGATGGTATACAGTTTTATCACTACGGATGTGACATGGGTATAAGTGTTATTAACTATTTATCAATGGACGTGAAAGCACATAGCAGGAAATGGGCAGGAAGGGAGTGGGTTAATCAATAACGTGATGAGTCACTCACAAAACCTCCTGGCTGGCACAACACAGTGGCTCCCTACCACCACACCAGTTAAGAACAGCTGCCAGTAATAGCAGTCCAGATAATCACTCTTAAACTACGATGACAACCTCCATCCTGTCTGTTGCTTTGTGACTATAAATATCCCATTCCCTGTCTACTTTATGCATCCCTTGACGTTTACGTTTCTTACAGGGATGTACGTGCAAAGAGCTAGTCTGCAATTTGTACAATTGGATGGTCATGGACTCTCAGACACAAGATATCAGTCAGGTTTAGTTAAGACAAATAATGACGGTGAACCAGTCTTTCACAACACCATTGCATGAGACCAATACAACAGGGAATACTCGGAGGACGAACAACCACAAAATCCAAATCCGAGCAAATACCACATAAATAACAAATAATGAGTACTTAGTAGTCAGTGTGTCAACTGAAACATGTTTATTTTTCCCCAATTGAATTCTAGAATGTGACCATTGTTCCATGCAGCAGCATTTCGTTCAAATATTTATTTATTTAAAAAGCACTGACAGCCACTAAAATAGAACAACAGAGATCCGAATCTGACACTCACCCTCTCCATTCGATTCCATCCGAGACGCTGTGTTGACAGTATCTCCAAATAAACAATATCTGGGCATTTTCAGACCCACCACCCCAGCACAGACAGGTCCTGAACAGAAGAAAGGCAGTGAATTATACTGGAAATATACTCCATGGAAAACCATCATTTAGATAAAGTAGCATTTCTTTCATTACCAGAACCTCACATGATAAGTTAAGTGTACTTAAAAAGCATGAAAGATTAGATTGAACTCAAACAACGCATGCAAAAAATGATGGGATTGAGCACCTCCCACGCAGACTGTTGAAAGACCTATCAGTGATGTTCATGTCATGTGTTTGGATAAGAATATACTGTACATTCTGCCTGCATGAGATAATGTCCGAGAGCTAATGGACAAAAAAAAAAAAACAGAAAAGCTTGACCTGATCCGCCTGTACTTGTTCAAATATTGTCAATACTGGAGAAATTGCCAGAGATTTCTTAACTGAAATACAGTATGTCCTGAAACCTAGATATTGTAATCAACGGTCATAACAGTTTATAAAAATGACTGAGCAAAAGCCCTATGCGATCATGAAGCAGGAATAGACAGGATACGTAAGTGGGCAATTAAATCACAGATGAGTTCTTGGCTAGTCGACTATTTGCAATAGTGATAAAAATAAAATGTTTTATCATTTAAACATTTTTACTCAATAGGGGTCTCAACTTACTGTTGAGAGTTAGAATAATAGAATGTGCCTTTTCAAAACATGGTTGTGCATCAGCGATCACATAATTAGCCCATATCAGCAAAAAAAAATGTATTGGTAAGTTAGTCTAGCGGCCAGCTATCTAAACTTGTAGTCAGTTATCATATTAAAAACTGCAAACATTTTCCTCCACCCTATGGCAAAATGTGTAGAATTGCATGAAATGAGTTAGAAAATTGCAATATCTTCTCCACGCCCAATGGCAAAACAAGTACAATTGCAGGAAATGTACTTTAAAACCCATGAAGCACTGCAGCCCCTCATGAGTAACATTTTTTTGTGGCCCCCACCTCCATCAAAGTTGCCCTTACCTGATTTAAGCTATTTGTCATAGAATTAAATAAACTGACAATGGCTAGGGGGCAGATCATATAACATTTAGGAGGTATTGAAAGATTGAACTTTTATGATTTATTCAAGTATTTTAGGCGGTAACTATGTAGAAGCCAAGGATAAGGGAGAAGGATTGGGCAGTGTCCAAAGACACAGATTAATTCAACTGGACACAAACATTTTTTTTTAAACTGCCAGCTTCCAACAGTAGTTAAGCATAACACATTTTAACAATAATTCCAAACTCCATGTGAAATGATACCTGTGTGGATTCCTATCCTTAGCCGTAGCTGGTCTTGGGGTCTGTGTCGAATCTTGAATGTTTTCACCTGTTCTAGTAAGGCTAATGACATCCCAGCGATCTCTCTTGCGTGGAGTTTACCATTCCTTACCGGAAGCCCTGACACCACCATGTACGCATCACCAATGGTCTCCACCTGAGATATACATGACAACATGTCAGCAGGTAAAACAGGTGATTATATCACTGGTTGAAAATAAACGAAAAACATGATTACTCCGACTTACCTTGTACACATCAAAATTATCGATGATGGCATCAAAGCAGGTGTAAAGATCATTCAGCACCGTCACAACCTACGGAGAATTCAGAAATACTTTAGGTACAGTACTCAGGTAAACTAGAAACAGTTGTTCACGGTTAAAACTGTCAGAAACACCACCACTAAAAGCATATTACCGTTACTCTTCTGCTCCCTCAGTCTCTATTTCAGAAATACTTATTTAGCTAGTGGCAAACTTTTGTGAAACGAAGCAATTTCAAATAAAGTGTCCAAAGATAGTAAATTCCACTTTGTGCGTTCATGAGGCATGTTCCATTTGGTTTGCCCCTGTGATTGACGGAGATGTGGTTCTGCATGAACTCCCAATGGTTCCCCCAGTCAGATGAAAATATGTCTGTCTGTTCCCCCGCCTTGGGCCAGTTCCCAGAACCTCAGATTACTGAGAAATGCATTTGCATGAGTAAAACAATGCAACAGACTAAATACTGGGAACACATTTTCAAAAAAAGGATTCAGAATTTTAAGATAAATAATTACGTAAAATATCAGCTGTTTATTCAAAAAGAGATATGAAGTGTTTCATGTTCTCATTCGTCAAACGACTGTTTCACAATTGTAATGCCCCTGAGTAGCTATTAGTTAGGAGATTCAGTGTGCTCATGGAGAGAGAAATGGGGTTCAGAAAACTATTTCAGTGCTAGTTTATACATTCTTTATTTCACCTTTATATAACCAGGTAAGCCAGTTGAGAACAAGTTCTCATTTACAACTGCGACCTGGCCAAGATAAAGAAAAGCAGTATGACACAAAGAACACAGAGTTACACATGGGATAAACAAATGTACAGTCAATAACACAATAGAAAAATCTATATACAGTGTGTGAAAATGTAGTAAGATTAGGGAGGTAAGGCAATAAATAGGACATAGTGACAAAATAATTACAATTTAGCAATTAAACACTGGAGTGATAGATAGTGCAGAAGATGAATGTGCAAGTAGAGATACTGGGGTGCAAAGTAGAAGAAAAAAAAATAACAATATGGAGATGAGGTAGTTGGGTGGGCTATTTACAGATGGGCTGTGAACAGGTGCAATGATTGGTAAGCTGCTCTGACAGCTGATGCTTAAAGTTGGTGAGGGAGAAAAGACTCTAGCTTCAGTGATTTTTGCAATTCGTTCCAGTCATTGGCAGCAGAGAACTGGAAGGAAAGGTGGCCAAAGGAGGAGTTGAGCTTTGGGGATGTCCAGTGAAATATACCTGCTGGAGCATGTGCTGCTATGGTGACCAGTGAGCTGAGATAAGGCGGGGCTTTACCTAGCGAAGACTTATAGATGACCTGGAGCCAGTGGGTTTGGCGACGAATATGAAGCGAGGACCAGCCAACGAGAGCATACAGGTCGCAGTGGTGGGTAGTATATTGGGCTTTGGTGACAAAATGGATGGCACTGTGATAGACTGCATCCAATTTGCTGAGTATAGTGTTGGAGGCTATTTTGTAAATTACATTGCCGAAGTCAAGGATCGGTAGGATAGTCCGTTTTTATGTTTGGCAGCATGAGTGAAGGATCCTGTGTTGCGGAATAGGAAGCCGATTCTAGATTTAATTTTGGATTGGAGATGCTTAATGTGAGTCTGGAAGGAGGATTTACAGTCTAACCAGACACCTAGGTATTTGTAGTTGTCCACATATTCTAAGTCAGAAACGTCCAGAGTAGTGATGTTAGACGGGCGGGCGGGTGCGGGCAGCGATCGGTTGAAGAGCGTGCATTTAGTTTTACTTGCATTTAAGAGCAGTTGCAGGTCGCGGAAGGAGCGTTGTATGGCATTGAAGCTCGTTTGGAGGTTTGTTAACACAGTGTCCAAAAAAGGGCCAGAAGTATACAGAATGGTGTCATCTGCGTAGAGGTGGATCAGAGAATCACCAGCGGCAAGAGCGACATCATTGATGTATACAGAGAAAAGAGTCGGCCCAAGAATTTAACCCTGTGGCACCCCCATAGAGACTACCAGAGGTTCGAACAACAGGCCCTTCGATTTGACACACTGAACTCTGTCTGAGAAGTAGTTGGTGAACCAGGCGAGGCAGTCATTTGAGAAACCAAGGCTGTTGATTCGGCCAATAAAAATGCAGTGATTGACATTTGAGTCGAAAGCATTGTCCAGGTCGATGAAGATGGCTGCACAGTATTGTCTTTTAACGATGGCGGCTATGATATCGTTTAGGATCTTGAGTGTGGCTGAGGTGCATCCATGACCCGCTCGGAAACCAGATTGCATAGTGGAGAAGGTATGGGGGATTCGAAATGTTCAGTGATCTGTTTGTTATCTGTAGTTGAAGTTTCAGATGGGCGTATCATTATTTGTTAAACCATTTCGACTTAATCTAATATTTAATTATATACAGTACCAGTCAAAAGTTTGGACACACATACTCATTCAATATTATTATTTCATTTTTTATTACTATTTTCTACATTGTAGAATAATAGTGAAGACATCAAAACTATGAAATAACACATATGGAATCATGTAGTAACCAGACAAGTATTAAACAAATCAAAACATATTTAATATTTGAGATTCTTCAAAAGCAGCCACCTTTTTGAATTTAATTCAATTTATTTTGAGCTACAGACATTTACAACAAAGTGGACCCAGAGGATATCAAAGTATTAATTCAAATGCTTATTTCCAAAGTGGTCCTTGATGGTAAAACAATAACACGATTAAAAGAGAAGACAAAAATATAAAACAACCATAAATACATTCATGTATATTGATATCCTAAAAAGTGTCACTTTTCACTGCACTTCTCCCTAACCTTAAAAATCAACCATATTCATTTCACATTATAACAATCTATTAACTGCACATCGTATCGATCCTTCAAATAAATACACCAAACCAGCATTAGGGGCACAAGGGGCAGTGGGGTAGTTTCCCTTACTTAGACAACCTTCACCAAATTAGACAACGATGCCTGCTTTTTAAAGCAATTTCTACTTTTTATTTGCTTGATCTCCAAGGGAAGGCTATTACATAGACAAATGCCTGTATGGAAAAAAGTGCTCCTCGCAGTACTGTTTACTTTTGCGATTTTTAATGTGGTCAAAAAGGTGGATAAGGCAAGTATCAGTGGAATGAGCTATTGTAAAGCCAGATTGTAGATTATAAAGTAGTTTGTGCTCAAGAAGGTATCCCTCAAGTTGATTAAAAATAAATCTCTCAATAACTTTGGATGAGTTGCTAAGGATTGACACAGGCCTGTAGATTCCTACATTTGTTTTACTGCTCTTCTTGTGGAGTGGAACCAACCGGGCTATTTTGAGATCCTTGGGAAATGTACCACTACTAATAGAAAGGTTTACAATATGTGTTATCATTTTAGCATTGACAAAAGCACTATCCTTTATGATTCTTGGCAGGAAGATTATCCAGCCAGTTGCTTTGTTTGTGCAAATAATTTGTGATACCTTTGCAATGGTAAAAGTTATTAATGAAAGACTGGCCAGTGTCCAGAGCAGATGGGTAACTTCTTAACCAGAGATGAGGCTATAGTAAAAAATGTGTTAAAATAATTTGCAAGCTGTGCCTGGTCATAACATAAAACATCATTAATATCCAGGCCAATACTACAGGATTTTACCTTATGGGGATTTTTTAAGCCAATGTCCTTTAAAATTTTCCACAGTTTACGGGGCTGATGTAAGTTGTCAGTAACAGCATATACCCTTTGCTTTGATGACAGCTACTGTATGCACACTCATGGCATTCTCTCAACCAGCGTCATGAGGTAGTCACCTGGAATGCATTTCAATTAACAGGTGTGCATGGTTAAAAGTTAATTTGTGGAATTTCTTTCATTAATGCGTTTGAGCCAATCAGTTGTGTGGTGACAAGGTAGGGGTGGTATATATACGATTGCCCAAGTTGGTAAAAGACCAAGTCCATATTATGGCAAGAACAGCTCAAATAAGCACAGAGAAACAACAGTCCATCATTACTTTAAGACATGAAGGTTCGTCAATACGGAAAATGTAAAGTTTCTTCAAGTGCAGTCGCAAAAACCATCAAGCGCTATGATGAAACTGGCTCTCATGAAGACCGCCACAGCAAAGGAAGACCTTAGTTACCTCTGCTGCAGAGGATACGTTCATTAGAGTTACCAGCCTCAGAAACTGCAGTCCAAATAAATGTTTCACAGAGTTCAAGTAACAGACATCTCAATATCAACTGTTCAGCGGAGACTGTGAAAATCAGGCCTTCATGGTCAAATTGCTGCAAAGAAACCACTACTAAAAGACACCAATAAGAAGAAGCCTTGCTTGGGCCAAGAAACACGAACAATAGACATTTTTCGTTCCATTTGAGATTTTTGTTCCAACCGCTGTGTCTTTGTGAAACACAGAGTAGGTGAATGTATTATCTTTGCATGAAGCATGGAGGAGGTGGTGTGATGGTGCTTTGCTGGTGACATGGTCAGTGATTTATTTAGAATTCAAGGCACAGTTAACCAGCATGGCTACCACAGCATTCTGCAGCGATACGCCATCCCATCTGGTTTGTGCTTAGTGGGACTATCACTTGTGTTTCAACAGGACAATGACCCAACACCCCTCCAGGCTGTGTAAGGGCTATTTGACTAAGAAGGAAAGTGATGTAGTGCTGCATCAGATGACCTGGCCTCCACAATCACCCGACCTCAACCCAATTGAGATGGTTTGGGATGATTTGGACCGGAGATTGAAGGAAAAGCAGCCAACAAGTGCTCAGCATATGTGGGAACTCCTTCAAGACTGTTGGAAAAGCATTCCAGGTGAAGCAGGTTGAGAGAATGCCAAGACTGTGCAACGCTGTCAAAGGCAAAGGGTGTCTACTTTGAAGAATCTAAAATATGTTTTAACTAACACCTTTTTGGTTACTACATGATTCCATGTGTTATTTCATAGTTTTGGTGTCTTCACTATTATTCTACAATGTAGAAAATAGTACAAATAAAGAAAACCCTATGAATGAGTATGTGTGTCCAAACGTTTGACTGGTACTGTATGTTAACTAAATAGAGCACTAAATGGTTGATGAGATACCTGAACCTCAAAGCCACACTAATGTTAAAGAATACTCTGTGTTCTGTAGTCTTAATTAAATAGATCCGTGACCTGAAAATCATGGGTAGAATAACTGACATTCAATATACTGTATTACACTGCTACTAAAAGCTAGTGGATGGATTCTTAGCTCTGGGCTATATGAACATTCATTTGCTGAAAGGTAGATGTATGACTGTTCTTGTAAGTAGCTTTCTGCTGGATGTATAGAATTGATCAGTCTGTGTAAAAAAAAAACAGTGGTCCTTCAACTGGTTTTGCCTCAGAACCCAAATTGAACCAGTTTGTCTCAGTTGCGATACAATAATCACATCATGAAAAATAATTGCCAAAATACAATCTGGAAAACAAATTTTTATGCTACACAGATAGTAAATGTAGCAATTACATGACAATTTTTTTATTTTACCTTTATTTAACTAGGCAAGTCAGTTAAGAACAAATTCTTATTTTCAATGACAGCCTAGGAACAGTGGGTTAACTGCCTGTTCAAGGGCAGAACGACAGATTTGTACCTAGTCAGCTCGGGGATTTGAACTTGCAACCTTCCAGTTACTAGTCCAACGCTCTAACCACTAGGCTACCCTGCCGCCCCAAGGGAGCCGCAAGGGAACAACATTCCCACCTCTTTCATTGTCAATAATACAATTTTGCAATTTTAATACAATTTTGCAATTTTAATACAATTTTGCCCGTATTCATGATAAAGAATGTTAATAAACTTACTGGCTTGAGACCACAAAATTAACCAAAATAGTACTGCTAACAGCACTATATTGAAAATATTGTGATTGAAGACTTTTTGTTCTCTAAATCAAATTATTTAAAAAAGTAACCTCATCATTTCTACACACTTTCTACTTGATTTACGTTGATTCAATTCAGAATGCAGTATTTAAAAAATTATTATGTTTTTTTTTACTGACACCCGCAAGCCACTCAAAGCCTCCCGCAACACACCCGTGTAGAATCGCTGCTGTAAAGTATCTTCACAACTTTAGAAGAAACACTCCAGTAAACACCATCTTCATTCCAGGAACAAGTTGCATCAAGAAAAAAACCTGGTTCCTCTGGATACATTTCAGAGTTCTGAATGACCAAAATGTTTGGGGGAAAAAATAACATGTTGGGGCACTGCACGTAAAACCATTGAGACCATTACAACCATCCCATCGGCCTTTCATCCTCGTACAGTACATTTAGACCCTGTTGAAGGGAGTCTCTCAATGATATGAGTGGTCTTGAAATCTTCTTCATCTGAGAAAGAAATTCCATTGCAGCTATGGCATCCAGTGACTCAACAATGCGTCAATATGCTCTCAGCTCTCAGTACTATTTTGAGTTGTGGCCTCAGTGTGGGAATGCTTTATACTAGGAGACATACGGTAGGTGCTCTAATAGGCTCTGTGAGGTTACGTAAGTGACAAAGAAGCTCCTCTTCACATTCTCTTCTTTTCTTATAATGAGCTTTTGGATCAGCATATATTTAAACTTTCATGTCAGCTACCTCGGAGTGTCTTGGGAGAGAGTTGACATTGTAGTCATTTAGCAGACACTTTTATCCAACGCGACTTAGAGGAGCAGTTAGGGTTAAATGCCTTGCTCAAGGGCACATCAACTTGATTTTTTTACCTAGTCGGCTCGGGATTAGAACCAGCGACCTTTCGGTTACAACATTCTTATCCTCCCGAGTGGCGCAGCGGTCTAAGGCACTGCATCTCAGTGCTAGAGGCGCCACTACAGACCCTGGTTCGATTTCAGGCTGTATCACAACCCGCTTTGATTGAGAGTCCCATAGGGCGGTGCTCAATTGGCCCAATGTCGTCCGGTTTGGCCGGGGTAGGTCGTCATTGTAAATAAGAATTAGTTCTTAACTGATTTGCCTAGTTAAATAAAAGGTTCAATAAATATAAACGCCACCCATACAGGAAGTGGTGAGGGTAGGCAACAACATCTCCACCCCGCTGATCCACTGGGGCCCCACAAGGGTGCGTTCTGAGCCCTCTCCTGTACTCCCTGTTCACCCACGACTGCGTGGCCACGCACGCCTCCAACTCAAACATCAAGTTTGCGGACGACACAACAGTGGTAGGCTTGATTACCAACAACGACGAGACGGCCTACAGGGAGGAGGTGAGGGCCCTCGGAGTGTGGTGTCAGGAAAATAACCTCACACTCGACGTCAACAAAACTAAGGAGATGATTGTGGACTTCAGGAAACAGCAGAGGGAACACCCCCCTATCCACATCGATGGAACAGTAGTGGAGAGGGTAGCAAGTTTTAAGTTCCTCGGCATACACATCACAGACAAACTGAATTGGTCCACCCACACGGACAGCATCGTGAAGAAGGCGCAGCAGCGCCTCTTCAACCTCAGGAGGCTGAAGAAATTCGGCTTGTCACCAAAAGCACTCACAAACTTCTACAGATGCACAATCGAGAGCATCCTGGCAGGCTGTATCACCGCCTGGTACGGCAACTGCTCCGCCCACAACCGTAAGGCTCTCCAGAGGGTAGTGAGGTCTGCACAACGCATCACCGGGGGCAAACTACCTGCCCTCCAGGACACCTACACCACCCGATGTTACAGGAAGGCCATAAAAGATCATCAAGGACAACAACCACCCGAGCCACTGCCTGTTCACCCCGCTATCATCCAGAAGGCGAGGTCAGTACAGGTGCATCAAAGCTGGGACCGAGAGACTGAAAAACAGCTTCTATCTCAAGGCCATCAGACTGTTAAACAGCCACCACTAATATTGACACTGACACTATTGACACTAACACTGACACTGACACTGACTCAACTCCAGCCACTTTAATAATGGGAATTGATGGGAAATGTAAAATATATCACTAGCCACTTTAAACAATGCTACCTAATATAATGTTTACATACCCTACATTATTCATATCATATGTATACGTATATACTGCACTCTATATCATCTACTGCATCTTTATGTAATACATGTATCACTAGCCACTTTAACTATGCCACTTTGTTTACATACTCATCTCATATGTATATACTGTACTCGATACCATCTACTGTATCTTGCCTATGCCACTCTGTACCATCACTCATTCATATATCTTTATGTACATATTCTTTATCCCCTTACACTTGCATGTATAAGACAGTCGTTTTGGAATTGTTAGTTAGATTACTTGTTGGTTATTACTGCATTGTCGAAACTGGAAGCACAAGCATTTCGCTACACTCGCATTAACATCTGCTAACCATGTGTATGTGACAAATAAAATTTGATTTGAAGTCTAATTTCCCACGGTGAATTAATACTTTGACTCAATAAATATTGAGTGCATTTTACTTAGCAAAACTAACTGCACATACATATGGTATTCAAAGTCGGGGTCGACACATTTAAAAAACAAATAACACACACACACACACACACACACATATATATATATATATATGAAAGATAGACAAATAAGTAAATGTATTTATTGGCTCTCTTATAAGAGAGAAGAAAATGATCATTTTTTGATGTAAAAATTTTAATCTACCGATTTTATTTATGAGTCATTTGATTTGGGGTGGGGTCCCAAGAAATTATAGCAAAAAAAATAAAAATGAGGCTCCCGATAAGAAAGTTTGAATACCATTGTGTAAGGTATGTATCTGATGTTGGTTAGTAGTGGATATCTCTACAGACAGTTGTTTACCTGCAGTGGTGTACTCTCAGCTGACATTGATGTGAAGCCCACAATGTCACTGAAGTAGATTGTCACACTGTCAAATGCCTCCGCTTGGACTGTCTCCCCTCGCTTTAGCTGCTCTGCTACTGAGCTGTGGATAAGAGAACACAAATGTAGTAAAAATATGCAGAGTGAAATGCTAATACAGACCTATGAATCAACAGTGACAGTAAGCTTGGCAGCTACGGTCCACAATGAATAAGGGAAGTTATAGTATAAGCAGATCCTAACAGTATCACTTCCTTTCCATGAATATTTTCAAGTACAGTAATTACATTAAAGAGCCAGAGGCACAGTGTAGCACTAGTAGCTAGGTTAACCCAGGACTCTGGTCAAATAGGCTGAATTCTGCAGTGAGAGAAGGTATCGCTCCGTTTTCTCAGGCCCTTTTCTGCCTGTCAAAAGGGCTTAAAGTTGGGGGGAGACATTTGGGCAGACAATGGGATGGTAAATGAGTGTGACTACACCACTGAGACAGACAGCTTAAATAGACTGAGGACATGGCTTGTCATTTGCTGCTTTCGTATTATCAGAGGTGCTTAACCCCCCTATCACATTTCTCCTCCTAGTTCTGGTTAATGAGAAGTTTGCTTGTCAGCTCCCATCTTGCCTTGCCCTTTCATCTCCTCTCTGCTTACGTAACTGTAAATGTGTATATTTAAAAAAAGTGTGAGATAGAAGTGAAAGCTGATGCACTATTCCACGCCGTGGAATTTAAACAATGAATAGGTGGAACGGCACAACACAGGAAATAGTCTAATTTTCTCTGTTTGATAATCAGAAGTTCAGATGTATAAACATAATAGTGCAAGAGGAGAATCCAAATAATAATTATTCTGACTGTGGCAAGATCTGGTAAAGTAGATTTTCGGCTTTTCTCTTCTCCTCCAGGTAGGCTTGCGTTCGTTCCTCTACCAGGTTCTCCAGGTTGTTGGCGTACTGCTCCATCCTGGACAGCAGGTTGTTCAGAATGCTAGTACTTCCCTCCCTGTGACACAAACAGACAGAAAGATGACATGCCCATTCATTTGTTGACATTCTAAATGAAAAATCTTCCCATTCCATTAACCTCACCTAATATGGTCTATTCAATGCGTATTTCAGAACTGACTTCATGGTCGTACTTTTCAGACCCTTTGTCTATACAGCACAGTGATTGAGTCATTCAGGGCTATACTGTAGCTGTCCAGTACTGTACACTCAGTGTTTGGAATCTTTCCCACATCTCTAATGGGTCATAGATCATACACCCACATGTAGAGGAACACATACAGACGGTGGTAAATAGCAGTGCATCAAGGGTAATCATGTGAAGGATACACAGCTTACTCTCTTAAAGTACACGATAGACTGGCCCCGGCCCTGAATCATAAGGATTGTCACTGAGGACTGAGGACCCATAGGAGGGGAGAGATTTCACAGTCTTTACCCAGCCGAATGGTTATCATAGTAATCAAGGTCACTTACAGAGAAGTGAATTCAGCCATTTGTAATACACAAAGTGAGAGCCCCTTATGTGGGCTACATCAGATCGTTTACGACACTGATTACTAAAGACCCTGTTTGTTCTTGTGTCCTTCAGCCAGGGTTTCATACACCAAAAATAACACGCCATCAGCCACTACGTCAATAAATTATATTTACGTAATGAAATGAAGTGCTTCTGAGAGGTATCAATCATGTCTCTCTTACCTCAGGCCAGTGGAATTGGCCAGAAGTATCACTGAGGCTAGCGATGCAAGTGGCTATATGTTAACGTGACAGACAGACCGATCCAGAGCCCTGCTTTGAGCCACACGGCCAAGCCACCAGTCAATATCATGAACCACAACCTGTGTTGTGATCTCCCTGTCACAACGGTCAGAATTCAAACGGAGTACGTCTAACTCGCCAAAACAAACAGCCTTTGTACTTGTAAGAAATACAGAAGCGTTGAATGACATGAAAACAGTTCTGCAGCAAGGGGACACATCTGATAGTGGGGGTGTTGTAGGGAAAAGGAATATGGCCCTGAAAGCTTGATCCGGTGACAAAACAAACACCAGGGTCTGATTTCCTCCCACAGCTCATAAAGCACTTGGTTTTCTTGGTTGCAGAGTTCACTCCACATCTTCAAGGTTTTCTGGATTTTGATCAGCAGGTAGATCACATATTTCTCCTTCTGTGACAGGTCTGCCCAGCTCAAGGGAACACGCACCCACACAGAAACCAAAATATGCATCTGAATAATGCATGGGGTAGGCCATGAAGAACAACAAGATAAATATAAACTCCACATTTGTGGAGGATGAAGACTTCCTATCGTTCTGATCTGAAATTATTTGTGTGTGATAAGCAGCACCACTTTCTTTCATCTTATTTATATTAATGCTATTCCCTTTTCTAGCATCTCTTGATAATATCAACTTCTTTCAATTATTTCCTCCATTTTCCTTTTCAAGCATCTTGATAAAAATAAATCCAAAGAAAATATGATCTACATGGAGGAGCTAGGCAGCCATTTTGGGGCATGGTGGTGATCAGTGCTCACTTGTTGAGTTTGGTGATGTAGATCTTGATATGGCTAAAGTCGGGCCGCTCGACGGGGTCCTCGGCCCAGCAGCTGTCCATCAGGATGGTCAGCTCCTCACAGTGGCAGCTGTTGTCTGTGGTGGGCCGGAAGTAAGGCTTCTGGCCGTTACGCACCTTCTGCACTATCTCTGCAGTAGTCAAGATAGGGGAGTGTTAGTGTGTGTGTGTGTGTGTGTGTGTGTGTGTGTGTGTGTGTGTGCGTGCGTGTGTGTGCGCACTGCAGTCTCTAGGAAATTGATCGATCCATAAAGTCCTAGGGAGAACTGAAACCAGCAGTACTGCAGCCCTTGAGCCAAGGACTGGAGTGGTCCAACCCGGAAGATGATTTTCTTTATGCATTAGGGAACATGCATGAAGGAGGAAATGGGGCAAAAAAGTTTGTCTTTTTGGTCTTAATTCATGTTAAGGGTTAGGCATTAGGGTTAGTAGAGTGGTTAAGGTTAGGTTTAAAATCAGATTTGATGACTTTGTGGCTGTGCCAGTTAGTGACCACTCTGCAGAGCTGCCTCCAGTACATGAGTCATTACAATAAATGCCAACCTGCATTTATTAGCATAATTAGTTTTACCTTTGGGGCTCAGATCCATGCCGTCCACATAGAAGGGTCCATTCCTCAGGGCTATCTCCTGTAGTATGATGCCAAAGCTGTACACGTCTCCTTTCTGGGTGCCCTGTGGAGGGTGTCTGTCGTAGATCAACAACTCAGGGGCCGTCCACAGCTTCTCTAGAAACACAACAAACTCACATGAACCACTGAGCATCTTCTCCTTTATCCAATCCTCCATTTAGTTTTCTTCCATTGGTGAAGAAGGCAAAGTGATCACCTCGGCTGGCAATGTTGACCTACTTGCATAGAGTGCGTGCGAGTCGTCATTTTCACATGATGAACGGAAACTGGCCAGGCCGTAATCCGTAATTTTCAACACAAATCGACTGTCCACCACACAATTAGATGACTTCAGATTTCCATGGGAGCCGATGTAGCTGTTGTGAAGATAGTTCATTCCCTGACGGAGCAAGCATTAAATTGACCGTTCAAAAATAAATATCCTCCAGTATAGCATACATGAAAACATACACATCTGATCATGTGGAAATAATGGGTTTTGAGTTTGATCGAAATGGAAATGTGATGGAAATTCTGCAGAGCTAAGTGTTTCAAGTAGTACATTTCACATGGGAAATCTAATTCCTACGGGGACACAAAAAGTGCACTGTCGTGTATACGTCTAATATTTGTAGGAGCGTATGTCAGAATGTGGCTTATAGTGCCTTTTGCTTGTTAGAAAGTCCCTGTTGTTGACAGCTTAACGGACTGTTATTTTAACAGCAATTTGGTTAATTTCCTCCATGATCCACATAAAAAAGCCCTTTTGTTAGAGCAGGCTAAAAATAATTCTTGAAAATACATGGATGATTACATTTGATTAAGCGGAAGGAATTTTGTAGCGAGGTTGTCATTATGTTGCTTTCTAAGTTTTCAACCTGGACTCAGGGGTAGATGTAACATAGTAAATGTAAATCTCTTTCCCTGTAGCATGAAATGTTACATTACATATGATGTTACAATTTGTATAATATGTTACGAATTCCAATTTTTTGTGGCTTATATTAGGTAGGTGGCTAACGCTAGCTAGGTGGGTGACGTTAGCAAGGCTAGGGGTAAGGGGTTATGGTTAAGAGTTGGGTTAAAGGGGTAGTCCTTTCCTGCAGTCAAACGAGCTAGGGGCCTCATGGGTGGAATGTTAAATGTTAAGAATTCCTTAATTACTCAACATCATTTTGAAAAGCCGCCAAAACTCTGGTGATTCTTTGTAGAACGGTTTTATTATATGTCAGTCTTTTGTGATGTACAGTACCAGTCAAAAGCTTGGATACACCAACTCATTCAAGGGTTTTTCTTTATTTTTACAATTTTCTACATTGTAGAATAATATTGAAGACATCAAAACTATAAAATAACACATATGGAATCATGTAGTAACAAAAAAAAAAGATATCTATTTTAGATTTTTCAAAGTAGCCACCCTTTGCCTTGATGACAGCTTTGCACACCCGGCATTCTCTCAACCAGCTTCATGAGGAATGCTTTTCCAACAGTCTCGAAGGAATTCCCAAATACGCGGAGCTCTTGTTGGCTACTTTTCCTTCACTCTGCGGTCCAACTCATCCCAAACCATCTCAATTGGGTTGAGGTCAAGTGATTGTGAAGGCCAGGTCATCTGATGCAGCACTACATCACTCTCCTTCTTGATCAAATAGCCCTTACACTGCCTGGAGGTTTGTTGGGTCATTGTTCTGTTGAAAAACAAATGATAGTCCCACTAAGCGCAAACCAGATGGGATGGCGTATCACTGTAGAATGCTGTGGAAGCCATGCTGGTTAAGTGTGCCTTGAATTCTAAATAAATCACTGACAGTGTCACCAGCAAAGCACCTCCACACCATCACACCTCCCCCTCCATGCTTTATGGTGGGCACAACACATGCGAAGATCATCTGTCCACCTACTCTCACAAAGACAGAGCGGTTAGAGCCAAAAATCCAAAATTTGGACTCATCATACCAAAAGACAGATTTCCACCTGTCTAATGTCCATTGTGCGTGTTTCTTGGCCCAAGCAAGCCTCTTCTTATTATTGGTGTCCTTTAGTAGTGGTTTCTTTGCAGCAATTCAACCATGAAGACCGGATTCCTCTGAACAGTTGATGTTGAGATGTGTCTGTTACTTGAACTCTATGAATCATTTATTTGGGCTGCAATTTCTAAGTCTGGCAATTCTAATGAACGTATCCTCTACAGCAGAGGTGACTCAGGTCTTCCCTTCATAGCGCTTGATGGTTTTTGCGACTGCACTTGAAGAAACTTTCAAAGTTCTTGAAATTTTCCGGATTGACGAACCTTCATGTCTTAAAGTAATGATGAACTGTCGTTTCTCTGTGCTTATTTTAGCTGTTCTTGCCATAACATGGACTTGGTCTTTTACCAAATTGGGCTATCTTTTGTATACCACCCCTACCTTGTCACAACACAACTGATTAGCTCAAATGCATTAAGGAAAGAAATTCCACAAATGTACTTTTAACAAGGCACACCTGTTAAATGAAATGCATTCCAGGTGACTACCTCATGTAGTTGGTTGAGAGAATGCCAAGAGTGTGCAAAGTTGTCATCAATAAACTCAAATATAAACTATATTTTGAGTTGTTTAACACTTGTGGTTACTACATGATTCTATATGTGTTATTTAATAGTTTTGATGTATTCACTACACTTCTACAATGTAGAAAATAGTAAAAAATTAAGAAAAACCTTTGAATGAGTAGGTGTCCAAACACTTGAGTGGTCCTGTATATAAAATGTAATATTGGGATGAAATTTCTAAATGTAATACATTTTAACTCTATATCTGACATGCTACAGGCGTCTTCTTTTTTTAAAGCCCATAACCATGTGTGTGAGGTGTATACTTTAGTTTCAAAGTACATTTGTTTAAGACTACCAAGAAAAAATTATGTGTGGGGGAAGGGTTAGCTAACATGTTAAAAAGTTGCAAAGTAGCTAGAAAGTATTAAATAGTTGCAAAGTTACTAATGACCTAATATGCTAAGGTGGTCCGTAATGAGATTCAAGCACGCAACTTTTGGGTAGCTAGACGTTCGTGTTATACGCCCAGCCACTGCTGGTTTTGCCTTAAGTAACCGTCTGACTTATGTAACCACACCAAACATAACATATCATACTAATTTAAGTGTCCCGGATTTAAATTTACTATGTTACTTCTAGTCTATGAAACCAGAGTGAAGTTTTCGGTCATACTAAGTGTGATGACAATGTAAAGGGCGTCACACTGCTTGATTAGTGAGCAACACCTCCTCCTGATTCAGCTCATGACGAGGCTCGAACCCAAGACCTCTGTCTTGCTAGCACACGTGACCGCCCTCCTGAAACGTGTTACGAGTCGGCGCCACGCAAAAAGCTTGCTATTCGCTGGTGTAAGTGGGGACACTTCAGCCTGAGAAGTAAGTTTCACACATTCACATGTGCTACATCAATACCTACTCTCTCTAATATTCATTAGACATTCTCATTGAACCTTTATTTAACTAGGCAAGTCAGTTAAGAACAAATTATTATTTACAATGATGGCCTACCCCGGCCAAACCCTCCCCTAACCCGGCCAAACCGTCCCCTAACCCGGCCAAACCCTCCCCTAACCCGGCCAAACCCTACCCTAACCCGGCCAAACCCTCCCCTACCCCGGCCAAACCCTCCCCTACCCCGGCCAAACCCTCCCCTACCCCGGCCAAACCCTCCTCTACCCCGGCCAAACCCTCCTCTACCCCGGCCAAACCCCCCCCTAACCCGGACGACGCTGGGCCAATTGTGCGCCGCCCTAATAAGGTACCCATGTGACCTCAAAACAACCCAACTGCAGTTACAATCATAGTACATGTATTGTTGGCTGCTGTCAAACAGGACACATACCTTGACTATGTCGTTGATGAGTGAATAGCGGAACATCCAGTCCAGATTGATGCTCTCATTCTCCAAAATGTCCTGGAAGTAGAAGTACAATTTTCAGCTGACATCGCTAATCCTGACATCGCTCTAATTCATCTGACATCTCCCTGTTTCACATAACGTATCCATCATTTGAATTAATAATAATTGAATGAATAATAAAATTAGCAAGACCACACCGAATGGTCATTTCAATATTCTAGTTGGTCCAAGTGATTATACTTGGCAAAACATGCAAACACAATTGAAATGCCATTAAACGGAATGATTGTGAGATCTTACCTGAAGACTACCTCTGGGACAATATTCAGTCACGATGCAGTTGTTGGGAGGGTCAATGCAGGCACCGATGAATCTGGTTAAATGATTGAACTGCACATCTCTCATCTGTAAACAAACAAATTGACATTCAAATCTCTCTCTCTCTCTCTCTCTCTCTCTCTCTCTCTCTCATATGGCAATAGATATGTTTTTTCCTTTCTAGAAAAGCACCTCATCAGAATAGTCCATTTACAGCGTGCAGGTTTTGGTACAGTGTCTTTTCTACACGTTGAGTATAGCATTCCCTCATTGGCCATCCAGTTGACACGTGCATGTGAATAACTTGGGCCGGGAGGTTATGAATGAGGCAGTGTTGTGGGAACTTACAGCATGTGAAAAAATGCAGAGGTGTTGAAAGGAGGTACTGGCTCTAATATGAGTGCATAGCAGTCAAACGTGTAAAAGGCACTACATGGAAAATTATCATTAATTCCATGTCCTCTTTTTATAACCTGGGATCTCATCCAAAAATGAATCATGTCAAATAAAAGCATACAAAACAAAATCCTATAAATGATGTTCGGGCTTGTCACATAGGAAAGCGTTGCATGCTCTGTATTTAAAAGTTCCATATGATGTGTATGTATAAACAACAGAGCGAAATAGAATCCAGTCCACACATCCTCTCTGTTTCAATACATCCATGCCCTGGCAGGGAGGATGTACATAATATCTCAGAGCAGTGTGAAACTTCCAAAAACAGTGAGAATAACCTGTACAGTGTGTTTTGGTTTGGGGCCGATTCACTAACAGAGGTGAGTGACAGCTGCTGAAACACCAAAACCAGGGAGTCAGTTGCTCCTGTTTCACAGCTCAGGAGAAGTTAGCATACCCTTTGGCCTATATAATTTCCCCTGCGGAACACTAGCAAAGGGAGGATAGGAGAGAAGAGGGGGAGGATAGCCTCAAAGACAAACGGTTAAGTTTCCATTGGCAGGCCCCTCTCTCCCTCATCTGGTCGGCTCTTTCATGAGCGGGGAACTGACAGCCGATCAGGTCCCTGGGGCATCTGATGAGCAGCCAGCTCAGACTGGTGTCTCTCCTGAGTGCGCCGCCCACCCGCCATCGCTGAGTAGAGGCATCCAGGGCCTTCCCATCTACTGGGCCACAGTTCAGAGCGAGAGAGCGAGGGGGTGGGGGCTAGGCTGCCCAGAGCCTTATCCATGGCACAGATGATAACTCAATTAATACAGACCCAGAGATCCGATAATAGCACTGACTAACGTCTGGCCTTTCATTAGCCTCAAACTAATATGTTTCAGCAATGTTTTGTCTTTCCCACATCGTGTTTCAAGTCGGATGTATTCCCCCCCCCCCCACATTTCTCTGTCACTGTCTCATAAAAAGTAATTCCCAAATGGAGACAATTTTCTTCATCCACAGCTGTTGCAGCTGATGTTGGAGGACGTTTGAGGATCTGAGTCTTTAACAGCAGCAGCACAGGTTCAGTAATAAGACATCTTCTGTAGCGGCGTGAAAGAGGCCCTCCTTCGAACAACTTGGTAATGATTCAGCACACACCCCCCAATGCCCACACTGGTTTTACCACCTCAGTGGGAGAGCCTCATTCTAATACTGCTGCTGCAGAGGGGTCATAAACAGAGGCATGCTCGCCTAAAACAACATGAGGCAGTGCCCCGGTAAAGGGGACATTCAACTCTAGTCCAGGAGGGTCAGACTGTTTACTAGTTTAGACCCAAGTCCTTTCATCGGTGACTGGTTCAAACCTGGGGAAATCAGGTGAGTGGTCTCTATAGCAGCCAATAACACTAAATCATCAATGACGTATAAGAGGGAAAAGACCACTCGCTGGACTAATCTTAACAAACGCTTCAGGAATGGATACCCCTCTGCAGTGAGGCAGTAAGGAGTTAAACAACCCACCAGACTTTATGACAATAACTTTAAGTAATAACAGCAGACATACACAGTTAAACATTGGGTACTGGTCTGGACTTACATGTTTGAGCTCGAACAGCACTTGTCTGGTCAGCTCGATCCTCTTCTTGTTCACATGTTTGATGGCCACCAGGTTGCCCTGTGTCAAAGAGATAAAGAGATGGAGATTAAAAACCTTCTACTGCAGGTTGAGCGACAGACTGCTGTGTTGTGTACTGGGACTATAGAGATATGTTCTTTAGTAGGGTTTCCCAAACTCAGTCCTGGGTCACCCCCCTGGGTGCACGTTTTTGTTTTTGCCCTAGCACTACACAGCTCATTCAAAGAATCAACTCATCATCAAGTTTTGATTATTTGAATCAGCTGTGTAGTGGGCAAAAACAAAATGGCACCCCTGTGAGGCCCCACGACCGAGTTTGGGAAACCCTGGCCTATAGTATTATTTTTCTATGACTGTGACAATTCAAGAGGAGAGACCTAAATGTGACCATCTATGGGATCTGTGTGACGGACAGGCATCCATTCATTGGGAAGAATGAAAAGGACAAATATAATGCTAATGGGAACATATCTACGCATATTTTTCACAGAATTCTTGAAAGGTAAAGGGGAAAACACACGGGACAATAGGTGGACTATAGTGTAGATATAATAGTGTATGGTATATATGCCAGCTATATTTAACATCTGTTCTATGCTACTGAGATGGAGAGTTATATCTGTCACTTTGATATGTAAAGATAAGTCAATCTACAGAGAAAGTACCATCAAATCCAAGGTGTGAATTCTAACTAGAAAAAGTGAGAAAAATACACAAACTTTGGATACTTGATCATAGGGATATAATCCTATATGGTTGAATAGAAGAACAAACTAAATTGTTACATGTAGCCAACAGCCACGTATCAACATTCAAGGCCTGACACTGATATTATATTCCTCCACCCTCTCAATAGACTCGTTAAACAGAGACATTAACAACAACAACAAGTTGCTAGCGGTGTCCAGACTGCGAGGTGGGATGTGAACCACACTCTGTGTCTCACCAGCCATCTGAGCTGAGCACTGCGGAGCTCGCCCACTCTCCTATCCATCTCCTCTGTTAGCATGCACATGTGTGGGTGTGAAGGAGTGAGCAGAAGTTGAAAATATCAGAACTCAGAAAGCCTTACCTTAAAATAGCCTGTTTTAGCAAATAGCTGATATTTTCCATGGGCAGTAATCAAGGAGCCGTAGCTGGAGCCTCTCTGGAAGGAGTAACAAGTATCCTTTCTCAGATAAGATACAGTCAGAGAAATGTTCAGGTACACTACAATTAGGTTCAGTTTGGTTATTATTAAATGTACAAATATACAATGCAACGATATAATGTTCACTGATACAATTGAGTTATTTTCAGAGATGTAACATTTTATTCATACCTCAAAACATTTTTGAAAAAGGCTCAGTGTATATTTGCCAGGTAAATGAAGAATTGGCATATTTTCATATGCCAAACAGAATTCTGGGGAGATGTACGTGTAGGAACGAGCGTGCACAGGGTGAATGAAAAGGGAGTGAGGGAATATATTAAGTGTCAGCATGCACCACATATTAGTAAATAATGCAAATATTGGCAACACATGGCATACTGGAAAATACATTTGTTTTGTAAATCAACATGTTTTCCACAGTTTTATCCCAGGAATTGGACTGAAAATGTGTAATGAAGAAAGTGTGTGCATGAATTCCTGTACATGTGTACTGTAAGTGTGTAATTATTGGCAACCTTGATAAAGATGAGCAAAAAAAAGACTATAAAATAATACAAATACTGAGCTATATTGTATGCAAATATATAAATTGTTATTTTATACTAATACAATTGCTCAGAGAAACAGATTTTGTTTAACAAATAATAAAAATATTATTTAAAAAATTAGTAGCACCCCTGTTTGCAATACTCTCACTCTCCCCTTGTGAGGATAATGACACTGAGCCTTTTTCAAACAAATTGTATGAGATTGGAGAACACATTGGGAGGGATATTAGACCATTCCTCCACACAGAATCTCAGAATCTTCAGATCCTTGATATTATTTGGTCTACTCTGCTCTTATGAACTGCCCTCTTCAATTCAAACTACAGGGCTTTAATGTTGTTCATGTCCGGAGACTGAGATGGCCATTGCAAAATGTTGATTTTATGGCCAATTAACCATTTCTTTGTGGATTAATGATTGGTGCTTGGGGTTGCTGTCTTGCTAGAAGATCCACTTGCAGCCAATTGTCAGCCTCCTGGCATAGGCAACCAGGTTTTGTCTAAAATGTCCTGGTACTTGGTAAAGTTCATGATACAAGGGCCCCAGGACCAGTGGAAGAAAATACATAAAAAAGATCCACAACCACATTTTTTCTGCATATGCTTCTGTTTTTCAACGCCAAACCCACCACTGGCGTGTGTGGCCAAAGAGCTCTATTTTCATGTCACATGACCAAAGCACCGGTTCCAATCCAATGTGCCAATGTAGTTGATCAAACTCCAGGTGGTGCTATGGTCAGATAACATGAAAATAGAACAGGGGTGCCAATCATTTTGTCGACAAGCTATTACTTAGTTAAACAAAATCTCTTTCTCGAAGCAACTGTTGTAATATAAAAAACAACAATATATGAATTGTATGTATGTATGGGCCAGACTTGGGGATATTTTAACAATCATTTAATATGAGTCTGCCATTGCAAACCCAGCAACCTTCAATAAACCACTGGGAAGACTTTCAAGAATGTGTAAACTAACAAATGATTTTGACCGTCTTTCACTCCTTCTCTGTCTTTCTCTGTTTCTCTCTCGGTGTAAAACATGTTCTATATGTAGACACTGACATGTTAACACATGTTAATGCCATGTTTGCTATTTTGTTTGCTACTAAACAATAATGACATCAATAATAGTACCCAGAGACAGATATCTATCCTCTGTGATACTTTATGTCTATAGAGAGAATGAGCCTTTCATTTCACTGACTAAAATGGAATTCTAATCTGCCAGAGAAACAGGAACGTCTTAATTTCTGACGCACTGCAGTGCCAGGACTACTGATAAATTGAAATTCAATATTAAGATCAAATTGTGAGGAAATCTTTTAGGCAACCAGCATGTCATAATATGAGATTGCTCTGAATGACTAATATACAACATACTACAGACCATTCATTGGTTTGAACTCTTGAGTCTTGACAGGATATTTCAGAGACAAACGTACCTGTGAGAGTGTCAGACGGCTGCCTGCTTTTTTGGGGTATTTGTTGGGGCTCTCAAACTGCAGGTCCTCCCACTTTATCCTCCACAGCATTCCAGCCAACTCCTTCTCCAGCTTCAGCTTCCTTCAACAGGAACAGCAGGAGGACACATTAATAAAGGGGTTTACAACAAAGGCACAGAACTGAACGCTCACATGTGGATGCAGTATGCATGGAATGGTTGTTATCAGATTGGCGAAACAGAAATGACAGAATCATCAGCCGTGACAGAATCATTACTGATGAGCAATGTATTTGTGATTTTTCAACAGAATTGAAACTTGCCATTTCAAATGAGATTACCATCTTTTTGTCAGTGATATTTTCTCAGGTGCTATCTGTTAAATGCAGTTGTTGAATGATTTGGGTTCAGTAGTCTAACACTGTCAGAGGGTATAGTTTGAATTGTAAACAGCTCTACTAAAAAAAATGATCAAATATAAGTTGTGGTATAGTGAATAATAAGTCTGTAATAATGTAATGTACAATGCTTCCTCCGTGATGTTGATCGAACGGCAAGTTACTGTAACTGCAAGTTAACAGGCCAACAGAAAATACTGGGTGACCAAAAATAGCCCACTTAAATATTTATTGACATTTTAATTTTCAGGTCACTGATTTCAGGACGTTTTTTCTGGTGTTATTTTTAAAACACCAGTATAACTGGCAGTCACTCCGAGACTTGGAAAAAAATATCCAAGTGAATCAACACATCTGGTGCAGATCTCTCAGGACCTGGTGTTTCTCAGCATTCACCGATTTGCTGCAAAAAGTCCATGTTTTTAAAATTAAACTCTTTTCCTCAAGCATAGCTCAAATGTTGAGAAAGTGAGCATTTTGCGGGGGAAATCCTTATTAGTTTGACACATTGAAAAGAGCAGAGCCCACACATTCCAGGCCAATCTAAAAGGTGTAAAACACTTCCAGATGGTGGCAGTGGATTATTGCAGCGTTTGCATATTGGTGGATTTTATGCTTCTACTGAGCCACCCGAGTTGGCCCCAAAAGAGACTATTATTTGTTTCTTTTAGAGCACATTTTCAAGTCAAACAGTCAAAAAACCTTTTGCTGGGTCCTAACATTGAAAACCTCCATGGCCCTGCATTCCAGACAGTTTAGAGTATTAAAAAAAGGCACTGGGCTTTCAAGTGACTCCTTGACTAAGCAGGAAACTGTTTTAAATTCTGTTTTTAATAGGGTTTAAATTCAGAAACTTCAAAAACAGACATAAGTTGTACCAAAAAATAAGAACTACAAGATAAGTTGGTGTCTGATCAACTACAATTAGTAAAAACAAAAACCAGATACACAAATCAACAAACAATCAATTTTGTAACGTTATTTGTTCCATGCCGGTGGGTATATAAGCTCTCTGGACTGTGCCCGTATGGAAGAATGGAAATTTCACATCATTGCAGGGGAGCAGCGCAACCTTTCAGGGCAGGAAACACCATTAAACCAATTATCTCTTCCCAAAAAGTATTTTTCTATTTAAAGGCCTTCGTTTGCAGGCCTCTGGCAGCCGCAGCACCAGAGTGTGGGGCTCCACACTAGCTCTATTGTTTCATAAATCCCATATGTGAATACCTTTGCTGGACCAACTCTCCATTAAACTACATAGCCTAGTAGGTTCTGCTCAACTTCCCCCTCACACTGCACACACATTTAAACCCTAGTCAGACGTCATTAGAAAGCTAAGCTGACCTTCCTTTGAATGGTGCACGATACACATGGAAGAAAAATCACACAATAAATGGTGACGTCCGTGAGAACCCCATATATGACCAAACCACGGAGTTTCATTTAAAGCTAATGCCCCATTGCGGCCCCCTTGAACTTTGCGACCTTTTGCCACATTTCAGGCTTCAAACAAAGATATAAAACTGTATTTTTTGTGAAGAATCAACAACAAGTGGGACACAATCATGAAGTGGAACGACATTTATTGGATATTTCCCAAAAAAATTTACAAATCAAAAACTGAAAAATTGGGCGTGCAAAATTATTCAGCCCCCTTAAGTTAATACTTTGTAGCGCCACCTTTTGCTGCGATTACAGCTGTAAGTCGCTTGGGGTATGTCTCTATCAGTTTTGCACATCGAGAGACTGAAGTTTTTTCCCATTCCTCCTTGCAAAACAGCTCGAGCTCAGTGAGGTTGGATGGAGAGCATTTGTGAACAGCAGTTTTCAGTTCTTTCCACAGATTCTCGAATTGGATTCAGGTCTGGACTTTGACTTGGCCATTCTAACACCTGGATATGTTTATTTTTTAACCATTCCATTGTAGATTTTGCTTTATGTTTTGGATCATTGTCTTGTTGGAAGACAAATCTCCATCCCAGTCTCAGGTCTTTTGCAGACTCCATCAGGTTTTCTTCCAGAATGGTCCTGTATTTAGCTCCATCCATCTTCCCATCAATTTTAACCATCTTCCCTGTCCCTGCTGAAGAAAAGCAGGCCCAAACCATGATGCTGCCACCACCATGTTTGACAGTGGGGATGGTGTGTTCAGGGTGATGAGCTGTGTTGTTGCTTTTATGCCAAACATAACGTTTTGCATTGTTGCCAAAAAGTTCAATTTTGGTTTCATCTGACCAGAGCACCTTCTTCCACATGTTTGGTGTGTCTCCCAGGTGGCTTGTGGCAAACTTTAAACGACAGTTTTTATGGATATCTTTAAGAAATGGCTTTCTTCTTGCCACTCTTCCATAAAGGCCAGATTTGTGCAATATACGACTGATTGTTGTCCTATGGACAGAGTCTCCCACCTCAGCTGTAGATCTCTGCAGTTCATCCAGAGTGATCATGGGCCTCTTGGCTGCATCTCTGATCAGTCTTCTCCTTGTATGAGCTGAAAGTTTAGATGGACGGCCAGGTCTTGGTAGATTTGCAGTGGTCTGGTACTCCTTCCATTTCAATATTATCGCTTGCACAGTGCTCCTTGGGATGTTTAAAGTTTGGGAAATCTTTTTGTATCCAAATCCGGCTTTAAACTTCTTCACAACAGTATCTCGGACCTGCCTGGTGTGTTCCTTGTTCTTCATGATGCTCTCTGCGCTTTTAACAGACCTCTGAGACTATCACAGTGCAGGTGCATTAATACGGAGACTTGATTACACACAGGTGGATTGTATTTATCATCATTAGTCATTTAGGTCAACATTGGATCATTCAGAGATCCTCACTGAACTTCTGGAGAGAGTTTGCTGCACTGAAAGTAAAGGGGCTGAATAATTTTGCACGCCCAATTTTTCAGTTTTTGATTTGTTAAAAAAGTTTGAAATATCCAATCAATGTCGTTCCACTTCATGATTGTGTCCCACTTGTTGTTGATTCTTCACAAAAAAATACAGTTTTATATCTTTATGTTTGAAGCCTGAAATGTGGCAAAAGGTTGCAAAGTTCAAGGGGGCCGAATACTTTCGCAAGGCACTGTATCATGTTCATCAGTACAAATAATAGTACGCAAGTATAAACACCATGGGACCACACAGCCGCCATACCGCTCAGGAAGAGGACACCTTCTGTCTCCTAGAGATTAATGTACTTTGGTGCGAAAAGTGCAAATCAATCCAGCAACAGCAGAACAACAGCAATGGACCTTGTGAAGATGCTGGAGGAAACAGGTACATAAGTATCTATATCCACAGTAAAACGAGTCCTATATCGACATAACCTAAAAGGCCGCTCAGCAAGGAAGAAGCCACTGCTCCAAAACCGCCATAAAAAAGCCAGACTATGGTTTGCAACTGCATATGGGGACAAAGATCATACTTTTGAAGAAATGTCCTCTGGTCTGATGAAACAAAAATAGAACCGTTTGGCCATAAGGACCATCGTTACGTTTGGAGGGAAAAGGGGGAGGCTTGCAAGCTGAAGAACACCATCCCAACCGTGAAGCACGGGGGTGGCAGCATCATGTTGTGGGGGTGCTTTGCTGCAGGAGGGACTGGTGCACTTCACAAAATAGAGGGCATCATGAGGATGGAAAATTATGTGGATATATTGAAGCAACATCTAAAGACATACAGTCAGGAAGTTAAAGCATGGTCGCAAATGGGTCTTCCAAATGGACAATGACCCCACGCATACTTCCAAAGTTGTGGCGAAATGGCTTAAGGACAACAAAGTCAAAGTAATGGAGTGGCCATCACAAAGCCCTGACCTCAATCCTATAGAAAATTGGTGGGCAGGACTGAAAAAGCGTATGCGAGCAAAGAGGCCTACAAACCTGACTCAGTTTCACCAGCTCTGTCAGGAGGAATGGGCCCAAATTCACCCAACTTAATGTTTAAAGCTTGTGGAAAATTACCGAAAATGTTTGACCCAAGTTAAACAATGTAAAGGCAATGCTACCAAATACTAATTGTGTGTATGTAAACTTCTGACCCACTGGGAATGTGATGAAACCTGAAATAAATCATTCTCTCTACTCTTATTCTGACATTTCACATTCTTAAAATAAAGTGGTGATCCTAACTGAACTAAGACAGGAAATTGTTTACGAGGATTAAATGTCAAGAACTGTGAAAAACTGAGTTTAAATGTATTTGGCTAAGGTGTACGTAAACTTCCGAATTCAACTGTACATAAGTATTCCCACCCCTGAGTCAATCCTTTGTAGAAGCACCTTTGGCAGCAATTACAGCTGTGAGTCTTTCTGTGAAGTCTCTAAGAGCTTACCACACCTGGATTGCCCATTTTTCTTTTCAACATTCAACTGTTTGTTGATCCTTGCTAAACAACCTTTTTCGCTATTGTTTTTGATTTTCAAGCAGATTTAAGTCAAAACTGTAACTTTAGGTTATTGTCCTGCTGAAAGTTAAATTAATCTCCCAGTGTCTGGTGGAAAGCAGACTGAACCAGGGTTTCCTCTAGGATTTTGCCTGTGCTTAGCAACATTCAGTTTATTTTTTTATCCTGAAAAACTACCCAGTCCATACCCATAGCATGATGCAGCCACCACTATGCTTGAAAATATGTTGAGTGGTACTCAATGTGCTGTATTGGATTTGCCTCAAACATAACACTGTCACATTTTTCACAGTATTACTTAAGTACCTTGTGAACAGGATGCATGTTTTGGAATATTTTTTATTCTGTACAGGCTTCCTTCATTTCACTCTGTCAATTAGGTTTGTATTGTGGAGTAACTACAATGTTGTTGATCCATCCTCAGTTTTCTCCTATCACAGCCAAATTCTTATTTGCAAATGGCGACGCTGCGCCGCCCTATGGTACTCCCAATCACGGCCGGATGTGATACAGCCTGGATGATTAAACTTTGTAACTGTTTTAAATTCACCATTGGCCTCATGGTGAAATCCCTGAGCGGTCTCCTTTCTCTCCGGCAACTGAGTTAGGAAGGACGCCTGTATCTTTGTAGTGACTGGGTGTATTGACACACCATCCAAAGTGTAATTAATAACTTCACAATGCTCAAAGATATAGTCAATGTCAGATGTTGCGAGGCATTGGAAAACCTCCCTGCTCTTTGTGGTACAATCTGTGTATGAAATTCACTGCACTACTGAGGGACTATACAGATAATTGTATGTGTGGGGTACAGAGATGAGGTAGTCATTCAAAAATCCTGTTAAAAACTATTACTGCACACAGCGTCCATGCAACTTATTGTGAGTTGTTAAACACATTTGTACTCCTGAACTTATATAGGCCATAACAAACGGGTTGAATACTTATTGACTCAAGACATTTCAGCTTTTAATTTTTTTATAACAAAAAATATATAATTTTAAAAACACAATTCCACTTTGACATGATGGGGTATTTTGGCCAGTGGCAAAACAATTCTCAATGGAATCCATTTTAAATTCAGGCTGTAACAACAAAATGTGGAAAAAGTGTGAATACTTTCTGAAGGCACTGTATTTATGCCAGGTAGTGTAACGGAGTTTGCCTTGGCAACTGACATACTTCTGCACCATCAGCTGCTGAGTGGTTGCTCCTGGCAACAGTCATGTCAATTCCATGCTGGCACCTTTTGTGTTCCTTATAAATAAATATCTCACTCTCTATCGCTCCCTCTCTCTCCGTCTACCCCTCCCTCCAAGATGAAAGATGTTTATTTCAACTACTCCGTCTTCAGAGCACAAGCCTGCGTGAACAAAACAACTCACCTGTAAATGAGGAAGCTGGAGATTCCAAAAATGATGAGGGCTAAGCCAGACCCAACAGCTACAATCCCCAGCACTGGAAGGTGAGCTGAAAATACAGCGAACCAAATTATGCTTTAAAAAACCACAATAGATTCCTGAGATAAATATATTCTGTCTTTGCACTTTCAGGCACAATATCCACCAGGAACATTTCAACAATCCTGAAATTCCTAAAAAATAACTAATTGTACTGCCACACTAGCCTAAATTAAACTCAAACTTGTGGCTTCTTGAAGATATATTCAACACACCACTTGTTACATCGTATTTTCAAATGTGCCTTTTTCAACCATTCTTCTTTAAGTGACCATCTGTGGGGCGTCATTCCAGTTCCCCTTCAGTCCAACTCGTGCTAATTGAGTCAGAAGGTCATTCCTAAACAAGGCAGGATCCTATTGGTCTCTTAACCTTGTTCACCCGGCATAATGTATAGCAACTAGATTCAGCCGTGGGCCGATTTTCTCTTGAGCGTATGGCCTGGGAGCAGGAACATAATTACTAATAATTTGAGACTGCAAATTAACCGAAAGAATTCCAAACAGATAAAATATTTGACTAAAACATAATAATTTCAAACTTTATACACAGTATGTGATCATATACAAATGTACATATATATATATATATATATATAAAATGCATGGGAATACTTTGGAACAGATTTCCAAAATGACTTGGAGCTGACTTGCTGGTGTTTTTAGTGTTGTATATTAATGTTTTATTTATTTTTATTCCACTTTTATTTAACCAGGTAGTCTAGTTGGAGAACAAGTTCTCATTTACAACTGCGACCTGGCCAAGATGAAGCAAAGCAGTGCGACACAAACAACAACACATGGAATAAACAAGAATACTGTCAATAACACAATAGAAAAAAAGAAAGTCTATATATAGCGTGTGCAAATGGCGAGGTAAGGAAATAAATAGGCCATAGTAGCAAAGTAATTACAATTTAGCAAATGAACACTGGAGTGATAGATGATGACGTGCAAGTAGAAATAAGTAGAGGGGGGCAAATAAAATCATGCCAGTTGGGGAACCATGCTGTATATCATCATGCCGGTCTTCCTCCTGTGCCACTGGCAACAGAGAGCCAGACTCGTACATGTACATTTATTCAAAGGAAGTGTTTCTCCTTACACAGTGTTCAAATGTTTCATCTATACATGCCTTCCATGAAAAACCATGTTGCGCATGAAATACAGTTGAAGTCGGAAGTTTACATACACCTCAGCCAAATACATTTAAAATCAGTTTTTCACAATTCCTGACATTTAGTCCTAGTAAAAAGTTCCTGTCTTAGGTCAGTTAGGATTACCACTTTATTTTAAGAATGTGAAATGTCAGAATAATAGCAGAGAGAATGATTTCTTTCAGCTTTTATTTCTTTCATCACATTCCCAGTGGGTCAGAAGTTTACATACACACAATTAGTATTTGGTAGCATTGCCTTTAAATTGGTTAAATTTGGTCAAACTTTTCAGGTAGCCTTCCACAAGCTTCCCACAATAAGTTGGGTGAATTTTGGCCCATTCCTCCTGACAGAGCTGGTGTAACTGAGTCAGGTTTGTAGGCCTCTTTGCTCGCACACGCTTTTTCAGTTGTGCCCACAAATATTCAAAAGGATTGAGGTCAGGGCTTTGTGATGGCCACTCCAATACCTTGACTTTGTTGTCCTTAAGCCATTTTGCCACAACTTTGGAAGTATGCTTGGGGTCATTGTCCATTTGCGACCAAGCTTTAACCTCCTGACCGATGTCTTGAGATGTTGCTTCAATATATCCACATAATTTTCCATCCTCATGATGCCCTCTATTTTGTGAAGTGCACCAGTCCGTCCTGCAGCAAAGCACCCCCACAACATGATGCTGCCACCCGTGTTTCACGGTTGGGATGGCGTTCTTCGTGGTGTAAGCCTCCCCCTTTTCCCTCCAAAGATAACGATGGTCATTATGGCCAAACAGTTCCATTTTTGTTTCATCAGACCAGAGGACATTTCTCCATAAAGTACGATCTTTGTCCCCATGTGTAATTGCAAACCGAGGTCTGGCTTTTTTATGACGGTTTTGGAGCAGTGGCTTCTTCCTCGCTGAGCGGCCTTTCATGTTATGTCGATATATGACTCATCTTACTGTGGATATAGATACAGTGCTGTGAAAACGTATTTGCCCCCTTCCTGGTTTCTTATTTTTTGGAACATTTGTCCCACTTAAATGTTTCAGATCAAACACATTTTTATATTACACAAATATAACCCAAGTAAACACAAAATGCAGTTTAAGTGATAATTTTATTTATTAAGGGAAAAAAGCTATCTGAACCTTCATGGCCCTATGTGACAAAGTAATTGCTCCCCCTTGTTAAATCATGAATTTACTGTGGTTAAATCACATTTTTTGGAAAGCTGAGTTCAATTTCACTATCACACCCAGGCCTGATTACTGCCAGACCTGTTGAATCAAGAAATCCCTTAAATAGAACCTGTCTAACAAAGTGAAGTAATCCAAATAAATTCAAGAACAGATGAGAAACAAAGTAATTGACATCTATCAGTCTGGAAAGGGTTACAAAGCCATTTCTAAAGCTTTGGGACTCCAGCGAACCACGGTGAGAGCCATTATCCACAAATGGAGAAAATTTGGAACAGTGGTGAACCTTCCCGGGAGTGGCCGGCCTACCAAAATGACCCCAAGAGCGCAGCGACGACTCATCCAAGAGGTCACAAAAGAACCCACAACAACATCTAAAGAACTACAGGCCTCACTTGCCTCAGTTAAGGTCAGTGTTCATGACTGCAACCATAAGAAAGAGACTGGGCAAAAATGGCATCCATGGCAGAGTTCCAAGGTGAAAACCACTGCTGACCAAAAATAACATAAAGGCTCATCTCACTTTTGTCAAAAAACATCTTGATGATCCCCAAAACTTTTGGGGAAATATTCTGTGGACTGACGAGACAGTTTTTGGAAGGTGTGCGTCCATTACATCTGGCATAAAAGTAACACAGCATTTCAGAAAAAGAACATCATACCAACAGTCAAATATGGTGGTGGTGGTGTGATGGTCTGGGGCTGCTTTGCTGCTTCAGGACCTGGATGAATTGCTGTGACTGATGGAACCATGAATTCTGCTCTCTACCAAAAAATCCTGAAGGAGAATGTCCGGCCATCATTTTGTGACCTCAAGCTGAAGCGCACTTGAGTTCTGCAGCAGGGCAATGATCCAAAACACACCAGCAAGTCCACCTCTGAATGGTTAAAAAAATAAATAAAATGAAGGTTTTGGAGTGGCCTAGTCAAAGTCCGGACTTGAATCCGATTGAGATGCTGTGGCGTGACCTTAAAAAAGGCAGTTCATGCTCGAAAACCCTCCAACGTGGCTGAATTAAAACAATTCTGCAAAGAAGAGTGGGCCAAAATTCCTCCACAGCGATGTGAAAGCCTCATTGCCAGTTAACGCAAACGCTTGATTGCAGTTGTTGCTGCTGAGGGTGGCACAACCAGTTATTAGGTTTAGGGGGCAATTACTTTTTCACATAGGGCCATGAAGGTTTGGATAGCTTTTCTCCCTTAATAAATAAAATCATCACTTAACTGCAATTTGTGTTTATTTTGGTTCTCTTTGTGTAATATTTACATTTCTTTGATGAATTGAAACATTTAAGTGTGAGAAATGTAAAAAAAAACAAAAAAAAAAAAAAAATACCTTTTCACAGAACTGTACTTTTGTACCGGTTTCCTCCAGCATCTTCACAAGGTCCTTTGCTGCTGTTCTGGGATTGATTTGCACTTTTCACACCAAAGTACATTCATCTCTAGGAGACAGAACGCGTCTCCTTCCTGAGCGGTATGACGGCTGCGTGGTCCCATGGTGTTTACACTTGCATACTATTGTTTGTACAGATGAACGTGGTATCTTCAGGCGTTTGGAAATTGCTCCCAAGGATGAACCAGATTTTCTTTTCTGAGGTCTTGGCTGATTTCTTTTGATTTTCCCATGATGTCAAGCAAAGAGGCACTGAGTTTGAAGGTAGGCCTTGAAATACATTCACAGGTACACCTCCAATTGACTCAAATAAAGTAAATTACCCTATCAGAAGCTTCTAAAGCCATGACATCATTTTCTGGAATTTTCCAAGCTGTTTAAAGGCACAGTCAACTTAGTGTATGTAAACTTCTGACCCACTGGAATTGTGATACAGTGAATTATAGGTTAAATAATCTGTTTGTAAACAATTGTTGGAAAAATGACTTGTGTCATGCACAAAGTAGATGTCCTAACCGACTTGCCAAAATTATAGTTTGTTAACAAGAAATTTGTGGAGTGGTTGAAAAACGAGTTTTAATGACTCCAACCTAAGTGTATGTAAACCTCCGACTTCAACTGTAGCATCAACAAAGACTGTACAACACTACAAATAATTATTCAAACTGCTGTAATACTATATAAGCACCTGACTTAACCATTAAATCACTTGTACAGGAGCCAGCCTACTTGACCTACCATCAATGCAGATGGGCTCATCAGAAGGGAAGACGCACGGTGGGTTATCCAGAGGTGGGCTCCCTTTGGGCCAATGAATCCTCTCCGTTGAGGACCAGATGATCTCTTTGTTAGTTCCATTGTAATGGGCCACAAGCTGCAAAACACCAAGAAAAAGTTGTTGCTTTGTTTACAAACTCGATTCCCAAATGATACATTCAGAGGGATGAATAAGAGGCATGTTACATAATCAAAAGGAGCCCTTTTTCTCACACTTCCAATAAATATCACACCGCAGAGTATTATGAAAATGAGAGCCTGTTTAAATTTCACAGTAGCATTAAAGCTGCATATTAAAATAGCTGCTACTCTCCTTCAACGCCTTTAAAACATGAAAGCCCATCAGTGAAGAACGCAAAAGTTTGGCCTGAATGTTTTGGGGGGCATGCCCATAATAAATAACCATATGACTAAAATGTTAAACATTAAAATATGCTCATGTATAAAGCAAGACAGGGTATCATTGACTTACTGGTCCTTCTCAGACAAATTGGTAGTTTTGAAAAGGTTGTCTGAGAAACGGTGTTCTTTCATCTCAGGCGGCGGGAGCTTTATTGTTTGATGATATGGCATTAGCCAGCCCTGTTAATAGCTTCCCTTGTTACAGAAGGGCATTGTGAAACATGACTCCAGTGTCTCTAACCAGCTGCTGGAGAATGTCAATATAACCTGCCTCCCTTGTGGAGGGCCAGACAGGCATGTTGGGCTGGGTCCTCCCTGCTACTCAGTCTGTGAAGGAGAAGGGCAGCCCCACTGAGAGGGCCACAAGAACTATGAAGGTTGTAAAAGTTTGTTGAGGAGCAGGGGGGCCATTCAACTCAACCAGTCGTCAATGGCTTCAATAGCTGCTGGTTTCAATAGAACCGTGTCTTTCTAATCAGTGATTTATTCACATCAAGGAGTTTTAGTTAGGTTAGTGGACTCTGATCAATTACCCAACTTATCAGTAAGTGTAATGACCCCAGAATATCTCCCAAACAGTAATAGCCTTTAGTCTTTGTATGATGTTGAACATTTGCTTTTAAATACATTGATGGCAAATTGGCAATGCACAAGCAAAGCATTGGGTTTTCAGCTCCCCAATTCAGTATGCGGAGAGTAGTTGAGGGAAATTCTTGTTACAGTAATTACAGAAAACTAACATCTGGAACGGATTAGATCGGTCCCCCGAAAGTACTGCTCTCACTCACTGTTGTTATTTATTGTCACCGAGTTTACTATTGAGATCCATTTTGAAATCATAAAGTGCACAAATTGATATTTTGACAACAGATATTTTTGTAGTTTAGAAATATACATTTCTATTGAAATGTTGGCTACAGCAATTGACAATAAATAAACAAGAGGCTTTAAAAGAATATCTCTGCATCCATCTCCACTGTGGGATATTGTAAAAGCAGGAATTTGAGAATGAACACTGTTATTGAATGTTCACATAGGAAAACACATTGATAATGCCAAGTGTTTACTTGGGGAACTCAAGGATTCTCTTGTAAGTCACACTCAAAACGAACCTGAAAGTACCTTCGTCATAGTGAACGTATGGCCACTCATCAGAACATATTTGCATAAAGTATAAAATAATGGTGCACTGTCTACCACTATGGTAAATTAGCAACAAATTGTGTAATGTTGATAAACGATTGGTCCTTTTTGGAATAGTAATAACTGTCATGACTGTAAAGTTAAAGGCTTCTAAAATAGCAAAGCTTTAGATGTCTTCCCTAATTAAATAAAGGTCAAATAAATAGATCTACCTGCAGAAGTAACACTTACCCCATACTCTCCAGATTCCTGGTTTGTCATTGCCCAGAGGTTGAAATCAGTGTTCCTAGCATTGTTTTTGTCTGTGGTCACAAGTCCTGTAACCCCTTAAAACACAAAAAATCTTCACATTTAGACTTTTCATATCAGTCATAATGCAAAAATAGGTTTCCTACCCAACTGACACAAAAAGGATGATTGCAAAGTCAACTAAAAGCAACAGCATTATCAACTCATAATATTCACCCCAAAATCGCAGGTTTTGCATCCTCTGTGTGATGTTGATTCCATCGCTCTGGGAGCCCCCCTCCGCCAGCGTCTCCTCCAAGGCCTTAGCATACATCACAAAGCCATCATAGAAGCAGCCAGCAATGAAATCCATCTGAAAGGAATGGAGGTCTGTACATTAGCCAGCAAGAGAGTAGTCTTCATAATCTTCATTCACAAATGCAGCTTTTGTTTACTATTTGCATGGAATTATATTTTGACCCTTATGTGCATGGCTCTACTCCCTTTCTATCTCGATTTAAATATCTGGTTGAGCCCAGTTAGATGCCAAAACGCCATTAATCTTCACAAAGAAGGAGTCAAGTGTTTAATGAATCAAAGAAATCCATTAATTACTATGTATAAATGATATCTTTTATAGCAGTGGCTGAGATGTGGCAGGATTTCACACAACTTACCAGAGAGGGTTCTATGTTCACATCAAAGTCCTTCTGGGCTCTAATGTGGAGCTCATCTTGGAACTCTTTATACTCTGGATTATCAGGCTCCCTGTATGTTATTACCAACACAGACTGGAAGAAAGAGAGAGACAACATTGAGAAAGTGGAACATTACTGGGGAATTACACCCAGAGCATCATAAACATGTACCAACTATGACAGATTTATAATCATGGCATGGAGAAGGATTTCCTACTGGGTGGAAATGTAAATTATACAATTGTAATTCCAAATGCTTTGAAGTAGGATTAAAAATGAGCAGATGTATCCTGTTTTATAATCAGTCTAATGAACAGTCCCTTGTGAGTAAACGGCAACAACATTTATGGTGAAGAATGCACAATTAGCTGTGTCCAAATGCACTTAAACGCATGGACATGTCTTGAAGACTAGGGTGAAAACGTTAAAAACCAAACAAACAGCTGTGGTAACTATATATATTGTTTATGTTATATTTCATTTTCTATTTGCACGACTTGTTACAAATTGCTATTAGACCACAGTCGTGACGTTGTTTGATTAATTCTGTTTGGATGGAGGCATATTGTTTGGATGGAAAAGCACCGCTTCGGCCTAAGATTTAATATATGGTCATCATTTTGAGTTGACTTGGACTTTGCCTTGTTATTACTGATATAAGCTAAATCTGGCTGAATGGTCAGATTCAGTAATGATATACAATCGACAAGTAACTTCCAAACGCAATCATTGGAATGGTCAGATTCAGTAATGATATACAATCGACAAGTAACTTCCAAACGCAATCATTGGAATGGTCAGATTCAGTAATGATATACAATCGACAAGTAACTTCCAAACGCAATCATTGGAATGGTCAGATTCAGTAATGATATACAATCGACAAGTAACTTCCAAACGCAATCATTGGAATGGTCAGATTCAGTAATGATATACAATCGACAAGTAACTTCCAAACGCAATCATTGTTCTATGAGCTGCATATTGCCATAAATCCTTTTACTGCTTGTAGTCAAATGAAGATGTTGTATAATCAGTAAAAACAGGGCCAAAATCGTATGTTACAAGGTAGAAGTATATCACGAGCAGAGGCATCCATTTGAAGTAAGTATTAGGTCTCAACAAACTGCTTTATGAATAGCTTATCTATCTCCATCTAAGTGCCTTCATATTGTGTCTGTTATATCTAGCCTTTCTATTGTAACGCTTCAGAAAAAATGTCTAATACTAAGAGACTACAGTAACTGCAGCGAAATCAGTGACATTTAACGACCAAATTGGAAGAGAAGCATCTGTACCCCCCCCCCCCCCCCCCCCCCCCCCACTTACTTATTTCTCAACACATCAACATGCAGGACTAAGTGGCTTTTAGCTGAAAACACATGCTCTCCTTTATTAACTCCATCCAATCATTAGTCCTCCGAGCAGAGACAGATTCTTGCCTGCCGAGTCAGAACCGTTATGAAGTTCGTTATCATGTTGATCAGAGAAACGCGTTCATTTGACATAACTGTGATTAAAATAAAAGCTTTGTCCATCTGCACAATGCAATTTCCATTTGACTTTTGTGGGACAAAGCATTGTTATCAATAGGCAAAGGTCAGTTATGATTTGATTGGATGACTAATGCAGTGAGAGGCTGGTTTAGGGAAAGATTTGGGGTTAGGTTGAGAGGATGCCTTGTAGGCCTACTGTAGAGAGAGGGACATGGTTCTCGTTAGCATCCTCATTAGGTTATGAACAATGAACCATAATTGTCCCAAGCTGGTTGTCAATGGCTGGTGACAAACATGCCTGGAAAACATCTCTAACTCTGACGAACAAAAACATGCATTGTAAAACAAATACAAATATGCATGAGGTACAAACATCCTAAACGTGTTATAATGAAACCTTACAGCAGTGCTGAGCGATTAGTGTTTTTTGAAGTTGGTTCGGTTTGGGTTAGATTATTAGAAAATAATCACGTTTTCAAAAAAAAAATTTAACATTAAATGCATTATGAAATAATGACAATTATTTGTTAGCTTTTTAAATGTTAATTCCAAAGGAAAAACCTTTAATGGAAAATATTCCATTGTCTCCAACAGGTCCGCACATCAACAGAAAAATAGGAAGTTACTATGAAATCAAGAAAACACATTTTATTGTGTATATTAATGAATTTTTATTTGATTACTTTATTATTTTTTATTCCTTAGTCATCATCACATCTCTGCTCAGGCAGTAGCAGCCAGACAACGTGCTATGTGCTCCCCCATACTGTCTTTAGTCATCCTATTTAGAAAGGCTAACCTGCCTACGTATGCTGCAAAGCTGTCTAATGAAATAATTGTACTTCTTCAAAGTAAATAATGCATACTTTCACTCTCTAGCCCTCTTTTGGTTGTCTTGTGTACATTCCTTTCTCATGCGGTCTGTGTGTATCTAACCTAACATACCAGGTGTAAAAGTGTATCCATCTCGGTCAGAGCTGGAAAAAACAGGCACAATGGATTATGGTCATTGTAGTTAATTACCACGTTCGTGCTCTGAATTAGGTTGAATCTTCGCTTAATGAAAACTAGAACTCCCTTCAGCCCAGTGCCCCACATAGTTATTGGCATGATTTCTCTCATGAATTATTTGATTTCTCTCTGAAGAAAAGGCGCATTGGGCTCACAAAAAATAAAATTCACTAAATGGAATTCAAGTAATTGAAACGATGTCACTCGGTTCAAATTAAATGTTGGTTAATTGCTCAGCACTACTTTACAGTAATTCATACTCGTCGGTAAACCTTCAATCAACTTGGTGAACTTTGTGTTCCCTTTGATACAGGTTCAGTTGGAACAGAGGGATGTGGAATGATACTGTTGATGGACAGGCTTGTAATGCACACACGAAGTAGAGGCTTTGAATTGAATTTCCTCAGTGAGAGACATCCATTTCACAGGCCAAATGGCAGTTTCAGACTAGTAAACTTGTCTGGTTCCAATGACCGGAGGGGAAAGGCATTGACAGTTCAACATCAAATTAGTGACGGAGTATTTGGACACGATTACTAAAAAAAAGGTTTCTGTGATAAATTAAATTAGCAAAACATAATGAATGAAAGGGAACAAAGGCAGGAATATTTCTCTGTCTCCATCTCTATATCTGTCCAACTCTCTGTCTGTGCAGTTTACCTTGAAGACCTTGATGGGATCAATCCAGAGGCTGTCGTTGTTCAGCCAGGGTTTGCGCTCCGTTAGGCTTTCCGCAAACACATCCAGATAGAAGATGGCGTAGTTCTCAGGGTCTGGGATCTCACTCTGGAAAAGCTTCATGATACTCAGAAACGTGTCCGGAGGCCCACAGATATACACAACTGTAGGGAAGACAAAAACACGACACAAAGGTTTATTATCACTCTTTATAGGAATTATGTTAGCACTATTCAGTGAAATTGCTCCTCTTATCATTGTTAGACTAGATTTAGATATGAACCATAGATATGAAATCAATCCAAATCTCTAACTTTTGTGAAATGCAGTTCTGAGGAAGCATGTGTAGGTAGACCTACTGATGGTGCACATTCGTGCGTGCACTATTTAGGGGGAGTGTACATGTGTGTTTACAGGGTGTAAAGCTGTCTGTGCTGTTCGCCTGTCTACATTACACAATCCCATTCTGTTTGCATTCCGTCTACTCCATGGACAGCATGTCTGTAGGCATGATTTCCATTCACTGCATGTCAGAGTGACTTCTGCCAGGTCTAAGACAGTCCTCCCAGTTAGCAGACCAAAGTCGGCACAGAACACCGCTCAGACCTCAACTCTCATCTCTTCCAAAACAGCTCACAAGGAGCCATGCCAAGTAGTCCTGCTGTCTCCTGGACATCGTCCAAAACAAATGTACAAAAAGGCAGGGAAAAAGTCCTCCTGTGTTGTAGAAATCATAAGGATCTGCCTGGGCTTAAGTTAATACAAAGCACTTCAAATTGTTTGGTACATTTTATTTCACTTCGTGGCAGACAAAGATGGCAAACAACCAACCTCGTCTTAATTTAAAATGACTAGTACAAGGCTGCATTCTGTCCCATGACTCACACAACATCTACATGCAGAGAAGTATAATGCTGCACTATTCAACACATCCCTATACAATGAACACATTCAATTTCAGTTTTTTTTCCCTCTCCAGGTGAGACGCTTGAAAAAAGACCAATAAAACAGTCTCTACAAAATTGCATCTTTAGAATGTAGTCAACTTTCGTGTTTATCTTACTTAGTGTTAAATAAATATGACAGAGAGCATTAGACATACATATAACCTATGAGATCATGTTAGCATTATGGTATAACCATTATGGTATCATGTTAGAGGGACTTGAATAACTCCTGTAAGAGGACTTGTATACTGTACACCTTCATCGCATGTCTCTGTTCTCTTCCAGGAAGATAGTACACAACTTCCAGAAACACATTTCCACCTATGAGGAAACTCACTTTGTGTTTATAGTGAGGGGTCTATACCTTCGCTCCATTATGTGGGCACCTGTGTTAGCACTCATGTAGCTTTTCAAGTCTGCAACAAAATATTCACATATGTACCTCCACAAACGAGAACGCATAGCTTGATGTATTCTTCCTTTCAGCCATGTGGCATTTCCTTTCTCTGCATGTATGCTTTTAGTAGTCTGACAAGCATCAAGTGGTGAGCTTTTCCAGAGGCAACCTGGTGGGATTTTAAAACATAATTGGCTTCATATTAAGTCTAGGAGTTAAGGTTTGTCCATTTGAAGCAGGTAAATGTTTTTTTTCCCCCCATGAACAAAGGCCATTCCGTTTTCCAATAATTAGACCGGTTTCCCATCAGAAGACAAAATAGGAAGGACTATGATGGAGTGCATCAATTTACATTTCACATCTGTACCTGACAACAAGAGTCTGAAAAAAACAATTGAACTCAAAACTAGACATTATTGCCAAGCCGTTGACTAAAAAGGAGAGACCACACAGTTGAGGTAAAGGTTGACAGCCCAGGGGTTATCTGTTGGTGATCTCATCGGGATAAAAGTGAATGGAATGTCGAGCCAGAACTCCAAGCCTGGACAAGCCCAGACAAAACCATTCACTTCTGTGACCCCAAGCTCACCATGGGCGTGCCTATAATTCGGCTAAGAGGTTTGGCAGCTTTCAAAGTGCCTGTTCCTGATATAACATCAGTTTGGTACCCCCATATGCAGTGTTTTTAATCATCTTACTGCTGCAAAAAGTTTTTCAAGTGGATAAACCCAGTCATTTACATGAGTCACTCATCGGCCACACAGTCCCATCTGTGCTATGTTGTTTAGTGCAGAGTCACTCTATAATGTTCTGATCTACTGATTTCTCAATCAGTACCCTGACAATAACTACAAATGAAAACAGTGTGCCAAGAGTAACATTTAGTGGTTAGAGTAATGTTTTGGGGTTATTGAGAACACTGGAGGTCAGTATCTACCCAGAAGATGTGAAAGAACCTTTACTTCTTCCAGAAGTACTTAAAAATCAGAGCATTAGATGTTTCCAACAAACAGAACATTTCTGGGCCAAAGTACACATCAAATATCACTTGCCTGCTTCAGAACATTGAACATAGATTTTAGCAGCATTGATGTTTCTCTGTTGAACTTTCATCTACTGGTATTTTATCAATAGGTTTATATTACAGTAAAATGCTAAGGTCCAAGGTGATTTATGCAACCATGTCAGTAGAATGTATCATTAACATCATTCATTCCAATTTTTAAGGATTCCCTGAGTTGCCAACAAATATTCATTGAAAATGTAAAAAGCTACCAATTCTTGAAATCATGTGTGAAATCGAGGTTCAAATAAACCCATATTGAAGCCACTCGATCGTGTTGATAAGATAAACAACAAGGTAGATGTTGACGTGAGAGATGACTAACAGAAAGCAAACACACACAAATGACTGGTATCAAACAATTTAACCAATGTCAAGCTTTGATTTGCCAACACAATTGGTAATTTGCCATGTCCAACAATAAATCAGGGAACAGCACTGTCACTTTCATCTGGTCTCATTGTGACCCTCTCTACAAGACATTTCTTAACCTAACAACAATATTTTGCTATTTATCACAACATTGAAATAATGTAAATGTACTGTGATGTGTATAGGATATGGTTATCTGAACTAATTAAAAGTTTGAGTTATTTTACCATTACAATTATACAGTTTTAATAAACATGTAATAACATATCCTACAGCAAGCATTACCATGTGTCAATATGATTTTAGACTAGGTAAATAATCTGAATATATTGAGCTAGCCTACTAATGGTCTAATTCTAAGCATTTCTTATAAATTGCTCTGAAATAAGCAAGACTGTACTGTGTACTCAGGTGGCTTACTTTTAAATAGAATGAGCTGCAAATTAAATTAAAATATGATTGCGAATCAGCATTCCAAGATATTGTAAATTAACATGGGGCCATTGTAATTAATTAACGTCAACAATACATATATAATATTTACAACAATAATTCACATTTCAGGTTAAAATGGCTGTCTATTCAATTGGAATATATGTTGTTGTTGTAAATAAAATGCAGGCAGGGACACTTGAAAAAGAGAAGAAAGAACCCACGAGCCCATCACAGAGAGAGACAGGCACACACTTATTTTTCTTCAAAAAATACGCAGGTGGACAAGAGCAATAAACCAGTGGTCTGGTCACACACGGTGCATAAAAGTGCATTCTTTCTCGTCTACCTGTTATTTTAGATAAGAATGTCAAGAACAGGTTTAAAATCCACGGTAGGCCCATGTCAAAACCAAGAACTCAAAACTGAATATTATTGTTGGCTAATATGCTTACCTATCACCAACACCAAGTTTACTAGGCTAGTTAAAGGCCAAACTAGTATCTCATTATTGTCGAGACAATGTTGCATGCATTTTGGAAATCTGATCAGATTCTTGGAGCTAGGCTATTATGGCAACATCCACATTTCCATATGGCACAGCTGGTCAAAAAGCACATTTTTGTTTTCATGACTTTTTACAATATAGCCAATTTTGACATTGCAGCTGGCCTAGTTTAGGGGCAATTACTCAGTTCTGCCTCCAGGACCAGACTCATGACAATACAAGTCAACCTGCTATCGCACATGCGTAAATAGCCAACTAATAGACTTACTTCTTCCGTGGTCTTTCATGAAAGTAATGATTTCTTTATAATAGCTTGGTGAGTCTTGATATGGAAAGGCACCAACTGTGACATTTTCATCCTTCAAATTGAGGTAAATTCCTTCAGAGAGGAAGTAGTGAGGTCGGTCATCTTTTTTCAAATCGTGGAAAATCAGAATGGCACGAGAGGTCCAATTATAGTGCGCGTGAATAATGTTTGCAAAGTCTCCCAGTTTGGTGGTCGAGGGTCCGGTGCGAACAATTGTATTGAACTCGTCCCCTTTATCAAACCCATATGCGGTTCCTCCCGCAGTTATCAATGGGAGTTTCCAATGGGATGCAAATCTTCCAACTGAGGCCACTGAATACACGCAACCTGGTCCAAAGAAAGCATCTGGTTTATTATAAAGTTTGGTGTCCACGGCGATAATCTGTGCCTTATTTTCTGCGCAGACACCGGTTGAATCCTCCGTGCTGAAATTCAAGAGTTGAATAGAGTGGCCTTTGAGAAGTCCGTGCTTCTTCTGGAGATTCTCGTTCGCCATAAGAATTGCTGGGAAAACCCGAGGCAAAGCCCATGGATACTTGTGGTAATTATCGGGAAGCATCACCGCAACTGTGATATTATTTTCCATAGTCATTCGACACCTGGATATGAGAGAATATGTGAATAACACAAATAAACAATATCCAAGTTCCGTTTTATATCCCATTCTTCAAATTTGAAGTTAAATAAATCCAAGAAAACGGACCTCGTGAGTTCACCTGGGAAGTGGTAAAACGCCTTACTGTCCTGAAACCGAACCATATGGTTCTCTATTGAAATGCAATTTCAGTCAAAATACCAAATGCTTAGGTAATCCATGTGTAATTTATCCTCTATAATTTTGTTCCAATTGTTCTTCAGCAGCGTGATTCCGGGAGTTGTTCACTTCGGTGCAGTTTTCGGACTGATGTTCCTCAACTCCCCCCTCAAAGTGTGATAACATCCATCCATATGACTATAATCACTGCAACCTTCAGTACACCCCCCACACGTGATATCACAGGTCCGAGAAAGACAGGGATGAGGCGCCCCCTGCCTGCTGTCACAGTTCTTCAATCTTGGTCCTGGAGACCCACATAGTGTGCAAGCTTTTGTTCAGCCACAGCACTAAGAGAACGGATTCAACTACCATTGAATCAGGTGTGAGTACTGGGGGCAGGAACAAAAACCTGCACACCATGTGGGTCTCTAGGACCAGGAAAATAGATAATCAGTTAAATATAAACTGGCTTGGACAATAATCTGAAAGACAATTTAGCAGTTGTGTTGAAATCCATGAGAGTTGAATAAACCAAAATCCAAGCAAGTAGTACACATGACAAACTCCGATGCCGAATTTGATATACACAAATCTAAGATTCCACAATGATCCACTAGAGGTCAGGAGTTCCTCACAGGACTTCATTTCAGCAAGCTCTACTACATCAAATCAAATATATTTATATAGCCCTTCTTACATCAGCTGATATCTCAAAGTGCTATACAGAAACCCAGCCTAAAACCCCAAACAGCAAGCAATGCAGGTGTAGAAGCACAGTGGCTAGGAAAAACTCCCTAGAAAGGCCAAAACCTAGGAAGAAACCTAGAGAGGAACCATGCTATGAGGGGTGGCCAGTCCTCTTCTGGCTGTGCAGGGTGGAGATTATAACAGAACATGGCCAAGATGTTCAAATGTTCATAAATAACCAGCATGGTCAAATAATAATAATCACAGTAGTTGTCGAGGGTGCAGCAAGTCAGCACCTCAGGAGTAAATGTCAGTTGGCTTTTCATAGCCGATCATTAAGAGTATCTCTACCGCTCCTGCTGTCTCTAGAGAGTTGAAAACAGCAGGTCTGGGACAGTTAGCATGTCCGGTGAACAGGTCAGGGTTCCATAGCTACAGGCAGAACAGTTGAAACTGGAGCAGCAGCACGGCCAGGTGGACTGGGGACAGCAAGGAGTCATCATGCCAGGTAGTCCTGAGGCATGGTCCTAGGGCTCAGGTCCTCCTCCGAGAGAAAGAAAGAGAGAATTAGAAAGAGCATACTTAAATTCACACAGGACACCGGATAAGACAGGAGAAGTACTCCAGATATAACAAACTAACCTTAGCCCCCCGACACAAACTATTGCAGCATAAATACTGGAGGCTGAGACAGGAGGGGTCAGGAGACACTGTGGCCACAACCGATGATACCCAAGGACAGGGCCAAACAGGAAGGATATAACCCCACCCACTTTGCCAAAGCAGAGCCCCCACACCACTAGAGGGATATCTTCAACCACCAACCTACCATCCTGAGACAAGGCCGAGTATAGCCCACAAAGATCTCCGCCACAGCACAACCCAAGGGGGGGCGCCAACCCAGACAGGCAGATCACATCAGTGACTCAACCCACTCAAGTGAGTTGAGTAATAATCAATGTTTTATTAGCTCAGGCAATTGTAATGTTATCATAAGGGAACCCCAAATGACAAAGTTCAAACACATGTCAATTCAATATGCTGAAAAACTGCGTATGATTCGGACTCCCCAAAAGTCATGACAAGCAGTCCGAAAACAAAGTCAAGCAACCTGGATGATCAACAATAAAGAGAGAATGATTGGTTCATGCTCATTATAGCCATTTGTATTGTAAGACATAGTAATCAGCACAATGCTTGGCGCTTTCAGTTGCCTTCCAAACCTATTCCTGAACAGGTTAATCTCAGAAACTGTAGTTTCTGGCTGCAATGCTGCATCATATACATTTAGAAAACAAATCAGATACCTCCGTTTTTCAGTTCGACCTCTTTCCTCCTCCTCCTCATCTCCTCTCCCCATCAGTTGGTGGACTTTGGCAGTCTGTAGACACCTGCGGACACGATGAGCTGATGGTCTCGCACTTTCCTCTGCAGGAAGGCCTGCAGCTCATTCACGTCCATCTCTGTGACAACGGGTCCCGTGGCAACGAACATCCGGAGCATGGAGTGGATGCGCTCCAGGGTCATGGTCTCCAGGTTGGTCAGCATAGCCTGGATGTAGGCCCAAAACAACTGCACAAAGAGGAGAGAGAACCTGTGCTGTTAGGGCTAGCTTGATTTGTATTTGACAGGAAATGTGTATTTATATTTTAATTACATGCCTCCGATGTGTGTGTGTTTGTGTGTGTGTCTGCGTGTGTGTCTGCCCGCATACCTGTAGTTTCTCTTCCCTCTGTTCTGAATGGGTGGTGGTATTGGAGTCTCCCTCCTCGTCGCTGTCGATCAGCATCTCCCCTCTCTCAGGTTTCTCCCGGGACGAGCCGGTCTCCAGGATAGAGTAGTGTCCCCCAGCCTCCTCCTTCAGGACCCCCTGCTGCTGCCACAGAGCCAGCTTCCTTCTCGCCACCTCCTGCGGCACCCCCAGGACCCCACTCAGCTCCTCCAGAGTCCACGAGCCTTCAGGAGAGAGAGACAGATAGAGAAGGCAAAAGTTAACCGTAGTTACTCATACAATGTCTGTATACAATGATAAGTTGCACAAAAGGCAGCCTGTGACGGCCGGAGTTCTGACTTTTGTCCTGGAAGTGCAGGATGATGGCAGCGTGGATGGGGGACACAGTCAGGTTAGTCAGAGTCCTGTCCTCCAGCTCCACATCTAGTGTCACTGAGCCCAGATGAGGCTTCCAGCTCAGTGTCCTCATCGCCTGGGAAACCATTTGAATTATGGAATTATTTGATATCAAAATGCAATTTCCCTATTCTCTGTTGATAAGGACTTGAGTAAAACAGAAACAGACTGGCACCTATGCTACATCTTTATCATCAGGTACCTTGAGTTTCTCATAGCGGTGTGTGTAGGCCTCCATGGCCTGGGAGGCCAGGAGCGGGAGCTCCATCTTCTCCTCCTTCAGCGTGGGCCAGAACTCAGAGGACAGGATCATGGCAGTCAGGGCCATGGGGGGCTGCTCCTCCTCACCTAGCCTGGACTCCTCTTCACGGATGTTGGTGTTGATCCTCCGTGAGTCAGCCACGTCCTGAGAGAGAAGAGAGAGAAAGAGAGAAAGAGAGAGAGAGAAGAGAGAAAGAAAGAGAAGAGAGAAAGAAAGAGAAGAGAGAAAGAAAGAGAAGAGAGAGAAGAGAGAAAGAAAGAGAAGAGAGAGAAGAGAGAAAGAGAGAAGAGAGAAAGAAAGAGAAGAGAGAGAAGAGAGAAAGAGAGAAGAGAGAAAGAAAGAGAAGAGAGAGAAGAGAGAAAGAGAGAAGAGAGAAAGAAAGAGAAGAGAGAAAGAAAGAGAAGAGAGAAAGAGAGAGAGAGAGAAAGGCTTTGTCCGAAAGTGTTTCAATGGTCTCTGTCTTGGTTCGTTAACTTGTGTCTCCATGCCTTATTCTATGAAAAACACTGGTAGGTGAAAGGACTATATATTTTCAAAGATACTAGGAAGTCACTTTGAGAATCATGTTGTCATAGCACATTCTAACATAAATGGTAACTCAAGATTTCAAAGTCACGCCCTGCTTTACCTTCAGCATCACTTCACAGTAGTGCATGTGGGACTCTCCGAATCGCAGCTTGAGTAACTCCACGTTACGTATCTCCCTGGAGGCACATGAGAAAAGTTAATTACTATAAATATATAGATTTAATTTAACCAAAATGTCCACACAGAAATACCAACACCAATATGCACATAATATTAAGAGTGACTAAGTTGAGTAATGTATAGTGCTGTATAGTGCTGAGATACAGATGCTGGTACTAGCTACTGTAAATTAGTGTTGTGTACCTGGCGGTATTGTAGTTGAACTGGTGGAGAAGTCTGTCTGCCAGGACAGTTCTGTACTCATCTATGAAGATCTCTTTACTACCGTATATGCTGACCAGAAGACTGATGATGTCAGACGAACGCCGCTTGGAGCCTGTCTTGTCTAAAGGGTGAGAAAGAAAGATGAGTGTATTTAGTAAAAGAGACGTGACAGAAAGGTGAAACATGTCTAGTTCAATACAGCAGAAACAGGAAAAAGCAACGAACACAGTTTGTCTAGTCTAGTGTGATGAACTTTGTGGGTCCACTGAGGGTACTGACCTGTGACAGCATCCTTAGGGTCTGGGGTCCATTCCTCTGGGTCGCTGCCCTCGTCCTCACTGTCCTGGGTCTCCAGGGTCACAGGGTCGGCACGGGACAGCTCATTGGCCAGGTCACTGCAGCCCTCCGCGTCCCCAGTAAGGCTGGCCACTATCTGACGTACCGTGTCCTCCCGCGTCCTGGCAACAAACCAGATGTCACATCAATGTCACGTCAACAACAACACAATATGCTATGGGAGTCAAATCAGTAAGTAAAGAACAATCTTCTCTAACATTTTGCCTCCCAATAAAGGTTTGCTTTGTACATTAATACTCATGAGGGAATAAAATAATAGATAACTAAATAGAGATTACGATAATACACATGCACCCACCTGAGGTACTTGCGGATTGGTTGGCAGGCAACCTGCAGGATGACCATAGATGGGTCCAGCTCCCGTAGGGCCTTTATGGCTGAGATGTATACAGTGATGATGTCAGAGGTATGGACTCCTAGAAGCGGAGAAGAATGTTGTTGAGAAGGGATTAACTAACACAAGTCTTATCACTCCAGCTTCTTCTGCAACCCTGTATTTGCAAACAAAACTTAGTCTTCACATCAAAAAGAGCCAAACACCAATCACTGTTCCTAACCCATCATTGGTTCACTGACCTGGGTGAAGCAGACGGGTCTCAAAGGCTGTCTTAAGGGAGGTGAGGAGCTGCTGCCTCTGATTGGTTCTCTCTAGACAGAATTTGAGGTCCTCAATGGCAGGCTTTGACTCAGGGAAATCTGACAGGGACAGAATGTGAGGGCGGAAGAAATGACAAAACACTTTCTACCTTCTTTCCCCCTTATCAAATCTCTTCCTTATGCCATCGACACCCACAGGTGACAGCTTTATGTTCTTACTCTCTGTTTCATAAACCATCACCCTATCCATCTCCTCTCTCTGTTCCCTAACCCCTCACCTCTAATGATGCTGAAGAGCTCCTCGATCCTCATGTTGACATAGATCCTGCAGAAGAACTGGTGCATGTGACACCTCCAGCGCTGCAGCACGGCGTTGGCTGGCTGGCCCACCTCCCCAGCCCTGCTGCCTGTGCTATTGGGCACCGTACCCAGTCCACCCTCTTCACTGGCAAACACCCTGCTCAACCAGCCTAACACCAGCTCTAGCCACTGGAGAGAGAGAGAACGACAGAGGGACTTGAGAGAGTGTTTGTAAGTAAGTGTAAAACAGATAAATGATCACATTTCTGAGATTTGGACTTGGTGTAGTAAATTGTTTCATAGACAAATCATGTTTGGTCAGCAACCTATTCTGTTAAATAATGCAAGCTAGAAAATAATAACTTGTTGATAGGTCATGTCACATTATTATGTTAAGTGGTCCTCCCATAGACAGGCTCTCTAGTATACTGTACCTCCTGAAAGCTGAAGAGGAAAGAGCTCTCGTACTCCCCCCTGCAGTGCTGCTCCATCCGCTGCTCAATCAGTTTGTGTAAGATGGACGTCACTGCCTCTGAACTAACCCGCTCCAATAGCTGCAACCTGGACCTGAAGGGTGGGAAAAGTGGGTAAAGACAGCTGCAGAGACACTACAAACACGGCTGGCACAGATGTAGACAATGGTTGTTCTAGCACAACGTATAGAGCATACAGTGACATGGCCACGCCTCTATTCACTCACAGTATGTGGCTGAGCTCTTGCAGCTGCTCCAGGGCCTCCTGACACCAGCACTGCTGAGTGGGGACAGTGCAGCCCAGACAGACACCCCCATCAGGCCCCCTGCCCCCTTCCTCAGCCTCCCCCTTCTGGCTCATGTGCACAGAGAAGGTCCTGCTGTAGAACTCCAGTATTCTCATCTGGAGGACAGCCGAGGGGGAGAACAGTAGAATGGCCCTGATGACGGAAAAGGCCCTCTCCCGGAGACCCCTGGCCCCAGGGCCACACAGACCACCCCGGCCCTCATCCTGCCAGGTACCCAGCCTCTCCAACCCTCCTGTGAAAAGGGACAGAGGGCAATTCTTTTACACATTTGACAGCATTCTGTTCAGTCAAAATTCCAATATTAAGGGTGTAGTCAACTGTAACCTGAATGTTTGAACCCACCTAGGAAAGGTTCTAGTCTGTCCAAAAGGGTACGGAAGGCAATGAGTAGGATCCTGGCCCTATCCTTCTCCCCAAGTTCATTCTCTGGCTGCTTCAGTCCAGCCCAAAACTCAGGGGCCACTGCAGTGGTCAAACGCACCTGCAGAGTCTCCAGGAGCCATCCCTCCAGAAACTGACCCAGACCATTTGAGCACAACAGGCTAAGCCCCTCACAGAGAGACCCATCAGACATTGTGTAGTCATTGGACACTGGAGACACCTACAGACAGAGGAAATTGGTCATGTTCTTATAAACAGACACGGACTATGGTTTGTAGGTACATTGATAGATAGCTAGTTAAGACCAATGTTGATCTATGTAATTCCTAATGTCATGTGAATGTGTTAGCTAGCTACATGTCCAGCAATCAACCACAGTAGCGCAATAGATCTAATTTCATTCTCACATAAAAGGAAGGCAACCTATGTCAACAACACAAGGTACCTTGCGTAGGCAAGTTAGGTCCATCTACTCACCAGAGCTGCAGTTACAGTGTCCCAAGCAGAAGGTAGCCCCTGTGGTACTGAGAATAACCTCTCAGCGGAGTCCATCATCACCACGGTTGGACCAAATTACTCAGCGAGAACCATTCGATTGTGTATTGTCAAAGTTATCGTCTGTTATATCACTCATCCATATTAAGGTGTACCTAATATGGCTCATAATACTAACATGTCTCTAATACTAATATGTCTCTGAAGTTATTGCGCTCTCGCGCAAGCCTGTGGCGCATAATACTGACGTAGGTGTGGTTGCGGAACTTATAAAAGTGTGGCGGAAGTGTACGTGCCAGTTTGTTCGTTGGAGGGATTTTGAAGCTAAGTGGGTGACGAGAAGGATTTTATTTCTACTTTCTAGTCTTTGCAAATAATAGCCTATTTGTCAACTAGTTAAACCTAGCGCGAGAGAGAGTTAACTGTAGCACTATTGGCTTCAAACTAGTGATGAGAAACCGAAGCATTCACGTGCTTGTCCGAAATAGGAAACGTCCGACTTGCTAATTGGTTGTACTTATACACGTGCGCGTTCATCCAATTAGCGAGTCAGAAATGTCCGAGTTTCCTCGTTCCGAATAGCATGTCAACGCTGCATTTCACCAAATTGTGCAGAAAATTGCTAATTACTCTGAGCTTTTTTAGTGACATCTGCTAGTCAGTAATGAAAAGCAGCGTTTGATGTTGAGATACTTTTGGTAATGTAGTGTATGTGGACACCTACTCGTCGAATATCTCATTTCAAAATCATCGGCATTAATTTGGAGTTGGTCCCTCCCTTTGCTACGACAACAGCCTCCACTCTTCTTGGGAGGCTTTCCACTAGATGTTGGAACTTGCTTCCATTCAGCCATGAGCATTAGTGAGGTCGGGCAATTAGGCCTGGATCACAGTCCCATTCCAATTGATCCCAAAGGTGTTTGATGGGGTTGAAGTCAGGGCTCTGTGCAGGCAGGTCAAGTTCATCCACACCAATCTCGACAAACCATTTCTTTATGGACCTCGCTTTGTGCAGGGGGGCATTGTCAAGTTGAAACAGGAAAGAGCCTTCCCCAAACTGTTGGAACAAAATTGGAAGCACAGAATCATCTAGAATGTGATTGTATGGTGGAGGGTAAAGATTTCCCTTCACTGGAATTAAGGGGCCTAGTTCATCCACCAAACTTTACAGTTGGTACTATGCATTTGTCCATCAGACTGCCAGATGGTTACATTTGACAAACTGACTTGTTGGAAAGGTGGCATCCTATGACGGTGACACGTTGAAAGTCTCTGAGCTCTTCAGTAAGGCCATTCTACTGCCAATGTTTGTCTATGGAGATTGCATGGCTGTGTGCTCGATGTTATACAGTTGTACACAACCGGTGTGGCTGAAATAGCCAAATTCACTAATTTGAAAAGGGTGTCCACATACTTTTGTATATATAGTTTATATATATTTTTCCACAATATTAAGTAAATCGCCCCATAATCAATTGCCATTGAAGGTTCGCCCCTTCCAAAATGCTTCCCTCTTTTGCTGTCAAAAACTGAATATATGCTTTAAACATAATCGTATAGTTTACTCAAAGCGAATTGTTTAAACAATGTGCTGAAAGGGTGGTGGCCCAAAACGATTCTCAAAATATACCTAGTCTGGTCCCCAAGATCCCAACTCTACTCTAACTGTTCAGGTAACAAACCCTGGATGAAGAAATACTAACTACATTGAAGTACGGTGTCCAGTAGACGTCGTTGTTTGAATCGAAGAAAAAACCGGAACCACGTTGAAATTGCTGTCAGAGGAAAGCCCTAAAAATTATCAGAGACTCCAGCCAGTCTACTCATAGACTGTTCTCTCTGCTACCGCACGGAAAGCGGTACCGGAGCGCCAAGTCTTGGTCCAAGAGGCTTCTACCCCCAAGCCACAAGACTCCTGAACATCTAATCAAATGGCTACCCAGACTATATGCATGCCACCTATTATACGCTGATGCTACTCATCTATGCATAGTTACATTAATAACTCTATTTACATGTACATATTACCTCAATTACCTCGACACCGGTACCCCTTGTATATAGCACCGCTATTGTTATTTTACTGCTGATCTTTATCTGTTTGTCTCTTATTTTTTTAAAGGTATTTTCTTAAAACGGCATTGTGGGCTTGTAAGTAAGCATTATTTCACTGTAAGGTCTACACCTGTTGTATTCGACCGATGTGACTACAATTTGATTTGAAATCAGTGGGATTTTGCAACCAATTGAGCTATAATCCCCAAAGCACACACATCCCTGGATCGTTCCTCTTTTCAATTCGCTGCAGCTAGTGACTGGAACGAGCTGCAACAACCACTCAAACTGGACAGTTTTATTTCCATTCAGTCATGTCTCTTCATGCAAAGACTCAATCATGGACACTGACAGTTGTGGCTGCTTCGCGTGATGTATTGTTGTCTCTACCTTTTTGCTGTTGTCTGTGCCTAATAAGGTTTGTACCATGTTTTGTGCTGCTACCATGTCTTCGGTCTCTGTAGTGCTGTGGTGTGTTTTGTCCAATATTTTTAATCTTAGCCCCCGACCCTGCAGGAGGCCTTATGGTAGGCCGTCATTGTAAATAAGAATTTGTTCTTAACTGACTCGCCTAGTTAAATAAAGGTAATAAATAAGACCTAGAGACAGCCTCCAAGATGGCCGACCGTTGTTATCAACATACTTTACTCACGGTCGCATACGCCGATTCGTGGGGTCTGACATCTTGCTAGTTACGGTTTCAGAAGTCCGTTATTATTATTTTATTGCATTACACGAACCAGTGGTGGAAAAAAGACTTAAGCGTCATACTTGAGTAAAAGTAAAGATACCTTAATAGAAAATGTCTCAAGTAAAAGTAACCCAGTAAAATACTACTTGTGAAAAAGTCTAAAAGTATTTGTTTTCAAATATACTTGAGTATCAAAAGTAAAAGCATCAAAGTATACATCGTTTTTAAAATGATTATATGAAGCAAACCAGACAGCCTAATTTTATTTTTTATTTATGGATAGCAAGGGGCACGCTCCAACACTAAGATATCATTTACAAATGAAGCAAGTGCTTAGTGAGTCCGCCAGATCAGAGGCAGTAGGGATAACCAGGGATGTTCTCCCATTGGGCGGCGCACAATTGACCCAGCGTAGTCCGGGTTAGGGGATGGTTTGGCCGGGGTAGGCCGTCATTGTAAAATAGGAATTTGTTCTTAACTTGCCTAGTTTTAAAAAAACAAGGGTGTGTGAATCAAACCATTTGCATGTCCCGCTAAGCATTCAAAATGTAACAAGTACTTTTGAGTATCAGTCAAAATGTATGGAGTAAAAAGTACATTATTTTCTTTAGGAATGTAGTGAAGTAAAAGTAGTCCCAAATGTGAAGTACAAAAAAGACTTACGTAGAACTTTCAAGTATTTTTACTTAAGTACTTTTTTCACCTTTATTTGACCAGGTAGGCTAGTTGAGAACAAGTTCTCCCTTTACACCACTGACATGAACATTGTACAAAATAATATACAGATATCACACACAGGAGCACATTACTACATGCACACTAGCACTGGAGCCCAGCATGAACCGTGAGCTAGAGCTGGGTTCTGGATCTTGATTAGGGAGGGGAAATATGCAGGCAAGAAGCACAATGGAGGACCAAACCTGCCATAATTACAATTAAATACATTCACACAAATGTATACATAAATATATAAATCCACACATAATTAAATAAATGAGCAAGGAAATAAAAAACTGCCAAATGTAATTAATTTTCTCTACATATCTGTATGTATTTAATTATTTATCTATGTATTATAATTATTCAAACTTTAATTCATTTGATTAAATATTTATTTCTGTACTTCTTCCTCCATTATGATTAATGAGGGTTGTCAGTCAAACGTTTGTAGGCGGTATCTAACAAACTATTGGTTGATCAATGTCACGTGTTTCTCCACTGCTTTTTCCTGCTTTTGCACCACCTATGTGAAGCTAGCCACAATAACGATTTGCCAGAATAGTAGAATTTACTGTTTGCCTTCAAAATAAAAGTCCCACATTTAAACTGTCAGACAGACACAAATACTGGAATCATCCCATATTTTAACTGGATACTGCTTAACAAGTTTGGAATGTTATATCAATTCAACAAAAGACAATTTGCCCCCAAAAAATTGTTAATCGCACTGTGGATTTATTAGACTTCACAATTGCAAAATGTGTGGGCTCAAAACAGGTGGGGCTATTAAATTAATCATTGTTAATTAACAGCAAGCTGGAGAGGTCACAGTCAAACTTAGATGCATAACGTGAGCTCTGTTGCTCTCCCGTTAGATCTCTTATATACTACTTACATAGGCATTTTTCATAGGATTGGTTCCTGCAAAAAAATAATAATAATAATTTCTGCAAATTTGTATTTTTTAAATAAACATTTTTAAAAAAAGGATTGGTTCCTGCATGTGTCTGATGCATATAACATATTGATTTATATAACATATTCTGGGCGTTCTGCCAGATGGTCCTAAGGAGGGGATCATGACGCCCCCCCTCATATCGTTACCAAGCACAGGCAGGAAACAATACTTTTTTATGACACGAAAGACAAGATGAACATTTAATGCTGTCTCTTCACATGATACATTTTCTCTCACAAAATATTATTAACTGTGAAGAGTTTACACAAATATTAGCGTCGTAGCTCTTTTTGAAGGACTTAAACTGTGGGAAATCACCTCACTATTCAACATATTGCACATTCGTATTGCAATGTACAGCTTTACCTGCGGATCTTGGGTACATAAAATGGGGTGTCCATCCAGAGCACAACTGTGAAGAGTTTACACAAATATTAGCGTAGTGGTTTAAAAATCACATGATCAAACGAAGCTTCAGACGTCATTAATCACGTAATAATGTTACTTTAAAACGAGCATTAGTACATTTGGTGCTTTCAGGACAACTGGTGCCGCTTCAAAACAACTGGGAACTCGGAAAAAACGAGGTCAAATCATGACGTCAGTGATTTCATATCGGAAAGTTGGAGCCAAATTGTGGTCGCGGGCCAAGAAAGTTAGGTAACACCTGGTTTAGTGGGAGGGGATATAACAAAAAAAAATGCTGGTATCATCCAAGTAGTATGCTATTGTGTGTGTGCGTGTGTGTGTGTGGACTGCAGATACACTGCAGCCCTTCTATGCTACAGCAGACCCTTGGGAAATATCCACAGACTATATTTCACCTTGCTGTAACACTGCCATAAAACCCCTGACACTTGGGGTTAAAATCAAGACAAGGCATTCTGCTTATGTATAATTTAAATGCTTCCAACTCTGAGTAACTGTTTCAATCAGAGTCCATGTATCAGAAGCCTATTAGATGTAACTGTCTGACATGACTGGATAAATTAACCAGGATAAATTCTCTAACCATGCAGACATGTCTCCTGTCAAGTTTAGCCCAAGTGATCTTCGTTATTTTTCAATGACATTGTCTGTGAGATCAATTGTACCCTTGATTCTCAATCCCAGTTATTTACAGATTTGCTATATTTCATGTCAGCAGTTGTTATGAATCGTAATGAATGGCTTTGAAAATATAGGCTAGTGTTATGGAGCTGGTTAGATGGAGTGTTGGTGCGAATAGAGCCTCTCTTAAACCGGGAAGGAGATCTTTAGTCTGTAGCTGTGGTTTGAATTAGACGTGACCTCTAGCAGTGGGATTCAATTAATGTATGATTGACTCTCTGTCACACACACACGTCCTTCATCCATCAAAGGCTGGAATGGGCTGATTCAGTAGGAATGGCCTGCTGAGTGAGTGGGACCTCAGCTTAGACATCCGCCTCCCTTTTACATGTATTTAGGAGGATAGGCTATAGGTCTCTAGGTTGTTTTCTCTTTGAAATACCCAGATTTTCTACAATTTTCATGATGTTCGGACTCGGAATGCAGGCCCAGGCTATATTTGATGGTAAGCATTCATAATTATAAATAAATGATCTAGGCTACAGCTCAAACACTGTAAAAACCAAGAAGTTGTTTCCATGAGTACCTTGGTTGTTTCCACATTCCACCTCTTAACAGCCAGTGTTGTTTCTTTTACCTCAGGTATCGAGAAGCTGTGTTCTAAGAGGGATGAGCTGAACCGTCAGATCCAGCAGGAGGAGGAGGAGAAGGGTCGTCTGCAGCACGACATCCATGTCCTCAACGAGAAACTACGCCGCGTCAACGAGAGCCTGGCCCGACGACACTCCGTCCGCGCTGACTTTGACCACACCATCGGCGAGACCGAGGGTGCCTTTATGAAGGTCAGGATCAGCCAGGGTTTAGGGTTTCTATTTTTCATGAGAAAAAAAAGTATGTTTTTCAGTGTTATTTAAGTCTCACAAAACCATGAAATCATATTGTGAGCTTTACAGTACATATCAATTTGACTGCAAAAGGACCTGTAAATGTACTGGGTAAGATAACATTCTCCATGTCTTCTGTTCTCAAAGAACACTGGATGGAATTATTTGCAGCAATTCCAGACAGCAAACATCCCACATGTTATCTTAATATCCAACTCCCTTGGTGTTACTAAGAGCATAATAGCAGAGCAAACAAACGCCCGTAAGTGTTGTTAATTAAAAACCACTGAGTGCTCAGAGTCAGACTCTTCAAATCAAATTGTTGCACAGCAGATAGTCTGATTAAGTTGTTGTCTAGCTGTATCCCGATCCCACTTGACTCAGCCTATGGTATTTCATACAGTAAATGCAATGAACCTTATGTTGATTCATGTCTTACTCTCTCTAAGATTCTGGAGAGCTGTCAAACACTGCTGAGTGTAATAAAGAAGGAAGCAGGAAATCTCGGCAAAGCCACTGAACCCGGAAGGAAAGACCACTGACATCCAGACTACCGCCCCTAAACCTAACCTCTCACCCAGACACCAGCATTTCCCCTCACCCTTGTAACTGTGCACTGTTTGTACACTGAACAAAAATATAAATTTCAAAGATTTTATTGAGTTACAGTTCATATAAGGAAATCAGTCAATTTAAATAAATTCATTAGGCCCTAATCTATGGACTGGGAATACAGATATACATCTGTTGGTCACAGATAACTTTTAAAAAACCAGTCAGTATCTGGTGTGACCACCATTTGCTTCATGCAGCTCATCTCCTTCTCATAGAGTTGATCAGGCTGTTGATTGTGGCCTGTGGAATGTTGTCACACTCCTCTTCAATGGCTGTGCGAAGTTGCGGGAACTGCGATATTGGCGGGAACTGGAACACAATGTCGTACACGTCGATCCAGAGCATCCCAAACAAGCTCAATGGGTGACATGTCTGGTAGCTATGCAGGCCATAGAAGAAGTGGGATATTTTCAGCTTCCAGGAATTGTGTACAGATCCTTGTGACATGGGGCTGTACATTATCATGCTGAAACATGGCGGTGGATGAGTAGCACGACAATGGGCCTCAGGATCTCGCCACGGTTTCTCTGTGCATTCAAATGCCAACAATGAAATGCAATTGTGTTTGTTGTCCGTAGCTTATACCTGCCCATACCGTAACCCCACCGCCACCATGGATCTGCCATCTGCCCGGTACAGTTGAAACCGGGATTCCTCCGTGAAGAGTACCCTTCTCCAGCGTGCCAGTTGCCATCGAAGGTGAGCATTTGCCCACTGAAGTCATTTACGATGCCGAACTGCAGTCAGGCCAAGACCCTGGGGAGGCTGACTAGCACACAGATGAGCTTTCCTGCGCGGGTTTCTGACAGTTTGTGCAGAAATTATATGGCAACAGCTCTGGCTAGCATTCCTGCAAGCAGCATGCCAATTGCTCCCTTAAAACCTGAGACATCTGTGGTGTTGTTTAACAAAACTGCATATTTTGGAGGGCCCTTTTATTGTCCCCAGCACAAGTTGCACCTTTGCAATGCTGTTTAATCATCTTCTTGATATGTCACACCTGTCAGGTGGATGGATTAGTAAACAAATTTGTGCACAACATTTGAGAGAAATAAGCTTTTTGTGCGTATGGAACATATCTGGGATCTTTTATTTCAACTCATGAAACATGGGACCAACATTTTACATGTTGCGTTTATATTTTTGTTCAGTATAATATACACTGAGTATACAAAACATTAAGAATACCTGCTCTTTCCATGACATAGACTGACCAGGTGAATCCAGTTGAAAGCTATGATCCCTTATTAATGTTACTTGTTAAATCCACTTCAATCACTGTAGATGAGGTGGAAGAGACAGGTTAAAGAAGGATCTTTAAGCCTTGAGACATTTATGACACGGGTTGTGTATGTGCACCATTCAGAGGATGAATTTGCAATACAAAAGATTTAAGTGCCTTTGAACGGGGTATGGTAGTAGGTGCCAGGCTCACTGGTTTGGTCAAGAACTGCAACACTGCTGAGTTTATCACACTCAACAGTTTCCCGTGTGTATCAAGACTGGTCCACCCCCCCAAAGGACATCCAGCCAACTTCACATAACTGTGGGAAGCACTTGAGTCAACATTGACCAGCATCTCTGTGGAACGCTTGACACCTTGTAGAGTCCATGCCCCGTCGAAATGAGGCTGTTCTGGGGGAAAAAATGGGGGAAGTTCAACTCAATATTAGGAAGGTGTTCCTAGTATTTGTATATACAGTATATTTATGTAAAATGTTTTGACTTTGTCTAATACTGCTGTTCACTGGCATACTTATTTTATACCAATTGAATCATTTGAATAAAGATGATCTGTGAAGAATCCGGTCTCATTTGCCTATTGCAGTGTATGGGACACGCCCAGAAGTCATTCCTTGGGTAGTTTTTCTTGAGTGCTAGTGTCTTTCAACAGCGGCACACGAGACAAACACACACACACTCCCGGTGAGATGCTGTCTGACACTTTGATATGTAATTACAGGTAAATATAGCACAGATAAATATAGCACAATGCAGGTTTAGGTGGAAGCACGCTGCTCTATTCTTTCTACTAGTAAATCTCCTTCACAACAAATAAAAGCTATTCTCTGAGATTTCTGAAGCTTTCTGTCCATTTTGTTGATGTTCTGTTTATTCGGTCAGGTTTAACAATGCATTTATGAGTTTTGGCAGGGTAATGTTTCGCAATTGGGAGATTCTGCCTTCACATGAGGGATGAAGAGTCATCAGAAACACGATAACAGACTATTCACACTGTCCTTCAAGGCTTCATCTATTTATTGAGCTTTTATTTGTAGTTCTGACATCTTTTTTTTGCCCAAAGCGTTAACAAGTACACATTTTACAGTAAGCACATCTCTTTGATGCTGGAGATTTAGACAGAGGAAGAGAAAAACAAGATGAGATGGGGCTTCTAGCTACAGTATGACAGACAAGTACTGTTTCTTCTCAACAGGACCAGACAGATAGGACAATATCAATCTTTCAAGTGAATCAGTCTTCATCACGATAATAGCCATCTCAGTCTTGCTTGTGTCACATACAGTATGACCACTGGAACATCCAATGATACAGCCCTGGCTTTTGGGCCTCCGCTTTGATGAAAGCCAACAGAAGCGCATGATTCCCAGGAAAATCTGTCGGCCTCCTTAGGGATTTGGTCCTCAAAGGCAGCAGCTAGCACAGATGAATGGCATACGTGCTCTGTATGCTGTGTGAGATATATCGAAGGACTAACAGTAGACACTAACCAGGGATCATTCTCTGGTCTTCCAATAACGTTTCAAGGTTGTGGCAAAGATTTTAAGAGATCATGACATTATTGGGCAGTGCATTCTTCATATTCACCTATTTCTATCTGATGAGATGATACATATATGGATTGATGAGCACCTCTTTCGCCTTCACTGTATTTCTTCTGAGGTGCAAAACAAAGCTAATACAATGACAGTGCAAATGGAAATACAATCTTGACATAAAACATAATCCAAGTCTGTCTAATCATGATACAGTATACAGAAAAATGTAGCCTCCCAATAGCGCAGTGCTTTTGTGTCTGTTCAATCTAAACCCGTTCTTTTGATTGAAGATATGAAGAAAAAGCCCTAAGATATGCAAGTAATAAATTATACGTATGAAAACATCATTGTAGATTATAGAAACGACATCAATACTGGCCAAAGGAGAACATTGGAAAATTATGAGAATGCGAGTGGTGGCCACCACAGCAATAGGTGGAACACTTGAGTCAATTGGCATTTTAAGAAAAATTATTTAGAAGACATGGGAGCAACCTTAAAATAAAAAAAGCTTTTTACTTCTTAATCTTTCACCACAGGTCTTAGATATACACACAATCATTAGTTTCATAATCAATGTCTTCATTACTAAAATGGACCAGCTCACGCTCTATGGAACGTGAAGGTTTATGAGGTCAGGCTGTAAAGGTCAAAAGATATTCAATGGTCAATGTGAAGGAAACACACACGGCCATGAGGACGCACCCTTCCCTTCTATACCAGCTATTTGATCCATATACTATACACGAACGAGTCTCTGGCATGCAAACTTCAACATTAAGAGGATAACTCAGGCTTTCACAAACCAACGTGCTGGCGAATGGGTTCTCTCAATATTTGCTATTCGTGGTTTATGTTGGACATTTTTATCTTTCACACTTGGTGATCAAACATTAACACTGAAAAGGGGAAATTGTTCTAATAACATTGTAGACAGTGAGTCTAACACCAAGGCATTTATACCCTATGCTTCTTGACATGAAGCTTCTCTCAGAAGATATTCATAGTATAATATTTCCTGCCAAGGCAATCTTTTTAAGCAGTACATCGCAGATCTTTGATGATAAAACATTAAATTGAGTAGGTCTACAGAGCTTTGCATAATCTTAAAAGGGGGGAAGTGTTGAAGTTTGCTTGCTCCTGAAGTCTCCAACACAGCATTGTTGTAAGGAAACATACAAAACTAAAAGCATACAGTACGAGGAACCAAGTCAATAGAAATCAGAACATGCAGGTACAAAACAACAATAAACTAGGCTTGTGGCACCCTTTCACTATTTCAGTCTTCAGTTTTTATTTTATTTATTTTATTTGTCTGCCATCCCCTACGGAGTGTGGAGTCCTCGGCCTACGTCCTGGGACTCCAGGACACGATAACGCAGAGTCTCTTCTTCACCATGATAAGGACGGGCACTGATGGCTTCCTTGTTTTGAAGGAATTTGGTCACTTACCTTCACAAGGTGATCTCCACCACTACATACATCCCCTTCAGAAGGACACATGGAGACCATAAAACACATTATGTATATTATGACACTATTGATGGGAGACACAAAGGCTGCGTTTAAACAGGCTGCCCAATTCTGATCTTTTTTTCTCTCACTAAAATTGGTCTTTCGACCAATCAGATCAGCTCTGAAAAAGATCTGATGTGATTGTTCAAAAGACTAATTAAATGGAGAAAATAAATAAGGATTAGGCTGCCCATAAAACACAGCCTTAGAGACATTGAGGCAGACAGATTGGCTTCTTCTGGAGACCGTAAGCCTGGGAAACCGCATTATAATGCATGTTTATCTTGAAAACAAGATTTTTTTTGACAATCAAATAGTCTGTCCGATCTGGTTCAGACTTCACTGCTCAATGGCAGTCAATGAAAGTAGGCGGAGGTGGAGAGGAAAGACAGATCAACTGTACAGGTAAGGTGAGGACAGTCCAGCTGCTTGAATCTGTGGTGGTTGATTGGTTGGTTGATGTCGGTGTCAAACTAAACTTGAAAAAGAGGAGTGCTTTGAAGTGCGATGATGTCCAGTTCTGTTAAGTCTCACTGGTCCCAGGTGGGGGTTGTGGTTCCGGCTGCTGGTTCTGGTACTGGAGGGCAGTGGTCAGTCCTGTTTGGTCCAGGCAAATCAGAAGTACAGCGCAGGTTCACTGTTGAAGTCTGACAGAGAGGAGCTATCTGCTGGGGTGAGCTAAGAGATAGATAGGGAATGAAGAGCAGGGAAAGGGTGGGAAAACATTTAGTTACCTTTGTAAATCATGTGCTGGCAGGTAAATCTTATAGTGTACAAGTATCCCTGTACAAGTTAAGGTTGATGAATGAATGCGTCAGTTCATATACTTTAAAAAGAAGCCTCACCATAACTTCCTCTAACATCTGTGCGTGCTGGGAATTGGTGGCCCCCTGGTAAACAGGGTCATCAAGCTTATGTTCCTGCCAGGTGTTAAAATCCACAGTGTGCCTGGGAATGTAACTGGACAGATCTGAAGACATAGGAAACGGGGCAAAGCCCAATGTAAATCTGTAGCACAATGGGAATACATATTCTGCATGAATTCTTTCAAGAACATAAGCATGAGCTCATGTACAGGTTAGTTAAAGATTGGCAATAAGCTGTGTAATGAATAACTAATGTTGAGACATACTGCATGGCTACTGTTGATCAATTTTATGGGAGAGCAGATAAACTTGTTCAGTTACATCACACTAAAAGATTGCTCTTGCCTGCTGAATTGACTGCGCCTGAGTGGCGCAGCGGTCTAAGGCACTGCATCTCAGTGCTAGAGGTGTCACTACAGACCCTGGTTCGATTCTAGGCTATATCATAACCGGCCGTGATCGGGAATCCCAATTGGTTAGTGTCATTAGGGTTTGGCCGGGGTAGGCCGTCATTGTAAATAAGAATTTGTTCTTAACTGACTTGACTAGGCAAATAAAAGGTTAAATAAAAATGAAATAACAAATAAAAGCAGAGTTCCTATGTGTTTGGACGTAAAGCTAACTCTGACCAGTAGGTGTCTCCCATGCTACATTATAACCATGAGCAGTTCAGCACCATTCAGCCACTTCCAGATTACTAATAAATTGAACAGAATTAATTTCTCTCCCTGTCCTTATCTTACCCTCTTTACCATGAGAATAGGTTTCGCTTAGTCTGTTCGATTCATTTTCCTCCAACCATTTATCCTTCTCACTCCTCCGATTCCATCCCCTCTCTCATCCTCTCATGCTATCCATTTCCTGCTTTCCCTTCCCCCTCCCCCATTCCCTCTAGTTCTCTCACCAGTGCTGTTGCTGGTGTGAGATGGGGAACTGGTAAAGCTTGGACGAGGGATGTGGATACGGCCCACCATGCTGGGCTTATCTTCCTCTTCTCCCTTCACGTCCTCCTCATCCTCCTCTTCGCTGTCCCATACGCTGCTCTCGGAGGGGTACTCATAGGTGCTTTGGATGCTCGACTCATTGAACGAGATATTCAGCTGAAAGAGAGGGAACGGAAGAGAAGTGACTCAGTGTTTAAACATTCAAAACATAAAAGACTGGTTAAATGCTAGGACTGTTGTTCTCTTTAGGATGTAGTGCTATGAATCGAATATATCAGGTCATTTCAGCACTTTTAAATTAGTAAGTGCAGCAGAGGGAAAATGTCTGCTTCAGTTTAATTAAAATGTACAAAGCCTGATATCATTAGGCTAACTCGATGCTTGGGATTTCCCATAGCTTGCCACAAGAAGCATTTGTTCATCAGCACTACAGTACTAGTTCAGTAATGACAGTGCCACCGGTTTATTGTGCATACTTAACTTTACCCGCCTATGATGACAGAATCATTATGACCACAAAACAATAAAGCATTTTGGTTTCCTTATTACTTATCATTAAAATCAGGCTGGCCTACTTTGATTGGATGCATTTCTACACCAGCATTATATGCATGCATGTGTACATGAACCAAACTGAAACCAAGCACAATATCTTTATTGATTGGGATTACCTTAAAAGGCACATGTCATTTATGATAATCTGTTCTTGACCTGTGAGTTTAATTTCCCAGTTTCTGTCTCTAGTACCATAGCACAGGGCAGGTGGCAGCCTTGCAGGGGCTGCTGGCATTGTGATTGACGGCTGGAGAGCTCGTAAAAAAAAAATCTCCATTTGGCAACACTCCAGCGTTCTACAAACATGCCACCGTGGGGTGAAACTGTTGCGATATGTTGCGGAACAGGACTGTCAACTTCACAACAGCAAACAATGGTCTTAAGGCTTAAAGAAGCTCTAAAGAATTGTTCAACTTCAACATCCAATAAGTAGTGACAATTAAGAGTACAATGCAGACAGTGCACAGTGTACTGCTGTGTCTCCCAGGAGTCAGCTGATAGTGCTGAGGATCTGATGTACCCCTCTCCCCAATCCCCTTCAGTAGGCACTGCTCTAAATCACCCCTAATCTCCATCACATAGCCCAGCCCTTACCCTTCTCTAGCCCCTACCCCAGCTCCAGTCTGGCCTGCTAGACTTATGGATATAGGGGCCAGACAGGGAAATCTAAAATGTACATGGGCTAAGCATTGCGTCAAAACAACCACAAAAGATTTAAACTTTTCTCCTCTACTGACAGAATTTACAAGATGGATTAAACTGTTCTAAAATGGCTTCCTTTTGATCAATATTATAATTTAGTCGAATCAAATTGAGAATAGGCTCTACCTCATCCCATTCAAATAACTCAATGCTTTCTCAAACTTGTCATTTGATGAAACACAATCCTTTGATTCTTATTGCCTAAGAGGTCATCGCTAATTTTGGAAGTGCTTTAAAAATATTTACTTGTGGTGCATTCAGCTAATCATTTAAACACGTGCTTTGAGTGAAGGGAAAGGCTAGGGCTGCAGAATATGGGCAAAACATTGCGATTTGATGTGCAATAATCGATCAAAACACTTGGGTGAACTGTTGGAATCACAGAAATAGAATGACTTGTCTTAACAAGCGAAGTGGAATGCGGCATTGTCTTGTTGGAACAATCAGTTGACCGCATTTGACCTAACAGAACAACATGCAAACCTATAGTGACTAACAGCGAGGAGTAGTAACTGCGCTGCTTGAGTGGGTGGGGCTTGGAGAAGAAAATATACTAGAAAAATGGACATGCTGCTGAGATGAGTTTCAAAATATTGCGTGCGATATGGATATTGATGTGAATTTGATCAATTGTGCAGCGTCAGGAAAGGGCTAGCTAGCAGAGTTAAGGTTGTTACACGTCCAGAAAAGCGTACCACCACCTACATCGAGTCACTATCAGTGGATACTTTGAACATTTGTACTTATTTAATGCGTACCTTGTACCTACGCTTGTCATGTGTAACTGCAGAACGTTTCTTTGGGTGCTGATATCCTTAGTTCTTTATAAAAACTAGTGACTTCAAAACGTGCACTAACACTCCATACTTAATGTTATTTAACCTGTACTTTGGATTCATGGAGTCATGCTGAGAAGGTCTCTTTTACAGATACGAAAAAGCACCGTTTTACATTAAAGGCAAAACAGATTCAAAATACAAAAATCATAGAAAACAAAACACATTCCTCAGTAAAGGAAAAAAGGTCCTCAATGAGCCATCTGAATTGCCTTAGAGGCACCAAATCAGAGTTTGTGATTATTCCACAAGTAAGGTGAAAAAAACTAAAAGCAGATTTATCTAACTCAATAGAGAGCGAAGAGTTAGCCATCCCAGAGACCGGGTCTGGTAGCTCGTACGTCTGTAGATTAATAACGAAGTAAGGTATGGCAGGTTTATGCAAGACGGCTGTATAAACAAAAAGAGTACAATGCATTGATCTACGAGACTTCAAGGTAGGGCCAGCCTTCTTTCTGGTACAGAATGCCGTGGTGTATACTGAACCTATCGCCCGTAATAAAGCTACGATAAACGGCGTCCAATAGCTTCAATACAGTGGCAGCTGCATTAATAGACAATCTATAACCGGTATCAATGTTGACTGAATTTGTTTTCTGCCATTTGAAAAAAAAATGCATAACCTGTTCATATACAGGAATGCTTACTGTGTACCTGTACTTGTCCTGATTGTTATAGAGTGGTCAGTGAGAGTTGGAATCCATATTTTTTACTACCAAAAAAAATACATTAACAGAGACACCTTGGCAGAGGTCGGGTAAAATAGTGATTTTTAAAAAGGTAAGCGTTGAAGAATGGACATTTAAAAAAAGTATTGACTGATAGTGACTCTATGTAGTTGGCGGTACACTCTTCTGGATGTGTCGGTGTATGACTAAGAAGAAAAAGATTTGTAAAATGTATTGTTAGGGATATACTGTAGATATATACCTAGAAAATAAGGCTGGGAATTGCGAGGGCCCTCATGATACTTAGGTGCAGACATGATATGTATTGCTATATGTACTGCGATTCGAAACTGGGGTTTTATAGGGCTGGGCGATAAGGCCGAAATATATCACAATATTTTTCACATTGATGATGGCACAGGATTATGTTTTTGAATAATAATTTAAAAAAAAAGATTTTTCAAAAAAAGGTCAGTGCACACAAGTACCCCAGTGAGGCAGGGGACCCTGAGCTTTAGGAAGGCCCCAACCAAAACTGTATTGAAAACGATAACATGGGTATTTCAAAATACCCCAACATTAAAGAATAACGCCCAAAGCAAAAACACTTTTTTATTTCTGTGATCCTATCTTACAGTTGCTGTGTGTTTGGCATCAAATGGCCATGGCTGATCCAAAATGACAGCTGTGGCCTATCAGTGACAACGACCAAATGAGGTGCACAAATACTATTATTTCGGGGCACATAAATCCATTCCTTTGGAGTCTAAAACCATATCACTGGATCTCTTGCCCCAAAAACACCATCAGCTCTGTCTAAAAACCCTCCATCTCACCCAAGGTTCCTTCTCAACTTAATCTCACCAAAGCATTTTGGTGAGATTAATGCCCTGCTTTAGGAGTCTCCATGCCAGAGGAGTGTATCAATAAAATCAGACTAGCCGCTGGGTTAGCTTCCTCTCTGTGTAGATCTGGGCTGAGACTTCAAGGCTGCCCCCCCCCCCCCCCTCCCCTCTCTCGCTCTGCCCACCCGTGGCTATGAAGGCCTGTATTATTGAAGCAGAAGCGATTGCCCTCCTCCTCTCTGGGCACTGAGACAGGCCAACAGAGGGCCAATTCAGGCCCCAGACTCTTCCCATTCACCAATGCACACTTCAGCAGGACGGAGCCCACAGAACCGGATTGTTTGAGCACTCTCGCTCTCCAATAATGGGACAATGACCAAGAAATGACTCAGCGGAAGCGAAATGGCCAATTTGAGTATGTTTGGTGTTGGTTGTTCGTGATTTTTTCCCTCAAGAGAGTAGTGAGAGTGTATAATTGTGGTGTGTTTCTTTGTTTGCAAATTTTTGTGCGGGAGAGAACGAGAACAAGCAAGAAGGAGTAACAAAGCAAGAGGGAGAGAAAAAGCAACAGAGGGAGAGCGTGGGTTGTCTGTATGAATGTGCCTTGGCAAATAGGCGAAATGGGAATCGAGACAGAATTGAAGTTTTACAGGCCACCCAAACATGCTCTGTCCTAGTTTGGTTGAGGGTAGAGAGAGACATGTTGCCCACTGACAGACGCACAGCAACACACAAGCGAGGGTAGAGTCTGGTCGAGTTCCTCCAGTCTGGCAGCAGATTGGAGGGGAGCGCTGCTGTGGAAGTTGGGAAGGAGCTACAGCAGCAGTAAGTACAGGGTTTGTGTGGGTGTGTGTTGTGATAGGAGAGGGAGGGAGGGAGGGATTGCCTTGTTAATGCCTCTCATTGAGGTGTGGGACAGACTGACCAGATGCCTGATTAAAGCTAATCTCCTGCCAGGCAGTTGCAATTAGAATCCTACTACACCCGAGGACCCAGGCATCCACGCACATACATTGTCACTTAAGGAAAGAGGAGATTGAGCATGGATTGGAGTTACTCCACTAAATCACCCACCTAAAAATGCTCATTTCAATTCCAATTTTGAACAAGACTCAAAATGGAAAACCCATCTCTACTAAACGAAATATAAAATAGCAGCAGGAATCATTTGTTTCTGAACTCAAACAAGCATTAGAAAATCTTAGGGCTGGTAGAATTACTGTAGCATTCATGTAAATAACAATTTCTGATGAAGACAGTGATGAAAATAAAGTAACCAACATAACATGTTCAAATGGTTATTTATTTATTGTTTTAAATTGTGGAACGAACAGCCGACTGAAGACTGGACGGTGGGCATTTGTGAGGAAAACCGTCCTAATGTTGGAAACACGCAGCTTTATGTTGTCACCCAGAATCCGGTTTCTTTTCAAAGCTATAGCGCACAATATTTTACATAAAGTATGTTTTTTAAAGGACCAAAAGAGTTGTCTGCTTTGTGTTTTCAATTTTTGAAGAAAAATCAGGTATCGTAGGATTGCGATACTGGTATCGTGACAACCCTACTCAAGAGTGTGAGTCACTCCTCCACAGTTTGCCCTTTGTAGCTGTGTGTCTCGGTCAGTCCGACCATTTTTGTGTGCGTACACCTGTTGGGCAGAGAATAAAAGGTGTCTCTCTCCAGGCTATCATAGAGGGATTACAGTGTTATGAAGCTGAAGTGAGTCAGACAGAGAGAGAGGGAGGGACGATATTACAAAGTGTTTGTTTGCTGCAGTGTGAGTTGTCTCTTAGATACAGTCGAAGAAAGACTGAGTGTATGGGTGAGAGATGCCAAATGAATGACAAAAGTGAGCTACTGTGCCCAGCCCCAATTAAGAGGAATGAAATGCAGAAATATGAGTCTCAAGATGAATCATCCACTACTTAATTACAATGTCAAAGCTACGGCGAATATAAGACTGGAATAAGAATGTGTACACAGTGCCTTCAGAAAGTATTCACACCCCTCGACTTTCCACATTTTGTTGTTTCAGCCTAGATTTAAAATTCATTAAATTGAGATTTGTGCCACTGGCCTACACACAATACCCCATAATGTCAAAGTGGAATTATGTTTTTAGCAATGTTTTCAAAATAAAACCTGAAATGTCTTGGGTCAATAAGTATTCAACCCCTTTTATGGCAAGCCTAAATAAGTTCAGGAGTAAAGATGTGCTTAACGACTCGCATGGACTCCCTAATAGTGAGTAACATGATTTTCGAATGACAAGGTAGTCGCTGTACCCCACACATACATAATTATCTGTAAGGTCCCTCAGTCGAGCAGTGCATTTCAAACAGATTCAACAACAAAAGAACAGGGAGGTTTTCCAATGTCTCACAAAGGGCACCTATTTGTAGATGGGTAAAAAAAATAAAACATACATTGAATATCCCTTTGAGCATGGTGAAGTTATTAACTACATTTTTGGATGCTGTATCAATACACCCAGTCACAACAAAGATACAGGCATCCTTCCTTACTCAGTTGCTGTTGAGGAAGGAAACCACTCTGGGATTTCGCCATGAGGCCAATGATGACTTCAAAACAGAGTTTAATGGCTGTGATAGAAAACTGAGGATGGATGAACAACATTGCTGTTAGTCCACAATACGAACTTAATTGACAGAGTTAAAAAGGAAGGAAAATGAAGAATAAAACATATTTTTTAAATGGCTCCTGTTTGCAACAAGGCACTAAAGTAAAACCACAAAAAATGTGGCAAAGAAATGTACCGTTATGTTTGGGGGAAATCCAGCACAACACATCACTGAGTACCAGTTTCATATTATCAAGCATGGTGGGGCTGCATCATGTTATGGGTATGCTCGTCATCAGCAAGGACTGGTGAGTTTCTTTAGGATAAAAATAAAAAGTAATAAAAGCTAAGCACAGGCAAAATCCTAATGGAAAAACTGGTTCAGTCTGCTTTCCAACAGACAAATTCACATTTCAGCAGGACAATAACCTAAAAAAATAAGACCAAATGTTCTAAAACACCTACTCATTCAAGGGTTTCTTTATTTTTACTATTTTCTACACTGTAGAATAATAGTGAAAACATCAAAACTATGAAATAACACATACGGAATCATGTAGTTCCCCCCCCAAAAAAGTGTTAAATCAAATCTGCCTTGACGACAGCTTTGCAACACTCTTGGAATTCTCTCAACCAGCTTCATGAGGTCACCTGGAATGCATTTAAATTAACAGGTGTACCTTCTTAAGTCAATTTGTGGAATTTCTTTCCTTCTTATGGCATTTTTGCCAATCAGTTGTGTTGTGACAAGATAGCCCTATTTGGTAAAAGACCAAGTCCATATTATGGCAAGAACAGCTCAAATAAGGAAAGAGAAACAACAGTCCATCATTACTTTAAGACATGAAGGTCACTCAATCCGGAAAATGTCAAGAAACTTGAAAATTTCTTCAAGTGCAGTCGCAAAAACCATCAAGCACTATGATGAAACTGTCTCTCATGAGGACCGCCACAGGAAACGAATACCCAGAGTTACCTCTGCTGCAGAGGATAAGTTCATTAGAGTTACCAGCCTCAGAAATTGCAGCCCAAATAAATGCTTCACAGAGTTCAAGTAACAGACACATCTCAGCATCAACTGTTCAGAGGAGAATGTGTGAAATCAGGCTTTCATGGTCAAATTGCTGGGGGAAAAAAATATCACTAGTAAAGGACATTAATAATAAAGAAGAGTGTTGCTTGGGTCAAAAATATGATCAACGCACATTAGACCGGTGGAAATCTGTCCTTTTGTCTGATGAGTCCAAATTGGAGATTTTTGGTTCCAACCGCCGTGGTGTGGGTGAACGGATGACCTCCACGTGTAATTCCCATCATAAAGAATGGAGGAAGAGGTGTTATAGTGTCACCAGAAAATCATCCCCGCACCATCTGTGATTTATTTAGAATTCAAGGCACACTTAACCAGCACGGCTTCCGCAGCATTCTGCATTCGATATGCCGTCCCATCTGGTTTGGGCTAATTGGGACTAACATTTGTTTTTCAACAAGACAATGACCCAACACACCTCTAGGTGGTATATGGGCTATTCTACCAAGGAGAGTGATTGAGTGTTGCATCAGATGACAATCACCCCCAACCTCAACCAAATTGAGATGAGTTGGATCGCAGAGTGAAAGAAAAGCAGCCAACAAGAGCTCAGCATATATGGGAACTCCTTCAAGACTTTTGGAAAAGCATTCCAGGTAAAGCTGAGAGTGTGCAAAGCTGTCATCAAGGCAAAGGGTGGCTATTTGAAGAAACTCAAATATAAAATGTATTTTGATTTGTTTAACACTTTTTGGTTACTAGATGATTCCATGTGTTATTTCATAGTGTTAATGTCTTCACTATTATTCTACCATGTAGAAAATTGTAAAAAGAAAAACCCTTGAATGAGCAGGTGTTCTAAAACTTTTCACAGGTAGTGTACACTGGAGTCTGTTACCACGAAGACAGTGAATGTTACTCAGTGGACAAGGTATAGTTGGAAAAAAAGACAATTAAATCCATTTATCATCCCACTTCGTATATTTTTTGTTGTTGTCAAGGGGTGTGAACACTTTCTGCAACAATTTCCATGATTTTACAGAGTTAAAATCTATATAAATAATCGTTCAATTGAAATAAAGTCATTAGGCCCTAATCTATAGATTTCACACAAGCGGGAATACAGATTAGAGGTCGACCGATTATGATTTTTCAACGCCGATACCGATACTTGGAGGACCAAAAAAGCCAACACCGATTAATTGGATGATTTTTTATTTTATAATAAATGACAATTACGACAATACTGAATGAAAACTTATTTTAACTTAATATAATACATCAATAAAATTAATTTAGCCTCAAATAAATAATGAAACATGTTCAATTTGGTTTAAATAATGCAAAAACAAAGTGTTGAAGAAAGTAAAAGTGCAACATGTAAGAAACATGTAAGAAAGCTATCGTTTCAGTTCTTTTCTCAGAACATGAGAACACATGAAAGTTGGTGGTTCCTTTTAACATGAGTCTTCAATATTCCCAGTTAAGAAGTTTAAGGTTGTAGTTATTATAGGAATCATAGGACTATTTCTCTCTATACCATTTGTATTTCATTAACCTTTGACTATTGGATGTTCTTATAGGCACTTTACTATTGCCAGTGTAACAGTAAAGCTTCCGTCCCTCTCCTCGCTCCTCCCTGGGCTCGAACCAGAAACACAGCGACAACAGCCACTCTCGAAGCAGCATTACCCATGCAGAGCAAGGGAAACAACCACAGGCTCAGCCCGAGTGACGTTTGAAACGCTATTAGCGTGCGCTAACTAGCCAGCCATTTCACTTCGGTTACACCAGCCTCATCTCGGGAGTTGAAGTCATAAAAAAAGGCTTAAAGTCATAAACAGCGCAATGCTTGACGCACATGAAGAGCTGCTGGCAAAATGCACGAAAGTAATATTTACGCGCCTGCTTCTACCTACCACCGCTCAGTCAGATACTTAGATACTTGTATACTCAGTCAGATATGCAACGCACGACACGCTAGATAATATCTAGTATCATCAACCATGTGTAGTTAACTAGTGATTATGATTGATTGTTTTTTTATAAGATAAGTTTAATGCTAGCTAGCAACTTACCTTGGCTTACTGCATTCGCGTAACAGGCAGTCTCCTTGTGGAGTGCAATGAGAGAGAGGCAGGTCATTATTGCGATGGACTAGTTTAACTGTAAGGTTGCAAGATTGGATCCCCCGAGCAGACAAGGTGAAAATCTGTCATTCTGCCCCTTAACGAGGCAGTTAACCCACCGTTCCTAGGCCGTCATTGAAAATAAGAATGTGTTCTTAACTGACCCTTAACAGACCCTGGTTCGATTCCAGGCTGTATCACAACCGGCTGAGATTGGGAGTCCCATAGGGCAGCGCACAATTGGCCCAGCGTTGTCCGGGGTTAGGCCGTCATTGTAAATAATTTGTTCTTAACCGACTTGCCTAGTTAGATAAAAGGTCAAATCAAATGTTTAGCGCAATGCAATCTCCATAGACAAACATTGACAATAGAATGGCCCGTACTGAAGAGCTCAGTGACTTTCAACTTCAACCGTCATAGGATGCCACCTTTCCGACAAGTCAGTCAGTCAAATTTTTGCCCTGCTAGAGCTGCCCCGGTGAACTATAAGTGCTGTTATTGTGAAGTGGAAACGTCTAGGAGCAACAATGGCTCAGCCGCACAGTGGCAGGACACACAAGCTTAGAGAACAGGACAGCCGAGTGCTGAAGCGCGTACAAATTGTATGTCCTCGGTTGCAACACTTACTAGAGTTCCAAACTGTCTCTGGAAGCAACGTCAGCACAAGACCTGTTCGTCAGGAGCTTCGCGAAATGGGTTTCCATGGCCGAGCAGCCTCACACAAGCCTAATATCACCATGCGCAATGCCAAGCGACGGTTGGAGTGGTGTAAAGCTCACCGCCATTTGACTCTGGAGAAGTGGAAACGTGTTGTCTGGAGTGAAGAAATCGCACTTCACCATCTGGCAGTCTGATGGACTAATCTGGGTTCGGCGGATGCCAGGAGATGCTTCCCGAATTCTTATTGCCAAGTGTAAAGTTGGGGGAGGAAGAATAATGATCTGGGGCTGTTTTTCATGGTTCGGGCTAGGCCCATTAGTTCCAGTGAAGGAAAATCTTAACACTGCAGCATACAATGACATTCTAGACGATTCTGTGCCTCCAACTTTGTTGCAACAGTTTGGGGAAGGAACTTTCCTGTTTCAGCATGACAATGCCCCCCCCCCCCCCCCCCCCCCGTGCACAAAGCGAGGTCCATACAGAAATGGCTTGTCGAGATTGGTGTAGAATAACTTTACTGGCTTGTACAGAGCCCTGACCTCAACTCCATCGAACATCTATAGGTTGAATTGGAACACCGACTGAAAGCCAGGCCTCGTAGCCCAACATCAGTGCCTGACCTCACTAATGGTTGTGGTTGAATGGAAGCAAGTCCCTGCAGCAACGTTCCAACATCTTTCTTGTGGAAAGCCTTCCCAGGAGAGTGGAGGCTGTTATAGCAGCAAAGGGGGGGGACCAACTCCATATTAATGCCCATGATTCTGGAATGAGATGTTCGACGAGCAGGTGTCCACATATTTCTGGTCATGTGGTGTAATATTTTTGTGCGTATGGAACATTTGTGATCTTTTATTTCAGCTCATGAAACATGGGACCAACACTTTACTTGTTCCGTATAAAATAGTCTTTGCGTAAGTATTTAGCCCCTATGTCTAGGCAAGCCTAAATTAGTTAAGGAGTAAAATGTATAATAGGGGTAGACATGATTTTAGAATGCCTAACCCCTTCCTGTTACCCATACATACATCTGCAAGTTCCCTCAGACAACTATTGAATGAAACTACTCTTAGACAAGCTAAGAAGACCAACAGCTGTAATCGATGCCAAAAGGTGTTTCTAACATGTATTAACTCAGGGAGTTGAACACTTATGCAACGACTAAATTTTTGTTATTTCAGGGTATTTTGTGTAGATTGTTGACACTCACTTTGTAACACAGTAAAATGTGAAGAAATCCAAGGGGTCTGAATACTTTTGCAAGGCACTGTATGTGAGGGAGTGAGAGAAATGGGAGAGCGGAAGTGGAGTACAAGAAGGCTGTACAGGGCTGAGCGAGGGAACGAGAGAGAGGAACAGGCATGCTACTAGAAACAGACAGACTGTATTATATATGCTCATTGAAAAAGGGAGAAACAGGGCAGTGTGAGAGAGAATTAACAGAGTGTGATCATACACTTAACACAGAAACACTTAGTACAAGAATAACCCACAGCACACAATGGCACCACAGACATGGGTGAGAAAGACTAATTACATGTGGTTGGCGCTGTAGCTGTCAGTGGGTTAGAGGGGAATTTGAATATTATTTGTTTGTATATAAATAGACATTAGAACTGAACACCCACAGTGTGACATATACAGTCCGGCATGATTATCTACAAGAACACAATGAGGGCTCTATTTTTGGCTGGCAGTAAGCCAGCGCAATCGTCACACGCGCTCGCTTGCTATTTCGACCTGTTAAAGCCAGAGCTCTTCTGTTTTAAAACCCTAGCGCCAGGAGGGGTAATTTACCTTTCTTATATGAGCTCACTTGCACAGATGTGACAATATCTGAGGTGTGTCCTTAAAAACGTGCCAAAGTGCCAATTTTAGACAGCGCTGGTGGGGATATTTAAAAACCAATCAAATGCTGGTCTTAGCAGTAACGCGGTTGGTTATGACCAGTGGTGACCCATCATTCAAGGAAGGTGGGGCACAGCCGTTATTGGTTCCTTGTTCTGTCACTCATGGGGACACTAAGTCACTGCAAAGTCTACAGGGAGCCTAAAGAATTCAAGCCCCTTGGGTGCTGCCATAGAGTTACATTGGAAGTGCCCATCCAAGAAAGCTCAAGCTCATTGGCCACAGATAAAATGACGTTAAATCTACAGTAGCTTTGATTGGACTGATCTTAACTGGCAAGCTTGCAGTCATCATCACGAATCAAGTCGACAATCTACTGGCAAATCCTTTTCAATCCTTGACATATGAAGAGAAATTATGGATAAAACATATCGGTGCTCATCGGCCATAAACATTACACAGCAAGTTGAAAATTGAAAATTCAAACAATGAGTGGTTTGGAAGGAATCAGTGGTTAACTGCAAGCATTGCAAAGCAATCACTAACCTGCTATTTAGTGGAGTGGGTGTGTGGTCCAAGTCTGGGTTTATGATTCTCTTTTCAAAGCTTAAAAAGATAAAAACATTCACATTCCATGGGCCAGAGAAGGCTGAATACATTGGCCATGCTGTCAATCCAGCATGACTTCTACCGCATTCAAAAACTGGAAACTCGGAACTGGGAAATCTCAGACTTCAGTGAGTTCAAGAAAACTGGGAACATACATTTCCGACCTGAGCTCCGACCTGAAGATCACTGACGTCATGTTTCAACCTTGCGCGCGCCCCCCCCCCCCCCCCCCCCCCCAAGAGTTCCAGGTTGTCTTGACAGCACCATAAATCCAGAGATGACAAAATTTGATGACAAAATCTGCCCACGAAGGACCGCCGCACCACCTTCCTGTTCAAGTGAGCACAGCACAACTGTGCTCACTCAAAGGTGAGTCCAAAAATATATTTTATGCTGCTGCATAAATGTAATATGCAAGGGAGATATGTATACTGTAGCTAAAAAAGTCGAACTAAGTGTATGTTGTGTAACAAGCTGTTATTAGCCCATGTGCCTCACTAATAATTTGGAATATTTTCCCCTCATAACTTAGCCTACTGTTCTGACTTGGTGGTGCACATGTAGCCTATAACCCGTTTTAGAGAAATGTAGCTTTTTGTAGTCCCGACAGCTTTTTGTAGTCCCGACAGCTTTTTGTAGTCCCGACAGCTTTTTGTAGTCCCGACAGCTTTTTGTGGGCACCATTTGTCCCTGTTATAGTGCAATTAATGTATTGTTTAGAAGTGTGGCTTTGCTGGCATGTATCTAAAACATAGTTGTTTTTTTGCCCGACCAAGATTTACATGCTAAAATCCCCACTGGCTATGACCGATTTATACAGCGGAAGAACAACCTATCCAGCCGTGATGCTCGTTACTGTAGCCGATGCTATTTAATTGGAGTGGATGACAATGCGAAGACCATCAATAACCTACAGAACTTGAGACAACAGCATGCAGAATAAGGCCATGAAACACACTGATTGGCCAGTGAGTGGCCAAGCCCTCGTCACACCTATCACTTATTTATCAAAACCCAGCCCCTTCGCACCACCGCCAGCCTTTGCGCTCATAATTCCTGCAGTGAAAATAGCCCACATTTTTCTGACACATAGCCCTACCGCCAGAGCTAAGACATACCATTATGTTAGGCTTGTTAAATACAGCCCTCAGAGGTGGTGATATTAATAGGTGCCGTTCCATCTACCCACCTGACATGATCTCGCCATCTTTTTTTATACACCTCTGAAACCACCTCTGCAGAATTCTGTCCATCCTGTTCTCAAACACTTTCTCTTCCCTTTTCCCCTCTTAAAATCTCTGGCACACACACAGGGGTCAGGCCTGAATTAAAACATGACAATGGCACTTTGCTGACAAATCCAATTACAGTGACTAGCGGGGCTGTAAAAAAGTGACATGGGGCTGTATGAGTGTGTGTGAGTGTCTGTGCTAGAAGTGGGACAATAAACGTAAAATTATCGACACCGACCATACATCGCAGACATTTTGCGGATATCTTTCATTACAATAAGAAGCCTATAATAGAGAATTTGTGAAGGTTATGCATGTGAAGGTTATGCATGTGATGTGTGTGTGTGTGTGTGTGCGCCATCATCCTGTTGGCATGTCCCCATTTCAATCGTCCCGTTTCTCACTCTGCCCGCTCAGGCTCACAGAAGAACCCTGCAGCCAGATAACACTTACTGGAAATGTCACGCTTGTCACAGGCGCACCAGAATTAAGCTGTAGCCCCAGTATCAATGGCGTAATTACACCTCTCCATGTGTCCGGAGGGAAACACTGTTCTACGCTGCAGTAGCTGCACATTAAACACAGACCTACTGGAGAAGCACAGGCAGGCATGCTTGAGACAGTGAGACACAGTCACGTTGACTGTTGAAAAAGATGCTGAGGAGAGTGACTTAAACGATTCATCTAAACTGCACTGCGCCTCTTGGGTATGAGAAACACACAAAGGCACACACACACACACAGTCAAGGAAGGAGCATGGAGAGAACAAACGGAGGAGTGCAGGAGAAAACGAAGACGTAGAGTTAAGGTAAGAAGGAGAGAAGGGTGTGGTTACAGAAAGTGTGATGCGGGACCAGGAGTGACTCGATGTGGTAAATAATTAAAATACAATGGTCTTTCACACTTCCAGCCCAAGAACACGATAAGAATGTAGGAGTGAGGGACCTCCCATGTGTCACAGCGGTCTAAGGCACTGCATCACAGTGCTAGAGGCATCACTACAGATCCAGGTTCGAGGCCCATGAGTGGCAGTTTAATCATAGCACTTGATTGTTTTTGCGACTGCACTTTAAGAAACTTCCAAAGTTCTTGACATTTTCCGTATTGACTGACCTTCATGTCTTAAAGTAATGGACTGATTTTCTTTTTCTTTTTGAGCCGTTCTTGACATAATATGGACTTGGTCTTCTACAAAAATAGGGCGATCTTCTGTATACCACCCCTACCTTGTCACAACACAACTGATTGGCTCAAACGCATTAATCAGTGGTCTAAGGCACTGCATAACAGTTGCTTGCTGTGCCACTAAAGATCCTGGTTCAAGTCCAGGCTCTGTCGCAGACTGCCGCGACTGGGAGACCCATGGAGCGGCGCACAATTGGCCCAGCGTCGTCCGGGTTAGGGGAAGGTTTGGCCGGCAGGGATGCCCTGAGGCGGGCCGTGCGCATATGCACGCTGACACGATCGCACGGTGTTTCCTCCGACACATTGGTGTGGCTGGCTTCCGGGTTAAGCGGGCATTGTGTCAAGAAGCAGTGCGGTTTGGTTGGGTCGTGTTTCGGAGGACGCATGGCTCTAGACTTTCGCCTCTCCCAAGTCCGTACAGGAATTGCAGTGATGAGACAAGACTAACTACCAATTGGCTACTACAAAAATAAAACATAAAATACTGGCTCGCATGAGGACCGCCACAGGAAAGGAAGACCCAGAGTTCCCTCTGCTGCAGAGTTGAAATAACAGACACATCAACAGTTCAGAGGAGTCTGTGTGAATCAGAAACCACTAATAAAGGACACCAAAAATAAGAGATTAGCTCGGGCCAAGAAACACGAGCAATGGACATTAGACCAGTGGAAATCTGTCCTTTTGTCTGATGAGTCTAAATGTGAGATGTTTTGTTCCAACTGCTGTGTCTTTGTGAGACACCGCAAAGCATGGAGGTGGTGGTGTGCGGGTGCTTTGCTGGTGACACTGATTTATTTAGAATTCAAGGCACACCTAACCAGCATGGCCACCACAGCATTATGCAACGATACGCCATCCCATCTGGTTTGCGCTTAGTGGGATTATCATTTGTTTTTCAACAGGACAATGACCCAACAAACCTCCAGGCTGTGTAAGGGCTATCTTACCAAGGAGGAGAGTGATGGAGTACTGTATCAGATGACATGGCCTCCACAATCACCTGACCTCAACCCAATTGAGATGGTTTGGACCGCAGAGTGAAGGAAAAGCATGTGGGAACTCCTTCAAGACTGTTGAAAAAGCATTCCAGGTGAAGCTGGTTGAGAGAATGCCAAGAAAGTGTCATCAAGGCAAAGGATGGCTATTTGAAGAATTAAAAATATATTTTGATTGTTTAATACTTATCTGGTTACTACATGATTCCATATGTGTTATTCCATAGAAAATAGTAAAAATAAAGAAAACCCTTGAATGAGTAGGTGTCCAAACTTTTGACTGGTACTGTATGTATGTGTGGACCAAAAAAAGCCGATACCGATTAAATCGGCCGATTTTATTTTATATTTGTAATAATGACAATTACAACAATACTGAATGAACACTTATTTTAACTTAATATAATACATCAATAAAATCAATTTAGCCTCAAGTAAATAATGAAACAGGTTCAATTTGGTTTAAATAATGCAAAAACAAAGTGTTGGAGAAGAAAGTAAAAGTGCAATATGTGCTATGTAAGAAAGCTATCGTTTCAGTTCCTTGCTCAGAACATGAGAACATATGAAAGCTGGTGGTTCCTTTAAACATGAGTCTTCAATATTCACAGGTAAGCAGTTTTAGGTTGTAGTTATAGGAATTATAGGACTATTTCTCTATATACCATTTGTATTTCATTAACCTTTGACTATTAGATGTTCTTATAGGCACTTTAGTATTGCCAGTGTAACAGTATAGCTTCCGTCCCCCTCCTCGCTCCTCCCTGGGCTCGAACCAGCAACACAACGACAACAGCCACCATCGAAGCAGCGTTACCCATGCAGAGCAAGGGGAACAACTACTAGAAGGCTCAGAGCAAGTGATGTTTGAAACGCTATTAGCGTGGGCTAACTAGCTAGCCATTTCCCTTCGGTTACACCAGCCTCATCTTGGGAGTTGTAGTCATAAAAAAGGCTTAAAGTCATAAACAGCGCAATGCTTGACGCACAACGAAGAGCTGCTGGCAAAACGCACGAAAGTGCTGTTTGAATGGATGTTTACGCGCCTGCTTCTGCCTACCACCGCTTATTCAGATACTTGTATTTTTTTACCTTTATTTATTTTGCTTTGCCCATTTTTGGCTCGACTATTTGCAGAGTGCCTTAATACTTCAAAGCTACCGCCTAGTCTTTATCAGGCTTCAATTTCATTACTATTAAAGAAAAACAAAGACCCCCTGGAATTTTACCTTTATTTAACCAGACAAGTCAGTTAAGAACAAATTCTTATTTTCAATGACGGCCTAGGAACAGTGGGTTAACTGCCTGTTCAGGGGCAGAACGACACATTTGTACCTTGTCAGCTCGGGGGTTTGAACTTGCAACCTTCCAGTTACTAGTACAACGCTCTAACCACTAGGCTACCCTGCCACTAGGCTACCCAGTTAACTAGTGATTATGATTGATAGTTTTTTATAAGATCATTTTAATGCTAACTAGCAACTTACCTTGGCTTACTGCATTTGCGTAACAGGCAGTCTCCTTGTGGAGTGCAACGAGAGAGTGGCAGGTCGTTATTGCATTGGACTAGTTAACTGTACGGTTGCAAGATTGGATCCCCCGAGCTGACAAGGTGAAAATCTGTCCTTCTGCCCCTGAACGAGGCAGTTAACACAATGACGGCCTAGGAACGGTGGGTTCTTAACTGACTTGCCTAGTTAAATAAAAGGTATAAATAAATTATATATATATATATATATTTTTTTTAAATCAGCGCCCAAAAACAGATTTCCGATTGTTTTGAAAACTTAAAATCGGCCCAATTAAATCGGCCATTCCGATTCATCGGTCGACCTCTCGTATGCACACACGCACTACATTTTATTAATTTAGCTGACGCTCTTATTCAGAGCAACTTAAAAAGAAGCAATTAGGGCTGCGTTGCTTAAGTGCATATCAGATGTTTCACCTAGTCAGCTCGAGGATTCAAGCCAGCGACCTTTCGGTTACTGGCCCAACGCTCTCAACCACTAGGCTACCTGCTGCCGACAGCATGGGTCTAAACTATAGTAGCCTATACTACTCATCAGCAATCCCATATCCGGATAACAGGCCCTAAACTCAACAGTAATGAACAGTAAACAAACCGGGCTGACAGACAGCTGCTACCTGATCAGCCTGGAAGACAAACAGACGTTATGAGTGTACCATCAGACAGCCAACACAGCTGACAGTCACAGGCCCCTCCACTCACTTCCTGATGCCGAGTGACATGGCCTTCTGCTGAGACAACAATATGATGATTCCTCTAGAAATGGGGAAGCGAGCTCTAGGTTAAGTGGGACTGCTATTTTATGTTTACTGATCGATAAATATGGAATTCAGTGCAAAAAAGAGACAGGGATCAAAGCATTTTAAAAGGTTATACGTTTTCAGCGATTCGTTTCTGGAAAAGGTTTAGGCCTTATTATGAGAGGCATGTACATTTGAAAATAGACGAATCCTTTAGGCTACGACCAGAACATCTCGTTAGTACAGCCAGGAGCTTACCTCTATGGGTATTTAGGTTAAATTGGGTATTATCAGCTTGTCACAGGCTATTTTCCGTTTGAACCAAGGTTATTCACAAGTTGAATACAGTATTTGTAGTCTGGAATGACTGGCATTACTACCACACAACAACAGTACTTGACAGAACTGCACAGTCACCAAACCTCTAAATCATCAACTTGAAGACATGATTACCTAATGTGTTGTATCAATTACACAGGGCAAGGCCCAGGCCTTCCACTGAGCAAACACATGGAAATGGCAACATGGATATGCAGAAAGAACATAAATGGCAAGAATGGTCTCTGCCTGTTACGTCACAAACACATGGGCTGTCTCCTGTTTCCCATACTAGCTGGTCACCAACCTCACAAATAACCAGCCACTCCTCCCCTTTCCATTGTCATGTCTTCCTGCCAGCTCCATCTCTATTCAATGACAGGGAAGTACCAATGTAGTAGACCTTATGAGAAAATACAACAAAAGCCGTTCTAAAAAAGGTACTGAACACTAGTCTATAACCATGTTATTAGGGCGAGACACTTTGTAACACAATCCATTATAATTCCTAGAGAATCTAGGCCAATTGAATTATAAACCCAATCTAAGCATGCACCATACTTTAAGGACTTCCTAGATTTCTCCTTATGCAAATCAAACTGGTGCAGTGTAAAAGCTCCACTTGACCTTCATAAACAACTACCACTCCTTGAAGAGAAGATCAAACAAACAAAACAGGATAGGAGCAGAGGACAAGATTGATTATCCAACACAAAGAATACATGGTCACAGTTGGACTAGGTACACGTAAGGGCCTTATTTGAGTGAGTCAAAGATCTGAGAGCACAGCAGAGATTTAACACCAACATTCTGCGGAATCAACACAACAAAATAGCAGAAGTACAACCTTTAGAACTGAACCAGCAACCACAGCCAATAAATGAGGGAGTGGAAGTTATTTTGAGAAACATAAGAGCCTAGTAGGAGGCGATACACTCTGTTCAAGTTCTTCTCTCATCATATTGATGCATTTGAAAAAAATATATCCGGCAAGCTCAGTACCTCTTAAAATTTGAATGGAAAAAAGAGCATACATTTTTTTATTTTTTTTTATACTGAAAAGGAAACCAAACTCAGCCAGGCTGGTTTCACATAGCCAAGGAATTCCACACAAATAACATAGGCCTACACTTGATGCTTTTGTAATTGCTTCCGGCCCTGCCCTAGCTTTAAAACCAGAGAAACCTTGGTCATGTGAAATGATGACCGGGAGGAGAAGCATCCATGCTGAAACAACAAAGGCGAGGGAATTCGGTGAACCCAAACTTAGTACGCCCAATGAATTCAAAAGGGTTCAGAGGACAAAAACACTGAATGCTTCCGAGGGGCCTGGCCTCATTACTGCCTGTGTTCTCTATCTGGCCAGGGACAAACAACGACACACACGCTCGACCTGGTTGGGTGTGACCGGAGCTGAGGTTGAAAGGAGTGAGGGCAGGAGACTGGTAATACCTAGAGACCAAAGGATTAGGATACGACAGAGACAGTGCTGCACTGCCAAGTATGTAGGATAGATCTCAGGTAAATGCCAATAAACACTGATCTCCATCTTGGGGGGGGACATTCAGTTCATAAATTGAAATGTATAGGAGGGGTATGAAAGAAAATAGTATTGATTCCAACCCTGGTCACAAAAACACCAACATCTCCATGCTGCAAACCATGTTGAAGGCTGGTGCTATGAACAGCGGCTTCTGCCTTGTTCAATCGTACTATTAAAGATGCAATAGATCCTGTAGCGTTAGGAGAATGTCATGTTGAATATCGCACATTTCAGCAACAGGGACCCGTTTTAGCTACACACACACTAAACAATCTACAAAGGCATGCCGTAATGAGATGGGCAGAAAAACAGCCCTAAATTATATGCTTAGCCTAGTCCATTGATTTGCATACACACATATTGTGTTGAATTATACTAAATGACAAATCTTGAATAGAGAAATTAATTAATGAGTGTTACATTATCGGTGTAAAAAGAGCTCTGCTGATGTTCACTTGATGTATAATAGAAGTACTCAGTTGGGCATCATCTCTCACCTTTTTGCCAGTGGAGCCTGTCTTGGTCAGGCAGGAGCGTCCCAGGGACTGGTACCCACCGATGACCTCGATATCCTCCACGGCAGGGTAGCGCTTCTTCAGCAGGGAGCCCAACTGGGAGTAAGGGGCCTGTGGTGGCGTGGAGGGCGCCTGGGCCCCTCCAGAGGGCTCCTGGGGCTCTGGAGAGCCAGGCTGAGGCTCTGACTTACGTTTAGGCACCACAGTGAAGGTATTCCCCTTCCGCCTCTGCACCACTGGAGTGGGGCTGGGGGCAACGGGCTGCGAGGGGTCCACGTCTATGTCATCTATGTTGGTGACAGGTAGCTGGTCAGCAGGGGCTTCCTCTGGAGGTGGTGACTGGACAGAGGGGACTGGGAAGGGTGCTGGAGGGGAGGGGGTCGCAGTGATGGTGGATGGGTCTGGTTTGGTTAGCCCGGCTGCCCTCACCTCATCCCGTTCCTCCGCTTTACTCTTGGAGATTGCTGGGTTGGGTGGAGGGGTGACAGGGGTTGGCACTCCTAGAGTGGGCATCTCTGCCACTCTCTGGGAGGGAGGAGACTTAATCGGGCTGGAGGGGGCCGTGCTGCCCGGGGAGGTGGCGGCTCTGTGGCGTTTGGGGAAGACTGTGAAGGAGTTGCGGGACTGGAGACGCAGGTTGGCAAGGGCACGGGCCTGGATGTCCCCGGCAGGCAGCAGGGAGAGGTCAGGGCGGGGTGAGGGGCAGATCTCGAATCCAGGCGAGGGGGGAGACATCGGGGGCATGGTGGGACTGGCAGGGGACTCGACACGGCTGGTATCCGGAGAGAATGGCACCTTGGGTTTGGAGGGCACCTCTGTGCTCTCCCAGTCTCTCTCTCGGAAAGGCTTGGTCTGGGACCCCTCTGCCTCCTCTATGGGGTTGACCACCACACTGCGGCCCCCACTCACCTCAAAATGCTGGCGGTAGGAAGACACTGACTGAGCGGGTCCAGCAGAGCAAGTGGTGCTGTCAGGCTCACAGAGAGGGGGCTGTGGCTTTGGTTTGGAAGACTGGGAGCTGAGGAAGACTGAGGATGACAACTGTGCGTTACCTAGGGTGCGGACTGGTGAGCTAGGCTGGGCTTGTGACTTGTATTTTGGCACCAGATCTGGCTGTGGCTTGGGTCGTTGTCTTGGCCTGCTTGAACTGGTTTCCAAGTCCAGGAGGTTCTCTGTGCTGCGAGACTTGGGTTGCAATTTTCCATAGTTGCTGTCGAATTTCTGCAGCATGCGGCTCACCCTGCCGTGACCCTCTCCTGTCTCGAATGCGGCCTCGTGACCAGGACGACCCAACGTGCTCAAATTCTCCTCGCTCCGGCTTAGTGCGGTGTCATAAATGACCACCTCCTTTGCCCGTATCTCGGTAACCCCACTGCCTCTCCGGTCCAAGAGGTCGTTGAGGGAGCTGTAACTGCTCCCATTCTGCTGCAGATAAGACTCGCTTTTTATTCCACTGGCCTCCGGAAAGTAATCCGGATCGGATTCTATGATAATGATATTCTCAGCGCGTATAGTCCGAATTCCAGGAACACTGCCATACAATTCCAGTATGTGCTGAACTGGACGAGTGGCGTTCTCCCTGTCCTGTTGTTTCTTTCGCTCCTTCTCCAGTTTGATGAAGGGGTTCTCCTGCAATGGGCCTAGACTGTCCTGCAGAACCAGGCTTTCCTGTCCCTCGCCATCGCTTACCGTTTTCTCCGAGTCATAAGGGTCGGTGGCAGTCCAGGGGTCTTTGTTTGTTTTCACCGGCGAGAGCTCTGGGGACGTGGGGGCGCTGCCACGCTTGCCTGCAAAATGCTGGCTCGCTGGAGTGATGGTGTAGTTCCGAACTGAATTAGCACTGGTTCCATTGTCTGTTTTTGAGGCGCTGCTGTTTCCCGTTACTTCGCCATTAACCCGCGATAAGATCGCGCTTGGGCAAGGCTCAGTTGCACCTGCTCCAGACGCGCCGCCCTTTGCTTTCCTCCGCTCGAGAATCTCTCGTTTCCAGGCCGGCATCCTCGGGCTCTCCTGCCCAGCCTCCTGGCGGAGCACACGGACTTCTCCTCCAACAGACATTTTGGGGAGAAATTGAATATCTCCGGGGTTTGGGAGATGGTGTTCCCGGACTGGGACGGAAAGCTGTATCCTCTGTCTGTCGCTGTACCTGCAGCGCCGATTATAGTATACACATATACATCCCCACGGTCTTTTTCAGTCTTTCTACGTTCTTCTCCCTCCCTCCGCGACTCCTGACCCGCCCTCTGCACCTGTAAACCTACGTCATTCTTCAGCTCTGCGCCCAAAGAAGCAACCTCATTTGCTCATATCGATTTAGAATACACCCCCTTTTCACAGAACACACACCAAAGGAAATCCCTCCTCTTTCTATTGTTGAGTAAGGCAAAAAGGACCTGTCAGTCAAGGAAACTCAGCCCCCTTTTACTGCTTAACCCTTTCAGTGAATACATGTTATTTTAAGATCCCGTATCGACCACTAAATTGTTTTTTAAAATAATAACATTATGGATTTAATTTTCAATTGAATTCATGAACTAAACATGGAAAGTAAACCAACAAATGGTTTGAAAAGATGAAAGGCTATGTAAAGATAGTGATTGTGAAGCAGGGTGAGAAAATTGTCGCCTATCAGTCACTCGTTACTTACGTGTAGGCTTTGCTGTAGCATCCTATGGAAAGACCCATGTCATAGCATAGTTATTCATATCTATTCAGCAAGAGGTTGATGATACCACCTGACAAATAATCCTGAGATAAATGCATTACGAAATAAATGAGGCGGTATTACAGAGGTCTATTCTGAGTACAGCATGACGAGATTACTATTGTTCCTCATCAAACATTCATCACTGCACTGCCACTACGAAACGTGAATCCCAAGGAGACATTAACATACGGACGGACACTGAAGAAAGTAGTGTGTTATATGGAGCAGTCTCAGTCAGTCGTAAATTCTGTTATAGAATGATTTGTAAAAATGCATCCTATATGCAATGGATTTTTTTTGTAATTTGTTTTTATCTGTGGTGTGCCTAGAGAAAGAGCGCAAAATAGTTCAATTCCATATTTTAAACTTGTTTTTGATATGTTGTGCTTAAAAAGAACAAAGCTCTGAGGTTTTCATCTGAGGAAAGTCCAAGACACACAAGAAAGTTATTGCTGTTGCCTCTAAAGAAAAATGTCTTAGATATAATATAATTCATTATGACAGGCTATGCCTGCTACTAATCTACAAGTTATTTAGGAAGAACATTAGATGGAATCCTGTTAAGACTATAGTTGGTGAGTGGATCATGTTCGATTCACTGTCATCCACGTAACAGGAGAACAAAAATGAAGATTAGTGCTTGATGAGCCCAAAATTGTCAAACAGCTAAATAAAACATTTGATTTTATTACGCTTATGACTTTTCCTTCCACGAACTCACGCCCATGTGAACTTTGCTTTAGTTTTATAACTTGAATGTCCTTCCCAATGTTGACTTGGGCATCGGAAATTGATGAGTCGGTCACCACTCCCATCTTCAATGTAAATAGCGACACACCGTGGTCACACTTCGTCATCACAAGGGATAACAGTGAACATACTGTACCAAATAAAACAAATAGAACAAAAGACACAACGGTATTGTGTCTGTTCAGAATTGATCCAAAGTTGACTGATTAATGTTTCATAGATTTTTGAGGAGCTGAAATAATATTGCATGATAAACTTTACCAGCTCAAATGTTTATTTAGACATACAGTGCCAATCAAAAATTGACACACCTAATCATTCAAGGGTTTATCTTTATTTTTACTATCTTCTACATTCTAGAATAATAGTGAGGACATCAAAGCTATGAAATAACACATTTGGAATCATGTAGTAACCAAAACAAGTGTTAAACAAAACAACACTTTGATGACAGCTTTGCACACTCTTGGCATTCTCTCAACCAGCTTCATGAGGTAGTCACCTGGAATGCATTTCAATTAACAGGTGTACCTTGTTAAAAGTTCATTCGTTTGAGGCAATCAGTTGTGTTGTGACAAGGTAGGGGTGTGGTATACAGAAGATAGCCCTATTTGGTAAAATACCAAGTTCATATAATGGCAAGAACAGCTCAAATAAGCAAAGAAAAACGACAGTCCATCATTACTTTAAGATATGAAGGTCAGTCAATCCGGAAAAGCTTCTTCATGTGCAGTCGCAAAAACCATCAAGCGCTCTCATGAGGACCGCCAAAGGAAAGGAAGACCCAGAGTTACATCTGCTGCAGAGGATAAGGTACTTTGATTGGTACTGTATAGAGAAACACAACAAGGGTAACAAAAACAAGAACATAATAAATGGGCTAAAACAAACAAAGCTGCAAACAGTCTTACCAAATTCAAAAGACCGATTACTTCAATTCTCAAATGTCCCTCTCCCGCATCACATCAGGAAATAAATTACAATGAAGGATAAAATGAGGCCATCAATACATGCTTGAGCAAGAGGTCCATAACAGATCAAATACAAAAAAAAGGTATCCACAGGAAGCAATGTCCAGGAGAGCCATACTGACAAAGGACTGCTCATGGAAAACACATTCTGTCACACTGTCCTCAGACAAGGTTAGAAATGGAGGGGAAGCCTGTGACCCTCATCTCTCCAGCCATTAGTCCAAAAACTATTTCTCAATAGTCAGTTAATTAAAACAGTCACCTAGTATGAATAAACCTGGATCTTCTATGGATGATAAACGACTCCTGCCCTCATCACACCGCCCTTGGAATCAGTTGACACGGCAGGCGCGGATCATCAGTAGCTGCAGGAGGATGAAGAGCGGTGAGACGATAGGACCAAACCACAGGTCGCGTGCCTGTTCCTGCTCAACCAACTTCTGGCACAGCAGCACCTCACACACCAGCTTGAGGCCGAGCACCATCAGCACCCACAGCAGCCTCAGCACTGCTAGCCTTTTCTCATTCTCCTGGTACAGCCGGATGGATACAATAGCCGTGAAGTAGGTGCTGAGGCCATCAACGGCAAACAGAGGGACGAAGACCAGCCACCAGCTCATGCCAGGGGCAAACAGGTCAGCCCGCAGCGCTACTAGCACACTGAAGACCAGCAGAGCCCCCAGGTGGAGGAAGAGCTCAAACGTGGCAAAGCCCAGCCATTGGACCAGCTCCTGCAGGGAGAACAGCATGGCCTTAGGGTGGAGGGAGTGGATTCAGGTGGACTGTTCAACCAGGGACTGAATGGGGCAGCCTCACTGGTTCTACTCAGGATATGTGACGTTTCCAGACTCAGGGTGGTAAAGTGTGAGGGAAGGGAGACATTGAGGTCTGGGCAGAAATCCACAGAAGGCAATAGGAAATGGCCCTTAACAAGGAACTGCTGCACAGACGATCAAGCACACCTACATCATTGAAGACAGAAGGGGGCAGAGGGGACGAAATACTGTGAGCCAATGAAGAGCTTCACATGTGGAGGATGTCTTCATGGAATCAAGTTGTTCTGCCTTTATTTAGAAACATAGACATTTTATTCAGAGCATGACAACAGTTTACAATGTATTGAAATTGACCTAATGTTACACTGTAAACATCAACAAAGTGACAGTATTTACTTCACTTCCCTTCCCTTTTACCAAGCTATATTGTAACACGCGTGAAGTTGATTGGAACAACTACCAAAAGTAGCAAACGTTGTTACAATCTCATTCTGTCTTCTAGACTAATATTAGTCTAGTAGTATGTGTCCTTCACAAATAGCCTACAATATATCAAGGGTTGATGACAGTATCCCAATAATGGACTAAAGGAACCTATCGTTACTCCTTATAGTCCAAGGACCTTACATGTTCTGTTAGAATCTAATTGGTTCTGGCAACCAAAACAGCCAAATACTCCATCTAAACGTGAATCGATTCTCAATAAACACTCAGAAAAGATTTTCCAGGTAAGCCCAATTCCCCATTAAATAACTAATGAAATCTCCTCAAAATGATCCAAAACAATGTTTCTAATACAAAATTCAATTAAAACATACTACCCCTTGCTCATCAGGAAACTTGTGTACGTTGTGATGGACATTACAATTGCTTCACAGGAGCCTGGCAAAATTATGTTTGTAGTGTAGTTAGCCACTGAATTCACTGTCAGCATGCAGTCAAAGCTATAACCACTTTAGAGCAAACTAGTGCTCTCAAATATTATCATAATGTCAATGTCCTAATATCAGATGGGAGTTGTATAAAAAAAAAATTGCTGCCGTTATATTGTAAAAATTCATGAAAACATGTCTTAATTTAACGCTGCAATATGTAACTTTTTGGACGAACCGACCAAATTCACATTGAAATGTGAGGGTAAACTAGTGAAATCAGTAATACTCTATTTGGGATCAACCAGTTCTAATTATTAGCTAGATTTGGTCGAAAACCATTCTCCAGCCTTGCGAAGCACATGTGCATCAAGTACGGAAAATGTGGGCTAGACATCTGGCAAAAACAACATATGGCAAAATACATGTGCATCTGGTGGACATACGGCCCAATGCTTACACAGCTGTTCGGAGCATGCTAGATAGCTAATTAGCGCAGGCGGTCGCCTCCTGTCTTCCGTAAACAAGCGCTTTAACGTGGAGATACGGTCACGTGGGAACACTAACCCTATCAAGGTGTGTATTTTTATTTTATTTTACTAGGTAAGTCAGTTAATACTAATTCTTATTTACAATGACGGTCTACTGGGGAACAGTGGGTTAACTGCCTTGCTCAGGGGCAGAACGACAGATTTGTACCTTGTCAGCTCGGGGATTCGATCTAGCAACCTATTGATTACTGGCCCAACACTCTTAACCTTTTTTTTTTTTTCTTGCTGATATGAAAGATAAGTCCTTATGCGTCCAAATCCGTACCGCAAGCAATGCATGTTAATGTTCAGACCGAGCGTCGGGGATCTTCACAAAACTCCCCCCTACAAGACGCCTTTTTCCAATTACTTATGTGTAATGTAATGGGACTGAGTCGTGATTAAAGACTACTGTACTATGGTGACAGTTGAAATCGTTCGCCAGCTAGCTAACTGCCTGGCTACATTCATAGTTTTAACTGACAACAATCGCTCACAAACGATTCCCGATAATGTTAGTCTAGCTAGCTGGTAAAATGCTTTATTGTCAGATCATTAGGCTGACGTTAGCTGAGCTACAATAAAGTTACAGCAAAGTACGTGGTTACAGTACTCGCACAATCAACAACTAGCTAGCTAAAGTTACCTCGTAGCCCTTACCATCTCATACTAGCTACAGATACGTTATCCATCTGTTCATGTGTCAAGTAATATGGGTTATTATAGGACATGACAAGGTTTAGCTTTTTTCCCATTTTTTAAATATTTTTTTTACCTCAATTCCGATTCAAGTGTCAGGTCTGCCTTTTCATAAGGTTTTCATTCCGTCACTTAAATCTACCGTGTACTATCGCGGGAACTTGCACGTTTACGGAACAATTTGTGCAGTGAGGTGTCTGCGTCTAGTGCAAGCCAAGGAGGACGGACGGACATACTGTACAAGGCAAGAACACCGAAATCCATGTATTTATTTTAGTAGAGTTAACATTGTTGTATGTTAATTAATGCCGACAAGTTACGTTTTTTTAATGTTGCAAGGTTTACAAATCTGCGGAATATGACCAGGAGGAGTTGCAAGTGTGTTTTCTAGTCGTGTGGTGCATGGGGCATATCATTGGCCCATTTGAGCACATGATTGTTGATAGTCAAAGTTAGCTTTCTGTCGTTCATTACATCTGTCGTTCGTCACATCCCGATATAAAACTGTTGTTTTACATCGGATTTTGCTTAGTTCTCATAAATGTAGACCTTGAATGTCAATGATCTTGAAATTATAGAATTAAAGCGATCTGCAATGGGCTTTCATAAATGTGAGCAATTATTCTGCCTCCAGCTGTGTGAAAGCAAGCATTATCACTGCTGTCACTCAGGGTCATCCAATTGTTTAGTTTAAGTCAGGTTATAGCCTAAACTACTCTCTCATTCCAATGCATCTCAGAAATGTGGGGGTGAATAAAGGTGACACTGTCAAACCTCTCTCTTTCTCTCAGCGCAAAGATGCAGCCGGTAGATTCTCTCCTCCACAGTGGCTATTTTCACGCAACACTCAGATGCTGGCAGAGCTGTGCCTCAGACTTGAGACCTGAGAATCTTATTTACCCCATCTTCGTCACGTAATGTCTCCTCTCCCACACAGACACTAGGATGTCGTCTTGATGTTGTGATACAAATGCCAGATTCCCCCGTGTCAAAGTCAGTTATACTGTGGGCTATATCTGAGTGGCTGTGTGTTTTTATGACATGGCAGCTTTCTTGTTCTTTTCTCCAACAGTGACAGTCCTGATGCTGTGGAGCCCATCGCTAGTCTACCAGGCCAGGCCAGGTAATGACTCCAGATAACCTGTTCATGTGGTTGATTATCTCATCTATGGTAATTGCTTATCTACACTAGGTACAGTAGTTGAATACCCATAATGTCCTGTTAATGTGTCATTTGTTGTAATCAAATGTTAAAACATAAATTACTTTGAAAGATCATTTTTATTCAGTCTTTGTTTCAAAGTGATCTGAGAGTGGGAATGAGTGGGGGATGGGAACCATTGAGATCAAGGCTGTGACCTCCAGATAAGTACTGTGAGGCAGGGTGGATCCAGATAAGGAGAGAATCCGTTAGCTGTTTGTCCCACACAACCCTCCCTGCTCATGCACCATTTGGTTACAATAAAATAGGCTGTAATATAATACTGAGGCCTAAGCCTTGGTATTAGGGGCGGCAGGGTAGCCTAGTGGTTAGAGCGTTGGACTAATAACTGGAAGGTTGCAAGTTCAAATCCCAGAGCTGACAAGGTACAAATCAGGCAGTTAACCCACTGTTCCTAGGCTGTCATTGAAAATAAGAATTTGTTCTTAACTGACTTGCCTAGTTAAATAAAGGTTAAACTATTATGTGTCAGTGTTGAAATGACTGTTAATAGTTCTCTCACTCAGTCTGATTTGGTTTGTTGACCAAAACAAATGTTATTTTAGGCTATAGAGATCAAATGCATCCCAGTGCATTGTAATGAAGTGCCACTTTGTAATTGCTTGCCTCAAAGTGGTATTGAATTAGCACTTTAGTTTGTCCATTCCCTGTGTCCCCCCTCAATCTCTTTTTCTCCCAACAGATATGGAGTGAATAAACTGGAAGGCATGCTACGCCCCCTTGTGGAGAAAGGCTTGAAGTGTGTGCTGATTTTCGGCGTGCCTGCCAAAATCGCTAAGGTACAGTAAAGTATATGCATTCGTAAAATGTGTATTTTCTTTTGCCACATCAACTCTGAAGGGCTTATGACTGCAACCTTGCACACTGTCATAACGTTGACCTTTCTTCTCAGGATGAGAGGGGTTCGGGTGCAGACACAGGTGATACTCCGGCAGTATTGGCTGTGAAGAAGATAAGCTCTCTGTTCCCTGACCTGCTGATGGCCTGTGATGTCTGCCTCTGTCCCTACACCTCACATGGACACTGTGGTCAGTCACTCTCTATCACATCTTTTCGCCTACAACAAATGCAAATCTAACTTCCTTTGATTAACACTACAGTGTTATAAGACTGCACTCTGATTCGCCCTCAGGAATCTTGCGGGAGGATGGCACTCTGGACAATGGTGCCAGTTGCCAGCGTCTGGCAGAAGTGGCATTGGCCTACGCCCGTGCTGGTGAGTCTGGTCACTCCTCCCCCCTCTGTTATCTACTCTCACTTCTAAAAATAGGGTACTGGACCGATGTTGATACTGCTCAATGGGGCACCACACCCATGTCATTGGGATCTCTTGTTCGTCTCGTACAGGCTGTCACATCATTGCACCCTCTGATATGATGGATGGGCGAGTGGGAGCCATCAAACAATCACTGATGTCCAATGACATGGGCAACAAGGTAACAGATGGGAGCACTAGTTTGTACATAACCTTATATTCATATGAACTCAATAAGGAAAGGAAAGCATTTGCCATAAGGAAACCCTTAGTAAAGAAGCCATTAAGGCTGAATCTCCTGGGGAAAAAAAGTTATGTTTTTCCTCCTTCCCCCCCAGGTTTCTGTACTAAGCTACAGTGCTAAATTTGCTTCCTGTTACTATGGTCCCTTCAGGTAACTAATGATTGTAAAACCAAGTATGGACAGAAAAGGCATTTACTTACCAGTTATTATTTGACAGGATGCTCTAAGGAAGCTCTGTTTTTTGTGTGTGTGTAGAGATGCAGCACAGTCCACACCAGCATTTGGAGACCGGCGTTGTTATCAGCTGCCACCTGGTGCAAGGGGCCTGGCACTGCGAGCTGTGGTAAGAGTGTCTGAATTGCATGCATGTGTATGAAAGGTAGAGAGAGTGTGTTTTTGTCAGAGCTAGTCAATTTACCCAGGTGGTTGAGGTTTTGTTTTATGTTTTTTCTCTCAGGACAGAGATGTCAAGGAGGGGGCAGATATGCTGATGGTGAAGCCAGGACTGCCCTATCTGGACATAGTGAGGGAGGTCAAAGACAAGGTTAGTATGTTCTGACTAATTTCTCTCTGCATGGTTAGAGTTTCAGGCTTCAGGATCAGTATCGATAGTTTCAGCGAAATAACCAAACATTAAGTTCACATCCAAGGGTACACACACAAGCCTATCATTAGTTGTTATGAAGACTACAAAACCCTTCTGCTTTTACCTGCTCCATATTTTTCTCACCACCCTCCTCTGCTCCCTTCCAGCACCCCAATCACCCACTGGCGGTGTATAACGTGTCAGGGGAGTTTGCCATGCTGTGGCATGGAGCTCAGGCTGGAGCCTTTGACCTGCGCACCGCTGTACTGGAGTCTATGACCGCCTTCCGCAGGGCAGGTGAGAGGGGAAGGAAGTCATTGGGTCTGGAGGAACAGTGCTCTGTTCTCTATAGAGAAAGAATGAGTTCTACTGCTCTAGTTTTATATTCTTCCCTTTAGGTGCTGACATCATCATCACCTACTACGCACCTCAACTGCTCACCTGGCTGAAAGAGTAACAGACAGAAGGATGGACCTACGGATTGACATGCGATTAGCTCCTTTTTACCAAGCTGTTCAATGCTGAACTACACTGACAAATGGGGTCTACTGAAGCCAAACTGACATGTGAGAACAGGCAATCTATCTTCATACATTCATTTACAGTTTATTTTTCTATATAACATTGATATTTTGTTCTGGGACTCTTTTTTTTAATCATGTGCAGCAACCACAAATTCTCACCAAAGATGGTATTCTTCTAGCTTGTAACCACAGCATATCAAATAAGGTTTGAAGGGTTAGCCTAATGTTAGCTTTTACAGTCCTGTTTTTTTTCATCTATCTGTTGATTGTCTTGGTGGGTTTATGGGTATTTTTTACTATTCTATAGTTTTCCAAATTGAGTAATTATGGACTTTTTATTTTATTCTGTGCCTTCTGTAATAGCCACTCTGGCTTCAGCACTGATATTTACTAGTGTTTGTAAAGTTGGGTTAAGAAACCTGTAAAGCTCTTATTGACCAGGGTAAATGGACCTATCCAATGTCCACATTTTTTGGGATAACAACAATAAAGCTACAATCGAGTTTGAAATATGGTCCATAGACTTACTTTTGTTTTATTACGTATACCTTTATTCATTTTTTACTTAAAGGAAATAATACAATAATGAGGCTACAGTATATAGGAGTACCAGTACTGAGTCAATGTGCAGGGGGGTACTTTTGTAGTTGAGGTAATTGGGGTAATATGTACATGTAGGTAGGGGTAAAAGGGACTAGGCAATCAGGATAGATAGAGTAAAAGTGTGTGTGTTTGAGTGTCCATTGAGTGCATAGAGCTAGTGCTAAATAAATAGGGGATCAATGTAAATAGTCTGGGTAGCCATTTGATTAACTGTTCAGCAGTCTTATGGCTTGAGGGTGGAAGCTGTTTAGAAGCCTCGACTTGGCTCTCTGGTACCACTTGCCATGTGGTAGCAGAGACAACAGTCTATGACTACAATTTTAAGCGCCTTCCTCGGACACCTCCTGTTATAGAGGTCCTGGATGGCAGGGAGCTAGGCCTCAGTGATGTACTGGAACGTGTGCACGCACTACCCTCTGTAGCACCTTACGGTCAGATGCCAAGCAATTGCCATACCAAGCAGTGATGTAGCCAGTCAAGATGCTCTCAATTGTGCAGCTGTATGACTTTGAGAGTCTGAGAGCCCATCTTTACAGCCTTCTGAGGGGGAAGAGGCATTGTCATGCCTTCTTTACGGCTGTGTTTGGACCATGACAGGACCTGCTCCCTATAGGCCCTCATCGTCGTCAGTGATCAGGCCTACCACCAGGAGTCATTAGCAAGCTTAATGATTTTTGTATTTTATTAGGATCCCCATTAGCTGTTGCGAAAGCAGCTCCTGTTCCTGGGGTCCACACAAAACAAGTAACATGACATAGACAACAGAACTACATACGTTTCAAAACGGCACACATAGTCCACATATAAATACATACAAAATATCTTGGTCAAATAGGGGAGAGGCGTTGTGCCGTAAGGTGTTGGTTTATGTTTTTTTAAACCAGATTCTGTTCATTTGAGCAATAATGGCTTTATATAATACAGTACACTTTTTTGAATTTGTTCTGGATTTGGGAACTGTGAAAATACCCCTGGTGGCATGTGGGGTAAGTGTGTGTGTCAGAGCTGTGTGTAAGTTGAGTATGCAAACTATTTGGAATTTAACGTTTCTTATTAAAAATAAAAGTCAGTCTCTCCTCGACTCTTAGCGAAGAGCGACTGGCATGCATAGTATTTACAGTGCCTTGCACTCGGCCCCCTTGAACTTTGCGACCTTTTGCCACATTTCAGGCTTCAAACATAAAGATATAAAACTGTATTTTTTTGTGAAGAATCAACAACAAGTGGGACACAATCATGAAGTGGAACGACATTTATTGGATATTTCAAACTTTTTTAACAAATCAAAAACTGAAAAATTGGGCGTGCAAAATTATTCAGCCCCCTTAAGTTAATACTTTGTAGCGCCACCTTTTGCTGCGATTACAGCTGAAAGTCGCTTGGGGTATGTCTCTATCAGTTTTGCACATCGAGAGACTGAAATTCTTTCCCATTCCTCCTTGCAAAACAGCTCGAGCTCAGTGAGGTTGGATGGAGAGCATTTGTGAACAGCAGTTTTCAGTTCTTTCCACAGATTCTCTATTGGATTCAGGTCTGGACTTTGACTTGGCCATTCTAACACCTGGATATGTTTATTTTTGAACCATTCCATTGTAGATTTTGCTTTATGTTTTGGATCATTGTCTTGTTGGAAGACAAATCTCCGTCCCAGTCTCAGGTCTTTTGCAGACTCCATCAGGTTTTCTTCCAGAATGGTCCTGTATTTGGCTCCATCCATCTTCCCATCAATTTTAACCATCTTCCCTGTCCCTGCTGAAGAAAAGCAGGCCCAAACCATGATGCTGCCACCACCATGTTTGACAGTGGGGATGGTGTGTTCAGGGTGATGAGCTGTGTTGCTTTTACGCCAAACATAACATTTGCATTGTTGCCAAAAAGTTCAATTGTGGTTTCATCTGACCAGAGCACCTTCTTCCACATGTTGGGTGTGTCTCCCAGGTGGCTTGTGGCAAACTTTAAACTACACTTTTTATGGATATCTTTAAGAAATGGCTTTCTTCTTGCCACTCTTCCATAAAGGCCAGATTTGTGCAATATACAACTGATTGTTGTCCTATGGACAGAGTCTCCCACCTCAGCTGTAGATCTCTGCAGTTCATCCAGAGTGATCATGGGCCTCTTGGCTGCATCTCTGATCAGTCTTCTCCTTGTATGAGCTGAAAGTTTAGAGGGACGGCCAGGTCTTGGTAGATTTGCAGTGGTCTGATACTCCTTCCATTTCAATATTGTCGCTTGCACAGTGCTCCTTGGGATGTTTAAAGCTTGGGAAATCTTTTTGTATCCAAATCCGGCTTTAAACTTCTTCACAACAGTATCTCGGACCTGCCTGGTGTGTTCCTTGTTCTTCATGATGCTCTCTGCGCTTTTAACGGACCTCTGAGACTATCACAGTGCAGGTGCATTTATACGGAGACTTGATTACACACAGGTGGATTGTATTTATCATCATTAGTCATTTAGGTCAACATTGGATCATTCAGAGATCCTCACTGAACTTCTGGAAAGAGTTTGCTGCACTGAAAGTAAAGGGGCTGAATAATTTTGCACGCCCAATTTTTCAGTTTTTGATTTGTTAAAAAAGTTTGAAATATCCAATAAATGTCGTTCCACTTCATGATTGTGTCCCACTTGTTGTTGATTCTTCACAAAAAAATACAGTTTTTTATATCTTTATGTTTGAAGCCTGAAATGTGGCAAAAGGTCGCAAAGTTCAAGGGGCCCGAATACTTTCGCAAGGCACTGTATATTAGCCCTCTGATTACAATGAAGAGCAAGACGTGCCGCTCTGTTCGTTGGAGTCATGGGTGGCCACGCAGTTGTGGGTAAACTGAGTACAGGAGGGGTCTCCGTGTTGTTGGTCAGTGTGGCAGATGTGTTGTTGCCTACCCTCAGCACCTGGTGTCGGCCCGTCAGGAAGTCTGATCCAGTTAGAGGGATGTGTTCAGTCCCAGTTTCCTTAGCAATAGTAATGCGCTTGGAGGGCACTATTGTGGTGAACGCTGAGCAGTAGTCAATGAATAGCATTCTCACATAGGTGTTATTTTTGTCCAGGTGTAGCTACTTGGACATAAATAATGGACATTGTCGAACAAATCAAACATTTTATTGTGGAACTAGGATTCCTGGGAGTGCATTCTGATGAAGATCAAAGGTAAGGGAATATTTAAATTATTATTTCTGTTGAATCAAACATGGCGGATAAAAAATAACTTCTCAGCGCCATTCTCAGATTATTGCATGTTTTGCTTTTTCCGTAAAGTTTTTTTGAAATCTGACACAGCGGTTGCATTAAGGAGAGGTATATCTATAATTCCATGTGTAACACTTGTATTTTCATCAACATTTATGATGACTATTTCTGTAAATTTGATGTGGCTATGCAAAATCACTGGATGTTTTTGGAACTAGTGAACGTAACGCGCCAATGTAAACCCAGATTTTTTTTACATTGAAATATGAACTTTATCAAACAAAACATACATGTATTGTGTAACATGAAGTCCTATGAGTGTCATCTGATGAAGATCATCAAAGGTTAGTGATTCATTTTCTCTTTGTGCTTTTTGTGATTCCTCTTTTTGGCTGGAAAAATGGCTGTGTTTTTCTGTGAGTTAGTGTTGGCCTAACAATCGTTTGTGGTGCTTTCGCTGTAAAGCCTATTTGAAATCGGACACTGTGGTGAGATTAACAACAAGATTCCATTTAAAACGGTATAAAATACATGTATGTTTGAGGAATTTTTATTGAGATTTCTGTTGTTTTGAATTTGGCCCCTGCACTTTCACTGGCTGTTGTCATATCAATCCTGTTAACGGGATTGCAGCCCTAAACAGTTTTAAGCTCATCTTTCTATGATTGACATTATTATAGCATATATACTAGGGCCCTTCACTAGGACAGCAAATATGTTTATTTTGCACCCAGTGAAATTCAAAGCTCTATTTGTCATCTATAATTGCCCCTTCTACATTTTCATACACGAAATTGTGTAGTAGACCTTTACAGTAGATCACAGTTCAGATTATTAACACAATCCTGCAAATGTGTCTACCTACAAGGACAACCAGCATAGCTATATGACAGCCTGGTAAAATACAACCTAAAACGTGATCGGAGTGGTAACTCCTTGGCCAATGGAGAAAAAAAAATACAAACCATTCTCTTATAGGTGTCTTGTTTTAATGAGCATAGAAGACTGTTAAATTACTTAATTAATTTAATATTGCATAACTCTTATTTTGGTTAAATATTGAGTAAACAAAACTGGTATATTACACTTGTTTGCTGTATAATCGTAATTTTGCTGAGTCACAACATGGCTTGGCTTCAGAAGATGGTTTTGGTCATAGACTGTATGGGTTATAGACCCTTTACACCCCGACCCGAGTACTCTGTTCTGCCACCTCTGAGCCCTCATAAAACTGTGCGTAGGATTCACTCAAAAGGTGGCGTACGGACGAAACACAGAAGGTGCTTACGCACAAAAAATATTCTGATTTATAACACAGTGCGCACCCATGTCCCACGCCGGTTTCCCTTCACAAATCACAATCAACTCGAAATTTGGCGCACGTGAGCGAGCGTCTTGACCCAACCCTTTTAATGCTCATAGTTGCCTATAAATAGTCAGTGAAACGCCCCTAATTAATATTCAGCCATACTGACTTTCATGACGGCAAAGCACGGCAGAAAGGCAAAAAAAAGAAATTGAAGTTCTTGAAGGGGAGGTTGAAGCAAGAACAAATATATTGTTTGGTGGACACAGTGTGGGCATTACAAATGCCAAAAAGCGTTAGTGGCAGCATGTGGCGGACGCTGTGAATGCAGAAGGTAAAAAGACGTGGTCCGACAAAAGTGGAGGCCGAAAGGCGCATAGCTGTACACAGACAGTGTTTGCCACGAACCGGGACACCGGAGCTCAACCCCCTTGATGGGCGACTTGCCAGTTTTATAGGGGAATCCCACCTGAGTGGAGTAGCGACGGAGGAGGACACGGACATGCAGGACGTACCGGATGACCCAGGTATGTAACTAGTATCCCCTCGTTTGAAAAGAGTCAACCAAATGCATTCAAGTTGTTTAAACATTTTATTTACACAAACAATTGTGACTTTGTTTCTAGTCCCTGAGTGTTCCAGCGGGGCCGGTGGTGCTGCAGCTGAGTAAGAGCTGAGTGCCCGGTGGTGCTGCAGCTGAGTAAGAGCTGAGTGCGCCTCCACTGCAAACCCAGAGACACCATCGACGCTATTAACGAGGTTGCCAAGGAATTGAAGTGGGACAGGCACGGCTTGGTTTCTGCGGGTGTAACCGATGTAAAATTGTTAGTTAGTGGGGTGCGCGCTAACAGCGTTTCAATCGGTGACGTCACTCGCTCTGAGACCTTGAAGTGGTTGCAGAGGGTCCATGGTTCGAGCCCAGGTTGGGGCGAGGAGAGGGACGGAAGCCACACTGTTACATGGGTGCTTCTCTGTAAAGCTGGGCCCAGTACAGCACAGAGATCCAAGAGAACAGTTCTTGGTAATTGGAACCGGCTCATAAGCCACTCATTGGGCAGTAAATCTTCCATTCGCCAAATCTTTTGACAGTGCTAATGCAGCCATTGTGCGTCGTTACGCATTGTAATTGCATGCCTTGTTATACCCACCCATTTGATTGTCAAAGCTACCCAATTGCGTAACACCGTCAGGTGTGGTAATTACCCTGATTGTAACTGACAATGACAGGGCCATTATCACATTGACAGTTTTGCGCAACGAACATGTGACATATCTGCCCGACTGAGGCATTGAAAACAGCATCAGTTTAAACGTAATTTGTCCTACTGTTCACCTTATTATTTATGAGCATACATTTCATAACATTCAAGTATGGTTTAATAATTATGGAGCCAATTAAATATGCTTCCCGATTAAACTGTACAACATATTTGAGGGTTTATTTTGCTTAAACATTTCTCCGTTTATTTATTATCTTAAGTCATGTTTTTTGTGTGCTCGCCAGGGAACTCATATGTAATATTTCGATTTATTTTACACAATGGTATCAATTTCGAATCGTTTCTCGAGTTTCATCCTTATGCCATTGGAGAAAGTATAACCTGCGACTCCGATTTATGTGCGTACCTGTGGGTCAAAGTATCCGTGGAGGACCGTACATTCTCCCGTCAAGTTTGTTTTTCTGCTCCCGCTCATCCCAGAGAGGAAGAGGCGACGCGGGAGGGATAATTTGGCCAAAAAACTGTCTTCGCCAGCAGGTGGCGATGTTTCTTTTCGGTCACCAAGCGAGGAGTTTTTGTGTGGCGGTCAATAAAAGTGTCGAATTTGGTCAAAAACAAAAAAGTAATAGCTTATTTGCTACGTGACGTTTAATTGATCGAATATACGTTTCGTAATGCTTAGGTTATGAGTGTACGAATGTAAGTAGGACACGTGACATCCCGGCAACTTTGGAGAAAAAAAAACACATCGGAGTTATCTCAAGATGGCTATGCATATAGTAGCATAGCATCTTTTTTTTAAATTATTAACAAATCAATACAGGAAGTACATGTGGGAACGTGTGTGTGTGTATATATATATATATATATATATACAAAGGACGATGGGGGTGGGGCGAGGGGTTACAATATCAAATAACACAAGGACCTTAAGGGACATACATAGAATAAGTGTAACAGCTTATTTGTTAGTGTATTTAATTGTCTTAAAATTACAGTTCAATTTATTTTTATAAGGTAAGAAAATGTGGTGTTTTGTTAGTAAATTTACATTTGTGAATATGAAATTTGTCCAAAAGAAGAATGAAATTAATTACAATGTTTCAGCTTATTTCTATCATAGGAAAAATAATCCAAATAGTAAATCTCTCCACAATAGTGTAGAAGATCTTCATAAATGTGTTCAATTATAAATCTACTGATGTCTTGTCACAGTTTTCTTACATCTTTTTTGGCATTGTATTCATGTAACACTGTTTATGGGTGGTCATTACAAAAGGAGTAATTTGAGTTGATGTTTTCCTTAAACTCCTTCATATAATGGTTGGCAGGATAATATTTATGAATAATTTTAAAGGAAACTTCCTTCATTTTGTTAACAAGTACGTATGTGTGTGGCAACATCCAAACTTTTCCCCAAAATATATTATCAGTAAATCCATTCCAATAAGGCATGACATAAGGTGTATATATAGATACAACATCCTGCTGACACAAGGTTCGTATCGCTCTGTTGTTGAATGGACCAAAAAATTATCAAATCTATCCTACTGATGAGTCAACAGGGTCAATGGAAGGTAGGCGCTGAGGGTCAGGTCTTGACACGTTCCTGAATAATAAAGCAACACCTGAGGAAATGGCATCTAAAACAATTGCAAAATCTTTAGGTGTTATATGGACTTTGTAAAGTGATAAGAATTCCTTATAACTGAGTAAAAGACCCTCTGAATTTACCAGTTGGCTCACCAATAGGATATTATTTCAGAACCAATATTCAAAAACAAAGAAGTATTTTTATACAATATATCCCGATTATTCCATATATAATATCTGTGTGGAGAAAAATTCTGCCTTATAAATTAAGGACCATGACAAGAAAACCTGACTATGAAAAGCAGAAAGTTTCACTGGAACTTTGTCAATATTATAATAGCAAACCAACATGAAGTTAAAGGCCACCAAAAGTAGAGAAGACATGATGAGGAATAAAATTCCACATAGAAGTGGGTCTTCTTAGGAATTGTTTTATCCAGTTGATCTTAAACGTATTTAAGGTAGTAAAGTCCAGAAAATTCAGCCCACCATTCTCATAAGTGTTCATTACAACATTGTTCCTAATGTAATGGGTACGGTTTCTCCACAGAAAGTTGAAAAGCACCTGGTCTATCTCCTTGCTTATTTTACTGTCAAGATATAAAGATAGAGCGCCATATGTTAGTCTAGAGATACCTTCAGCCTTGGTTATTAGGACTCTTCCTTTTAAAGATAAGTCCCTCTGTAGCCATTGATTTAGCTTCTTCTGGGTTTTTTATTTTAATTAAGAGGGTTAAAATTTAGTAAGCCTCTAGACTTCTGATTCTTTAATGGTTATGCCTAAATATGTAAGTTCTTCTTTTACTGGAATACCATAATATGAAGGTGTCACACAATCTTTGACAGCCATGAGTTCACATTTATTAATGTTAAGATATAGACCAGACGCTTTGGAAAAGGATTGTATCACATTGATCGACATGCGAATTTGGTTAGCATCTCTCAGAAAAAGTGTAGTATCGCTTATAATAATTTCTCTACCAGCTATGGAAATACCTTGTACAGGACTATTATTTAAAGAATTTGTAAGAAGTTGGGTGATTAATAAAAACAGGTACGGAGAGAGGACAACCTTGCCTAATTCCTCTCTTTAACTCAAATCTAGGTGCGGTGCCATATTTCAATTTGATAGAGCTGTTACCATTTGCATAGAGAGTCTTAATAGCCTTACAGAAAAAATCCCCAAAGCCAAGTCTCTCAAGGGAGTGGAAGAGAAACTGATGCTCTACTGTGTCAAATGCTTTATAAAAATCTAAAAAATAATATGAAGCTATCCTCGGTTATTAGGACTGAGTAGTCACATATGTCTAATACTAGTCTGATATTGTTAGAATTATGTCTGTTCCTCATAAACCCAGACTGTGTTTCATCAATGATTGCATCCAGGACTTCTTTAATTCTTTTTAAGGCTAATATATTATCGTCATTATTAAGAAGACAAATTGGATGCCAGTTATCAATGAGTAGAACTTATTTTTTAGGCTTATGTATCAGTGTTATTAACCCCTGACTCATTGTAGGAGGGAGAACATTGTTTTTAATACTCTCTAAACTTCAAATAGGAAGGGATCTACTTGTTCAGAAAATAATTTGTCAAATTCTGATGTAATTCCATCAACACCTGGTGATTTATTGTTCTTTAGATGTTTGATAGACTCTAGAATCTCTTCAACCTTGATGGGTTCATCACACTGTTTAGATTCTATATCACTGATAGAGTGAACATTATTCAGTGAGTCAAAAAACATATCTGTGGATTCTTGACAGTATGTAGAGCTATACAATTTCCTGTAAAAATTGCTACAGTATTTAGCGATTAATTTTTGGTCATCTGTAATAACACCATCAATGTTTAACTTATGGATAGTGTTATTTGTAGAGTGAAATTTTGAATTCTGTTCTCCCTCCTCAATCCATTTCTTTCCTAGATCTAAATAAAGGCTCCTTCTGCTTTTAATCTATATACACTGCTCAAAAAAATAAAGGGAACACTTAAACAACACAATGTAACTCCAAGTCAATCACACTTCTGTGAAATCAAACTGTCCACTTTGGAAACAACACTGATTGACAATACATTTCACATGCTGTTGTGCAAATGGAATAGACAACAGGTGGAAATTATAGGCAATTAGTAAGACACCCCCAATAAAGGAGTGGTTCTGCAGGTGGTGACCAAAGACCACTTCTCAGTTCCTATGCTTCCTGGCTGATGTTCTGGTCACTTTTGGATGCTGGCGGTCACTCTAGTGGTAGCATGAGACGGACTCTACAACCCACACAAGTGGCTCAGGTAGTGCAGCTCATCCAGGATGGTACATCAATGCAAGCTGTGGCAAGAAGGTTTGCTGTGTCTGTCAGCGTAGTGTCCAGAGCATGGAGGCGCTACCAGGAGACAGGCCAGTACATCAGGAGACGTGGATGAGGCCGTAGGAGGGCAACAACCCAGCAGCAGGATCGCTACCTCCGCCTTTTTGCAAGGAGGAGCAGGAGGAGCACTGCCAGAGCCCTGCAAAATGACCTCCAGCAGGCCACAAATGTGCATGTGTCTGCTCAAATGGTCAGGAACAGATTCCATGAGGGTGGTATGAGGGCCCGACGTCCACAGGTGGGGGTTGTGCTTACAGCCCAACACCGTGTGGGACGTTTGGCATTTGCCAGAGAACATCAATATTGGCAAATTCCCCACTGGCGCCCTGTGCTCTTCACAGATGAAAGCAGGGTTGAACTAGAGTTCCCCCAGCGACCTATGTGATATCAATGTTGTCTCAACCCCATTTTACTCTCAGATAAGGAGTTTGTTGAAATCACCTTATTCCTAGAAACTAATTCAACACCAGGTATGTCCTGCTCTACCATATGGGAGTCTCTCAAAGCATACCTACGTGGCCAAATCATTTCTTATACAGCCAACCAAAACAGAGTTCGCTCTCAGCGACTTCGGGACCTGAGCGAGTCCATAGCCACATTGGATAAGAAGTATGCTACGGATCCTTCCTCTGATCTGAGACTGAAGTGTGAGCTTGTTTTTCCCAGTTATTTTTACATTTTGTTCACGCCTACATGAATAATCATTCAATTTTTTTTAATTTTAAAGCATTTCTCCACCCTTATCCCTTGACTGTTTACAGGAACCATGGTGAGGTGTTTGCTCTGTCCCTGTACTATAGATTGCCCTTTGACCTTTGTAGCCTTCTCCCTGGTGTGTTTAACTTGTCTACGGTATCTTCAAAGCAATTTTTTTATTTGTTTTTATTTGTATTTTTTTTCTTCTAGTTGAGTATATTATTTATATTGATTTGTGTTGTCTTGTGTGTGTAAAACTTAATAAACAGAGTTTAAAAAGAAAAGGATACCTTAGTCTCAATTGGGATTCCCTGTATAAATAAAGGTTAAATAAAAATAACCACAGATTTATAAACACAAAATATCAATAGTTTATTTTGTTTACTGCTTACTATCTGTTGTGTGTGTAAAAGGTGGGCCTACTCAAGGTCTTCTTGGGTACAGGAAAATGGAGTGTGCAAAACCATGTAGCTATTTGTTGATAGAGGAATTTGTTGACAGCCAGAGTGAGTGTCCTCTGCATTATTCATCCATAATTACTGGTGCAGCCATCTGTGATGATGAATGTTCTCTCATTGACTTGTCAGTGCAGTCTGCACAGTGCACATTCTTCCACCCGCTACAGAGCACTCACTTATAACTGAGCATTTTTCCTTAGCTCTTGGGACTGTACAAGCTACCTACATTTACATGTTTGTAATTTAACGGACGCTCTTATCCGAAGCGACTTAGTTAGTGCATTCATATTAAGATAGCTAGGTGGAACAACCACCGAATGTTAGTATTTTAGTGTGGGGGGGGAATGCAAAGCATTATGTTCGGGGAAAATCCAACATAATACATCACTGACTACCACATTTCATATTTTCAAGCATGTTGGTGGCTGCATCATGTTATGGTTCTGCTTGTCATCGGCAAGGACTAGGGAGTTTTTTGGGGATAAAAATAAACAGAATAAAACAAGCAAAATCCTAGAGGAAAACCTGGTTCAGTCTACTTTCCAACAGACACTGGGAGACACATTCTCCTTCCAGCAGGACGAAAACCTAAAACACAAGGCTAAATCTACAGGAGTTGCTTACCAAGATGACATTGAATGTTCCTGAGTGGCCTAGTTACAGTTTACTTAAATTGGCTTGAAAATCTATGGCAAAACTTGAAAATGGCTGTCTAGCAATGATCAACAACCAACTTGACAGAGCTTGACATTTGTTTTTAAGAATAATGTGCAAATATTGTACGATGCAGGTGTGAAAAGCTCTTAGAGACTTACCCAGAAAGACTGATAGGTGTAAACGATGCCAAAGGTGATTCTAAAATGTATTGACTCAGGGGTGAGAATAGTTATAAAAATAATATTTCTGTATTTCACTTTCAAAAAAATTGGAAAAACTTAAAAAAAAAACATGATTTCACTTTGTCATCATGGGGTATTTTGTGTAGATGGGTGAGAGAAAAATATATATTTAATCCATTTTGAATTCGGGCTGTAACACAACAAAACGTGGAATAAACCAAGGGTTATGAATACTTTCTAAAGGCACTGTATGTCTCCACCCTAACAATGGGATTCGTTGTCCATAGAGTGGAACTGGCAGGCTGTCGCTCTGTATTTGATTGAGTTACCCTTCCTATGAAGTAGCGAGGGTTCTGAAATTGACTTGTTGGTTCTTTTAATGGGCGACCAGACGTCTCGCCGGGGGCGGAAGATTGTTGTTGAATTTTTTTTTCTCGCTTCTGACTAGCTATCCTCGGCTGGCCATTTGATTTGTCTCCATACAGATTGTCAAAAGGGCAGGTGGGTCACGATTTTATATTATTGTTCGAATTTATTTTGTGGAAATAAAACCCGAATAGTTTATATTGAAATAATGTGGTAATGGAAAGATAACGTTACAAACTGGCAAAGTTACATTTAGGAACGAATGACAGCTAGCTTGTAACGTTAGATTAGCTATTTGCTAGCTAAGTTAGCTTTTGCGTAAAGTCGCTAACGTTAGCTAACTGGTGAGGTGACCGTTTTGCATCCCGTGACTTAGCGTTAACCAGTAGCTAAGCTGGCGAGGTAACGTTACCTTTTATGATATGTATTATTCCTAACATATTTCGAAACAAACAGTAACGGTGTTGTCAGTGTTAATGTGACTGTTCCTTTTAGCTAGCCCATGTACCGAGTTAGCTAACATCGCTGATAATTCGGAACTCGGACGATATGCAACTGATAATTCTCAACTAGCCTCGCTAGCTAACTAGCTAGTTACATTGGAAATTGCTGTCTGTTGTTGGCAATGTAATTAGCTACAGTATCTAGATATTGTTTAACGTTACAGGAAGGGTGTTATTTTACTTCCGAATGCAAGATAACGTTAGCTAGCAGCTCTTCAGGAAATGACACATTTATAGATATAGCCCCCATTCATTGTCATTATTCCATATTAATGATCAACATGACTGGTTCATTCCACTAAATTGAATCAACTCATATCATGCAACCAGTCTAGTGAAGTGGTTGTTGGGCCTCAGTGGGAAAACATGCCATGTGGTGATCTCCTGTCAAACTCTCAGCTGTCATACTTAATATAGAATGAGAGAGAGTGGGAGGTAGGGTTATTTTGTGGGGCAGGGTCTTACACATTTAGGGTGCTGCAGTCATGCATGTGTTACAGTATAGCCTAATAACAATACTTTGACCTAAAGTGTGCATCAGAAGAACACTTTTACCTGTGCTGTTCCCATGCAGGATGTCAGGATGGATGATGGCCCAGCCCTGCCAGACAGCTTGGTGCTTGAGATCTTCCTGCGTCTCCCTCATGACACTGTGCTGAGTGCTGGCCTGGCCTGCAGACAGTGGTTGGCAGTGTCCAAAGATGAGTTCCTGTGGAGGGAGCTGTTCTACAGCTACTATAGGATCCCCCGCTCTGTGCCCAGACACCCTGGTAGGTCACATAGAACACCAGGCAGTTGGGTTAATTCCATTTTAAACCCAACACCCAACAATACAGGAAATTATGTTGATAACAGCAAATTAATGGTTCCATCATAGGAAAGGATGGACATATTTCAACTTATAACGAAGGAAAGTATTGTACTGTAAAAATGAATGTGCCAGGCCAGCACAGTGCCCTTGTCCAGCTCCTACTTGAGGTATGAATTATTGCAGTACTGAGTCACTATCTTGTGTTCTCGTGTTAACTGTTGCTTATTGTTGCGCAGTGGCTTGAAGTACTGTTGTCGCCGATTTGCATAGATGTTTGACTTCTTCCTCCTATCTCTGTCCCTAGCTTCTCTGTCATGGTACAGGGAGTTCAAGCGTCTGTTTGACTGTATCCCCTGTGTGGAGGTCCAGACTCTGAAAGAGCACCATGACCAGGTCCTCCACCTGGCCTTCTCCCATCGCGGACACCGCTTTTCCTCCTGCTCCAAAGACTGCACCGTCAAGGTCCGTCACATTATATGACTGGAGAAGACCGTAGCTTTAGCCTAGTGCCAGGGATAAGCCAAATAAAGATGTTGTATTCCACAACAACCGATGCAAGGATACATTTTTGCCCCAAGACCAATGTTAGCATAATGGCCCAAATGGATCATTGTCTGCTGTAATGCAAAAACTAAAATATAGCTATTTGTCAATATTACAGCACAGGAGCCATTGTGGACCTTAGTTTCAAGTTTGTAGTGCCCAAAAATGGGATGTAGGGGAAACAAATGTAATTGTTGAGATTTGCACATCGTAGCTGTAGATTTGACATCTCAAATCAAAGGTTATTGGTCGCGTACACAGTTTAGCACTTGTTATAGTGGGTGCAGCGACATACTTGTTACTAGCTCCTAGCAGTGCAGTAAAAATGTCAAATAAGTACATTAATAATAATCAACAACTATAAATCACGAATGTCAGGATGAATCCAGTTAACAACCCCAATATACTGCTTTTCTCATTATCTAACATCCTCCTCTCACCTGCCTGTGCTGGTCAGCTTTGGGACACAGAGCGGCCCGATGGCACCATCACCATGGTGCACAGCTCCAGCATGCGCCAGTTCAACTGGGGCTACACCCAGTTCTCCCAGTTCAACGCTGACGACACCCTGCTACTGGTGTCTGGAGTCTACCTGGGCTCTCATCACTCCTCCTCTGGGGAGATCGCTGTCATCAGCTTGGGTAGGACACACACACTCTCTCCTGCTGTTTCTCACTCGCTTTTGTCTCCTTCCTTGTCTCTCTTCCTCTATTCGTTCTTTCTCTTGTGCTTTCATTGGTCATTTTTCTGGAATGTGCATCACAAACCCCAATTTTATTTTTTTTAAAGAACAATGACTTCATTCAAAACGCAAGTTATCCTCATTATAAATGTTTTGGGACACAAAATGCCGTTACGACACACTGACATTGTGACTCATGTGAGACATAATGTGGAAGAACTGACATATACCAGGCGCACTAAATGACATACGCAGGCGCACCAACAAACATTTCCTCACACTGTCTTTTTACATGCAATACAGGTCTTTAAAGTTACATATTTGCTCTGACACACCCAAGCCAGACCATAGCTACTACAACCAGTGGAGGCTGGTGGGAGGAGCTATAGGAGGACAGGCCCATTGTAATGACATAAATGGAACGGAGTCAAACGTGGTTTCCATATGTTTGATACTGTTTCATTTATTCCATCCAGCCATTACAATGAGCCTGTCCTCTTATAGAGGAGTTGAAATGTGTTGTAGGCTAAATGTAGACGGCAAGTTTCAGTTGCAACAGTCATTGCTGTAGCCTACAGAGAATGTCATCTTGGTTGTCAAAATGATTTGATAAAGGATTCACACACGGGTAAATTACCACTACGTCATGCAATGATTCTCAACACTATACTTGATTATGTCACAGACTAAAATAAGGCATACTATTAGCATTTTTGCAATCAGGAAATGGTGGTGTGATTTCTACATAGTGCATCTTTAATATTTGATCTGTCATACCTATGGTATATGGTCTGATATACCAAGGCTGTCAGCCAATCAGCATTCATAAATATAAACTGGGTGGTTCGATCCCTGAATGCTGATTGGCTGACAGCCATGGTATATCAGACCGTATATCACAGGTGTGACAACTTTTATTTTTACTGCTCTAATTATGTTGATAATCCTGTTTGAATGTACATTACTATAGATAAATCCAACAGGAGAAATTGAGTGATGAAAGTTGGACAGAGAATGTCAATCTCTGAGCAAGAAAATAATAATAAAAAATAATAATAATAAAAAATCACTTGGATGATTGATTGTTAGGCTATTTTCTGGCAGTCAGATGTTAAGACTACAAACCATTATAAATGGCCTATTTGTTAGATTTATTTCAATAGGCATAGGCTACTGACTAAAATCGGGGTTTATAATTGCAATTCAGCTTTGCCGTGGTTTGCTGCGCTAGTTGCAGGTAGCCTATAGGCCAACATCGGGGGTGGCAGGGTAGCCTAGTGGTTAGAGCATTGGACTAGTAACCGAAATCCCCGAGCTGACAAGGTACAAATCTGTCGTTCTGCCCCTGAACAGGCAGTTAACCCACTATTCCTAGGCCGTCATTGAAAATAAGAATTTGTTCTTAACTGACTTGCCTAGTAAAATAAAGGTAAAATACAAATGTAAAAATTTTAAAATCTATTTCAGGGAAAAATCCACAATGAAACTGACATTAAATTTTGAGAATTATACATTTGCGATAGATCTGTCACCATGATCACAATGGATAACTTCCAATTTAATTAAACATGACCATTTCATAACTGCATAATAACACAAGCCTACAACAACAAACTGAAGTTATAGACTATGTATTAAATCTGTTCTCCTGCTCCATGTAGGCTACACAAGTGGCACAAATTGATTTGCAATGACTCAAGCATATTGTAATTTCAACATATTTATTGTATCAAATGGTAGGCTACAGTAGTCTACAATGGCATATAAATAAATAGCCGACTTGATGGCCAACAGATGCAAATGTATCATTCTCCACATTTTAATCAATGTCATTCCCCATAACAGAAGCTCAAGAGGGAGTTCCATAACTTTCAAGTTTCCACTCGCGCAGCTCTTGAGACCTTAGAACTCGTGAGCACGCATAAAACCCTTCGCTTGATACGGTTTTCCATCAGAAAAGGCGACATTAAAATGCAGTTTACTTTAAACCACCACCACAGAGCAAATGTATCTAAAGCGCTCTAGTGAGCCTAAAGTCATTCTCCAGTGCTTTGTCGCTGTTATCAGTTCTACCGCGTTAATGTTTTCTGGAAAAATGGTTGGTAATAGGTGTCTCCATAATGACAATCTAAATAGCCTACCTACAAATGGTAAAAAAGTTGTCACGACATGCGCGCGTGCTGCTCGGTCTCCGTGACCTAGCTACAGCGCTTTCTCAACCAGTGATCTCAACACACACCCTTCCGGCCATCCCCACCACTCGTTCACTCATTCAGTAACAGCCTTCTCACTGCCTGATAGTCGGCAGCAGCAGGTCACAGTGAAATATAATAATGAGAAATGCCATGGCGGCCGCGATGCAATTTAGAAGTAGCTCAAAAACCCGAAACCCGCGAGCAATACATTTTTACCCGCAACTTCGTTTTCAAAGTCGCCCTTATTTGGCCGAAAAACTGCGGACATGGCATGTCTGGTACAAACCCGTATAAATTGTCTGATCGCCCTCTAGTGGCACAAGTAAGAACTGGCCAAAAAGCCAAAGTCGGAGAAGAAGAAAAAAAAACGTTCCTTGACAGAATAATTAAAGGCATACAACGACCAAATAAGCATGACACATTGGTGCAGGAAATGAAGAAATGTATTTAAAATGCTGAAATTAAACAATTAACTATGCTAATTAGGAAAGCTGTGTGCATTAAGGAAATGGTTGCCTGTCTCTAAAAACCTGTCTAAGCGCCTGTTATGTTCAGTGATTTAAGTAAATAAGTGCTGGGGCTATAAATGGAAGTTTTACAGTAGGCTATTTTTTATTATTTGTTAATGCTATATACAACGTCCTGTGTACATAAGTGGACATTTTATGAAGGGATATATATATATATATATATATATATATATATATATATATTGTTTTACTATAAAATATATGTCCAGTTTGGGTTGCAGTTGTAAACAGTCTGTCTGGCCCGCAAATTAGTTCTTGTTTTTTCAATATGGCCCATGCGGTGATCGAGTTTAAGGGATCATTATCCGATGTGGAAAACATGGAGAACCATAACTGTCTTGTCCTCCTCCACAGAGAACTACACCCTCCTGTCACGTGTGAGGAACAAGCCCTATGATGTGTTTGGCTGCTGGCTGAACGAGACCCACCTCATCTCTGGCAACCTGCACTGGATCGGCAACATGACCTCCTGCTCTGTGCTCTGGCTAAACAAAGCCTTTCAGGTCGGTCCCCTACATGGTCAAAATGTTATGGTTGGTAGAGGACAACAGTTCTTGAACAATTTATATATTGACCATTTTGACTGGATCATTGTATGACTGGTCAAACTGAGCTAAATTGTGGATGTCTCGCACAGAATTAATGTGAATTAATCAGTTTCTTTGATTTTGGTCCATGTCAGCTCCCCCTTGCTCTCCCCTAGTCAGAGCTATCAGCCCCCTAAGTATATTTGCTTAAGTTCCTTCCAGTCTAATGACCTGTATGTATTTCACTGTGCCATGTGTGTTCATGCATGACCCTTTCTCTCCACAGGATGTGGAGTCTGAAAATGTCAACGTGGTCAAGCGGCTCTTTAAGATCCAGAACATCAACGCCAGCACCATCCGCACCGTGATGGTGGCCCACTGCCGGCGCCACGACTCCCCAGACCTGCTGCTTGACTATGAGGCCCAGGGTCAGAGCCAGCCCTTGAGTCACCAACCCCTGCTTTTTGACCTGGGCACCACTGACAGCGAGGAGGATGAGGAGGACGACGAAGAGCGCCGGCGGGAGATGAGACTGCAGGGTCTGTCAACAGCCCACCTCCCTCAGCTCACCCCCTCTGGGCTGGAGCATGTCATACAGGTGGGCACTCCCAAAGGTTGTGTGTTACAGTAGAGAAGGCCAGTATGAAAACATGGATTTCTATGTAACAAATGGAAAGTCTGTGAAATAGTCATTTGTCCACATGCACTTTATAACTTCATCCTGATGAGGAATGGGCATTTGACATTATTTCACTATCCGGATAGTTGAAATTACAAAAAATGTAATAGAAATAAATGCTCTGGACTCTCTTGACCAATCAAAATGACACACATGCACATGGCAGAGAACCGGCTGCTTTTCTCCGCTAGTGAAAAGTCAGATTTTTGCCATGATGGAACTGATTCAGTCAAGGTTTTCTGGTGAGTGTTTTGCATTGATCGGTCTCAAGTCTTGCGCACCTAACAGAGTTCGCATGTCTGTAATTGCCATTTGGAACTGGCAAAATAGCATACCAATGTCAGGGCAGACTGGGGGGCTAATGCCGCGTTCACGTGCTCGTCCGAACTACCCATTTCCTAGTTGTGATGTCGGAAATGTGACTTTGTTTCATTCATATGCTTTTTGTCAGGAACAATTCTTCAACCAATAAGATTCTAACAAAATTGATAAGCTAGGTAACATTTCTAATAATAAAGTTTACTTGCTTCACATTGACAATATGGTCAAACTAGCTATGTTATCCATATTGATTAGGTTGTAGCAGTCAAATGTTTCATTTTTTTTGGTTGAAAAAGTTGGTGGTGAAATGTAGCAATTCAGTCCACTTATAATTCTAATTTGGAGGGTCGTTCAAGTGAAACTTCCCAGTTGGAACTAGGAATTTCCGATAACTCTGATAGCATGTGAACGTGAAATAAATGCGCCGCAGTAGCTCAACGCACGTTATAAAAACTACATTCAATTTTTTTAATTAAAGGCCCAGTGCAGTCAAATGTGATTTACTGTCTTTTATATACACTGAGTGTACAAAACATTAGTATTGAGTTGCATCCCCTTTTGCCCTCAGAACAGCCTCAATTCGTCGGGGCATGGACTTTACAAGGTGTCATGCGTTCCACAGGGATGCTCGCCCATGTTGACTCCAATGCTTCCCAAGGTTGTGTCAAGTTGGCTGGATGTCCTTTGGATGGTGGACCAGTCTTGAAACTCAATCTTTTGTCTTGCCCATTCAATCAATGAATGGCACACGTATACGATCTGTGTCTCGTGGCTTAAAAATCCTTCTTTAACCTGTTTTTTTTTTTCACCTTTATTTAACTTCTCTAGGGTAGGGGGCAGCATTTGGAATTTTGGATGAAAAGCATGCCCAAATTAAACTGCCTTCTACTCAGGCCCAGAAGATAGGATATGCATATAATTACTAGATTTGGATAGAAAACACTCTAAGGTTTCCATAACTGTTAAAATAATGTCTGAGTATTAACATAACTGATTTGGCAGGTGCAAACCTGAGAAAATCCATTCAGGAAGAAGGATTTTTTGTTTGTTGTAGTTTTCTATTCAATGCCATTACAGTATCCATTGACTTAGGACTCAAATTGCAGTTCCTATGCCCTCCACTAGATGTCAACAGTCTAGAAATGGTTTCAGGCTTCTGACCCTGCTGTGTCAGAGCTTTTTCATGCGCGCGACCGAGAGAGTGCCTTTCTTGTTTACCTTTTATATTGACGACGTCATTGTCCGGTTGAAATATAATCGATTATTTAGGTTAAAAACAACCTGAGGATTGAATATAAACATCGTTTGACATGTTTCTATGAACTTTACGGATACAGTTAGAATTTTTTTTGTCTGCCTGTTGTGACTGCGTTTGAGCCTGTGGATTACTGAAGAAAACACGCAAACAAAACGGAGGTTTTCAGATATAAAGAGACTTCATCGAACAAAAGGAACATTTATTGAATAAATGAATATCTTCTGATTGCAAACATGTGAAGATCATCAAATGTTAGTTATTCATTTGATCTCTATTTCTGACTTGTGTAACTCTTCTACTTGGCTGGTTACTGTTTGTAATGATTTGTCTGCTGAGCTATGTTCTCAAATAATTGTAAGGTATGCTTTCGCCGTAAAGCATTTTTGAAATCTGACACCGTGGTTGGATTCACAAGAAGTTCATCTTTAAACCTATGTAAAATAGTTGTATCTTTTCAGAATTTTTATAATGAGTATTTCTGTATTTGAATTTGGCACTCTGCAATCTCACTGGATTTTGGCCAGATGGGACACTAGCAGGTAGGCTAGTTGAGAACAAGTTCTCATTTGCAACTGCGACCTGGCCAAGATAAAGCATAGCAATTCGACACATACAACAACACAGAGTTACACATGGAATAAACAAAACATACAGTCAATAATACAGTAGAACAAAAGAAAACAAAAGGTTTATATACAGTGAGTGCAAATGAGGTAAGATAAGGGAGTTAGGCAAAAAATAGGCCATGGTGGCGAAGTAATTACAATATAGCAATTAAACACTGGAATGGTAGATGTGCAGAAGATGAATGTGCAAGTAGAGATACTGGGGTGCAAAGGAGCTAAATAAATACTGTATGGGGATGAGGTAGGTAAATATAGGCTGTTTACAGATGGGCTATGTACAGGTGCAGTGATGTTGCTTAAAGCTAGTGATATGATATGAGTCTCCAGCTTCAGAGATTTTTACAGTTCGTTCCAGTCATTGGCAGCAGAGAACTGGAAGGATAGACGATCAAAGGAGGAATTGGCTTTGGGGGTGACCAGTGAAATATACCTGCTGGAGCATGTGCTACGAGTGGGTGCTGCTATGGTGACCAGTGAGCTAAGATAATGGGGCTTTACCTAGCAGAGACTTATAGATGACCTGGAGCCAGTGGGTTTGGCAACGAGTATGAAGCGAGGGCCAGCCAACGAGAGCGTACAGGTCGCAATGGTGGGTAGTATATGGGGCTTTGGTGACAAAACTGATGGCATCACCGAAGTCGAGGATCGGTAGGATGGTCAGCTTGACCATCAGCTGAAGGATGCTTTTTTGCGATATAGGAAGCCAATTCTAGATTTAATTTTGGATTGGAGATGCTTAATGTGAGTCTGGATGGAGAGTTTACAGTCTAACCAGACACCTAGGTATTTGTAGTTGTCCACGTATTCTGAGTCCGAGCCGTCCAGAGTAGTGATGCTGTACGGGCGAGCAGGTGCGGGCAGTGATCGGTTGAATAGCATGCATTTAGTTTTACTTGCGTTTAAGAGTAGTTGGAGGCCAACTCCTCCCCTCCTACACTGATTTGAAGTGGATTTAATAAGGGATCATAGACTGACCAGGTGAAAGCTGTTATGCAAAGAGAATGTTGTTCCTGATGTTTTGTACACTGTATTTTTTCACAATGAGGTTTGAATAATACTGCGAAAATGATCCCCTTTTGGTGAAAGAGCTGTTTGAAAATGCTGCTTGAAATTTTTGCCTGTTTTGCCTGTCTTGTGATGTCACCAGGCGGTAAATTCATTAATAGACCGATAAGAAAGAGTTCCAAACCTCTGCCAATAACATCTCATTTTCAGTTTCCCCCTGCCCACTCAGACCACTCCGACAGTCCTAGCAAAATTCATGCTTGAGATATTGCTCTTTGCTAAGAAGCTAATTGTGTTTCTTTTGTTTTCAATTGAAATGGTCAAAATCACAGTAAGGTACTTGACGCGGCAATCTGCAGTAGAAACGATAACAAAGCTGTCTCCCTGGTTCAGTAAAATCTGATGGCTGGGCCTGGAGAAATTTAACCACTCAAGTTCATAGAGCACTATGGATGCAAGGACCGACCATCCATTGTATCAAAATTATAGTTTTAACCATGTTTTGAGGCTATAGTTTGTAAGAAATTGTAAACAAACATTGGAGTAAAACAAGCTTATATTTTGGGTTCTGATGGGTAATGACAGTGGAACTAAGCTCATGAGACATTTTATACGTTTTATATATTATTTTAAAAATCAATGAGTACAATTAATTCATAAGTCCAAAAATGGATGCAGCAACTCCTGATTTCCCCTTTTAATTGTTATCCAGAAATTATTTGACTTTGAGATAAAAAGTGCAATGCAGCCATTTTAAGTATTTAAAATGTCATGGTATATCCTTTTAGGTAACAATGTCACAAGGATAATTACATTTGTAACAACTTTTTCATTGTCAAAATAGGCCCAAAAAATATAGATAAAAAAAAATGACCAACTCAAGTAATCGAATACTAACATCTGTTCGGATATTCGATTAACTGTGCACATCCCTAATCTTGATTTGGTATTCGCTGATCCTTTCTCCCCTCTCCCTCTGGTGCCCTCAGGGTCGTCACAGTGAGGCCTCAGAGGCGAGGGAGCTGGAGACCAAGTGGGCCCGGCTCATGGCTAGAACCCACACCAAGGCCCCAGACCCCAAAGTGCTCTCCTCGGCCCCTGGGGACGAAGAGGATAAGACCTACCTGCTCTTCACCACCGGCAGCCTTACCTACTCCCCCCACCAGATCGGCATCAAGCGGATCATGCCTGACCAGATGACCACGTCTGGGCCTGTTTTGGGTGAGGAGCGCAGCACTGACGAGTTCTTTGACTCTCTGGACCATGTGATCGACATTCACGGCCACATCATCGGCATGGGTCTGTCTCCAGACCACAGGTGAGTGAGTGTTAGTCATGAGTAGTAGTGTGAAGAGGCTGGATAACTTGGTTGGCATGGCTACAGGGGCAAAGATGTTGCAGGAGGAGTGTACCTGAAACCCCTTGAATGACTGTCATAGTAACTATTTGTTTTGCAAATCACCTTGCTTTCCTCACTTTGTTTATAATGCTGAACAAGTACACCTTTAACAAGTATGTCCATGCTGTTGTCCGTCTGTCCAGGTATCTGTATGTGAACAGTCGGGCTTGGCCGGCGGGCTGCGTGATCTCTGACCCCATGTCTCCGCCCCCCATTGCCGAGGAGATCGACCTGCACGTTATTGACCTGAAAAGCCTGCGGGAGGAGAGACGGAGCCTGAGGGCCCACCGAGCCTTCACGCCCAACGACGAGTGCTTCTTCATCTTCCTGGACGTCAGCAGAGACTTTGTGGCCAGGTACATATGTCAAGTCTGCTCTAACATTTACAGGCAGTATGGGGTCGCTATGGTGGTGTTTTATAAAGAATTTCGGATCCCTTTTTAAAAGTTGTCTGTGTAAAGGTATTGGGCGTTTGTGTCCGATACTAACAGGGAGAAATTGTGTGGATTATATGAAGGACATGTCTTACCATATGCATATTTTCTGATTTGATAACACCATAATACTGTTCAGAATTAGTTTTATGAAGTTGAACTGAGCACAGAAATCACCTACTTTAGTCATTCACCAGTGACTGGTCTATCGCTCTCCCCCTAGTGGTGCAGAGGACAAACACGGTTACATCTGGGACCGCCACTACAACATCTGCCTGGCGCGGCTGCAGCACGACGACGTGGTCAACTCTGTGGCCTTCAGCCCGGCCGACCAGGAGCTGCTGCTCTCCGCCAGCGACGACTCCACCATCAAGGTTTGGCGCTCGCCACGCATGGTCCGCCTGGCCCAGACGCCTGCCCGCCCTCCACGCCCACGCAGCCTCCTCTCCTGGCTGGGCCGCAACAAGAAGACCACCTCTGTCAACGGGAAACCCTGAGACAGGCGGAAGGGGACTGGAGATAGTGGGGGGAAAGACTCATGGGTGACACACTCTCCAGTAGTTATCTTCAGTGTGGGCAAATCACACTTTTACCTTGAACTCACTGTGTTATGGCTGCCTACACATTGTGGTACATGTGAGAGCTGGGGTAAGCCAGAAGGAGGTGCAACAGTCCTCTGCATAAATGTCATTATTTAAGGTGACACCTAACAAGGTGAATTGCTCCTACAGTGAAGATCAGACAAGTTCCTCCTGGACCTTTGCAAAGTCTGGGGGGGGGGGGTGACATTCATTTTATTTAACGATCATGTTTCCAATTATTGAATGAACTACTGGAGAAGAAACATTGGAGAGGACTTCAGGAGATAAAATGATAGTTTGTTCACTAAAGGAAAAGGAGACATTAAATATGGTCAAAGATCACCCCATTTCTTGTCTTCGGTTAAGTATTTCGCTCTGTCAATACGAGTTATTATATATATTCTTTCACGTTTTTTTAATGTTGGTTGTACCATCACATTAGTGATGTCCGCAGATCTGCAATCATGACATCTGAAATGACCTCTGATTGGAGAGACCTATCCCAGCTCTCGTCATGCATAAAAACATGTTGTAAAAGTTTGTTTTTAAATGTCTTTTTGTTTTGTTTTCGCTGGCTATTCTGCAACTTTACGCCAGCTTTGAGTGACTTTTTAAAAAATAAATAAGAAATTTCTATCACTTTCATGATAGGCTCAATCTAAGTTCCTTGTCTTCAGTTATGATCAGAGCCAAACACACAAGTACTCAACCAAAGACAGTCAACATATTAAGTTACCACAATTTCTTTAGGACAGGTGCAAAATAAGTTTTGTCAAAAGATCCATTATGTTTCAGGTAGTTTGTATTTTCTCCACAGTCAGTTATTTAGCTGTATCAGCTATAGGACTGTGGCAGTCATGAAATTTAGTCAGCTGGTTGTCATGCAAATGAGGCTAGTTGATTTAGCAGACAGGATATGCTAAAGTTCCATGCCATTATTTTATTGTAAGAATATAATTGAACTTAGCTGAATAAAATAAAGGATATTTTTCCCCTTCCAGAGCGAGTGTGCATATGAAGTGGCAATGTTGAGTGTGAAAATGATTATTTGAAACAGGTCCTACACACACTAGATTGAGTTGTGAATGATACAAAACTTAAATGTCTTAGAAATATAATTCTCTATTACTGAGCTATTCAAAATCAAATACTAATTTACTATAATTGTAGGCTAACTAAGCCTCCCTGCACAGTCAATGAACCAACATCACTTAGGCCAACAACTCTCCCAGACTCATGGATAGAACGTTTGGAGCGTAGCATAAGGTAACCAGTCCATCCAGTATGCACCATAATACAGTCCACACTCAAAGGTGATTATTAGAATTTGTTTAATTTGAGTATAGGTTAGACAAAGTATGTACCAAAGACATCTTAAATTTGTTTTTTCATTTTTTTTCTGTCACGTGTACTGTGAGGTAGGCTATTACTTGTATAATGGCATCTGTGTTGGTAGAATTCCCCATCACTGAGAATGGGGTCATCATTCTGTAGATGTGTGGAAATGATCCAACCATTATGTAGAATATAATAAACCAAATGTCTCAATCTGACTCCAATATGTAAATACATGCAACAGGCCCTGTACATCTCTGGAGCAATCTAGTGAGCCTTACATCACATCTCAGTATGACTATAATGAGTATGTCTAACTGGCACCATTATGCAGTTATTAAGAGATACATATAGTGGCTATATTGAGTCATCATGCTGGGTCTCAGTGCACGTCGCAAGTATATCACCTTCTCTCACTCTTCCACTACAACAGTCTTAAGTGTGTTGCGTACTAACAATCCATGTCCAGAGTGCAAAAGAAGAGATTAAGGGTATCTTCACATATAGTCCTCTTTAAATGGGGCAGCAGGTAGCCTAGTGGTTAGAGCATTGGGCCAGTAACCAAAAAGTTGCTAGATCAAGGTAAAAATATGTCATTATGCACCTCAACAAAGGGCAATTAGCCCACTGTTCCTGGTAGGCCGTCATTGTTAAGAAGTTGTTCTTAACTGACTTGCCTAGTTAAATAAAGGTTAAAAAATGAACCGAACTCAGGGGTAAAAAGAAAAGCTAAAGAACTCTGTTCTTTTCATATTCACACTCCCCTTGACTTTAAACTCTTAACAGGTCACTTCATCTATATTGTGTTCCGAGTCCTCTGCATTCATATTGCTATGTTAAGGGACCAACATCTTTTTCCAACATTCACTCAATGCACTCTTTTTACAATGCACTTTTTACTAAGTGCAGGACAAGTCATTCCACCAGAACATGTTATTGGACAGCTACAGTATACCCCTTCCTGTGTTTACAAATATTGCTCCATATCGCAAATCAACTACTCAGCAAAAAAAAAAGAAACATCCTCTCACTGTCAACTGCGTTTATTTTCAGCAAACTTAACATGTGTAAATATTTGTATGAACATAAGAAGATTCAACTGAGACAAACTGAACAAGTCCCACAGATGTGACAAACAGAAATGGAATAATGTGTCCCTGAACAAAGGGGGGGGGGTGGGGGGGGGGGGGTCAAAAGTAACAGTCAGTATCTGATGTGGCCACCAGCTGCATTAAGTACTGCAGTGCATCTCCTCATGGACTGCACCAGATTTGCCCGTTCTTGCTGTGAGATGTTACCCCACCAAGGCACCTGCAAGTTCCCTCACCCTCCGATCCAACAGGTCCCAGACGTGCTCAATGGGATTGAGATCCAGGTTCTTCGCTGGCCATGGCTGAACACTGACATTCCTGTCTTGCAGAAAATCACGGACAAAACGAGCAGTATGGCTGCTGACATTGTCATGCTGGAGGGTCATGTCAGGATGAGCCTGCAGGAAGGGTACCACATGAGGAGGATGTCTTCCCTGTAACGCACAGCGTTGAGATTGCCTGCAATGACAAGCTCAGTCCGATGATGCTGTGACACACCGCCCCCAGACGATGATGGACACTCCACCTCCAAATCGATCCCGCTCCAGAGTACAGGCCTCGGTGTAACGCTCATTCCTTCGATGATAAACGCGAATCCGACCATCACCCCTGGTGAGACAAAACCGCGACTCGTCAGTGAAGAGCACTTTTTACCAGTCCTGTCTGGTCCAGCGACAGTGGGTTTGTGCACATAGGCGGTGTTGTTGCCGGTGATGTCTGGTGAGGACCTGCCTTACAAACAGGCCTACAAGCCCTCAGTCCAGCCTCTCTCAGACTATTGCGGACAGTCTGAGCACTGATGGAGGGATTGTGCATTCCTGGTGTAACTCGGGCAGTTGTTGTTGCCATCCTGTACCTGTCCCGCAGGTGTGATGTTCAGATGTACTGATCCTGTGCAGGTGTTGTTACACATTGCAATTTATTGCCCTGGCCACATCTGCAGTCCTCATGCTTCCTTGCAGCATGCCTAAGGCACATTCACGCAGATGAGCAGGGACCCTGGGCATTTTTCTTTTGGTGTTTTTCAGAGTCAGTAGAAAGGCCTCTTTAGTGGCCTAAGTTTTCATAACTGTGACCTCAATTGCCTACTGTCTGTAATCTGTCAGTGTCTTAACGACCGTTCCACAGGTGCATGTTCATTAATTGTTTATGGTTCATTGAACAAGCATGGGAAACAGTGTATAAACTTGGATTTTTACAAATTATCTTTGAAAGACAGGGTCCTGAAAAAGGGACATTTCTTTTTTTGCTGAGTGTACATTATACTTAAAAAAAAAAAAGTAAAATGGCTCTTTGGCAAGCTTTTGCTACAGCCTATATCAATGAGCTTTAGCATTCTAGCTAACAACTGCTGCATCCAAAATAGTTATTTTGCAAAGATCATAACCAAATATAACCTTACCGACTGTTCAAGCAAGAATTTTAAAAAAAATCATTGGAAGCGTATAAGAACCACAAAAAGTGACTGTTTAGAAGTAATAAATCAAGGCTATGTTGAATGGGTGCAGATGGCGACGGCTTTCTTACTGCCGCCAAGAGTTGCGCGCATCTGTGCGTGATGGCAGTGTTGTTACCTTGAAAAGAACATTTTGGAAGCTAATAGATTACAATTATGTCTCATCTTTTAACTAAATGCAATCAGAAGATAACAATAATATTTACATGTTAATAGTAACAGAATACATAGCAATAGAATAACTGCAGATTAAATTGAAAGTTGTACACCCATACGCTACTGTCCCTTTAAGAGCTAGAATTGATTTTGTATCTGATGTTGTGATTCTCACCAAATATGTTGTTGTCTTCTCACACTATTCAAACCCCACAAGTGAATAAAACAGCTTATGTAGCTCTCTTTATATATTGCAAATAAATAATCTGAACTAAAATCTCCACGCATATTTTGGAATTTCTGTGCTTCCTTGACAATCGCTAATCAATATCCCAAAACAGCAAGATTTTTTCTGAGAGCCTGCACATCATCATCTTCCCTCGTGTGGTTCCAATGTGAGGGGTTATTTGTATTTATTATGGATCCCAATTACTCTTCCTGGGGTCCATCAAAATTAAGGCAGTTTATACAATTTTAAAAACATTACAATACATTCACAGATTTCACAACACACTGTGTGCCTTCAGGCCCCTAATACACCACGACCACATATCTACAGTACTAAATCCATGTGTACGTACAGTGCGTGTGTTATTGTGTGTGTGTGTATGTATGTGTCTATGTTTGTGTTGCTTCACAGTCCCTGCTGTTCCATAAGGTGTATTTTTATCTGCTTTTTTTAAATCAAATTTTACTGCTTGCATCAGTTACTTCATGTGGAATAGAGTTCCATGTAGTCATGGCTCTACGTAGTACTGTGTGCCTCCCCATAGTCTGTTCTGGACTTGGGGACTGTGAAGAGACCTCTGGTGGCATGTCTTGTGGGGTATGCATGGGTGTCCGAGCTGTGTGCCAGTAGTTTAGACAGACAGCTCGGTGCATTCAACATGTCTATACCTCTCAAAAAAAAGAAAAGTAGTGATGAAGTCAATCTCTCCTCCACTTTCAGCCAGGAGAGATTTACATGCATATTATTAATATTAGCTCTCTGCGTACATCCAAGGACCAGCCGTGCTGCCCGGTTAAGTGAGTGTTTTGTTCCAAATACAATGCTTTTAGTTTTATAAATATTTAGGGCTAACTTATTCCTTGCCACCCACTCTGAAACGAACTGCAGCTCTTTGTTGAGTGTTGCAGTCATTTCAGTCGCTGCAGTAGCTGACGTCATCCACATACATAGACACTCTGGCTTTACTCAAAGTCACTGAAGTCTAACAAGACAGCCCCCACAATAATTTTATCATCAATTTCTCTCAGCCAATCATCAGTCATTTGTGTAAAGTGCTGTGCATGTTGAGTGTCCTTCCCTATAAGCATGCTGAAATTCTGTTGTCAATTTGTTTACTGTGAAATAGCATTGTATCTGGTCAAACACAATTTTTTCCAGAAGCTTACTAAGGGTTGGTAACAGGCTGATTGGTCGGCTATTTGAGCCAGTAAAGGGGGCTTTCGTGAAGAGGGCACGACGAAGCTTATTCCCCCTCAGGAAACTAAAATATTTGGCATGGGTTCTCAGATCTTCAAAAGGTTCTACAGCTGCAACATCGAGAGCATGACTGGTTGCATCACTGCCTGGCACAGCAACTGCTCGGCCTCCAACCACAAGGCACTACAGAGGGTACTGTATACGGCCCAGTACATCACTGGGGCTAAGCTGCCTGCCACCTAGGACCTCTACACCAGGCGGTGTCAGAGGAAGGTGTCAGAGGAAGGCCCTAAAAATTGTGAAAGACCCCAGCCATAGACTGTTATCTCTACTACCGCATGACAAGCGGTACCGGAGCACCAAGTCTAGGTCCAATAGGCTTCTCAACAGTTTTTACCCCTAAGCCATAAGACTCCTGAACAGGTAATCAAATGGCTACCCGGACTATTTGCATTGTCCCCCCCCCCTTTTACGCAACTGCTACTCTCTGTTTATCATATATGCATAGCCACCTTAACCATACCTACATGTACAAAATACCTCAATTAGCCCAACTAACCGGTGCCTGTATATAGCCTCACTACTGTATATAGCCTCACCGCTGTTATTTTTCAGTCTTTTTACTGTTGTTTTTTTATTTCAATTGTTCACCTAATACCTATGTTTTACTCACAAATCGCACGGTTGGTTAGGACCTGTAAGTAAGCATTTCACTGTAAGGTCTACACATGTTGTATTCGGCGCACGTGACAAATAAACTTTGATTGGATTTACTATTCTTGGGTAGCGGAATGACTTTGGTTTCCCAACCAGGCCTGAGGGCACACGCTCGGTAGTAGGCTTAAATGGAAGATGTGGCAAATAGGAGTGGCAATATTGTCCACTAATATCCTCAGTAATGTTCCATCCAGGTTGTCAGACCCCAGTGGCTTGTCATTGTTGATAGACAACCATTTTTTCACCTCTTCTACACTGACTTTACAGAATTCAGAAGTACAATTATATTCTTTCATAATTTGGTCCGATAGACTTGGATGTGTAGTGTCAGCGTTTGTTGTTGGCATGTCATCCCTAAGTTTGCTTATCTTGCCAATGAAAAAGTCATTAAAGTAGTTTGCAATATCAGTGGGCTTTGTGATGAATGAGCCATCTGATTCAATGAATGAAGGAGCTAAGTTGGCTTTTCTTCCCAAAATCTAATTTAAGGTGCCCCAATACTTTTTACTATCTTGCTTTATATAATTTATTTGTTTCATAGTGTAGTTTCCTTTTATTTAGTTTAGTCACATGATTTCTTAAATTTGCATTACGTTTGCCAATCAGTTGGGCTGCCATATTTATTTACTTATTTACCATACCTCTTGCCTCATCCCTCTCAACCATACAATTTTTCAATTCCTCATCAATCCAAGGCAATTTAACAGTTTTTACAGTCATTTTCTGAATGGGTGCTTATTAGTAACTGGAATAAGTATTTTCAGAAATGCGTCAAGTGCAGCGTCTGGTTGCTCCTCATCACACACCACAGACCAGCAAATATTCTTTACATCATCAACATATGAATCATTACAAAATGTCTTGTATGACCTCTTATACACTATATTAGGCCCAGCCTTTGGAGCTTTGGTTTTCCTAAATATGGTTATTATATTGTGATCACTACATCCTATGGATTTGGATACTGCTTTAAAGCAAATATCTGCAGCATTAGTAAAGATGTGATCAATACATGTTGATGATTTCATTCCTTGGGTTATGGCAGAGGAAACGGTGTTGCAGTATTCTAGTGTCTGGTGCGGGAATAATGACAAGTGAACCGGAGTGGCTTTGTGTTCACATTGCCCTAAAAAAGGGAACCGGACCGAGGAATTCAAGTGCACCGAACTCAGACCACATCTTGAGATGGTCCCAGTTCGGTTCACTTCTGGGGCTCTTTAGAGGGGAATGCTTTCCTTTGGAGTGTGCACACTGAAAAAAAAATTAAGCAAACTGCACTTAGTTCACAAAAATTGTCTGAAAGGGACCAAGTGTGAAAACACTGAGGTGATTCAATGGTCAAGTGGGATTTTACTGCTGGTGTGTCAGTAATAAGGTCACTGCAACAGCCCTAATCAGGTACGACAGTACTATGTCATACATTTGTTTGGAACATAATTCTCACACACACGCACGCACGCACACACACGCACATTAAAAAAAAAACTTTGTCTGTCAATTTAATGGATGTGATAATTAAAGATTCATACTAGATCTACATGAACACATGCAGAAACGTAATCATAAAAGCTTAACCATAAATGCTTCAGTAAATCACACAAATAATGAATGACCCAGAATAATGTGAAGGCGATCTACTTGTAGCGTGTGTTAATCTTAAGATCTATATTGTCCTTCTTCACTTTACACAAGAAAGAGAGCCCGTCACAAGTAAATAACATTCAGAAACACTCCATTGTTATATTCAATACAATTGCTTATATCAGGGATTGGCAACTTGGATGAGGCCAACAAAAAAACAGAACTAATGAGGGTCCACTGTTTCCTTGTGACTCTGCGTACCCACATCCATACACCCCCCCCCCCCCTACCCGAACCTATTTTTTTCTTTATTGGTCCACAGGCCTACAAAAGGTGACCGCGGGCCACCAGTTGCCCATCCCTGGCATATATAATAGCTTGCTAAAGGGCATTTATGAGTGAGCTCACCATCTAGAAATAAGCTTGTTATTTGAAAGTAAAGATGCATTTAGTATTTGAAAAGAGAAGGAGCTTCCTCAGCTTATCACTTTATAACAGTTATCTTATATAATTCATTTATAATATGATAATGTATTGAATCATTTCTTTACTTTATATGTCTATGCTGTGGTGTACTTATGCACACCATACAGTAGTGTATATACAGTGGATTCGGAAGGTATTCAGACCCCTTCCCTTTTTCCACATTTTGTTACGTTACAGCCTTGTTCTAAAATTGATTAAATCCTCATTAATCTACACACAATACCCCATAATGACAAACATGTTTTTAGATAAATAAAAAAAACATAGTTATAAAAAATGAAAAACGGAAACAACTGATTTACATAAATATTTAGACCCTTTACTATGAGATTTGAAATTGAGCTCAGCTGCATCTTGCTTCCATTGATCATCCTTGAGATGTTCCTACATCTTGATTGGACATGATTTGGTAAGGTCCCACTGCCTGCTTGGAGTTAGCTAAAATGCACCTAAAGGACTCTGACCAAGATTCTCTGGTCTGATGAAACCAAGATTGAACTCTTTGGCCTGAATGCCAAGCGTTACATCTGGAGGAAATCTGGCACTACAGCATCATGCTGCATCTGCTCTTTCAGTGGCAGGGACTGGGAGACTAGTCAGGATTGAGGAAAAGATGAACGGAGCAAAGTACAGAGAGATCCTTGATGAAAACCTGTTCCAGAGTGCTCAGGACCTCAGACTGGGGCAAAGGTTCATCTTCCAACAGGACAACAACCTTAAGCACACAGCCAAGACAAAGCAGGACTGGCTTCGGGACAAGTCTCCGAATTTCCTTGAGTGGCCCAGCCAGAGCCCAGACTTGAACATCTTTGGAGAAACCTGAAATTAGCTGTTCAGCAACACTCCCCATCCAACCTGATAAGAGCTTGAGAGGATCTGCACAGAAGAATAGGAGAAACTCACCAAATACAGGTGTGCCAAGCTTGTAAGCGTCATAACCAAGAAGACTCAAGGCTGTAATCGCTGCAAATAGGCGCTTCAACTAAGTACTGAGTAAAGGGTCTGAATACTAATGTAAATGTCATATTTAAGTTGTATTTTTAATACATTTGCAAAAATGTCTAAAAACCAGTTTTTCCTTTGTCATTATTCAGGTATTGTGTGTAGATTGATGAAGAAAAAAATGTATTTAATCAGTTTTAGAATAAGGCTGTAACGTAACAAAATGTGGAAAAAGTCAAGTGGTCTGAATACTTTACGAATGCACTGTGTGTGAGATTTATATATTATTTAGAGGCAGTGGTTATCTAGCCGGCTAACAGCATTAGATGTTAAAAGTATATTTTGCCGGTAAGGTTACTCATTTTCTAGTGAAAAATACTTTAGCAAACATTTTTATAAAACATTAGCAAATAACACTACGGATCTTTTACAATCAGTGAGAAATAGGCTGAGCAAGAGGGCCAAAAGAACCCCACAGCGAAGGTGTCATAATACCCATAAAACATAGCGGTCAAACAGGGAAATGGTTTCAATCATTTTCACACTATTCTTTTTTCCCCATAGGGGATTTTAGACACCCTTAAACTCAGGGATGATTCGTGGAGGAACACCCTGTCGGAACATTTTGACAACCACATTAATCTCTGTTGGACAAGGTGACTTATCAATATATTCTGCTCTATTTACTTGCAGAAAATAAATTACTAATTGGCATCAACGTAGACGTAATGCAAAACGACAAATCCCTGTAAGCTCCTGCACGTCATCTCTAGCCGACACCTTTGCTAACAGGTATTGTGTCAATTTAAAACTTGCACAAGACAGTTCACAGAATTGTCCATTTAAAGAAATTTAGCCAATTTATTCATTATTACATTCTGCTAACATTAGTTAATCCAGACATTATTACCTTTGCCTCGATTCGGCAGTCTCGCCCAGATCATCATGGCATTTGTAGTCCTTTATGATAGCCACATTAGCAGCTAATTAGCATTGAATTTGGGGGTAAATACAGGTGAGTATATTTATAAAAGTCACCTTGTCCTAGAGAGATTTACACAGTTATCAAAACATCATGCCAGGGTAAGCCTACATGAAACATACCCCTTATTTTAAGTGTTTCTAAAATCCCCTATGGGAAAAATTAATGGTGAAAAAAATGATTGGAACCATTTCCCTGTTTGACTGCTAGGTTTTATGGGTATTATGAGTCATACTGTGGTCCTCTGAACCAATGCTTGAATAGTCCACCACAATTTGCATGTTTATGTAAAGGATGTTGAGACTTATTAATTCAAGGCAATGGTGTCCAATCTACTGATCTCTCTTTTCGTTACCAGTGAAGGGCGCTCCATTGTCCCATATGCGAGATCTATTTCTGACATCCACTATAAGACTCTGTAACTATTACTTTAAATATTACAGTGTGAACTATGGTGAACAATACGTCACTCGTAGATGGCCCATATGGGGTGGGCTAGACCCTCCATTGCAATCTGATTAACAATATGTTGGAAATCCCCTGTAAATGCCTTATCATGCAACTGGTGGTGCATCCTGCACACTTGATGGTTCCACAAATGTGACTCCCAGTGCCTTCAATGAATACAATTCACAATATCTATATAATCCTGCAGATCTGACGAATGGACCGAACCCTTGAGATAGCGCTCTCCCTGAGAGAATTTCTGACCCACCTGAGTTTTCATTCAAATGCTGTTAGCTGGCTAAATAGACACTGCCTAGATTATGCTTATAATTATATTATATTATTTAATATATTTATAATTTAATGTATTTTATGGTCATAAGTCATCATTGTCTGTGTTCTTCTGCTGTGCATTTTTGGGCCTTTAACTACCCCTTCCTGTTTCGACAGACCTTTGACCATCACTTCTACAAGCCTTTGACTTCCACAGTCACTACAGGCCTGTGAGGTCTACAATGGCCTTGATGAAAATGGTGTCATCCCTAAGGTAGGAGCTCTTGCCTGCCAGTTTAGCCAATGGGCAGAAGAGTGGGCAGCCACTGGCTATGTTCATCTCACTGATTGGCCGCTGGAAAGAGGTGGAGCTTACATCAGGCCGGAAGGCATCAATGATATGCTCCCTGTTATTCTGATCCAGCAGCATCAGTGTCACCTGCAGGGAAGAGAACGAGGAAAGAGGACGGAGATTTAATATTTAGTTTTTACTATAATGCATTTTGTTGTAGTTACTAATGTTAGACACAGGTAACAGACAAAATAAAGGAAACAAAAACAAAGTGTCTTAATAGGGTGTTGGGCCACTACGAGCCAGAACAGCTTCAATGTACCTTGGCATAGATTCCAGTGCCTGGAATTCTATTGGAAAGCTCATGCTTTCAATATACTTTGTATCCCTTATTTACTCAAGTCTTACCTTCTGACTGAAGGGCCATTTGAGCAGAGCGTCACACTTGCCCCTCATCACCACGAAGAAAAGAGAAAGGTGAGTCCCTCGACCCGTTCCGTCCCCATTCAGATACAGTCTCAGACACATCTTATAGCCATATTTACTTGAGTAGAATGCTACGGGATAAGAGGAACTATATTAGAATCACAGTATGTGCATCTGTGACTTATTGAGTCACTTGTGGTAAAAATGAGTGCATGCTTGTGGAATTACATTGCCATAAATGTGCATAGAGTATGGTATACTTATGATACACTAAAGAGCAAGGAGATTAAAAAAAAGATATCAAATCAGATTTTCCTAAATGAAGATAGAAGGATTTTCAAGTTAAAGCCAGTCAACTTGTAACTGCAGGCCTTAAGGACCGGTGAATAACATAAGAATAAAATAATCCGGGCAGATCTAACCTGGTGAGAACATAGCGGGTGTTCGCCCAGCCACAGCATCCTGGCGGCGCCGTGAGAAGTCGGCGATCTTCCAGACAAAGACACCATCAAAGGTGCAAAACTGGAGTTCTCTCAGAGTCTGGTCTGTCTCAGCCAGTTGTAGGTCCCGCATGGTGAGAGTACGCTCTAGTTGACGTACCTTGTTGCCGAGGTTCTCAATCTTGTCTTGGTCTAGACGATGTTGCCGTGAGAAGGCCTCTAAAGTGAGAGAACTCCTCTCTACTTCCCTGTTCAATACACACACTATATTCTCCAGTGCTCTCACCTGCAGGACCACAACAGAGAATACAATGAAGACAAGTCCTTCATTATGTGTTACTGCATCTGCAACATCTCTGTATGGATTAGTATTCAGGCCATCTGTAAGAGTTCAATAACAAGTAGGATGCCAATCCAATTTATCATTTAACAGCTTGGTTGACATTGTCCTGTTAAACAAGGGAAGCTTTAAAACAATATATAAGACAACAATAGCTTCCGTAGTATTTCCTATTCATCAAATGCATCAGACCAAGTTAAGCCAACCTTGTGGTCAAGACCAAAGGTCTGTCCAGAGGCAGCGGCTCCTCCCCCATCTGTGGCTGCAGTAGCTGTGGCTCCATCTTCGGGAGCGCGGTACAGGCCCAGCCCAGAGTCCTCCTGCCACTCCCCCAGCCCTGGGGCCTCTGGACGCTGAAGCCGCACCAGAGACATCATCGCCAGGATCAGACGCATGTGCTCCATGACACTAGTCTGCTCGTGGTCACTGTGCTTCCCATTATCAATCTGTGTTGACACAACACAAGGCGTTAAGCACATTGAGTTAACTAGTCTGTATCATACTGTTCAGTGTCAATTTTAGATGCCCTTCAATATGGAGATTCAAGCTGGAGTTCAATTGTAGGGGACTGCACATAAAGCTCAGAACATTTACTCTCAAACACTAGATGTCTCTTTTGAGACGTCTCTCTGTTGAGGGTGTGTCTAATACCCAAGAAATTGTGTGGACACCTGCTCGTCAAACATCTCATTCCAGAATCATGGGCATTAATATGGAGTTGGTCCCCCCTTTGCTGCTATAACAAACGCCACTCTTCTGGGAAGGCTTTCCAATAGATATTGGAACATTGCTGCGGGGACTTGCTTCCATTCAGCCACAAGAGCATTAATGAGGTGTTAGAAGATTAGGACTGGCTTCGCAGTCGGCGTTCCAATTCATCACAAAAGTGTTTGATGGGATTGATGTCAGGGCTCTGTGCAGGCCAGTCAATTTCTTCCACACCGATCTCGACAAACCATTTCTGTATGGACATCGCTTTGTGAACGCCGGCATTGTCATGCTGAAACAGGAAAGGGCCTTCCACAAACTGTTGTTGCCACAAAGTTGGAAGCACAGAATCATCTAGAATGTCATTGTATGATGTAGCATTAAGATTTCCCTTCACTGGAACTAAGGGGCCTAGCCGAACCATGAAAAACATCCCCAGACCATTATTCCTCCTCCACCTATATTTACAGTTGCATTCGGGCAGGTAGCATTCTCTTGGCATCCGCCAAACGCAGATCCGTCCGTTGGACTGCCACAACGGTGAAGCGTGAATCAACACTCCAGAGAACGCGTTTCCACTGCTACAGAGTCCAATGGGGACAAGCTTTACACCAACAAACAATTATTGTGCCGATGTTGCTTCCAGAGGCAGTTTGGAACGCAGTAGGGTTAGGGTTAGGGTGAGTGTTACAACCGAGGACAGACAATTTTTGCACCACAACAATGGCCAAGTAGATGTCAGATCATGCTGTACGTACTACTAGGTTGGATACTACTTGTGCCTCAACCAAGAAGTTGCCACAAGTGTCTAATTATAAAGGTCTAACTATAAACCAAACAATCAACAGAACATTGTTCACTGTCTGCATGCCATGGAGTAGTCAAGGTGACTCAGAAAAACAAGAGGAAAGAGGGGATTTTTAAAAATAAAAACTACAAATTTAGCCAGATTTATTTGACTGTCAGATGAGGGCAAGTCATAGGAGAAAACTGAGAAAAACAAACCAGTTTCCTCTGACAAACAGGAAACAGTATTCAAGAGTTGTCTGGGACATTACAATCAAAGATATGCATTTTTCAAATATCTAAGAAGGCCATCATCATATACTGTAGATAAAACCTTATCTGAATAGATATAATTGATCTTCTATACACACCACAACCTTGCAGCCGACCTCACTGAACGGACATGCAGTCTTAGACTTGGCACAGGATCTGCTGTGATCTAGAAACTGCAGGGAGAGAACAGAAAGAGAAAGATCAGGGGGTTATGGAGATTAAATTGGGGCTTAACCCTGAAAATAACCGGCATTATTGTCACGACTTCCGCCGAAGTCGGTCCCTCTCCTTCTTTGGGTGGTGTTCGGCGGTCGACGTCACCGACCTTCTAGCCATCCTTGATCCATTTTTCATTTTCCATTGGTTTTGTCTCGTCTTCCTACACACCTGGTTCCAATCCCATTCATTACACGTTGTGTATTTAACCCTCTGTTTCCCCTCATGTCCTTGTCAGAGATGGTTTGTTGTATGTAGGTGTGTATTTAACCCTCTGTTTCCCCTCATGTCCTTGTCAGAGATGGTTTGTTGTATGTAGGTGTGTTATTTGTTCTGGTGTGCGACGGGTTTTTCACCCTATTATGTTATTTTTGTAGACTTTGGTTTTCTGAGATTTTTGAATGTTTATTAAACAGCTCCAAAAAAAAAAGTCGATGACTGTTGAGGTTATTTTATTCTAAGTTCAAAGGGCTAACTCAAACAAAGTGCAACTACCTTCTTAGTTCTGTTATGAGAAGACTTCGTAGTGAGACCTACTTCTATTAAAGAGTGGTAAATGAGTCTGTTCATGCTCTGGCCTACTCCACTTGACTAGGCAACAATGTATATTTATTGAAAGCAGAAACTGTATAGGACCACGGCTGATAAGATTAATTGACCTAGAAAGCAAGCCAAATGAAGACTTTTAAAAGACACAGTAGAGGACAGACCTTTTCTCGTGGGATCTTTTTCTTTCCACAGTCCTTGCACTGCATGGGAAACTTCTGGCAGATTTCATCATGAGCCTGTAATAGATAAGGAGTGGGAGTTGGTATGAGAATATCAGTTCATCTCAGAATCCACACATTCCATAACCATCTCATCAGAATCTGACTGTCTGGAGTACTGTGTCCACTTGTACATTTGTTGGCCATTGGTGTTTTCCAGATATGCTTCTCACCTTGATTTCCTTGAAGTTGAAGGAGACTTTGCAGTACTTGCAGTTCAATGTCCTTGCTTCACATTCTCTCTCATTATGCCTCTCTTTTTCACTGCGCAGGATAAGGACCTGGCAGGTTTCACATGGTACTCGCTCATACTCACACTTGCCCTCGTGTTGTGCCTGGGAAACAAAAACAAAGAGTTTTACCACTGACCATTTGCAGAAACGTGTAGCAGTATTAACCCAATGAGTCCTACCGAGTTTTTGACTTTAACCCCTTTTAAACATAATGTGTTTGAGCTACAGACGTGTGGGTTGTACCATTGGATTTCTTCTGCATCCATAGATACCAACCTTTAATCTGTGGGATTAACAGGGGCTAAACGAGACCAGTGTTTTTGAGACAATGACGGATCCCGAAGGGGCCCGGCCCAGGTCTTTTTTTCCACAAAAAACGACTGTAGAGTCCTAATGGTTTGAGCTACAAACTACTAAAAGCTATCTATGAAAAGCTGAGACTCTCACCGACATGCAACATGTTCTGCTCTTCTATGATGCACCAGAGTGGTGTCGGATTCGGGGTAAACTTTGAACATTGAGATATTAAAGACATGATAAATCAGACACATAGTGTATAAGGAGTGAAAGATAATGGGTCTCTGTAGAAAGACAGATGGCTTTGGAATGTGTTGGGTGGAAATGCAAATTAATTACTTAAAAATCATACAATGTGATTTTCTGGATTTTTGTCTCTCACAGTTTAAGTGTACCTATGATAAGAAAAATACAGACCTCTACATGCTTTGTAAGTAGGAAAACCTGCAAAATCGTCAGTGTATCAAATACTTGTTCTCCCCACTGTAGATCATAGGAAATCCCAGGACATAGTGTCTATAGCACTGTGATTAGCTCACATAGTTGCTGTCAAACTCCAAACACTTGTCACTGACTAGTTGGACATTCAATTCCCAGTGATTTCTGTACTTACAGCATTCATATAAATTCATTTTTATCATGTTTTTGCTTTGACGGACCTTATTATTATATTGACATTTGTCTATAAAACTCATGAATGCAACTGTTTATGTCAAATGGTTTTGTTTTCTACTTGTAGCCCTGGTTGTCCTGAAAATAAAATAGTAAAACACTTCATTGTGAAGCTAAATATAAGGGCTGGACATGCAGATAAATGAAGGTCAGATAAATTAAAAGCCTATTTTTGTTGGGATCTCGGGACAGAAGAGGTTAAGAAAGGACAACCAAAACCAGCCACTGTAGTCTGTGTTAATCTTTATCCTTGCATGCATTTGCAACAACCTATGCCCTCTATTCAGGATTGGCCAGAATCCTAGTGGTCCTCTACGCTCAAGATACACAGTGCATTCAGAAAGTATATGCACAGCTATTTTCAGGTCTCTCCAGAGATGTTCGATCTGGTTTAAGTCCGGGCTCTGGCTGTGTCACTCAAGGACATTCAGAGACTTGTCCCGAAGCCACTCCAGCGGTGTCTTGGCTGTGTGCTTAGGGTCGTTGTCCTGTTGGAAGGCGAACATTCGCCCAAGTTTAAGGTCCTGAGCACTCTGGAGCAGGTTTTCATCACTGATCTCTCTGTAGTTTGCTCTGTTAATCTTTTCCTCGATCCTGACTAGTCTCCCAATCCTTGCCGCTGAAAAACATCCCCACAGCATGATGCTGCCACCACCATGCTTCACTGTAGGTATGGTGCCAGCTTTCTTCCAGATGTGACACTTGACATTCAGGCCTAAGAGTTCAATCTTGGTTTCATCAGTGAGCCTTGTGGTTCCAAACTTCTTCCATTTAAGAATGATGGAGGCCACCGTGTTCTTGGGGACCTTCAATGCTTCAGAAATGTTTTGGTACCCTTCCCCAGATCTGTGCCTTGACACAACCCTGTCTTGGATCTCTATGGACAATTCCTTCGACCTCATTGCTTGGTTTTTGCTCTGACATGCACTGTCAACTGTGGGATCTTATATAGACAGGTGTGTGTCTTTCCAAATCCTCTCCAATCAATTGAATTTATCACAGGTGGACTCCAATCAAGTTGTAGAAACATCTCGAGGACGATCAATGGAAACATGATGCATCTGAGCAAAATTTTGAGTCTCATAGCAAAGGGTCTGAATACTTTATATAAATAAGGTATTTCTGTTTTTTTATTTGTAATAAATGTGCAACATTTAGCAGGGCAGGGGAAAAAGAGGGAGAAGCATCAGAGATAGTCGTATTAAAAGGGGTGGGAGATGAGGAAATGTTGAACGGGTAAGGAGGCATGGCTGAGTCAAATAGAAATCCTGACTTAATGAAGTGGGGATTAAAGAGCTCAGTCAGTAACAACCACATCATCAACTTTAAGGGACATGGGCAGCTGTGGGGAGGAGGGTTTATTCTCCAGGTCTTTAACAGTTTTCCAGAACTTCTTGGGGTTAGACCCACAGAGAAAGAACTGCTCTTTAAAGTAACTAACTTCAGCCTTCCGGATAGCCTGAGTTCACTTATTTCTCATTTTCCTAAACGAGAGCCAGTCAGCCCGAGTATGCGTGTGCCGAGCCTTTCGCCAAATGCAATTCTTGAGGTGGAGTAACTATGCAAGATCACGGTAGAACCAGGGCCTGAATCTGTTTTTAATTCTCATGTTCTTTATGGGGTCGTGTTTGTTAATAATACCACTGAAAATATTTTTTTTAAAGGTCCAAGTGTCTTCGACAGAGGGGATCAAGGCCAGGTCAGGTCATGAAGGAAGGCTTGCTCATGAACGTTTTTTAGCAAGCATCTATGACAAATCAGGAAACGTCGTTTCACTGTGCAGCCATTACGAACACAGGCTGTAAAACAGTGATCCCTAAGGTTTTAACAGAAAGCACCAGACTGATACCAGGATTATTTGTGAGGATAACATCAAGAAGAGTAGCCATTTCTGGGTGTTGGAGTCATACCTAGTGGGATTGGTGATAATATGAGAAAGATTTAGGGAATCCCATTGCTTTAGGACTTGGTCAGGTGGTTTAAGCATGTCCCAGTTTAGGTCACCTAGCAGGACAAATTCAGACTTGGTGTAAGGGGCCAGGAGAGAGCTTAGGGCAGGTAGGGTACAGGCCGGTGCTGATGGAGGACGATAGCACCCAGCAACAAAGCGCTATTTGAAAGTTGAATACTTAAAACCAGCAAATCAAATTGTTTGGGGACAGGCTTTGTGGAGACAACCGAGCACTGAAGGTGATCCTTGGTAAAGATTGCCACTCCGCCACCTTTGGAAGATCTGGCTTTCTGAAAAAGGTTATAACCAGAAAGTTTAACATCAGTATTCAAAACACTCTTCCTTACCCACGTCTCAGTGACCAACACATCTGGATTGGAGCTCTGAACCCGCATTTTCAATTGATCTATTTTTGGTAATAAGCTTCTAGTGTTAACTTGCAGAAATCCCAGGCTTTTACGGGAGCAGAAATCAGTGAAGCAGATAGAGTACAAGTCAGAATTGGGGCTAGCAACAGTAGATGGGCCAGGGTGTACATGCATATTTCCAGATATCATCAACAGTAATACAATCAAGGCACGGCATAGTACAGGAAGAGCTCTACAGTGCTGATTTATGACATCTGAATGTGCTTCAGATGGCAACAAGGTCATATTGTACAGCAATTTCATCAGGTCACATGAATACAAAGTTGGCAATGGGTGTTTAGAATGGGATGGGAGGCCAAAAGTCTATGTAACCAATTATTAACTCATTCTAAAACTAATAGGAAGGGTATAAAGGTACTCCAGTTGTCATTGCTCAAACTATGTTCCATGTTCCTCTTCCATGTTACACTATCTGCAATGCCGACCACTCTCCACGCTGGTCGATCCATTGTTTATCACTGATGCACAGATGTCCAGCAAAGACAAGAAGACTGGTCTCGGTCCCCGTGTAAAAGATTGTGTTCGTAATTCGTAACTCTTCCGTTGTGTTTTTAAAGAAAGAACTGCCCAGCCAGCGATCCCAGTTGATTGGTGTTTATTCCAACAATAGACACAAGGAAGCACATTAGATGTGCAGGACAATAGTATGTTGATGGCTATAGATTCGTGATTTGTCTGTCAGCATGGAAATAACTGAAATAGCAGGGGCTAATGCGACCATTATAGAGCATGCTAGCTAACTCACTCTTACAGCAATAACATACAAAAGCACATCCCAGGATGCCCCCAATATCTAACAGGTACCGTACACACACACATTGAACAAAAATATAAATGTAATATGTATAGCGTTGGTCCCATGGTCCATGAACCGAAATAAAATAATCCCAGTAATGCTCCATACGTACGAAATGTCTGTGCACAAATTTGTTTATATCCCTGTTCGTGAGCATTTCTCCTTTGCCAAGATAATCCATCCAGCTAACAGGTGGGGTATATCAAGAAGCTGATTAAACCGCATGATCATTATTGGGCTGGTGACAATAAAAGGCTACTAAAATGTGTAGTTTTGTCACAACACAATGCTACTGTAACGGCCGTTGTTGGTGGAAGAAGGTGAGGACCAAGGTGCAGCGTGGTATGTGTCCATATTTATTAAAATGAACATGGAAATAACAAAAATACCAAAGAGAAATGACCGAAAACAGTTCTGGCTGGTGCAGACACAACAGAAAACAGAAAATAATCACCCACGAAACACAATAGAAAACAGGCTCCCTAAATATGGTTCTCAATCAGGGACAACAATTGACAGCTGCCTCTGATTGAGAACCATACCAGGCCAAACACAGAAATAGCAAATCATAGAAAAACTAACATAGACAACCCACCCAACTCACGCCCTGACCATACCAAAACAAAAACATAACAACAGAACGTGACAGCTACAGATGTCTCAAGTTGAGGGAGCATGCAACTGGCATGTTGACTGCAGGAATTTCTACCAGAGCTGTTACCAAATAATTTAATGTTAATTTCTCTACCATAAGCATCGTTTTAGAGAATTTGGCAGTATGTTCAACCAGCCTCACAACTGCAGACCACGTGTAACCACGCCAGCCCAGGACCTCCACATCCAGCTTCTTCACCTACGGGATCATCTAAGACCAGCTATCCAGAAAGCTGATGAGACTGGGGAGTATTTCTATCTGTAATAAAGCCTTTTTGTGGGGGAAAACAAATTATGATGGTCTGGGCATGGCTTCCCAGTGGGTGGAAGCCAAGCCCACCCATGGCTGCGCCCCTGCTCAGTCATGTGAAATCCATAGAGGGCCATGAGAGACTAATTTATTTATTTCAATTGACTGATTTCCTTATCTGAAATGTAACTCAGTAAAATCGTTGCGTTTATATTTTTGTTCAGTGTGTGTTGGCAAGATAGGCAGATAGTTCACGTGCCAAGATGAAGATCATCATGCCTCAAGCGAGGGTACCAGGCGGTACGTCACCAGGGATAGAAGTCGCATGTTGCTCAGTTTATGCCACACGTGGTTAAGATTCTCACATAGGATTCATTGTTGCGATGGTAAGATTACTTAACTGGTCTATTCGATAATATCTAAATGGCGCTTCTGCCGTAGCTACAGAGTCGTCTGGTGTAAGGTTCGGCTGTTTTGGGGGATTGGTATAGCTTACTGCGCTTACTGCCCATAGGCTATATTATACTGTATATTGACGCTTTGCTTAGGCAGTGAGCTACCTTGAAGGAGCAGAGTCTAAATCGCCAAAACTTGCATTATTCATTGCTTAAAAGCGGCAATATTGTAACTTTTTGGGCAACCCGACCAAATTCACATAGAAATGTTAGTTATAAATCTGTCATTCTCATTGAAAGCAAGTCTAAGAAGTGGTAAATATGTTCTGTTTCCCAGTCTTAATTTTATTTTTTGCATCTTTTACTTTCGGTTTTGTACACCAGATTCAAAACAGCTGATAATACAATATTCATGGTTATGGAAAATATATTTCACAGCAGTTTAGACAGTACAATGATTCTCTACACTATGCAGTTGTTTAGTCACAAACAGTAACTGGCAGAACTATTAACATTTTTCCAAACAGAAAATGGCAGAGCAATTTCTGCATAGTGCATCTTTAATAAATGGTTAAACATATTTCTTCGTGGTGCTTTCTTTCTGAAATTAAGCGGAGCCAGTTCAGAAAGGAAACCTGATTGCCCAGTCTCAGCTGACACACCTGCTGAGATGGTACCAAAGAGGCTAGTATCAATCACGCCTACATTATTTGGTGGTCTATTTTAAGCTGACCAGGTCCCCTCACTCATCATGCTGTTACTTCAACTATGCGCCGGCTTCTTGCTCGCACCACCAGGTTCTGTGTTTCTGTCGGGGGATTGGTATAGCTTACCACACTCACTGTCCATAGGCTATATTATATATTGACGCTTTGCTTGGGCAGTGAGCTAACCTGAAGGAGTAGAGCCTATAGCTCCAAGACTTGCATTATTCATTGCTTAATAAATGGTTATAAATATTTCGATATGGCATTTCCTTTCTGAACATGCAATTACATTTAAAAGACCTTTAAAAAGCATTGTGTTATGAAAGGAGCAGACTTGGCATGACTGCAACATGTTTTACATTTTAGTCATTTAGCAGACGCTCTTATCCAGAGTGACTTATAGTAGTGAGTGAATATATTTTAATACTTATTTTTCAAACTGGTCCCTCGTGGGAATCAAACCCACAACCCTGTCGCTGCAAAAGCCATGCTCTACCGACTGAGCTACACTGTTCTCAGTAATAAATCATCCTTTAAAATCAACAATAAGCCAAAACAATAGCTGTTTTATAGCCTACTCATACTCCCTTGGCTTAAGAGGGACAACCTGTCTATTCAGTAAACACAGCTCTATGCAAGTCATAGCTTGCCAGATTAAAATAACAGTTGGGTTGATGGTTAACCAGTCTGCTGCAAAAGAGTTTATAAGCAGCCAGTTATGGCAGTTAGAAGAAGTACATCTAGTTTAACTGAAAACGGCCACAACGGAGCAGGATGTATGGTTAGACCGTGGTGACCTTACACATCACAGAGAACTGCAGTAGATGCCACAATTGACTTTTAAAGTGTGAAACTCTTTATGGTTGTAAACTAAACTGACACAACAGATTCATATATGAAACACTGCTCTACTTAAATATTGTTCATATATAGAAAAAGGTGTTGTGTGAGATGGGAAACATTGTATGTGTTTGTGAGAGTATGGCCTATTGTGGTTGTTTTGGTGTTGCATGAAACTGCACATTGAAACTGCTTGCGGTTGTGCAACAAGAACTCAAAATTGCTTATTCAACCACTGTGTGCCAAGGGTTGAATTAATTGTGCCTCACAACTACACCAGTTAAAATACAAAGTCAAATACAAATGAATCCATCTACTTGTGAATCGTTACAGTAAATGTCAGTCCTGCTCTAGCCAAATGTTTTTCAAGCAGGTGGGAGGAGAAGGGGGTGGGGGGAGAGAAGAGTGTTGCCATCTTTCCCACGTCTTTTCTCATTCAGTCTCAAGAAGGCAGCAGAGCAGGTAAGTGAGCATGTTTTTCCAAATACCCTTACCAACCCTTCTCTAAAATATCCCCAAGCCAACCTTAACCATAACTAAAAACAATAAAACAATAACGACTTGTCTAAAGTATTTTCCTCATTTGGAAACTCACGAAACGGTTCAGCCTATGTCAATGTAAATCCGTAAACATGGGCACCCTCATAGAAATTATCCAGACCTCCAAATACAAAAACATCCTGTGGTGGACTGCAGTAGCGTCGAATAGTCCCCGTGATATTCACATTTTCAGGGTAGTCAGGAACCAATACACGCAGTCAGTCAAGAAAGCAAAGACTAGCTTTTTCAAACAGAAATTTGCATCCTACTCCGCACCGACATGCCCAAGCCTCCCCAGCTTCTCCTTAACCAAAATCCAGATAGCAGATGTTCAGAAAGAGCTGCAAAACCTGGACCCGTACAAATCAGCTGGGCTAGACAATCTGGACCCTTTCTTTCTAAAATTATATGCCGCCACTGTTGCAACCCCTATTACTAGTCTGTTCAACCTCTCTTTCTTATCGTCCTAGATCCCCAAAGATTGGAAAGCTGCCACGGTCATCCCCCTCTTCAAAAGGGGGTGACACTCTAGATCCAAACTGCTATAGACCTATATCCATCCTGCCCTGCCTTTCTAAAGTCTTCAAAAGTCAAGTTAATAAACAGATCACAGGACCATTTCGAATCCCCACCGTACCTTTTCCGCTGTGCAATCTGGTTTTCGAGCTGGTCACGGGTGCACCTCGGCCATGCTCAAGGTACTAAACGATATCATAACCGCCATCGATAGAAGACGGTACTTGCAGCAGTCTTCATCGACCTGACCAAGGTTTTCGACTCTGTCAATCACCATATTCTTATTGGCAGACTCAACAGCCTTAGTTTCTCAAATGACTGCCTCGCCTGGTTCACCAACTACTTCTCAGACAGAGTTCAGTGTGTCAAATCGGAGGGCCTGTTGTCCGGACCTCTGGCAGTCTCTATGGGGGTGCCACAGGGTTCAATTCTCAGGCCGACTCTTTTCTCTGTATATACCAATGATGTCGCTCTTGCTGCGGGTGATTCTCTGATTCACCTCTACGCAAATGACACCATTCTGTATACATCTGGCCCTTCTTTGGACAGTGTTAACAAACCTCCAAACAAGCTTCAATGCCATACAACACTCCTTCCGTGGCCTCCAACTGCTCTTAAATGCTAGTAAAACCAAATGCATGCTTTTCAACCGTTCGATGCCCGCACCTGCCCGCCCGACAAACATCACTACTCTGGACGGTTCTGACTTAGAATATGTGGACAACTACAAATACCTAGGTGTCTGGCTAGACTGTAAACTCTCCTTCCAGACTCATATTAAACATATCCAATCCAAAATTAAATCTAGAATTGGCTTCCTATTTCGCAACAAAGCATCCTTCACTCACACAGCCAAACATACCCTCGTAAAACTGACTATCCTACCGATCCTCGATTACGGTGATGTAATTTACAAAATAGCTTCCAATACTCTACTCAGCAAACTGGATGCAGTCTATCACAGTGCCATCCGTTTTGTCACCAAAGCCCCTTATACCACCCAACACAGCGACCTGTATGCTCTAGTCGGCTGGCCTTCGCTACATATTCGTCGCCAGACCCACTAGCTCCAAGTCATCTATAAGTCTATGCTAGGTAAAGCTCCGCCATAACAACACCCACCCGTAGCACGTGCTCCAGCAGGTATATCTCACTGGTCATTCCCAAAGCAAACACCTCCTTTGGCCGCCTTTCCTTCTAGTTCTCTGCTGCCAATGACTGGAACGAATTGCAAATAATCGCTGAAGCTGGAGACTTATATTTCCCTCACTAACTTTAAACATCAGCTTATCTGAGCAGCTAACCAATCGCTGCAGCTATACATAGCCCATCTGTAAATAGCCCACCCAATCTACCTACCTCATCCCCATATTGTTTTTATTTACTTTTCTGCGCTTTTGCACACCAGTATTTCTACTTGCACATCACCATCTGCACATCTATCACTCCAGTGTTAATTTGCTAAATTGTAATTACTTGCTACTATGGCCTATTTATTGCCTTACCACCTCACGCCATTTGCACACGCTATATATAGACTTTCTTTTTTTTCTATTGTGTTATTGACTGTATGCTTGTTTATTCCATGTGTTGTTGTTTGTGTCGCACTGCTTTGCTTCATCTTGGCCAGGTCGCAGTTGTAAATGAGAACTTGTTCTCAACTAGCCTACCTTGTTAAATAAAGGTGAAATAAATAAAAAATTTATGATTAGCAACACTGTTTGTCTTTCCACTTCCCAGTGAATCCTACAGTAAACACAGGTTTTTTTTTTTTATAGTCCACTGAATACCTGTTACTGACTCCAAATCACAATCTCCCACAGACAACGACAACATTAAAAGGCCACTGAACCAACACGAAACGCCTACACGATAAAACATTTTTAGCACAAGTTGTGCTAATCATCAAGTTGGTTGTCAGCATGACATTTAACTGCACAATCTGCATGAACACAAAAACTTTCTGCTGAATCGGCCCTAGAAATGTAGCATAGACAGTCTCACTTCTTTTCTTCCCCATTGTGAAAGTAAATACAATTCTATCCACAGTTCTGAGGAAGCACATTAACCCCCGAAAAAACTTTTTACTGAATAACCAGACATATTTACAGTTGACAGTCTTTTAACATCCCCCACAAAACACACAGTTATAACCTACGATTAGATACAAATGTGCTCAAACTGAAGAAATAAAAGAGCAATGAACTTTAAACTTTCCCCTCCCTAACATTCCCTGTTATACAACAACAGTACATGTTAGTTTAACTCTTGGCAGAAGGCCAAGGTTTGCTTCCTCATAAAACTCCCCTCTCTTCCTGTTTTCAGTCTCTACAATCGATGGACAAATGGATTTACAGTTAAATTAGTCTTAACAACAATACAATAATTTGCAGTTTATCAGTATTATTATTATGAATTTCTCAGACTACTCAAGACAGATGGTAAACAGAATGTAAATCTAAGCCTGCAGGTCTTGGGTACTTTCCACTCTCCGCCTAACAGGACTCATTCAAAAAAACTCCAGGGACTTTCCAAGTCATATAACAAAGGCAGATCCTGTTTCACTCTCACATGATAACCAAACCCGTTCCACGTGTTGATTTTGTCTATCCCCACCAGAGGCCTTCATGACACGCAGGTTAAAATACTAAAACCAACTGTGAACCAAATATATTAATTTAGGGGCAGGTTAAAATACATACTCTATGAAACATTCATGTACATTTAGCTAGCTTGCATTGCTAGCTAATTTGTCCAGGGAGATAAACATGGGTTGATGTTTTACCTGAAATACACATGGTCCCTTTTTTTGTGCTGGATCTTTGCAGAATTTTGACCCATTCTGAGTCACACAAAATCATGTGTTCTCTGACAATTTATTCACAGATAAAAGGTCGCACACACAATGGGGGCAGTCTGGTCAGCATGTCAGATTGCTACTGTGTGCCTTTGCTATTGGCTCTCAACACGAGAGACATGAGGGACGTCCAATCAGGTAACTCAAATTCAAAACATGCACAAGATATTCTCATTTGAATCACCCAATGACAACCCAGTAAAACATAAGCATTAACTCCATACTATACCTCATATTCTTTTATGCAACCAGTCCAAGAGCATCCCTCACTGATACATTTGGCAGGCAGGCTAGCGATTTCTCTACCAGCTGCATTGTCTGGAAAAGCCTGAGGGAGGTGAAAATAACAAAGAGTACTCTAATTACACACAGTAGTTTTCACATTCACTGTTACTGTTCAACCAGACTGGGAGGGGGAGGGGGGGGGGGGGGGGGGTCTTAAACATTGAACTGTAATAAATACTTTAGATGAATGAAATCCATATCCTTTTTTTGCCAGGATCAACATGATTCACCAGAGATGTTGTTAGAAGTTAAATTAATGGAACGGAGCCTTACCTCATTACTATTGAGAATGGACTGTGGCTCCTCATATATCTCCTCCTGTCGACAGGCTTCACAGGGCTTTGGGCCGGAGCTGATGATGGAGACACACGTCATGTGATTTTACAGTACAAAATGATTTCAGTGACCAACAACTAGAGGGCTCTTAGCATCGCCTGAACCACTACCCACATTTACAATGATTACCAGTAGGCTACAGAGTACAGGGTTAAACTAGAAAGATGAATCATGTAATTACGTAGCATATATAGCACTTTGGAGTATACAGATAAACATATATAAACACAAATGGGCAAGTCACTTCAAGACTTGCCCAACGAGATCCATTGCAAAGACATTGTTATAATAGGTATTAAGAATACTATAATTAGTGGGCACGGGCAAGACATACAACGACAGGCGCATCAGTATGCAAGGCAACACAAAGATGCAAACAAATTAAAAGGTTGATGTTTAAATCCACAGATTTAGAGGCTTTAGTGTGAAGGAGGAGTCAGACCACCAGTAGACGGAGGAGGGCTGTGAATGAAGATAATAGTTCCCCTATGAGTTTTCTGTGTGGGTTCATGACTCAGAAATATACTGAGGTCCCACTAGAAACCACTAACTATGTGGAATGCATTTAGATAACCAACCATGACCAGCTAGCTCCATGTTGAAACCTCTCCCCTTTCAATTCTTAGAAAATGACATGTGGCAACTGGAGTTTCTTGTGAGTTTAAAGCGAAACAGGATTACAAATTGTACAAATTCCTGGAATTACCAAATTACTGTCCTTTGAATTTCAACATCAGTACCAATATAGCACTTCAAGTACAATGTATTTGACCTGAATTGTAGTGAAATATATCATATTAAATTAGTTAAGACTCTGACAGTGAGGATTCGTAGTTGAACGTCTGTTTCTCCTTATTAAACAACTAATCACCCATCCAGTATTTACAATTATCTTCCAGGCATCCACATACACTTTAACTTATTGTTGCTCTTTCCCATGCAGATTCTACGTAGTCTGATCTCTGACAATGTCACTTTGCAAGTTAAAAAATGCACGTCGTCTTGAACATACTCTGATTATAATCAGATGATAATCAGGACATCCTGGAACTAAGAAAAGCTGAAGCGTCACTCTATCTTCTTTCACATTCCCCTGCACCATTTTTACTCAAGTTAACAAATGAAGCGGCAAAAATATCTACATTTCTAGCAGCAGGTGAAGTATAAAAACGTACATGGTTCCACTTCTCTTTAAAGTTGTGAAAACAAGAAGCAATTGTGTAGAGCATCCTCGTACCATCTAAACCACTGTGAAATATATTTTCCATAAACACAGAAGAAAAAATGTGCCCAAAGTTAATAGAGCTACAATGTTTTATAATGAAATGAACAAAACACAAATAACCAGATTTAGCTGCAGTGTGAGATGGTGACATGGTTAAACTCCCAGTGAGAAGACATATTTAGTAAGAATCAGCAAGAGCAGCTTGGTCCAGTTGCACCACCAGAGGTAAGATCCATTCCAGATAGTTCCAGTCGAGGCTGGACCAGTATTGGTGTTAATCTGACTGGCTACCACACACTAGGCTTGGGCGGTATACCGGGGTATTTAGAACCTGGGCGGTATACCGTATACCGGGGTATTTGGAAAAAGCCACGGGATGATTTTTCAAAACCGCTGAAAATATTTATTTTACGTATTTTTTTATACATTTGAATATTTGTACCTACTTGTGCAATATGTTAGGAGATAAAGAACATTGCGTTCTTCATTTTAGTTTACGGTAGTCCCCAGTCACGTGGTTTGTTTACAAGAACACAACGATGAGAGACCAGAGCCTTGTGAGTCACTCACTGTCGTGCAGCACGCGCTTCATAATTTTTCATTATGAAGCTTACCGGAACTAGTTTCCCAAAACAGCGGTTTGAGCCAATCATGTGCGTTTGTTTATAAAAGGAGCACAAGGAGCAAAATGGGAGCTTTGTGAGGGGAGTCATCTCTACAGCGCAACTTAAGTGAGGTGATCAAGTTACTCTTGTATGAAATTAACTACTAAATGTTTACCAGCTATATATCTTTTAACTACTAAGTTAACCATCTAAGATGTGCCAAATAAATTCTCTCCAGCGGGGTTTTGCAAACTTGCTAATGTTAGTTAAGTGGCTAACATTAGCTTGCAAGATCAAGCTTCTTGGTAACAGCAGCAGAGACAATCTACTCCTGGATTAAGATAATATTTGGATGCCACAGGCATGGTATGGAGGGATGGAAATGTGTATACTGCCCAACCCTACCACACACCCACCGCAGACCGACACACAGAATCCCGTGCTGACTCATCCAGACAGGGGCTGAGGTAAGTGGAAGGGCAAGATGCTGATGGGAGACAAGGAACTAACAACACCACCACCACCACCACAGAGAGACACTGCAGTGGAATAGCTACAGCAGGACTTCGTGGGGTGGAGCATCATGCCCAGTGAGAAAGGGTTAATTAAAGTAAGGGGAACTTGAGGAAGGGTGGGGGGTTGCAGAGCCTGTAGTGGGGAAGAAGTGAAGAGCTACAGTAGTCTACCTGGTGAGCAGTTTGAAACAATGGACACAGAAACGATGTCCACACTGAGCCTGGACTGGCTTCCTCAGGACCTGGTGACACTGCTGACATTGGTACTTAGCTTCCATGGAAACAGCCAGGACACTCTGGGGTATCCCTGGAAGGGAGGAGTCCAAAGAGGGTAGAGATATGCGGGCCATGCCTCTCCATCAACGTCTCATACAGCTTTCCTGTGTAAACAAATATCAAACCTTAATATTTAGCGAATGGATTAACCACACCCTATGTCCCAGGCCACTGCAATGATAGGTTACCTACATAACTCACAGGAGATATGGGGTAGAGCCAGCTGTTCTGTTTGTTTATTTGTAGCTGTTGCACATGGGATGCATGCACAGTTAAGTGTGTCTAAAAGCCAACTTCGGTGTATGTCGTCTAAGCACATTTCTGTCATTCAACCTTTCACCTCAGGTCAAAACAACAAATAAATGCAATATAATGTAGCAGTACTTAGTAATCAACAGATAATTCAAAAAGAGACAGGACAGGAGTGGCTTGGCAGGCAGACCTGCAGTATGGACTAGAGGTCGATCGATTAATCGACATGACCAATTAATTAGGGCCGATTTCATGTTTTGAACAATCGATAATCTGCCTTTTTGGACGCCGATTATGGCCGATTACATTGCAATCCAAGAGAAAACTGAGTAGCAGGCTGACCACCTGTTACGCGAGTGCAGCTTCAAAGGACCCTGTGGCTGCAATGAGCCACGGTAAGTTGCTAGCTAGCATTAAATGTATCTTATAAAAAACAATCAATCTTCACATAATCATAAATTGTGTCACTTCTCTTGCGTTCGGTGCAAGCAGTGTCAGGGTATATACAACAGTTTAGGCCGCCTGGCTCGTTGTGAACTGTGTGACCGTAATTAATTAGCCAGAATTTTACAGCACTGTACTGCGTTTGCCAGCAGCTCTTAGCAATGCTTGAAGCACAGCGCTGTTTATGACTTCAAGCCTATCAACTCCCGAGATTAGGCTGGCAAAACTAAAGTGCCTATAAGAACATCTAATAGTCAAAGCTATATGAAATACAAATGGTATAGAGAAATAGTTAAATCGTCATAATTCCTATAATAAACTACAACCTAAAACATCTTAACTGGGAATATTGAAGAACTGGGAATATTGAACCACCAGCTTTCATATGTTCTCATGTTCTGAGCAAGGAACTTAAACGTTAGCTTTTTTATATTGCACTTTTAACTTTCTTCTCCAACACTGTGTTTTTGCATTATTTAAACCAAATTGAACATGTTTCATTATTTATTTGAGACTAAATAGATGTTATTTATGTATTATATTAAGTTAAAATAAGTGTTCATTGTTCATTCAGTATTGTTGTCATTATTACAAATATATCTATAAAAATTGGACGATTAATCGGTATCGGCTTTTTTTGTTCTCCAATAATCGGTATCGGTATTGAAAAATCCTAATCGGTCGACCTCTAGTATGGACAGATTGAATTGACGCTTAATAATTTTAGTCTCAGAGAGAGAGGATTCTTGTAATATGTAATTCTTGTAATGAAATTGTAAAGTGAAGTCACCAAGAGAAAGACAAAAGAGGTTTAAAAGGTGATGTTGTTACACAAGTAAATTAGTAGTGCTTGAAATTGTATATGCCTTTCCACATACCTTTAAATATAATAATTAATGGCTGGGGTCCTTGTTTGTTTGTTTTTGCTGTTCTCCAAATAGTACTTTTGAGTTTTTGAAAGCTAGTCTAAGACATGGTAGATATGTTCTATGTGTGCTATTCCTATGCTTCCATTCTTAAGTTTTGTTTTTTCAATCTTGTACTTTGAGTATTGTATACAAGCTTCAAATAACTGAACATACAATATTCTTGGTTGTGGAAAATATATTTCACTGTGGTTTAGATGGTACAATGATGCTCTACACAATTACTCCTTGTTTTGTCATAAAAACTGAAATTAGGCAAACTATTTTAGCAACCGGTAAATGGCAGAGCGATTTCTGCACATTGCACCTTTAATACATTGTGTGGCAATGCAGTAAATGAGCTCCAGCGTCAACGTCCAACTCCCCCCCCCAGACAATTTGAGAAATCTAACTGAAACAATGTTCTTGTTTTGACAACTGCAAACGCACGCTGATCCAGAAAAACGACTTTAAACTGCATGTACCGTAGAGATGCAGCCAAGGTACAGAAAACATTTTCTAAGTAGGTCTGTCCATTTCCTTTTTTCCTTGCCAGTGGACATCTTGCTCAACTGTCGTACTAGGCTTAGCTATGGAGCCATGCATTTACGGCATAACGTTGACTTTCTCTGCCAGTGGCATAACGTTAACGTTGACTTTCTTCTCAGCAGTGCACTACATGGCCATTCATCCAACCTACAAAAAATAAGGAAGTGTTGTACTTACCAAATTAAGGCCCAATGTACTACAGCTTTTTGTGCTGTACTTTTTCTGTTGCTTTGCAACACCAGCCCACGTGACTTATTACGGTGACTGTACACTAGATTGCAGTAAGTTGCTGCGCCCATATTGTGACTGGCTTGTAGGCGTGTTGGTAACTTGTATGAAGGTCTGGTTATGAAATGGGTACATAGTTAAATAGTACTTATCCTCTAAAACGCTCTGGGGACAAACAAACGTTACTGCCCTGTTTCCAATTGTCCACATGACTGGGAAAACCTGTTCAAGTAAGTAAATACATTTCGAAAATGTAAAAAAAAAAAAAAGACTTATTAGCTAACTTACGTTAGCTGTAGTGCAGGCTAACTCATGAGCTGCTAAATGAGCTAACTTAGTTGGCTAGCTAGCGGTCTAGCCAACTTCAAATACTCTAGATAGCTAGCTAAGTGAATTAAATCTCACCATCTGCCTAACTTCATATTAGTTAGCTATCTTGATGTGTTTTTTACAGTGATAAACTCCACATGCATTTGTAGGTAACGTTAGCTAGTTAACAGCCATGGAAGAGGGTGATAGGATAGCAGCCCGACTTCTTTATTTTATTTCACCTTTATTTTACCAGGTAGACTAATTGAGAACAAGTTCTCATTTACAACTGCGACCTGGCCAACTGTCAGTGAGAGAGTAGGCTATTCTGGATAGGGCAGGTACTTTTGTGTGGTTCCTGTCCCTAGAAGTGAGGATGGAGATAATAGGAACAATATTCGGTGCTATGTAATTTTACTATAATTAAGTATTTTTCTTGTGAGGTTTTCTGTCCTCAAATAAAGAGCTATGAAACCTGTCTACATATGAAGAGGTCCCAATGAAGAGCAGTGGTTCCTGGGGACTCAAAGGGGTGCACATTTTTGTTTTTGCCTTAGCACTGCACAGCTGATTCAAATGATCAACTCATCAAGCTTCAAATTGTACTTGTGTATTCATTTGTGATAATATCCTTAATACGATGCTGTTATTGTCACATGCTACATATGTGTGCCCATGGATCTATCTATCCAATGTTATCATGATTTGTTATCAGGAATATTATACTTTAGTAATCCACAATGATCTGGTGATGTAAAAGTCTAATAATTAGATTGTCTTCCATATTCCTACAGATGCTTTGTAACTGGAGATTCCTTCAAAACGATTGCCTACAGTTAACGTGTAGGGCACTGCAAGGATGGGTGACCAGGGCCATCTAGCACTGCCTGCTGGAGGAATTCAGTTGGGTGAAGGCTACCTGTGTCCTGCATAACTTTGGGGTGGCAGGTAGCCTAGTGGTTAGAGCATTGGGCCAGTAACCAAAAGGTTGCTAGATCAAATCCCTCGTGCTGCCCCTGAACAAGGCAGTTACCCACTGTTCCTAGGCCATCATTATAAATAATAATTTGTTCTTAACTGGCTTGCCTAGTTAAATAAAGGTTCAATAACAAAATAACTTAATGAGGATGGACACGAGGCTCTGCAGGATGGGGTCCAGCAACGCAGCAAGACGGAGATCTTCACCTCCTACTTCTTCGAAGAGGGTGCTGTTCCCTGGCAACTCCATAGACTATGCACAACCAAATGCTCTTTTAAGAGTCATTCACATTGCAATAGCAGTGTTCTTCCATTTACTTACTGGAGTTATTCAATTCCCAGTTTCTACTTCTCGGGTGAGGGTGCTGTTTAGGTAAGGGTGTGATGTCTGTACAGAAATAAAACAGCCATTTCAAATCACTCATATTGAAACTATGTAGAACAATTAGACACCCTATCTGATTGATTGTGTTGCTCAGGTGTATAACTGGCTCCTTCCACCTTGAAAGAATAGGCAAGATGGCCAACCATGGAGAATAGCAAGACACTTCATTATTTCTATAACTACGCTATATTGTTTGTCCTCGTGTGTCCGTTCATGTTTTTCAGCAGAAAGTACTCTGCAGCCGCTTAGTGTGGTGTGGACACCAGGTGAGGCCACACACACAGATTACTGTTCAACACTGTTTAACTACCTTATTTTCACAATCAGTCTCTCTTCACTTCATCTCTTTCTCCTCTTCTCCACAAATCCTCTAGGTTATATCAGCTGTGTCAGTGAACACCTCCTGCATCTGAACTGGCTACATAGAATTGTAATTAGTGTTTAATGTTTTACGGACTCCTGAGAGAACCAGCAAACCAGGCTGTAGTCTTGTGAAACAGTGGATGTAAAGAATCTAGCTAGCTTAAGCATTTACTGCTAATTTTAATGTATAATTTTGGAAGCTTGCCTTGCTGATATTTGCCATGCAATGCAGCTGGAGTAACGTAGCTAACTATTTTCTTGCTTATTGTGTAGTGGAGGATAAAAAATACCTGTATAGCTAGCTATGTAGCTGATCTGTGGAGGGAACCTTAAATATTAGGCCAGAACCTAGCTATCATAGCCGGTTGTATCGACTTAAAACATTAATGGCATTAATAAAGCCTTTGGATAGAGTATAAAATAACTTTATTGTGCCAAGGATGCAAGTTGTAAATACATGTAGTTATTACCAAGCATTAGATCCCCACATTGTAGCCTGTAATTTGAATATATTCACTGATCATGTACTCTACCTTGGCAAATAAAGAGCGAGATCGCATTATTAAGCCTTGTGTTTTTTGTTTTATTCTAACAGTCAGTCATCATAATCATAAGGAGGTGACATGCTAAACTGATCTTGTATCATTAACTCTGGGACTACTACATCTCTCTGTATTTCAATGTTAAGCATAACACTTCCTGTTGACCTGACCAAGTGACCTTACCTCTCATCATGCTGTGCCCTGTATGTAGCCAGTTCAGATGCGGGAGGGGTTCACCGACACAGCTGATATAACCTAGAGGATTTAGGGAGAAGGGAGGAGAGGGATGAAGTGAAGGTGCGACTTATTGAGAAAATAAGGTAGTTTAAAGGGACAGCGTTCAACAGGAATCTGTATGTGGCCTCACCTGGTGTCCACTCTAGTACTTTATACCGAAAATCATGCAGACACACGAGAACAAACAATATAGCGTAGTTATTCTCCATGGTTGGTCCTTTTGCCTATTCTTTGAAGGTGAAAGGAGCCACAGTTACACCTGAGCCTGCTATCTGTACAACACAATCCATCAATCCGATTGATACAAGAGTGTGTAGGTGTGGGTTATAGGGTGTCTAATTGTTTTACATTTTTTCAATATGGGTGACTTAAAAGAGCCTGTTTTGTTTTTATACAGACAGCACCCTTACCTGATAAGTAGAAATCAAAGGCAGAGAAACTGGGAATTGAATAACTGCAGTTGACATAGCCGAGTAAAATATGAGAATACTCTTATTGCAATGTGGATGGCTCTTAAAAAGAGCCTTTGGTTGCGCACAGTGTAGTCTATGGTGTTGCCAGTGTCCAGCACCCTCTGAAGAAGTAGGAAGTGAAGATCTCCCGCACACGGATTGCCTCCCGTGCTGCGTTGTTGGCCCCCCATCCTTGAAATATCCTGCAGAGCAGCAGACCTCTCCTCTGGCACACGACGGCGAGCTACAGCTCCACTGCTGGTCCTCGTGTCCATCCTCATTAAGTTATGCAGGACACAGGTAGCCTTCACCCAACTGAATTCCCCCAGGAGGCAGTCCCAGATGGCCCTGTTCACCCAACCTTGCAGTGCCCTACACAGTAACTGTAGGCAATCTTTTTGAAGGAATCTCCAATTGCAAGGTATCTGTAGGAATATGGAAGAAATGTCATTATTAGACTTACATCATCAGGCCATTGTGGATTACTAAAGTATAATATATTTTATAACAAATAATGATAACATTGGATAGATAGATGCATGTGCACACATATGTGCATGTGTAGCGTATGACAAAAACAGGGTCATATTAAGGATAGCATCACAAATTAATACATAAATACCACTTGAAGCTTGATGATGAGTTGATCATTTGAATCAGCTGTGCAGTGCTAAGGCAAAAACAAAAATGTGCACATCTTTGAGTCCCCAGGACCAGGACTGTGAACCACTGCTCTTCATTGTGACCTCATCTGCAGACAGGCTTTCACAGCTCTCTGTATCAGAGGACATAAAACATCACAAGAAACAGACTTCATTATACTCAAATTAGACAGCACTGAATATTATGTTACCATCATCTCTGTCCTCACTTCTAGGGACAGGAACCACACAAAAGTACCTGCCTTATCCAGAATAGCCTACTCTCACATTGACAGTTGGGGCTGCCATCCCTTCACCCTCCTCCATGGCTGTTAGGAGGAGGGTGAAGGGATTTTTTTACAATGATAAATACATCAAGATAGCGAGCTAATATGAAGTTAGGTAGCTGGTGATATTTAATTAACTTAGCTAGCTAGCTAGCTAAAGAGAATGTAAAGTTGGCTCGATAGCATCTCATTTGAGTTAGTCTGCACTGTAGCTAGTTAGCTAATAATACATTCGTTATTTTTTACATTTTCGAAATGTATTGTAATGATGGGCTGTCTGGAGCCTGGTCTGCGGTGCCTGGGTGTGGGTGCTTGGGGAATGTCATTGCCAGAGGGGGTGAATGTGGGGGTCCCTGGGGTTTGGAGAGAGGAAGCCCCTCTGTATTGGGCTAACCTGTCCCAGTGCAGTGCCACCTTTCTCCCCCAACGCCGATACGATTATTGGAGGACAAAAAAAGCAGATACTGATTAAATCTGCAGATTTTTAAAAATGTATTTGTAATAATGACAATTACAACCATACTGAATGAACACTTATTTTAACTTAATATAATACATCAATAAAATCAATTTAGCCTCAAATAAATAATGAAACATTTTCAATTTGGTTTAAATAATGCAAAAACAAAGTGTTGGAGAAGAAAGTAAAAGTGCAATATGTGCCATGTAAGAAAGCTAACGTTTAAGTTCCTTGCTCAAACATGAGAACATATGAAAGCTGGTGGTTCCTTTTAACATGAGTCTTCAATATTCCCAGGTAAGAAGTTTTAGGTTGTAGATATTATAGGAATTATTGGACTATTTCTCTCTATACCATTTGTATTTCATATACCTTTGACTATTAGATGTTCTTATAGGCACTTTAGTATTGCCAGTGTAACAGTATAGCTTCCGTACCTCTCCTCGCTCCTACCTGGGCTCAAACCAGGAACACAACGACAACAACCACTCTCGAAGCAGCATTACCCATGCAGAGCAAGGGGAACAACTACTCCAAGTCTCAGAGCAAGTGATGTTTGAAACGCTATTAGCGCGCACCCCGGTAACTAGCTAGCCATTTCACATCACATCGTTACACCAGCATAATCTCGGGAGTTGATAGGCTTGAAGTCATAAACAGCAGAGCTGCTGGCAAAATGCACAAAAGTGCTGTTTGAATGAATGCTTACGAGCCTGCTGCTGCCTACCACCGCTCAGTCAGACTGCTCTATCAAATCATAGACTTAGTTATAACATAACACAGAAATGCGAGCCTTAGGTCATTAATATGGTCGAATCCGGAAACTATCATCTCGAAAACAAGATGTTTATTCTTTCAGTGAAATACGGAACCGTTACGTATTTTATCTAACGGGTGGCATCCATCAGTCTAAATATTCCTGTTACATTGCACAACCTTCAATGTCATGTCATAATTACATAAAATTCTGGCAAATTAGTTAGCAATGAGCCAGGTGTCCCAAATGGTTGCATATACCCTGACTGCGTGCAATGAACGCAAGAGAAGTGACACAATTTCACCTGGTTAATATTGCCTTCTAACCTGGATTTCTTTTAACTAAATATGCAGGTTTAAAAATATATACTTCTGTGTATTGATTTTTTGTTGTTGTTGTTGAATTTGACCCCCTTTTCTCCCCAATTTCGTGGTATCCAATTGTTAGTAGTTACTATCTTGTCTCATCGCTACGGGCTCAGGAGAGTCGAAGGTCGAAAGCCATGCATCCTCCGAAACACAACCAGGCTCTGTCGCAGCCGGCGGCGACACACAAATTGGCCTAGCATCGTCCGGGTTAGGGAGGGTTTGGCAGGTAGGGATATCCTTGTCCCATCGCGCACTAGTGACTCCTGTGGCCAACCAGGTCGCCAGGTGCACGGTGTTTCCTCCAACACATTGGAGCGGCTGGTTTCCGGGTTAGATGCGCGCTGTGTTAAGAAGCAGTGCGGCTTGGTTGGGTTGTGTTGCGGAGGACGCATGGCTCTCGACCTTAGTCTCTCCCGAGCCTGTACGGGAGTTGTAGCGATGAGACAACATAGTAACTACTAACAATTGGATACCACGAAAAATATATATTTTTTAAACGAGGTCTAAGAGAGAGAGGTAGGAAGACGGTGAGCTTCAGTCGGTAAAAATGGCGGGAAAAGGGGAGATGGTTTGTTAAAGAAGAATTTCACCGGATGTTGTCGTAGTGGAACGCTAGCGGAACACCTAGTCGCTTAATTAATCCTTTCCCTAAACCTTTCAGCTAAACCTTTTCCTAACCCTTTAACCTAACTCCTTACCCCAAACCTTGTTAACATTAGCTAGAATTGGCAACCTAGCCACCTAGATAACCTAAGCCAAAACAAATGTAAATTCGGAAAAGATCATACATTTTGCAAATTTGTAACAATACTGTACGAATTGCAATTTGTATCGTATTCTACAAATTGTAATTCGTAACATATCATACGGATTGTAATTCGTAATATATCATATGGAATGGATGGACATCCACAAATTAATACATACCATACAAAATGTAATATATCATAGTAAATGGAGTATCTCAGAGTTACATACAGATTAATATGAAATGCTCTGTGACCATGTTGTTTCAAAGTATTTTGAATGTAGTGAACTACCTTTTTAAAGTAACTTTAGTTAAGTAAACTATATTTTTCTTAAGGGTAGCTTTAGTGTGAATTACTGTATTATATTCTATTGTATCTTAATCTATGCCACTGTGACAATACTTAGATTTGTGTTTATTGTGTATATGTTGTGAAATTATTAGATATGACTTGTTATATATTACTGCACTGTAGGAGCTAGAAACACAATTTTTCTACACCCACAATAACATCTGCTAAACACATGTATGTGACCAATAACATTTTATTTGAATGAATTGGTAGCTTGGTAAACTAGACTAGCTTCGCAAACATTATTATAGCATAGGCATTCAAAAATACCGGGCACAAAAAGTTAGGTGGGTGGGGTGAGATAAAACGAGTCAAGCATGGCCTTGTCTAGGTGGTGTTTTATATAAATATTGACGGGTTGACCGCGTTATGGGGTTTTGAAAAATAAATAAAAGCTGGACAACCACGAGTACAGGCTAAATAAGGAATTTCAACGAGACAGGTGTGGGTTGTAGGTGAAGTTGGAAGACGTCATCGACACACAGAGAGCTAGTCAAACTAAAACGACATTGGCAGACAAAAGTAGATAGTCCTCCTTCACTGACTTCTTATCCATACACACACAAGGGTACAAGTCCCACAAACAGGCCCTGGCTGGCGAGTACGCATAGAAGTGACATTCTATGTAGCGAGTACAGAGAAGACCAGAGCATGCGCAGAACTGTGTATTTTCTTGTGTGTTCCTGTGTAACCTCTTGCTGTGTGGTCACAAAATCCGTGACATGTCCTTCAATTTACGTTTGCACATTGTACAGCGTGGAGAAAGCTCTTCTTTGATGATGTTTAAACGGCGGTTGAAATCCAATATGTTGCATTACCGCCACCAACTAGACTAGCCTACCCTACTATTTAAATATGTTTAGTCCTACCTCATGCCAACAACCTGAAAGGATGGGACATCACCACTTAACACACCCTGTAACTCTTCTGATCTCAAGTCTCGCACACCCAAATACCTCTCTGCAACCACAACCTCAATTTTCTGTAACTTCTGTTCCATCCCTGCAGTACAGTTGATAACCATTGCTAAAAATCCAGTCTTACTGAAACATATATCACTTGTTGGCCTATCCCTCTGTACTGGTACAGATCTACTACTCACACAACTCCTCTCAGGATCCCTCCCCCTTGACCCATCTTTCTCTACATTCTGCATATGACAACTTCTGCACTACTCTAACCCTGGAAACCTCAACCTGGCTCTCTCGCACGGACATTTCTGATCCCCAGCCCCATTGGCACCCCTACAATTAACACATACCACTACATTCCCCAATGCTACACATCCCTTTGTATCATGCCCTTCTGCAGTTCTCACACCTAGGAACCTCCCTCCTACACACTGCTGCCACATGACTATAAGCTGGACACCTGTAACAACATAATGTATTCAGCACAAAAGCTCGTACAGGATCATTTATATATCCTAACATCACTTTGTCGGGCAAAGACTCAACATCAAAACTCAGAAGAACAGACAATGACTCTTCTGTTTCACCACTCTCGCCACCCTGTCTGCGACGAGCATCACATACACCGGGAATCTTCCCCTTCAGTTGGTCAACTTTTACATTTACTGCTACCCCAGTAATCACTCCTTTCAATGGCACCCTTTTCTTGAGAGTGAAACAATTCACATTTCTTTCCCCCATTCGTTTAGCTAACATGGTAAGTAGTTGCAAAGTAGCCAAAATGTTTACGTTTTCCTTGATGAAATTAGAACACGCAACCATGCTTTTACATTTCGTTTTTGCTTTAAGTAACCTTCTATCTTATGTAACCATACCAAACGTAACATATCATACTAATGTCAGTGTCCTAGTCTGAGACTAGTCTTTGAAAAATTATCATATGTAAATCTGAAATGTCAGACTACAAATGGCAAGGCAGATTACTTTGGGGTCATAATTTATAATATTTTTCAAGTGGGAATTTGGCATGTCCTATGCTGAACAATAAAGGAAATTATTGCGTTCTTCACCCATATTTTATTTTAGCCAAAAAAGTAGTGTAGTTCCAGTAGTAAGTTACACAGTAAGAAACGTATTAAGTACTGAAAACACTACCTAGATTTGAATTTAGTTCAACTACCACTAAGCTACTGCAACATTTTGTTAAATCACTAGTTGAACTACATAGTTCACTACTACCGAACACTGATAATAATGTCCTGTTTGTAAAATGCTTTTTTTGTGTCATGTGTGCTTTGTAAACATACAGTTAATGTGAAACTCAAAATGCGTTCCAAGATTCCCATCACACTAATTTCCTTGCTGGTCTCATGTACTACTCAATATACTAGGACAATTGATCACTGTTTGACAATAAACTAGAGCACTGGAAACTACCAGTGGCCCCATCTGAGCAGTGATAATTGATGAGCCATTGTGGATGGGATGAATGACTGCTTCAGAGTCAGGTGTTCTGCATTATCATGTCTGATGGTGTTTGCTCTCCCCCACAGCCGTGTGTCTGGCAGCAGCATAGTGGTCTAGACTCTGCAGACAGCCACCCGGGCCACATCCCTACCAACGTCATCCCAGAAAGCACTGCTGGCTGTGGGCCCTGGGGTGGCAGCCCTGCAGGACCCCTATAGACACGGTGAGAAGGATGCCCACTTCCAGTTGTGATATGTTCACATGGACATTTACATGTGTAGGAAGTTTTTAGACATCATCAAGAGTATTTAGCACTGACAAACTCCTTATTAACCAAAGCCATAGGTGTATAGTACCAAGAGTTTGGCTAAACATAATGGTACTCAGTTTGTTTGACTCTGATATTAACCCCAGAGCAGGCAATGGGTTGTTCTACCAATTCGGTGCTTTTAAGATGTTTTGGTGGGGAAAAAAACTTTTGATTTCACCATTTTAATATTCTGTCATAAAGAGCACATGTTCAACTTAATAAAAGAGGTAAAATAATAAAAACAACCATAGTAAGTGCCAAGTAAAGTAACAGGGTTGACAAGTTCATCTTAAATCAGCAATAAATCCCCTTGTGACAGGGGGAATGGAAGCTTATTGTATACAACAGGGAGGGGCAAGTGAATGGAAAAAAATGAAATTGAAATATTTCTAGCCTGCCTATCTATGGGTAATAGGGTTGGCTGACTTGTTATGCTCAGCCTACTCAGTTTTCCACCACAAAACACCAGAAAATTGACAAAAAGAGTAGAACCAGCTCACCTGCTTTTACACTAGACATTACTATTAGATGTTCAATGTTTCTTTTGAAAAAAATATTTTAAAAGGAATAGGTTCACCATATTAAAACGAGAGTTCAGTTTTTGTAACAGGGTTGACCTTTAAAATAAGGGACAGATTTTTTATCTTAAAATGAATAACTAATCACATTAAATAAATAATAATAATCAGAATGTACTTTCTCAAAGCAACAAAATAACAAGGGCTTTATAATGATGTGGAAAACTTAAGTGGATGAAAATGTTCCTCGAAGTTAGAGGGGACTTGTCAAAATGCTATATTTTGGCACTTTAACAACTCTTTATTCATAGAAAACATTATAACAGGCTTTTAAATTCAATATTGGTGCACAATTTCTAAGTAAAATATCAAAGGGATGCAAAAGGCACTTATTTCATGGAACGACCATAATACTGATCCATAATGAGTTTGGTGTGGGTGGGGTGTTCCCGGTTTCATTTTTGTTTTCCTGAAAGCATTGAAAATTCAAAGTAGGTGATTAAGTTTCATTACTCAGTAATCGATACCAAGCAGGGTTATTTAGTGGTTTTCCTGTGTCATATAGAGCCTTTGTTACCAGGTCTGGTAAAACAAGATCAAAAACTGTGAAACAGTCTCAGTGAAATTAGATGAAAAGCTTGATTTAAAACAAGTAATTGAAATATCAATTATTCGAAAGGGTGAGAAATAACTTAAGTTTCTCTTTTGGTGTAACATACTACACTGCATTTTTCTCAATAAAAATGACCATATTTTTGTCACTGTTATACCTGTTCCCCATGTATTGTAGACATGGTGGTCCGTTCTCGGCGAGACTACAGGACACCTGGCCCTCATTACGCTCTGGGACAGAACAAGAGGAGACCCTGAGGTCCATACCATTCTAATGTATGGCACAAACTCTGCTGTCTGTCCTACTCAGTGTTTATGTCCATCCTGATTCCTGAAATACACATCTCTACGATTGGGTTAAGTTCTGTGGGAACATATATGTCCATTACTACACTTGTGTGTAGGTTTCATCTATTGGTGTGTTAGAGAGCGCCCACGGATTAGGCTATCCACATTGGATCTGTCCAAGATGGCCTTCCTTCCAGATGGATCCTCAGGGAGAGAGTACTTGCGCTTCCTTGAGGACAATGTGAGTTTGAAGGACTGATCTCTTTGCAGAGGGAGTGTAGTGGTTTTTGTAGCTTATCCTCATATCGCTCTACTTTCTCTTTCCCTCTCTTTCTCAGACGGTGACCCCTGACTCAAGGGCAGATGTGAAGTTTGTGGATAATGAAGAGTTGGTGTATGTTATGCAGAGATACAGAGAGGTCCACGATTTACTGCACAGCTTACTAGGCTTGCCCACTAACATGCTAGGTGAGTCTGCCACCATAGAAGTAGGATTCATCGATTACATACAGTGAGTGCCAAAAGTATTGGAACAGACTACTTTTAAAAAATAATTCTACCCCAGATGCAATGACCACGCCATTAAAATGCAGACAGTCAGCTTTAATTTGAGAGTATTTTCATCCATATCAGGTGAACCGTTTAGAAATGTAGAAATTACAGCACTTTTTGTACATACAGTGCCTTATTGTATTCATACAGTTGAAATCGGAAGTTTACATACACTTAGGTTGGAGTCATTAAAACTAGTTTTTCAACCACCACAAATTTCTTGTTAACAAACTATTGTTTTGGCAAGTCGGTTAGCACATAATTTTTCCAACAATTGTTTACAGACAGATTATTTCACTTATAATTCACTAAGTTAACTGTGCCTTTAAACAGCTTGGAAAATTCCAGAAAATGATGTCATGGCTTTAGAAGCTTCTGATAGGGTAATTTACTTTATTTGAGTCAATTGGAGGTGTACCTGTGGATGTATTTCAAGGCCGACCTTCAAACTCAGTGCCTCTTTGCTTGACATCATGGGAAAATCAAAAGAAGTCGGCCAAGACTTCAGAAAAAAATTGTAGACCTCCACAAGTCTGATTCATCCTTGGGAGCAATTTCCCAACGCCTAAAGGTACCATGTTCATCTGTACAAACAATAGTACTCAAGTATAAACACCTTGGGACCACGCAGCCATCATACCGCTCAGGAACGAGATGTGTTCTGTCTCCTAGATATGAAAGTACTTTGGTGTGAAAAGTACATATCTATCCCAGAACAACAGCAAAGGACCTTGTGAAGATTCTGGAGGAAACAGGTACAAAGTCTATATCCACAGTAAAACGAGTCCTATATCGACATAACCTGAAAGGCTGCTCAGCAAGGAAGAAGCCACTGCTCCAAAACCACCATAAAAAAAGCCAGACTATGGTTTGCAACAGCACATAGAGATAAAGATTGTACTTTTTGGAGAAATGTCCTCAGGTCTGATGAAACAAAAATAGAACTGTTTGGCCATAATGACCATCGTTATGTTTGGAGGAAAAAGGGGGATGCTTGCAAACCGAAGAACACCATCCCAACCGTGAAGCACGGAGGTGGCAGCATCATGTTGTGGGGATGCTTTGCTGCAGGAGGAACTGGTGCAACTTCCCAAAATAGATGGCATCATGAGGTAGGAAAATTATGTGGATATATTGAAGCAACATCTCAAGACATCAGTCAGGAGGTTAAAGCTTGGTCGCAAATGGACAATGACCCCAAGCATACTTCCAAAGTTGTGGCAAAATGGCTTAAGGACAACAAAGTCAAGGTATTGGAGTGGCCATCACAAAGCCCTGACCTCAATCCTTTTGAATATTTGTGGGCACAACTGAAAAAGCGTGTGTGAGCAAAGAGGCCTACAAACCTGACTCAGTTACACCAGCTCTGTCAGGAGGAATGGGCCAAAATTCACCCAACTTACTGTGGGAAGCTTGTGGATGGCTACCCGAAACGTTTGACCCAAGTTAAACAGTTTAAAGGCAATGCTACCAAATAGTAATTGAGTGTATGTAAACTTCTGACCCACTGGGAATGTGATGAAAGAAATAAAAGCTGAACGAAATCATTCTCTCTACTATTATTCTGACATTTCACATTCTTAAAATAAAGTGATGATCCTAACTGACATAAGACAGGGAATTTCTATTTTCATTAAATGTCAGGAATGGTGAAAAACTGATTTTAAATGTATTTGGCTAAGGTGTATGTAAACTTCTGACTTCAACTGTACCTCATGGCTTATTTCAAATTTTTTTGATTTTTTTTTTAAATTCAAAATGGTTTAAATAGATGTTTTTCTTACCCATCTACACACAATACCCCATAATGACAAAGTGAAAACATTAGTTGAAAATGAAACACATCTAATTTACATAAGTATTCACACCCCTGAGTCGATAGTGTTAGAATACCCTTTGGCAGCGATTACAGCTGTGAGATTTTCTTGGTAAGGTCACAGAGCTTTGCACACCTGGATTGTACAATATGTGCACTTTAAAAAATATATATATATTATTAAAGTTCTGTCAAGTTGGTTGTTGATCATTGCTAGACAGCCCTTTTAGATTTTGTAGCAGATTTCAATTTAAAAAAACTAACTAGGCCACTCAGGAACATTCATTATTGTCTTGGTAAGAAACTCTAGTGTATATTTGGCTTTGTGTTTTAGGTTATTGTCCTGCTGAAAGGTGAATTTGACTCCCAGTGTCTGTTGAAAAGCAGACTGAACCAGGTTTTCCTCTAGGATTTTGCTTGTGCTTAGCTTTATTCCGTTTATTTTTATTCTAACAAAACTCCCTAGTCCTTGCCGATGACAAGCATACCCATAACATGATACAGCCACCACCATGCTTGAAAATATGAAGAGTGGTACTCAGTGATGTGTTGTGTTGGATTTGCCCCAAACATAACTTTATATCCGGAATAAAAAGCGTTTTTCTTTGCCAAATTGTTTGCACTTTTACTTTAGTGCCTTGTTACAAACAGGGTGCATGTTTTGGAATATTTGTATTCTGTACAGGCTTCCTTCTTTTCACTCTGTCATTTATGTTCGTTTTCTGGAGTAACTACAAGGTCGTTGATCCATCCTCCGCTGTCTCTTATCACTACCATTAAACTCTGTAACTGTTTTAAAGTCACCATTGACCTCATGGTGAAGGAAAGACACCTGTATCTTTGTTGTGACTGGGTGTACTGTGTCATTAATAACTTCACCATGCTCAAAGTGATATTCAATGGGCCTCCCGAGTGGCGCAGCGGTCTAAGACTCCTGTGGCGGGCTGGGCGCATGCACACTGACAAGTTCACCAGGTGTACGGTGTTTCCTCCAACACATTGGTGAGGCTGGCTTCCGGGTTAAGCGTGCATTGTGTCAAGAAGCTTGGTGAGGTTGTGTTTCGGGGGACGCACAGCTCTCGACCTTCGCCTCTCCCGAGTCCTTACAGGAGTTACAGTGATGAGACAAGACTGTAACTAGCAATTGCATATCACGAAAAAGGGGAGAAGAAAAAATACCTGTCAAAAGTTGACACAACTACTCATTCCAGGGTTTTTCTTTACTGTAAAACTATTTTCTACATTGTAGAATAATAGGGAAGACATCAAAACTTTGAAATAACACATGGAATCATGTAGTAAGGTTGGACATTTTGGGGAATATTCAGAGGTGTAAATTGTCAGTTGGAATTAACGGGAATATGGGAATTAACAGAAATATATGCAAATTAATATTAATACCATTTAAATGTAGATGTTTTTTGTATTGGATAGTCTAGAAACTAAAGCTTTGGTTGTCTTCCTCTCAGGCTTCCATGTCTGATGTTGGTGGGATTTGGAGGATGATGGAAGCAACAGGGGAAAGAGCCTCAGATCCAAAGTCCCTTCCACCAGGTGGCCGATTGAGATATGTTGGCACAACTGCCATATTGCATCTCCATCCCAAAGCCCTTGTTTGGAAGTGTACTTCGTCAGACTGCCAAGAACCTTGCTCTCCTCCAGGCCAAGGTGGCAAGACACGGTAGTGATGACACCATAGGCCTTGTTGATCCAGACAGGATGCTCTTGGGGTTCGACATGTACGCTGTGGTGTGTATGGGCTTCAGGCAGAAGTCTTCATGCTTTTTGATGTATTTCAGAACTGCAGTTTCCTCTGCTTGGAGCAACAGTGAAGTGGGCAGAGCAGTACGGATCTATTTTCTTACATCTGCAAGCAGAGTCTGAACATCAGACAGGATGGAATTGTCTCCCTCAATTTGTGCAATGGCTACTGCTATAGGTTTCAAGAGTTTCAGGCTGTTTACCACTCTCTCCCAAAATACATCATCCAGGAGGATCCTCTTGGTGGGTCTGTGATATGGCCATTTCTTGGAGAGACTCTTTCCCCTCCAGGAGACTGTCAAACATGACAACACCACCCCAAGGGGTGTTGCTGGGCAGCTTCAATGTGGTGCTCTTATTCTTCTCACTTTGCTTGGTGAGGTAGATTGCTGAAGATGACCCTTCACATACCTAACCATTTCATTGGCTCTCTTGTAGAGTGTATCCATAGTTTTCAGTGCCATGATGTCCTTGAGGAGCAGATTCAATGCATGAGCAGCACAGCCAATGGGTGTGATGTGAGGGTAGGACTCAACTTTAGATCAAGCAGCCTTCATTGTTCACAGCATTGTCTATCACCAGTGCAAATACCTTCTGTGGTCCAAGGTCATTGATGACTGCCTTCAGCTCATCTGCAATGTAGAGACCGGTGTGTCTGTTGTCCCTTGTGTTAGTGCTTTTCTAGAATACTGGTTGAGGGGTGGAGATGATGTAGTTAATTATTCCTTGCCCACGAACATTCAACCACCCATCAGAGATGATTGCAATACAGTCTGCTTTCTCTAAGATTTGCTTGACCTTCACTTGAACTCTGCATCCAGCAAATGAGTAGATAAAGCATGTCTGGTTGGAGGGGTGTATGCTAAATGGTATATATAATTCTATATATATATATAAATAAAAATAATGTATTGTGTCATTTTGGCGTCACTTGTATTGTAAATAAGAATAGAATATGTTTTTAAACACTTCTACAATAATGTGGATGATACTAGTCTTGGGCGGTATACCATAAATCGGGGTATTTGGAAAAAGCCACAGGATGGTTTTTCAACACCATCAATGCCATTGAAACTATATATATATATATTTTTTTTTAATACAGTTGAATATTTGTAGATACTTTAAGTAAATAAATACCTGCAGCCAACTTGTGCGATACTTTAGCAGAAAAAAAACATTGCGTTCATTTCACCTGTTACAATATTTATGTAGCTTAGCGTAGTCCCCAGTCACATGGTGTTTGCTTACTAGAACACAACATGAGAGACCGGAACCTTGTGAGTCCCTCACTGTTGGTGCAGTATGCGCCAGGTGATCTAAGTACAGTATGGAATTCACAACTAAATGTTTGACAGCTAGATACAGTATCTTATAACTATTAAGTTAACTGTTGCTTCCCACAATGTTAACAATATTCCATACCGCACTTCTTGACACCCACCTGCTTAACCCAGCCGCACCAATGAGTCAGAGGAAGCACTGTTCAACTGATGACCGAGGTGCAATGAGCCAAGTAAAGCCCCCCGGCCAAACCCTCCCCGAACCCAGATGACGCTGGGCCAATTGTGCGCTGCCCTATGGGACTCCCGATTACGGCCGATTGAGATACAGCCCGGGATCGAACCCGGGTCTCTAGTGACGCCTCCAGCACTGCGATATAGTTCTTTAGACCGCTGTGCCACTTGGGAGGCCCCCGGACTTAATTTCTAATGACAAAGTGTAGTCGGGCCTGCTGACACTTTCCACAAACAAACAGTGCTTGTCATTGCTTGTGGGAAAGCTCTCCCCATACACTCTACACACATTTTTAAGGGCGTACTGTAGTTGACAATTTTTTAGTGGGAGGATGGTGCTCCATAACCTCTTATGCATCGGCTGTGGCTTAGCCTAGCTATCTGCGTCTGCATTGGGTCCGCTTCTGTCATGTTTCCGAGGGGATTCTTTTTTATGAGCACAATTCCCACCTTTTAAGCCCTGTCTACCTAAATTCATGATTTTTTGCGAGTTGTCTGTCTGAAGAGCACCCTCCCCGGAACTTTTCTTTCTCCCTTTTCAAAATAGCCAAGAGAATCCCACACGATCCCCTGACCTAGTGCTAGGATTTCCGAGTATATTAGGTGGGACTTTCAGTCCCGTCAATGACACATCGCTTCGTAGGTTTTTAGAATTTAAATCAAATTGCGTATGAAAATGAAATACTTCCAGAAACTGAATTTCCTGAAAGTTTCATAATGAATTTAAAGGGGGTATTGTCTGAGTATTAACATCAGCTGTAAATGCCTCCTTCTCTGTTGTACAATAACTATTGGCATCAGTCTGGTATTTGTAAAGTAATGTGATTATTTCGGCATGACTGTTTCCTTGTGGCTCTCCCAGTTGTCTGGAATCCCTGGTGACGTCCCTGGGGACGTGGGCTGTGAGGAATGGCCGACAGGCTCGCTGTGTCCTCAGCATCTTCTACGAGCGATGCTGGGAGCAGAGTCTGTAGGACCTAAGACTGGAACTGAACATCGAGCCCCCCTTGCTGACCATCACAGCTTCCAGCCAGAGACCACATCAGACTCATAGCACTGACCTCTGATGTCACACTGTGTCTGGTCACACTGTGCAACCAGATGGTAGAGGATGCAGGAACTATTTGGAGTGATGTGATGTTGGAATTTTGTGGGCTGAATGTATTATGGCAATTGTGTCAAGCTTACCCATGTTTCAAAGTGAATAATGGTGAAGGAAGGAAAGGCCTATATTCAAAATGGGGGCAGGGGATTTCCAGAGGCATTACCAGAGAGAGATTGTTTCCCCCTTACCAAGGTTGAGATCATTTCCCCTTGACAATGGTTAAGTACATTATGACCTGACATTGAGTAGAAGGGACATTTTTGGAACAAAACCTTGTTGAGGGTCTTGTATTACCCACTGCCATTCTTCAAGCGACAAGTCATTACCTAGGTTGGACAAACCAAGGACATGCAAGAGCTTGTTGCTGCTGGTTACACCAGTGGTGGCTTAGTCATGTCTGGTATCATTCAGACGCTGAGACTGGTTCTATCTGACATTTCCTTCTCTTATAACTCAAGGTACATCACCCACCTGGTACTGTAATGACTGTCAATCATTGACTGCGTTTTATTTGACAATGTGTGTGTTCATGACAAGCACAGCACTGTTCATGTATCTCTGGTGTGAGATGTCACTTATCAATAAATTGTTTGCACTTTGTTGAAACCTTTTTCGAAAATGCTGGGTTTAGTACAGTACTGTATTATCCAAATTACTACTAGTCTAACTTGTTGCTCAGTCAGCTGGAGCTGAAGTTTGCTTTGATGTTTTTTTTCCAGTTTGTTTGAAGTCGGAACGGACAATGTCAACAGCAATGTGTCACTAAGATGGGAGCATTCTGTGAAGCCCTTTAAGTTTTCCAAACTACTTCTCACTTATACAGAACGATCTTTGATTATCATTGTGGGGAGTTTTCTGTATTTTCTTCTTTCTCTAGGAAGGCAGGTTTTTCTTATCCACAAAGAAACATCCATTAATAGTACCTCATACCATGTGGTTGATACAGTAAAAGTGTATTTTTTATTTAATATTTTTTTACTTGTAGAATGTAAACTTTGTTTATATATACACAGTACCAATCAAAAGTCTGTACACCTACTCATTTCAGGGTTTTTCTTTATTTTTCTATTTTCTACATTCTATGAAATAACACATATGGAATCATGTAGTAACCAAAAAAGTGTTAAACAAATCAAAATATATTTTATATTCTTCAAAGTAACCACCCTTTGCCTTGATGATAGCTTTGCACACTCTTGGCATTCTCTCAACCCACTTCACCTGGAATGCTTTTCCAGTTTTGAAAGAGTTCCCACATATGCTGAGCACTTGTTGGCTGCTTTTCCTTCACTCTGCAATCCAACTCATCCCAAGCCATCTCAATTGGGTTGAGGTCAGGTGATTGTGGAGGCCAGGTCATCTGATGCAGCACTCCATCACTCTCCTTCTTGGTCAAATAGCAAAAAAATCTCACATTTGGACTCCTCAGACCAAAGGACAGATTTCCACCTTTCTAATGTCCATTGATCGTGTTCTTGGCGCAAGCAAGTCTCTTCTTATTATTGGTGTCCTTTAGTAGTGGTTTATTTGCAGTAATTCGACCATGAAGGCCTGATTCATGCAGTCTCCTCTGAACAGTTAATGTTGAGATGTGTCTATTACTCGAACTCTGAAGCATTTTTTGAGCTGCAACTTCTGAGGCTGGTAACTAATGAACTGGGGTGCGCGCAAGATGGAGGTCAGTGCAGATGTGTAGCTGAAGGAATAATTGGATTTCCTCACCCAAATATGACCATTTGGTAATTTCTAAGGCCACGGTAATTGATTACTCTCTTAAATGTATTCCCCTCTAAAAGTATTAAGTTAGCGAACAACACTAGGTAGCCAGATCAGCTAGCTAGCTCAAAAACTGTAAACTTCCATGACCAAAACCAAATGAAAAGAAATGGAGGAGAAATCAGATGGACAATTAACAGAAAAAGATGGAATGGTTTTGGGTACTCCTCTACAGAGGAGAAATACTGCTATGTGTGATAAATTCTGTGAGCACGGACAACGAAGGCGCCCATCCAGTCCCCAGCTCGGGCTGTTACCTTACGACCCCGGCACTCCAGTCAAGCCCCAGGGGAAAAAGATGAGAGGGCAATAGGGTATGTCACTTCTTGAGATGTGAAACAATATTGTGATGCTTTTGATAGCAAAGATAGGTGAAAAGGGCATATGGCTTAGGGAGAATACAATGAAAATTGAGGCCATAAAAATCAGTTGACTATCTATGTATAAGTGAAACCCTCAAAAGTGACATTTAGAAAGTGGAAGTTACTTGCCAGGAAAATAAAAAGGTGACTGAACTCGAGCAAAAGATGAATGAGATGGAGAGATACCAGCGCAGGTGGAACCTGAGGCTCCTTGGAATTCTAGAGCAGGCTGGTGAGTACATCAAATGCAGAGTTGCTGACATCTGTGGAGCTGTCATTCCCTAGTCAAAAGCCAAACTTCAGGAAAATGTGGATATCGTTCATTCTTTGGGAAGACTCAAGGATCAAGACAAGAGACCGAGGACAACCATCATCCGGTTCATCAACAGATCTACACGGATCTTCTCTGAAGGTGAGCGAAAAACTGAGTTCCTCATCAGGCGAAAATTGAGGTTCATGGAGGATCTGACCTCAACAGACAAAGTGACACGAGAGAAACTGTGGCCGATGGTGGCTGCAGCTCGAAAGGAAGGGAAAACAGCATTTTTGTCGGTGCAAGAGTGATCATCGATGGGAAAGAAATGCGGCCGAATCAGAACATTTGAGAGAGAGTCAGAGTCTAACTCGGACAGAACTGGTAGGCCTAATCACTGCCTAATTGCCAGGTGAAAAGCAGCCTTTTATTGTAAAAAATTTACACAAACACTTGAATGAGAAAAGGCTGACCCTAAAACTGGTAAACTAAACACTATGGGTGAATAACTGCTTATTGTAAGGTCTACACAATGTCTCCCCCTTGTGGGAGGAAGAATCATTTGTTAACTTTATGACCAGTATTTCTTCGTTTTTTGTTGGAGGGGTTAATAATGGGATGGAAATCCTTTTGAGTTACATATCCTTAGGAACAGCTTATATTAGCATATCAAGGTTGTTGGTGGAGGTTTTCTTTATTTCTTCGTTCATTCATGTCGGGGGTATTCGTAATGTACTCAAGCATAAGGCTATTTTCCTGTATTGCAAACAGTTTAATGCAGACTTTTACTTTCTACAAGAGACTCATGCTTGTTCTTCCCATCTAGCTTTTTGGAAAAATCTATGGGATAACGATATCTGGTTATCATATGGCAACAACCACTCTGCAGGTGTAGCAGTTTTAAGAGGTGCATTTAAAGTAGTAAGACTCACCACTCTGGATGTTGGTTAATTTTAACAGCGAATTTGAAATGTGACCTTTTTTTATTAGGGAATATATATGCATCCAACAACAAACAAAACAACAGGATATTATTTCAAGAATAGATTAATAGAGTTATAGGTGTATTTCAGGATATCAAAATTATCTTAGATGGATATTTTAATTCTGTATCTAATGTGATGATTGACAGATATCCCCCTCCTAACAGATCCAGCACTCTTAATCCTGAGTTTAATAACCTGTCTTGGTCTTGGATTAGTCAATATTTGGAGATCTAAATATCCTGATAAAAGGGACTTCTCTTTGAGTAACAAGGACATGTCCAGACAGTCAAGAATTTACTTCTGGTTGATTTTTAATTAAATCAGATAACACTGTAGTCAAAGTATCCATTGAACCATAAATTCTTACTGATCATAAAGTTATATTCTTATCTTTAAACATTAATGGCTCTGAAGTCAATACATTTGAATCTGAGTTATTTGAAAACTCAATAGTAGACTGTTGGCAGATGATAATTTCAAGATGGATGCCAAAGATATTATAGAGGAAAATTGTAGGAAAGCCCAACTATTTAAGACTTATGGAATATATTGGGAATTAATGAAGTATGAAATAAGATAAACAGCCATGAAGAGAATTAAAGAAATTGATTTTTAAATTTTTTTTTAGGGAATATAAACTTATTATGGAAATAAATTCTCTAATCTCAATGGAGGTCCTTGATGAAGAAGGGAAGGGTCAGTTATTTTCTTTACAACTAGAAATGGACCGAATGTATGAAGGAAGAGCAAATGGGGCATTTGTCAGATCAAGATGGTGGGAGGAAGGTGAAAAAAAAAAAATACTTTCACAATTAGAGAAAAAAAAAACTGAATTTACCTCTGTTCAGAAGCATAATATAGATGGCAAAGAAAATGAAAACCCCAAAGATATTTCAAAATATGTTTCAGAAATCTATGGTAATCTTTACACCAGCAATGCCTGTCCTACTAGTGACATATCTATTTTTATTAAATGTTATATTTTTTAATCACAACCCCCATACCCGCAGGAGGCCTTTTGCCTTTTGGTAGGCCGTCATTGTAAATCATAATTTGTTATTAACTGACTTGCCTAGTTAAATAAGGGAAAAAATATATAAAGACATACAGTATATGTAATAATATTTTACTATTATTGGTCTTGACAAGACTATACAATGAGCACGTTATGGATGTTACGTATACTCCCTTTCTGGCCTCTAGGTCATCAGGCTGCTGATTATCCCGCACACCTGTCACCATCGTCTCACGCACCTGTGCCTCATGACACTCACCTGGACTCCATCACCTCCTTGATTATCTTCGCTATACCTGTCACTCCCCTTGGTTCTTTCCTCGGGTGTTATTGATTCTGTTTTCATGTTGGTGCGTTGTTTGTTTTTTGTGTTCATTGGTGCATTTATTTATTAAAACACTTACTCCCTGAACTTGCTTCCCGACTCTCAACACACTCATTACAATGGAAGATAGCTTTATTTTTTGTCAATATTTTCAAAGTGTAGTTAAGACACTTTACAATAATAGTAACAGCTCTGTTAAATGATCACATGGAACTTCACAGAGATTCGACATTAAGCTCGGAATGCCCAAAGTATGCCCAATTTCTCCTTATTTGTCACACAAGTTATTGCACTTCAATAAGGTTAGCTTTAGGGGTATTCAGAAGCTAAAGAGGTAAAGTGTTAACAATTGGCTGACACCACCATTTTTTTGAAAGATCATAATGAAGTCAGGAAAGCTAGAGTGTATTAGTTTTGACAATTGCTTCCACATGATTTCTGAAACTATGGCTCCTTTTCTCAAGACTCACAACATTCAAAACGTCACATCTCTTTCAAAACCAAACACTTAATTCAAAACTATTTTAACTCTCCTCAAAATTGTGTTTTTGCATCAAAACTATACAACCAAACCATCAAATGATTAGCTCTTATACACGTCAACTACACACGGACGTGACAAATGTAAAGGACTACTACTCTATAAAAAATATTGTGCCCCTTTTACTTAAAAATAAATAGAGGTAACTATTTGCATCAGCCTCTTAAGTAAATCCAACAAGGAGGATTATTTAAGTATAATATACTTCGCTTTTAGTGCATTACAAACTCAAATATATTAAGTGCAAACAGGATCTCAAAAATTCCTTTCATTCAACTTAATTTGATCAGGTTCAGAACAGTTGTCACGACTCCTACCGAAGGTGGCTCCCCTTCCCGTTCGGGTGGCGGTCGTCGTCACCGGCCTACTAGCTGCCACTGATTCTTTCCTCCCCCTCCTTGTCTGTTTATTGGCTACACCTGTTGTTTATTTGGTGATTAGTTGGGCTTTATTAGCCAGCCGGCCCGCCTGCTCTCTGTGCGGGATTGTTTGTGTGACTAGTGTGCACGTTAGAGGTTAACGTGGTTTTCCCTGTTCGTGGGTTTTTTGCTGGACTGTTTTAGTCCCCGTGTTTGGGGCATTTGTTTGTGTGTGCGCCCTGTGTTTTCGTGGGGTGGCTTATGTTCGCCGTTTGTGCATTAAATAGCACTACACTGAACTCTCTGCTTCCTGCGCCTGACTTCGCACCCACTACACCCAGATCGTTACAACACTTTATTTTTTATTTTTTTTACCTGCTTAAGTCCTTCATGTCCCAGAACTAATGTTATAAGTTTGATGTACTTAATGTAATCAGTTCCAGAACTAATATTGTAAGTTTAATTTGATGAATTTACTCAGAATATCAATTACGATACTATGTTTAACCTACAAATGTTTTTTTTGCTCAGTTACTAAATGGTACTCAGGTTAGTAAAATCTATTTAAATTGGGTTCCTACTACTCATATATATACACTCACAACTATACTTAAAGCTGATGCAAATAGTTACCTCAATATAGTTGGGATCATTTACTAAAAATGACCATTTCTATACAAGGGAATATGCAAAAAGAAACAAGTGTTCAACTTCAAACTTCAACACCTTTATTTTTAATAAAGGTTTTCTTCTAAATTCAATCTCAAATTGCCCTATAAACCCTACTCCTTAAGCATTTGTGAAGATCTCATTATTTTGTCATCTGTAAGCATTCTGGGTATAACTCCACCTTGCCTCCTTAGGTAAAGTTACATCCAGATAGCTTGCACCTGACTACAAATAATTTCAAATCTTCACAACTGCATAAAGTTTAGGTGATAGTTTGGGATTAGCACTTTGACCTCACATCTTGTACATTTTGGCAATAATGTTCTGGTGGTCTGTGTGCCCCTTAACACCAAAGCGATATTTTAACAGAAATGTAAATTTATCTTAATATACTTTAGCTCAAATACAACCTTATTCAAACTGTTTAAGATTAATCAAAACATCTGTTTTCAAAACATACATTGCAGATATTGTTACAAAATATATGCCAAATTGTCCCTTAAACCTGACTCCATTTGCACTAGTGAAGCCCATATGGACATAATATTTTTACAGGTATAATCATTCTGGGTATAACTCCACCTTGCCTCCTTAGGTAAAGTTACATCCAGATAGCTTTCACCTGACTACAAATAATCTCAGAAACCCACCTGACTACAAATAATCTCAGAAATCCATTAGTGCATATGAAGTAAGTTTTAAAACAAATCTGAATTGACAATGTCTTATGATTTCACCTGAAAAAGAGCATCATGTAAACTGTAGCTCCTATACCACCTAGCAACTAGGTTTTCAGTTTACTGAGTATGCTCTAACCACTAGGCTACCTGCTGCCCCCATATGCTACCTCAATCTAAAATAAGGAAGTCACACATTGTCAATACCTGCCTGGGTGACAAATCAGAGTTAAACACTAATAGGGCCCTATGAATTTATAAAAAGAAATCTTCCCCCAAATGCTGTTTTATTTTCCAGAATTCTGTGTTAACTTTTTGTTGCCTAACATGTTCAATCCATTTGGTTGATTTAAAAATACAGTATATATCTAATACCTATTATTCACACTAATGTTGGGTTACTGTAATTTAAATATCCTGTGTATCCTGTGAGGGGTACCTGTATTCTGTTTAAATTTCTGGATTCCTTCTGAGTTTTCCCTACAAGCCCTTTTGTGAGTTACAATGAAAACACACAGGCATTTGAATATATTGACATACCTTGTCAATGTATTCTGGAAAATATGGTATGTCCAGTACTCAGGGACGTCTGAATACGTGAATTATACCTAAAGAAGAGAAGTTGTAATAACATCTATGACAATGTCAGGAAAATAACACTCAAATGACTTCAGCTTTAGATAGCTAAAAAACGGAAATCCAAGCTGACTTGGAAGAGCTGCATATTATCCATCTTACTAGCCAGCCCAATTATTTCATTCAGCTATTTTGGCTATTAACGTTAGATATTGACTAGATAACAACTGCACAAGGTCTACGTTTTCAGTGCTGCCTTGAGCATGTTGTGAATACGTGAACAGCAAGGTTTCTGCAAGGACAGGTGTAGTTAGATTGCTAGATGTAGTTAGCTAGCTACGTATTGTTCCTACCCGTCTCTTCCTGGGTAACGTTAGCTTGTGTTCAGTTCTACTGTAATGTTTGCGGACAACGCATTTTTTTGGTAAGCTCGGTAGCTAATATGTTAAATAGCTATTTCGGTTAATATAAAACAAAAATGACAAAAGCTATAAACAGCGCGTAAAGGTACTGCAAACGTATTAGCTAGTAGCATGCCCACCACTAGCTAACTATACAGACATCATGGCCGTTAACTAGCTAGCTTATCAATGTGCAAATATATAACGTCAACGTACTCTGGCAATATAACTAGTTAAAGGCTTTTCGTACTTGAATAATATTATTTAACGAATATTTTTGACATTTCGTTGAAAATATGTGTACAGAGATCCAAACTACATTCCAAGTTATAATTTGGTCCTTACCTGCTGCTTGGCCTTTCCAGAGGAGAAAGATCAAGACGAAGTCCGTTGAAATGTTCCAAGCACAATTGACGTTCATAACGAGATCTGGCATGTCAGTCCAACACAATAATGATCATTTGAATATCATATTTTTAAGTTGTTAGTTGTTACTTACAAATATTCGTTCAAATTTAGCAGTATATTACCTTGGATTTTTATTTGCAAATGCCAGTCTTTTTCAACAAATATAAATTAAGTACTCTATTAAAAAATGTAAGAAAAACCAGGAACCTATTAATGTAAGAAAGAATCATTGATTTTCTTTTGCAATATTTACTAAGCCCGTGGGTCATTTTTTACTGTGTATATTGTGTATTTTGCATGTGCAGTGGAGTCCACAGCAGTTTGTCATAGCACTCACACTACATGTACAGTTGAAGTCTGAAGTTCACATACACTTAGGTTGGAGTCATTAAAACTTGTTTTTCAACCACTCCACAAATTTCTTGCTAACAAACTGTAGTTTTGGCAAGTCGGTTAGGACATCTACTGTGTGCATGACACAAGTAATTATCCCAACAATTGTTTACAGACAGATTATTTCACTTATAATTCACTGTATCACAATTCCAGTGGGTCAGAAGTTTACACTAAGTTGACTGTGCCTTTAAACAGCTTGGAAAATTCCAGAAAATGTCATGGCTTTAGAAGCTTCTGATAGGCTAATTGAAATCATTTGAGTCAATTGGAGGTGTACCTGTGGATGTATTCCAAGGCCTACCTTCTCACTCAGTGCATCTTTGCTTGACATCATGGGGGAAAAAAAGAGAAAAAAATTGTAGACCTCCACAAGTCTGATTCATCCTTGGGAGCAATTTCCAAACGCCTGAAGGTACCATGTTCATCTGTACAAACAATAGTACGCAAGTATAAACACCATGGGACCACGCAGCCGTCATACTGCTCAGGAAGGAGATGCATTCTGTCTCCTAGAGATGAACGTACTTTGTGCGAAAAGTGCAAATCAATCCCAGAACAACAGCAAAGGACCTTGTGAAGATGCTGGAGGAAACATGTACAAAAGTATCTATATCCACAGTAAAACGAGTCCTATATAGACATAACCTAAAAGACCGCTCAGCAAGGAAGAAGCCACTGCTCCAAAACCGCCATAAAAAGCCAGACTACAGTTTTCAACTGCACATGGGGACAAAGATTCTACTTTTTGGAGAAATGTCCTCTGGTCTGATGAAAATAAAATAACGGTTTGGCCATAATGACCATCGTTACGTTTGGAGGAAAAAGGGGGCGGCTTGCAAGCCAAAGAACACCATCCCAACCATGAAGCATGGGGGTGGCAGCATCATGTTGTGAGGGTGCTTTGCTGCAGGAGGGACTGGTGCATTTCACAAAATAGATGGCATCATGAGGTAGGAAAATTATGTGGACATATTGAAGCAACATCTCATGACATCAGTCAGGAATGAGGAAGGCTGGTCGCAAATGGGTCTCCCAAATGGACAATGACCCCAAGCATACTTCCAAAGTTGTCAAAATGGCTTAAGGACAACAAAGTCAAGGTATTGGAGTGGCCATCAAAAAGCACTGACCTCAATCCTATAGAATATCTGTGGACAGAACTGAGAAAGCGTGTGCGACCAAGGAGGCCTACAAACCTGACTCAGTTACACCAGCTCTGTCAGGAGGAATGGGCCAAAATTCACACAACTTATTGTGGGAAGCTTGTGGAAGGCTACCCAAACACTTGACCCAATTTAAACCATTTAAAGGCAGTGCTACCAACACTAATTGAGTGTATGTAAACTTCTGACCCACTGGGAATGTGATGAAAGAAATAATAGCTTAAATAAATCGTTCTCTCCACTATTATTCTGACATTTCACATTTTTAAAATAAAGTGGTTGTGACGACAGATTTCCTCCTGTTCTGAAGAGGTGTATGCAAGGATCAGACCAAAACGCAGCGCGATAAGTGTCCAAGTTTTAATAGTATAAACTGAACATGACACAATACAAACTAACAACGTGAATATAACCGAAACAGTCCCATGTGGCACTGACACAGGAAACAAACACCCACAAACCAACAGTGAAACCCAGGCTACCTAAATATGGTTCTCAATCAGGGACAACGATAAACAGCTGCCTCTGATTGAGAACCATATCAGGCCAAACATAGAAATGGAAAAACATAGAAAAACACACATAGACTGCCCACCCCAACTCACGCCCTGACCATACTAAACAAAGACAAAACAAAGGAAATAAAGGTCAGAACGTGACAGTGGTGATCCTAACTGACCTAAGACAGGGGATTCTTACTTGCATTAAATGTCAGGAATTGTGAAAAACTGAATTTAAATGTATTTGGCTAATGTGTATGTAAACTTAAGACTTCAACTGTATGTGCACAAATATATGCAGTAATTATGCATATTCATTATATATTTACACTATAAACAGAAATGCAAGGTGGGGAAAAATAAAATGTATTTCTTTCTCAAAACATTGTATTTTTATCCAGATTTCAGCATGAACAGTAACAGACAAAACAAATACAATAAATAGGATTGTTACTATAAAGAAAAAAACAATTAGGGTGCATCCTGTCTCCTATTTGGGTCTGGCCAGAGCACCTCATCAACATCACAAGCGATGTTCTGTCTCGCTAAACAGTGGGGAAGTAGCATCTGGAGTAGCATATCCAGCCCTGGCATGCCCCCTCGTCTATGTCACCACAGGCCTTCTCCTTGTCCTTGTCCTCATCCCCCCTCTTACTCTCACTCCTCTACCTCTAACTCTCTCTCCAATATTGGCCTCCATTGTTGTCCAAACCAAGAAAGCCGACCTGAAGCCTGTTTATAGTGCTCAAGCTCTGATTTCTAAGTGAAGAAATTAGCTATAAGTTTTTTCACACGGGATCACTGGGTGTAGGTAATCGGTAAATGAGTGTGGCATTTTGAATGGCAGTGTTTTCCTAATGAAACAGAAGACCTGTTCGTTTTGAATGATGAGTCTAATGTAGAGAACTGTATTTAGTGTTTTGCAAAAAGTGTTTTAAATTGCAAACTGAGTGTAAAGCAGATCATCTGCTTGCAGTTTTGCAGACTTGCAGGTCTGAAGATTAGGGACATGAGTTAATGGTTTCACTGAGTTTGCCTCAAGTACCACTTTTAGTGTGTAAGCGATTGTAAAATAAAACTGTCATGCATTCTCACATGTATCTGGTTTATCTCTGAATATTAGGAAATGTGAATTGGAAAGATGTGACTTAAACTCAGTATGTAATATCCCTGTAAAGGATGTGATCACATATCTTGGTATTAAAGTTAGCAAAGTTCAGAAAGAAAGGGCCAACTTAAACGTAAAGGAAATTGGAAAGAGATTTAACTCCTGGTTATTAAGAGATCTTTCTTTATCTGGATGTGTACTTTTGTCAAAATCTGAAGGTCTGTCCAGATTAGTTCATACCTCCCTTGCCTTGGATGTTCCTTTGTCGGTAACTAATATGGTTGATACTAAATTAACTTCATTTGGAGGTGTTGTGTCTTTGGCTATGCCGGATTAAGTGATATGACATGCCATTCTATAAAATAATTTCTCTGTAATTAATATTACCTGATTAAACTAATCATGTAAATGTAATTAACTAGAAAGTCGGGGCACCACGAAATCATGTTTATAGAGCAGTTTTCTTCCGAAAAAACTCTTAGAGACCTGGTAGTCTTTTACATCAGTAGCAATCAAAAATGAATCGTTACCTTATTTAGTCTCGTCTAAAAGTTGTATATTCTTTGTTATCTTCAAGAACCCTGGCTAACAAGTTGAATCAGCAATAAAAAATGTGGTTTAATTATTTATTTACTAAATACCTAAATAATAACACACAATTACATCTACACAGAATGGATCATACATAGATTACAAATGATGTCATAAAGGAAAACATCCCTAGCGGACGGAACAGATATGACGGCTGGTTACACAAAGAGAGGGGGTTGGGTTTGAGTGAAAGAGCGGGAAGACTGAGGAACAAAAAGGTTTTGTGTCTCTATCGGGGCGTAGGCAGCTATGCTATCGTAAATACAGTATGTTATGCATTCTAAATAACCGCCCATTTGGAAAAGGAAAATGCAATGAATATTTACTCTGAGCTGCGCTTCGGTAGATTGGTCATAGATAGGAGACTGGGTTTTCAGCATGGATCTCTTGTCCTCTGAAGAATGTCTCGTGGTGAACTGGAGCGTGGTAGAATGGATACTCTGTCCGTCCTCTCCTAGCCCACATTTACAGTTGCTGCGGCTAACTCAATCGGCTAGGAGGTATCACTTCTTTAGTGAATAAGAGTTCAAAGTTCATACCAAGTTGCCATACTTTAAGCTCATGCTATATTCTGGCTGGTATAGTCAAAATTCATCCTTTCGGCGTGTTGATCGTCATCTTCACGTTGAAATTCGATGCTAATTTCATTAGGTTCTTGTCATTCAATCAGAGCTCACACTGAGGTTGGCTTAGTTCTGGTGATCTTGTCCTTTTAACGCAGGGACCGCAAGTCCTCACGTCCTTGGAACAGAAAGTTGGATTTTCGTCAACTGGCTTATATCGTGGTGAAGAGAGGGGCGTGTTTCATAGTTTACCACCAATGTCTGTTCACTTGGGCGAGGCCCCGAGTGAGCAGAGTTTACTCTATGACAAACCGTTCTCTCATTAAGAAGCTAAAATTACATAGAATCTTTTCACAAATAGTTTCAAATTTAAACATTTAAATTGCACAACAATTCCATGTGAATCTGATAACTAGAATGTGTAGACTTTCCAATATACAGTTTATGTCATACTATCATTAGTAGTAATGTCTCAGACAACAACTGATCTGACATCATATTCATTAAGTACCAATGCATATTTTCAACTGGTTGGATTACTGAAATATGGTTCCGTTTCCCACCTTTTGATGTTACCAGACTCTCTATGTTACAAAGGCTTTACAAGAGTCAACTCTATAAATGAGAGAGAGAGAAGGTATTTATGGGGGTCATAAACCTCCCCCAACAGGCCAATGTCATGACAGAGGAATAAACCTCATTATTTAAGAAAAGCGGTAATATGTAGCACCCAAAGTGAGGGGGGTTGAATGCTCTGGATGGGCACAACACTATTTAAGAAATAAAGATTGCTGTCACAACTTCCGCAGAAGTCGGTCCCTCTCCTTGTTCGGGCGGCGTTCTGCGGTCGACGTCACCGGCCTTCTAGCCACTGCCTATCCACTCTTGATTTTCTATTTGTTTTGTCTTAGTCTTACACACCTGGTTTCACTCACCCAATTACCTGTTTATTATTTAACCCTCTGTTCCCCATGTTTGTTTGTGAGTGATTGTTCTTTGTATATCGGTCCGTTATTTGTGGGCTTGTAAATTTGCCAAACTTGTATTTTGTATTTTTGTAAATTTGTATTTTTGTATTTTGAGTAAAGTACATTGATTACTGTCCTGTGCCTGACTCTCTACACCAGCTACACACAGGACCCTATTACAATTGCATTTGGAATATAATCCCTAATTTAATATTCCAACAGATTGGTGGTCTAAAATTCTTGCTAAATGACTATCGCCCTGTGCACTCACATCTATAATTAGGAAGTGTTTTGAAAGGCTGGTTATGACACACATCAACACCATCACCCTGGACCCACTCCAATTCGCATACCACACCCAACAGATGACACAATCTCAATTGCACTTCACACTTTCCTCTCCCACCTGGATAAGAGGGAAAATAACTACGTGAGAATGCTGTTCATAGACTACAGCTCAGTGTTCAACACCATAGTCCCATCAAATCTCATCACCAATCTGGGGTCCCTGGGACTAAGCACCTCCCTCTGCAACTGTATCCTGGACTTCCTGATGGATCGGCCCCAGGTGGTGATGGTAGGCAACAACACCTCCGCCACGCTGACCTTCAACACGGAGGCTTATCAGGGGTGAGTGCTTAGTCTCATCCTGTACTCCCTGTTCACCCACGACTGCGTGGCCACGCACGACTCCAACACCATCATCAAGTTCGATAATGACACGACGGTGGTAGGCTTGATCACTGACAGCGATGAAACAGCCAACGGGGAGAAGGTCAGAGACTTAGCAGTGTGGTGCCAGGACCACAGCCTCTCCGTCAATATCAGCAAGAGAAAGGAGTTGATTGTGGACTATAGAAGAGAGGGGAGAGCAGGCACCCATTCTACGATCCACATCACTAAGAACCTAACATGGTCCACCCACACCTGCACAGTCTTGAAGAGAGCACAACAGCACCTCTTCCAGCTCAGTAGGCTGAAAAGATTTGACATTGGCCCTTGGTTCTACAGCTGCACCATCGAGAGCATCTTGACTGGCTGTATCACCGCTTGGTATGACAAATACACCGCCCTCAACCGCAAAGCTCTACAGAAGGTGGTGTGGAAGTCCAGTACATAACTGAGGCCGAACTCCCTGCCATCCAGGACCTCTATATCAGGCCGTGTCAGAGGAAGGCACAAGAAATTACCAAAGACTCCAGCCACCCAAGCCATAGACTGTTCACTCTGCTACTGTACAGCAAACAGTACCGAGGCATTGGTGAGATAGCTTCTACCTCCAAGCCATTAAATTGCTAAATAGTCATAAGACTGCAAAATAGTTAACTAAATGGTTACCCGGACTATCTGCACTGACCCTGTCTTGCATTGACTCTATGCACACTCATAAGACTATATACAGTGCCTTGCGAAAGTATTCGGCCCCCTTGAACTTTGCGACCTTTTGCCACATTTCAGGCTTCAAACATAAAGATATAAAACTGTATTTTTTTGTGAAGAATCACCAACAAGTGGGACACAATCATGAAGTGGAACGACATTTATTGGATATTTCAAACTTTTTTAACAAATCAAAAACTGAAAAATTGGGCGTGCAAAATGATTCAGCCCCCTTAAGTTAATACTTTGTATCGCCACCTTTTGCTGCGATTACAGCTGTAAGTCGCTTGGGGTATGTCTCTATCAGTTTTGCACATCGAGAGACTGAATTTTTTTCCCATTCCTCCTTGCAAAACAGCTCGAGCTCAGTGAGGTTGGATGGAGAGCATTTGTGAACAGCAGTTTTCAGTTCTTTCCACAGATTCTCTATTGGATTCAGGTCTGGACTTTGACTTGGCCATTCTAACACCTGGATATGTTTATTTTTGAACCATTCCATTGTAGATTTTGCTTTATGTTTTGGATCATTGTCTTGTTGGAAGACAAATCTCCGTCCCAGTCTCAGGTCTTTTGCAGACTCCATCAGGTTTTCTTCCAGAATGGTCCTGTATTTGGCTCCATCCATCTTCCCATCAATTTTAACCATCTTCCCTGTCCCTGCTGAAGAAAAGCAGGCCCAAACCATGATGCTGCCACCACCATGTTTGACAGTGGGGATGGTGTGTTCCGGGTGATGAGCTGTGTTGCTTTTACGCCAAACATAACGTTTTGCATTGTTGCCAAACAGTTCAATTTTGGTTTCATCTGACCAGGGCACCTTCTTCCACATGTTTGGTGTGTCTCCCAGGTGGCTTGTGGCAAACTTTAAACGACAGTTTTTATGGATATCTTTAAGAAATGGCTTTCTTCTTGCCACTCTTCCATAATGGCCAGATTTGTGCAATATACAACTGATTGTTGTCCTATGGACAGAGTCTCCCACCTCAGCTGTACATCTCTGCAGTTCTTCCAGAGTGATCATGGGCCTCTTGGCTGCATCTCTGATCAGTCTTCTCCTTGTATGAGCTGAAAGTTTAGAGGGACGGCCAGGTCTTGGTAGATTTGCAATGGTCTGATACTCCTTCCATTTCAATATTATCGCTTGCACAGTGCTCCTTGGGATGTTTAAAGCTTGGGAAATCTTTTTGTATCCAAATCCAGCTTTAAACTTCTTCACAACAGTATCTCGGACCTGCCTGGTGTGTTCCTTGTTCTTCATGATGCTCTCTGAGCTTTTAACGGACCTCTGTGACTATCACAGTGCAGGTGCATTTATACGGAGACTTGATTACACACAGGTGGATTGTATTTAGGTCAACATTGGATCATTCAGAGATCCTCACTGAACTTCTGGAGAGAGTTTGCTGCACTGAAAGTATAGGGGCTGAATAATTTTGCACGCCCAATTTTTCAGTTTTTGATTTGTTAAAAAAGTTTGAAATATCCAATTGATGTTGTTCCACTTCATGATTGTGTCCCACTTGTTGTTGATTATTCACAAAAAAATACAGTTTTATATATTTATGTTTGAAGCCTGAAATGTGGCAAAAGGTCGCAAAGTTCAAGGGGGCCGAATACTTTCGCAAGGCACTGTACAGTATACACATTATATACTGTACACACTCACTCTCACACAAAACCCACACACGTTCACATACACTACATACGCACACACGCATACCAACACAACACATACACACACACTTACCCTGCCTTCATGTAAATATTTTGTGTGTGTGCATTTCGCTACACCCGCAATTACATCTGCTAAATATGTGTATGTGACCAATAAAATTGTATTTGATATCTACCTCAAATACCTCGCAAGCCTTCACATTGATCTGGTACTGGTACTCCCTGTATTTAGCTCCATTGTTTTGTACTCTTGTTGTTACTATTTCTATTTTTTTTATCATTTTTTAACTCTGCATCGTTAGGAAGTGCTCGTAAGCAAGCATTTCATGGTAAAATCTACACCCATTGTATTTGGCGTATGTAAGAAATACCATTTTATTTGAGCGCCCCTAGTCAGCTATTTAAAGATGTGCTATGCAGAAATCGTTCTGCCATTTCCTGGTTGCTAAAATCCTAATAGTTTGCCTAGTATAGTATAGCAAGTATAGTGTCGAGAATTATTGTATCATCTAAACTGCTGTGAAATATATTTTCCATAACCAAAAATATTGTATTTTCAGCTGTTCTTAATTAAGCTGGAACAAAACCGAAAGTAAAAATGCCTAAACTAAATTTAAGAATGGTAAGAATAGAAATAGCGCACATAGAACAGATCTACCACTGCTTAGACTTGCTTTCAATTTTATTTTTATTTATATTTTTTATTTAACCTTTATTTAACCAGGTAGGCTAGTTGAGAGCAAGTTATCATTTACAACTGTGACCTGGCCAAGATATAGCAAAGCAGTGTGACACAAACAACAACACAATGTTACACATGGAATAAACAAACATACAGTCAATAATACAATAGAGAAAGTCTATATACAGTGTGTGAAAATGAGGTAGGATAAGGGGAGTGAGGAAATAAATAGGCCATAGTGGCAAAATTATTACAGTAAGGCAAATTGAACACTGGAGTGATAGATGTGCAGAAGATGAGTGTGCAAGTAGCGGTACTGGGGTGCAAAGGAGCAAAATAAATAAAATAAATAACAATATGGTGATGAGGAAGTTGGATGGGCTATTTACAGATGAGCTATGTACAGGTGCAGTGATCTGTGAGCTGCTCTGACAGCTGGTGCTTAAAGCTAGTCAAGGAGATATGAGTCCCCAGCTTCAGTGATTTTTGCAGTTCGTTCCAGTCATTGGCAGCAGAGAACTGGAAGGAAAGGAGGAATTGGCTTTGGGGGTGACCAGTGAAATATACCTGCTGGAGCACGCTGGTGGGTGCTGCTATGGTGAACAGTGAGCTGAGATAAGGTGGGGATTTACCTAGCAACGACTTATAGATTACCTGGAGCCAGTGGGTTTGGCGACGGATATTTACCTTTATTTAACTAGGCAAGATCAGTTAAGAACAAATTCTTATTTTCAATGACGGCCTAGGAACAGTGGGTTAACTGCCTGTTCAGGGGCAGAACGACAGATTTGTGCCTTGTCAGCTCGGGGGTTTGAACTTGCAACCTTCCGGTTACTAGTCCAACGCTCTAACCACTAGGCTGCCCTGCCGCGCCGGGGGCCAGCCAAGCGAGGGCCAGCCAACGAGAGCATACAGGTCGCAGTGGTGGGTAGTATACGGGGCTTTGGTGACAAAATGGATGGCACTGTGATAGACTGCATCCAATTTGCTGAGGAGAGTGTTGGAGGCTATTTTGTAAATGACATCGCCGATGTCAAGGATCGGTAGGATAGTCAGTTTTACGAGGGTATGTTTGGCAGCATGAGTGAAGGAGGCTTTGTTGCGAAATAGGACGCAGATTCTAGATTTAATTTTGGATTGGAGATGCTTAATGTGAGTCTGGAAGGAGAGTTTACGGTCTAGCCAGACATCTAGGTACTTGTAGTTATCAGACAATCTCAGACAATACGAGATGTTGAACAAGCTAGTAATAGGGGTTGCAACAATTGCAGCAGACAATTTTAGGAAGAGAGGGTCCAGATTGTCTAGCCCTGCTGATTTGTAGGGGTCCAGATTTTGCAGCTCTTTCAGAACATCAGCTCTCTGGATTTGGGTGAAGGAGAATTGGGGAGGCTTGGGCAAGTTGCAGTGAGGGGTGCAGTGCTGTTGACCGGGGTAGGGGTAGCCAGGTGGAAAGCGTGGCCAGCCGTAGAAAAATGCTTATTGAAATTCTCAATTATCGGGGATTTATCAGTTGTGACAGTGTTTCCTAGCCTCAGTGCAGTGGGCAGCTGGGAGGAGGTGCTCTTATTCTCCATGGACTTTGCAGTGTCCCAGAACTTTTTGGAGTTAGTGTTACAGGATGCAAATTTCTGTTTGAAAAATCTAGCCTTTGCTTTCCTAACTGCTTGTGTATATTGGTTCCTAACTAGCATTTCACAGGGGCTATTCGATGCTAATGCAGTACGCCACATGATGTTTTTGTGCTGGTCAAGGGCAGTCAGGTCTGGAGTGAACCAAGGGCTATATCTGTTTCTGGTTCATACATTTTTGAATGTGGCATGCTTATTTAAAATGGTGAGGAAAGCACTTTTAAAGAACAAGCAGGCGTCCTCTACTGACGTAACGAGGTCAATATCCTTCCAGGATTATCCTGCTCGCTGAAGTGTTTTAGGGAGCGTTTGACAGTGATGAGGGGTGGTCGCTTGACCGCAGACCCATTACGGATGCAGATCTGAAAATGACAGATCTATAACACACATTTCTATCTGAATTTTGTCGGGTCGCCCAAAAGTTACATATTGCAGCTTTAACCCTATGAAACTACAGCTATGGCCTACTTCAGAAAGAAGTTTCAAAAAAGAAGAGGAAGACCAGTGGGGCATTGGGAGAGTATGGACCGAGATGGAACTGGGTAGACATTCTACTGATTTTCTCATAGAAGAAAAGGCCGATCTCAATACAGTATTCTGTTCCTAAAACTAGAATATGTTAGGGACAGAGTCCACTATGTTTAGTAGACTTTAAAAAAAGGCATTGTTTACTAGGAGTGCAATGGCGAATTGAGTAATTGCACAAGCACACTTTACAGAAAAGGCGTTCCCTGACGGGAATATGCAGATATATAATTTAACACGCCAATAAGAACTAGTTAGCTCGCGCTCGGCTCTGCCGTTGCCCACCTCCTTCCTTGTTCTGCCCCCTATACTTCATTTGCTCCCATTGAAAACGACAGCGATGAACTATCTTGGGTTAGTTATAAATATATTTGCAATTATGCTGCCCTCTCCTGGTTCCCTCTGAACCTCAGTCAAAACAAAAGTACTGGTGATATTATGGCATTGATCATTCATTGCCATAACTTGGCACCCACAGTAGATTGGTCCAAAATGAAACAGAATAATCAGCGCGAATGCAAGGGTAAAAGCTTGACCCCACATTGAGCAGAAAGGCTATACTTTTGACACCATTGATGGAAAAAAAACACTATACTTCCCCCTGCTGTTCATTTGTAGATTGTCGTCTGTATTGCATTTCATTAATTTTCTTTCCAATGACGAATGGATGGAAAGCAGGATGTGAGTTCATACTCACTCAATAGAGGCATACATTGCATATCAGACAATCAAAGATATTTTAATACATTTGACAGGTAGCAAGCACACTGAGCAACTTCTGGATCAACCAGTTCTGCAAACAGGTGTCTCTCGAAAAGGTAGAAAACATTCACTGAAGTTATCAAAAATGATTATCAGATCATAAAAGTACAATAAATATAAATAGCATACTTCTAAAACTTAAATGAAGAGTTTGGGACAGACTTCACAACAAATTAATCACGGACATATTAGGACTACAGTATAATTTGATCTACAGAAATGTATACAGAAGCAGTACTTCAGATAAACAAAGAATAAATTAGAAATATGTTCCTTAACAAAGGAGAACTGGCTGCATACCTCATCAATGCAGACAGAAATTTGATTCCATTCAAATACATTGTGAAGCTTTGATTAGTATTCTATTCTATTAGAATTACATACAAATATTAGTAATTCAGTAAGATTTTATCAGCAGGTATAATGCATTATTACTTGTTATGAGCATTAATAGGCCCTTACAATGTTATATTATCAACTCATAAGATATGTCTTCTGAAAGTGTTATCCGTAATTCTATATCAATGGCACTACAGACGGTTACTTCGGAGGTCAGTGCAGTATGGTGACACTACGGTCAGCCACGGCGAATGCAGGCAGCAGCGGGCCACTGAAGGCGTGTCTGACAGAGTGCAACACGGCACTCGAGTCTGGGTCATAAAATACCAGGGTCTGACTGGGCCAGTCCAGGAGCAGTCCTAGACTCTTGGGCTTGTGGATCACGTGCAGGGGTGTGTTCTTCCCCGCATGGCAGAAGGAGAAGTCCCCATCATATTTGGAGAGGACCCAGGACTCGCCATTGTAGCCCAGGCGGGAGTTGTTGCCCGAGCCCTTACGCCCCATACTGGTGTAGCATACCCCCACCTTGAAGGCCCCGCTTTCACCCACGTCCATCACCCAGCTGTGGGTGCCAGAGGAGATTGACAGGGTGCCCAGCGCATTGGGCCAGCTGTCGAAGCGCGCCGGGTCGTAAGGCGGGGACTGGCGTGACCTCTTAGGCAGGAAGGTCAGAGTGCAAAGGTCTTCTGAGAGGGACAGTAGGGAGCTGACGGTGCGCTCGTCAAATGTCAGATGTGCTGAACCATAAGCTAAAGGGGCGAGGGAAGAGAAGAATGTATTGTTATTCATCCTCAATTAAGCACTTGTGCTTTGTTAATAACATAGTAATAGTGTCTGAACAACTGGCAACAATGCATAACTGCAACTATTTGGAACAACTGTACCCTGAACGAATTAAGGTTGTCCTGACCTGTATCATGGAGATATGGATAAAAGCTGTAGTACTAGTTACCAATTGGCCCCAGCAGTATGGCGCTGGCCCACAGGCCCCTCATGAGTTTGCTGTCACTGCAACCTGCATTTAGGTTGAGCCGGTCAGTGTCACAGGGTTCACCCACCCCCTCTGCATCCTCAACCCTGATCGCCACACACAAGAGAGAGCTCATGTGAATCTGGCTAATGAACAACTTCACCGGCAGGATTGCTTCAGTGGGTGAATTATTTAACTATGTATTCTTACTACTTGCAAAAATACTAAAAATGGATTAAACATTTATTTGTTTTACCTGTCAGCTATTTCTTGGCCAGAGGTCTGAAAACACAGGGCACAGAGTCAACAATCATTTCTGAGAATGAAATTGATCTTAATTACATCATCATCAGCATCATCATCATCAGAATTATCAGGGTTATTGCTAGGGTTAGGGATGAGCCAGGGTGTGGACATGAAGTTAGGGTTAGGGATGAGCCAGGGTGTGGACATGAAGTTAGGGTTAGGGATGAGCCAGGGTGTGGACATGAAGTTAGGGTTATGGTTAATCATCCTCATCATCATCGTTTGCACCATCCCATTCAGTCTTGTTCGACCCTCTCCCTATTCATTCTTCTTCTTTCCACCACTGTATTCTCCAACTTCCCGTCCTCTGTCCCTCCCTGTGCCCATCATCTTTCCCCTACTCACCGCCAGCTGTATGTCCGGTGTGTTTGTGAGAGTGTGCACCAGGCGTGTGCGTGTCTGTGTGAGCAGAGCTAGGGCCTGGCCCCAGTGCGCTCTCTGAGTGAGGAGGCACTGCTCCACCCTCTCCTCCTCCCTCTGCACGGCTTCTAGCAGACGCTGCTCCTCCTCCTCCACCGCCTCCCTCACCACACTGACCTGTGCCACCACTCGCTCCCGAGCCCCGCTCGCCTCCACCTGCATGGACACATGGCAGAGGGGGCAGAAGTCACAGCAAAAAGACATATGATGGAATCCATTACATATCTGTGTGTAGAGCTTGTGATTCCAAGGCTGTGTGGAGTGAGAGCACATAAGGGACTGAGTGTGTGTCACAGAGCCTGTGTGCTCACCTGCATTGCCCGCTCTTTGGCAGTCAGAGTCTTGTTGATAAAGTGCTCGATGCGCAGGGCCTGCAGCTGCATTTTCTCACACACGTCAACCAGGTGGTTCTGTTCAGGACAACACTCACACAGTGACTGGCATGAAGAAGAGCAGTGTTGGACTTGAAAACCACAGAGTTGATCAGGTACAGTTTCAAAGGCAGGGGCACTATCCTGACAGGCCTATTCCTGTAGTGTCGAACTGCCATCACCAACATGTCATTGTGTATCCTGAAATAATAATAACTTGGAAGAGCACTGATGACAATTTATTTGATTTATTAAAAATAAAAAATAAAAAAATAAAAATGTATGGACACTATTTATGTAAATGCTTCCCGTATCTTCCCAACAGCTTGAAATTCCTGTCTCCTCACATTCCATGAGACATCAACAGGGGAAACTCCTCAGTGTGGTGTCGAAAAAGTGTGGCACACCCTACACACCCACCAGGCATGTGAACACACACTTTCCTAACACAAACCAGCTGGCCCTTTGTACTGTAGTACCCCAGGTGACCAAAGGTAAACTCAGTTTGCCTGGTCAATTCTAACTCCTAACTGTAGGTCAACAATCTCCTGGCCCCAAGCCCCATTCACTGTGACAAAGGTCCATATGACACACAAGCAGCTTGTAACTGCTCAAATATGAGTATATATATATGAGTATATTCTAATATAGTGCTATACAAGCTGCTATACAAGAGATAATTTCCTTTCAGGAAAAGTCGGGGCACTCACCCTGACTGCTGTCACTCTGTTGGCCAGGGCTGTCACCGTGTGTCCCTGGCAGGATCCCACTATAGTGCAGTGCGAGCATATGAGTTTCTGCTCGGAGCAGCAGAACCAGTCCAGGTCTGATTCATGTTCCACGCAAAGTTCCGATTCACCGGAGAATATACCCGATTCTGAGTCGGAGGAGGTCACCGCAGCCTTTCCAGACAACCCGGAGTCTTCTTTAGCTGATCGAATTTCATTCCGGAATACATTCAACGCGGATAAAATGGGCTGTTGTAAATCCATATTCAAGTTTCTCGAACTTTCTGTAACTTCTACTTCAGTGTCTCGGTCGTCCTGTAAAGAGCACCCAGGTGTTGAATGACATGATCCTGGCTCCGCGCTCATGTTACGTAAAATAGTCTACAAGAGTAATAGCAATAGAACGTAGCAGGTGGTTTAAGTATCACTATATACCGCACCTATAACACAGGTGTATCAAGGTATGAACACGGAAGTAACACCGACACTAGAGGTCAGAGCTGAAAAGCAAGTTTAGCAACAAGGCCGTTTCAATGATAAGGTTTTTGGTTCCCGTGTACTTGTTATAGCCTACCATTGTTTTGACCTCCTTTGCCTGTAAGATGACACAGTGTTTCCATATTGTCATTTGACCTCATAACATCCTCAACCATCAACTCTCTCTTGACTAATTTTAGACTAAATGTATTATAGTTTAGAATAGGCTAGAACAGGATTTTAAAATGTAGGATACATTTCGCCTATAGGTTAGGCTGAAATATAGTCTATAGGCCTATATGACAATGATGCCAATTTCTCGAGACATATGCACATGACTGATGATATTGGAGGTAAATCCCTTTGTGCAAACCCCACAGTAATGTTAAATGTGTTGGCGTATATACAGTGTATTCGGAAAGTATTCAGACCCCTTCCCTTTTCCCACATTTTGTTAACTTACAGCCTAATTCCAAAATTGATTAAATGTTTTTTCCTCTCATCGACCTACACACAATATCCCATAATGACAAAGCGAGAAAAAAAAATCTGAAATATTTGCTAATTTATAAAATATTAAAAACATAAATACCTTATTTACATAACTGGTCAGGATTGAGGGAAAGATGAAAGGAGAAAAGTACAAAGGGATCCTTGATGAAAACCTGCTCTAGAGCTCTCAGGACCTCAGACTGGGGTGAAGGTTCACTTTCCATCAGGACAATGACCTTAAGCACACAGCCAAGACAACGCAGGAGTGGCTTCGGGACAAGTCTCTGAATGTCCTTGAGTGGCCCAGCCAGAGCCCGGACTTGAACCCGATCTAACAACTGAAAATAGCTGTGCAGCAACGCTCCCCATCCAACCTGACAGAGTTTGAGAGGATCTGCAGAGAAGAATGGGAAAAACTCCCCAAATACCGCTGTGCCAAGCTTGTAGCGTCATAACAAAGAAGATTATAGGATGTATACGCTGCCAAAGGTGCTTCAACAAAGTACTGAGTAATGGGTCTGAAGATTTATGTAAATGTGATATTTACATAAAAACATTTATATGCAAAATGTCAGTTTTTGCTTCATCATTATGTGATATTGTGTGTAGATTGATGAGGGGGGAAAACAATGTAATCAATTTTAGAATAAGCTTGTTACGAAACAACATTTGGAAAAAGTCAAGGCATCTGAATACTTTCCAAATGCACTGTACTGGCACTTTTGGTAATTAGGCCTAAGTAAATTAAATATCAAATGTATTTAAATTGCAATTGACAGAAATAAGACACAAAAAGGGAAAAGGGGCTAAAAATATTTGCAGTAAAAAAACAACACAAATATTTTAACATGTAGCATAGCCCATGGTGGCGGTTAGACAAAATAGGATAAAGACAACTTTATAAATAATAAATATATACACACACACATACAGTGGGGAGAACCAGTATTTGATACACTGCAGATTTTGCAGGTTTTCCTACTTACAAAGCATGTAGACGTCTGTCATTTTTATCATAGGTACACTTCAACTGTGAGAGACGGAATCTAAAACAAAAATCCAGAAAATCTCATTGTATGATTTTTAAGTAATTAATTAGCATTTTATTGCATAACATACGTTGTTGATACATCAGAAAAGCAGAACTTAATATTTGGTACAGAAACCTTTGTTTGCAATTACAGAGATCATACGTTTCCTGTAGTTCTTGACCAGGTGTGCACACACTGCAGCAGGGATTTTGGCCCACTCCTCCATACAGACCTTCTCCAGATCCTTCAGGTTTCGGGGCTGTCGCTGGGCAATACGGACTTTCAGCTCCCTCCAAAGATTTTCTATTGGGTTCAGGTCTGGAGACTGGCTAGGCCACTCCAGGACCTTGAGATGCTTCTTACGGAGCCACTCCTCAGTTGCCCTGGCTGTGTGTTTTCGGGTCGTTGTCATGCTGGAAGACCCAGCCACGACCCATATTCAATGCTCATACTGAGGGAAGGAGGTTGTTGGTCAAGATCTCGCGATACATGGCCCCATCCATCCTCCCCTCAATACGGTGCAGTCGTCCTGTCCCCTTTGCAGAAAAGCATCCCCAAAGAATGATGTGTCCACCTCCATGCTTCACGGTTGGGATGATGTTCTTGGGGTTGTACTCATCCTTCTTCTTCCTCCAAACACGGCGAGTGGAGTTTAGACCAAAAAGCTATATTTTTGTCTCATCAGACCACATGACCTTCTTCCATTCCTCCTCTGGATCATCCAGATGGTCATTGGCAAACTTCAGACGGGCCTGGACATGCGCTGGCTTGAGCAGGGGGACCTTGCGTGCGCTGCAGGATTTTAATCCATGACGGCGTAGTGTGTTACTAATGGTTTTCTTTGAGACTGTGGTCCCAGCTCTCTTCAGGTCATTGACCAGGTCCTGCCATGTAGTTCTGGGCTGATCCCTCACCTTCCTCATGATCATTGATGCCCCACGAGGTGAGATCTTGCATGGAGCTCCAGACAGAGGGTGATTGACCATCATCTTGAACTTCTTCCATTTTCTAGTAATTGCTCCAACAGTTGTTGCCTTCTCACCAAGCTGCTTGCCTATTGTCTTGTAGCCCATCCCAGCCTTGTGAAGGTCTACAATTTTATCCTTGATGTCCTTACACAGCTCTCTGGTTTTGGCCATTGTGGAGAGGTTGGAGTCTGTTTGATTGAGTGTGTGGACAGGTAACGAGTTCAAACAGGTGCAGTTAATACAGGTAATGAGTGGAGAACAGGGCTTATTAAAGAAAAACGAACAGGTCTGTGAGTTCCGGAATTTTCCTACATCTTTTATTTAAGTGAAACTTCAAAAAAATAAAATAAACAAACAACGTGACATCCGTGGTGCAACATGCACATACACAAAACAATATCCCACAATGCAGGTGGGAACAGGGACACGCATCGGCGCAGAGGAAGGCTCCTGCCATGGAGCGGGACTGGACACCGTGTCTGGACTGGGCATCGGCGCAGGTTGCACCGGACTGATGACACACACTTCAGGGCGAGTGCGAGGAACCGGCGCAGGACATACCGGGCTGGGAAGGCGCTCTTCAGGGTGAATGCACTGCAGAATACACCTCACCAACAGATCTCTCCGATCTCTCTCCCCCAACTGCTCCATCACCTCCCTGACTGTCTCTGGCTCTTCAGGGTGAATGCGGGGAGCCGGCACAGGACGTACTGGGCTGAGAAGGTGCACTGGAGGCCTGGTGCATGGAGCCAGCACAGATGGCACCGGACTGATAACACATTCTTCAGGGCGAGTGCGAGGAACCGGCACAGGACGTACCGGGCTGAGAAGGCGCACTGGAGGCCTGGTGCGTGGAGCCGGCACCGGACTGGTGACACGTTCTTCAGCACGTCTGCGCTGCAGCATACTCCTCGATAACACCTCTCCAGTATCCCTCATTAAATTACTCCACCGACTCCCAGACGGGCTCTGGCACTCTCCACTGCTCAGCCGACCACCCCTTGTGCCACCCCCCAAAATAAATCTTGGGGTTTCTGTGGCCGCGCACCCCGGCATCGTCTCTGTCCCTCCAGATTCCTCTGCAATGCTCTCCAAGGAAGGGTCTCGCATCCTCCCATGATCGCCTCCCAGGCCCAACTCACTTTATCCTCCATGGCACGCTGCTTGGTGCTTTCGTGGTGGGATATTCTGTCACGATCGCTTTGAAGGACGGACCAAGGCGCAGCATGTGTTGAGTTCCACATCTGTTATTTAAGTGAAACTTCCAAAAAAACAATAAACAAACAACGAAACGTGACATCCGTGGTGCAACATGCACATACACAAAACAATATCCCACAATGCAGGTGGGAACAGGGACACCTTAAGTATGATCCCCAATTAGAGACAAGGATAATCAGCTGCCTCTAATTGGGAACCATACTCAAACCCAAACATAGAAATATAATCGACTAGAACACCCCCTAGTCACGCTCTGACCTACAACACCATAGAGAACCCCGAGGGCTCTCTATGGTCAGGGCGTGACACACACACACACACACATACACACACACACACTATATATACACATATATACATTGCAACATTTACCTAGAGCTAACGCTGCAGATAGCAATACTGGGTGATTTGAAAAGTCATAATCAATCAATAACATAATTAGAATTTTAGCAAAAAAATGTATCTTTAATTTACGATCTGTAGAAACTATGAGACTGGAAAGGTTCGGTACTTTTGTGAAGCATCATAGCACTGTTTAAAAATATATGGCAAATAGAAATCCAAAATGGATGGTGTTAAGAGATAAATGGGAGGGATTGAATGGAGCTGAAGGGTGGGACTAATAATAACAAGATAACAAATGTAAAACATATGGGGTCTGTAAAATGTATATAGGTTCAGAACTTTTGTGAAACAGCACAGTTACAAATATATGACAAATAGAAATCAAACTGGGTGGACATCAGAAATAGAGGAAGGCCAGGACTAAAAACAAACAGAATATAACCATTGTAAAATAGATTGTGTCTGTAAAATGTATATAGTATGTATACACTGTAAGTAGAAGCCTAAGTGTTATTGTTTATTAGTTTACTCCAATTGGGGGAGAGATGGTAGGGTTTGCGGGGAATAATGAAGGTAAATATATTCTAAAAAGTTATGTGTGTATATATATATATATATATATATATATATATATTATATATATATATATATATTTTTTTTTGTGAATATATTTTCCTTTATTATTCCCCGCAAACCCTTCCATCTCTCCTCCAATTTTTATATACAGTGGGGAGAACAAGTATTTGATACACTGACGATTTTGCAGGTTTTCCTACTTACATACAGGTAATGAGTGGAGAGCCGGAATTCTTACTGGTTGGTAGGTGATCAAATACTTGTGTCATGCAATAAAATGCAAATAAATTACTTAAAAATTATACAATGTGATTTTCTGGATTTTTGTTTTATATTCCGTCTCTCACAGATGAAGTGTACCTATGATTAAAAAAAATACATAAGTAGGAAAACCTACTTACAAATTACTTGTAAATTATGCAGACAATTACATTTTTGGAAGCAACATCCACCCCCTGAAAAAAAATACAAAAATACATATACAATAAAGATGTATTTTTTTAAGAGCTCCGACTGGGAAAAATCGGTTTGAACTGTCATCCAACTCGGAAATACAAGTCAGAAATTCTGACATCATCCTACCCAGAGATCCGTCTTCTCCGATCTGAAGAACACTTACGTCACGATTATTCTCAGTCTGATCTCGTTTTTCCCGAGTTCCCAGTTGTCTTGAACACCCCAGTACACAGGAAGAAGCAATAGAGCCCCACAATGGAGGTGTCATAATACCCATAAAACCTAGCTGTCAAACAGGGAAATCGTTCCAATTAGTCTTCCCATAGGGAATTTTTGGAACACTTGTTTTGTGTAGGTTTACCCTGGCATGACGTTTTGATACCATGTAAATCTCTCTCTGACAAGGTGACTTTTATTATATAGTCTGCTCTATTTACTCTCAGATTCTAAAATTGTAATTAGCATCAAAGTAGACATCATGCAAGATTACAAATCCTGCACCTCATCTCTAGCTGAAACTTTTGAAAACAGGTATTGTGTCAACTGTGTGAACTTGCACAAGACAGTAAACATAATTGTCAATTTAAAGACATTTTGCCAATTTATTAATTGCTAAATTTAGCTAACAATTCTTAATCCAGAGATTCTTACTTTTGCCTCGATTTGGCAGTCTTGTCCAGTTCATCATGGCATTTGTAGTTTTTTATGATAGCAACAGTATTTCATTTTTGGGGGTAAATATAGGCAAATATGTTAAGTAACCTTGTCCTGGCGAGATTCATACGTTTATCAAAATGTCACGTAGTGTAAGTCTATACGAAACATAACTCTTATTTGAGGGGTTTCTAAACCCCCTATGGGGAAAAACAATTCTGGTGGAAAAACAATTGGAACCATTTCAATGTTTGACCGCTAGGTTTTATGGGTATTAAGATATCACCGGGATCCTTATGATTGTAATGGACATTAGTTAACTGGCATGGTTAATGTTAGGTAAATAGTTATGGTTCATGTAAGGGTTAAAGTTAGGGTTTTAGGGCATGGACGTCCAAAGGTTCCCAAATAGCACAGACGTTAACGTGATGGAGCTTGGGTGTTGCTCCAAAGAAATCCCCGTCTTTATTGGCGAATCGGATAGGACGTCAAGAGAATTAAGAACGCAACATATGTTACGATTTTTGGATTGGACCAAAGCTTTTCAAAGCTCTATTCTCATTGGTTTAAAATGTTTTAGCCTCTTTGTCCCTCCCCAAAATCCAGCGGTGTGTCATGGAGATTTTGTTAGCGGGTAGTGAGGACCAGAATCGGGCAACGATTGACCCTGTTTAATTTAACCGGCTGTACATCGGGGCTGGGGGGTCGCCCTGACGAGTTTTAAACGTGTAGATCGCCTCATATTTTGCCACTTGATCGACTGGTCTTCCAATGTCGGATTTCAAGCTTGGGATTGTTCGACTTGGCCGTGTGGCCGGGAAGGTGAGCTGGATCCGAGGGCTGCCATGTGCGACAAGAAGGGGAGGGGATCACAAAAAGCGCTTACAAAATGGCTCGTTGAGATAGGTGATGGCATCGAAAATATTTTAATTTTGAATATCTGTCGGAAAAGAAGCATACATAAGTTAGCTATCTAGCTAACGTTAGGTGGCCCAAATGTTTCGCTAAATTCGTATTCTCACGAAGCCGCCCAATTACTAATAGCTAGCTAGGTACAGTTCACCGACGTTCGTAGCTAGTTAATTTATCGAAGCAACGATGTCTTTGGTGAATGTTGAAAGTTTAAAATATGTAATCAAAATGCACACTTTACCGGTAAAGCAATTGTAGTGTACGCTAGCTAACTGGTATTGATAGTTATGCTCTAGTCTTAATGAGGAAGCCATTGCATTGCCACGCTTTATCCAGGAAATCTTGCAACGTGATTGAGCACCGGCATGTTTTAGCCAACGGTATTTTTAAACTAGCTTATTTTTATGTTAACATTTGAAGGCTGATACAAATGGTTATGTGGCGTCATTATTGACATGTAACGTTACTAGGGCTAGCTAGCGAACGTCAGTGTTTTTTTTTTAGCTAGCTAACGTTTTATTTAGGCTAGCGACAGTAGCTACGTGATCTACTTTTACCTGACGAATTTGAACAGTGACTTGAATATTTAGGGGCCCTCTTGCTTTTAGCCATAGTTTTAGCACTGAGGGCAGTTGGTGAACATTGAAATGGGTGTGTCACTTATTCATGAGAACCACTTGGACATATCACGTGTTATGGAGTGACCCCCCCCCCCCCCCCCCCCCCCCCCCAGGAACATTAGTCAACACCACAATGCGGTGCTGTTGCATGCCACTGTTATGCCTTCCCAAAATGCTTGTTTCATGATTGCTAATTTACTCAAAGCAAATCTAACTTGACTCGTGGTCTTAATTAGGGATGGGTCGACACTTAGAGAATGGTTACCTGAAGGAAAATGGGGAAGGGTCTTTATTTAATTCGTTTTATTTAACTAGGCAAGTCAGTTGAGAACAGATTCTTATTTACAATGATGGCCTAGGAACAATGGGTTAACTGCCTTGATCAGGGGCAGAACGACAGATTTTTTACTTGTCAGTTCAGGGATTCGATCCAGCAACATTCCGGTTACTGGCCCAACACTCTTAACCACAAGGCTACCAGCCACCCCACCTTGCTTTTTAAATTTAAGGCAAAGGGAGGGTTTAGTTTTTTTTTAAAATAAAATATTATAATATAGTACAAGGGAGGGTCATGTAATTGATGAAATTTAGATATTTGTTTTATAATTAGTTGCTACATATTGATGTGTGCCCGATTTGCCCCCCCCCCATCTCTCATTCTCTGCTGGGCATGTAATATCCATGTTAACTTTTTGTTGTAATTAACAGCCCATGTTAACTTTTTTATTTGTGGCTACGACAGTCCATTGCAAAACATTCTAGCAGTATTTCTGATTGTCTTTTCAGCTCACGATCACATACTTTTACTGTGGGGCTATGACAGTCAATTACATAATGTCTCATATCTCACCACCACTAATGAGATGGGTGTGCATGATGCATGTTGTCAGAGCGTCTCAAAGTCAGTGAGTGTGGTCAACAGTGCACACCTCATCTCTGCTGTCAAATCGAACCTGGATCGATATTTGGTTTTAATGCAGATGAGAGCACTGCTGAATCCAGCTTCACAAAGAGAAGCGCTGGCAAAGGGTACCATGAGTTCTAATCCTCTGAGGGAAATGGCAGGGTATTCCCTTTGAATCAGGTACCAAACTCCTCAAGTTACCCTTGAATGCTTTGTTTGAAGCATTCGGGAACATGACAGCTCGAAAGGCCGCACTTGAATAATTCCGAATCAAGGGCGGCCTTTTCCCACAATCAAAGGACACTCTGGTTGAATTTTATCTTTTAGATTTAAATAATTTTCATTTAGCTTTAAGGTTAACAATGTATGATTGAGATAGACAGAATATATATAATACCAGTCAAAAGTTTAGACACCTACTCAGGCCAGTTTTTTTTTTTTGGTTGCCAGTTTTACATTGTAGAATAAAAGTGAAGACATCAACACTGTGAAAGGCCATTTTTTTTTTTTTACAAATCTAAATACACTGCTCAAAAAAATAAAGGGAACACTAAAATAACACATCCTAGATCGGAATGAATGAAATATTCAATACTTTTTTCTTTACATAGTTGAATGTGCTGACAACAAAATCACACAAATTATCAACGGAAATCAAATTTATCAACCCATGGAGGTCTGGATTTGGAGCCACACTCAAAAATTAAAGTGGAAAACCACACTACAGGCTGATCCAACTTTGATGTAATGTCCTTAAAACAAGTCAAAATGAGGCTCAGTAGTGTGTGTGGCCTCCACGTGCCTGTATGACCTCCCTACAATGCCTGGGCATGCTCCTGATGAGGTGGCGGATGGTCTCCTGAGGGATCTCCTCCCAGACCTGGACTAAAGCATCCGCCAACTCCTGGACAGTCTGTGGTGCAATGTGGCGTTGGTGGATGGAGCGAGACATAATGTCCCAGATGTGCTCAATTGGATTGATGTTATGGCGGGCCAGTCCATAGTATCAATGCCCTCCTCTTGCAGGAACTGCTGACACACTCCAGCCACATGTGGTCTAGCATGGTCTTGCATTGGAACCCAGGGCCAACTGCACCAGCATATGGTCTCACAAGGGGTCTGAGGATCTCATCTCGGTACCTAATGGCAGTCAGGCTACCTCTGGCGAGCACATGGAGGGCTGTGCGGCCCCCCAAAGAAATGCCACCCCACACCATGACTGACCCACCGCCAAACCGGTCATGCTGGAGGATGTTGCAGGCAGCAGAACGTTCTCCACGGCGTCTCCAGACTGTCACGTCTGTCACGTGCTCAGTGTGAACCTGCTTTCTTCTGTGAAGAGCACAGGGTGCCAGTGGCGAATTTTCCAATCTTGGTGTTCTCTGGCAAATGCCAAACGTCCTGCACGGTGTTGGGCTGTAAGCACAACCCCCACCTGTGGATGTCGGGCCCTCATACCACCCTCATGGAGTCTGTTTCTGACCGTTTGAGTAGACACATGCACATTTGTGGCCTGCTGGAGGTCATTTTGCAGGGCTCTGGCAGTGCTCCTCCTGCTCCTCTTTGCACAAAGGTGGAGGTAGCGGTCCTGCTGCTTTGTTGTTGCCCTCCTACGGCCTCCTCCACGTCTCCTGATGTACTGGCCTGTCTCCTGGTAGCGCCTCCATGCTCTGGACACTACGCTGACAGGCACAGCAAACCTTCTTGCCACAGCTCGCATTGATGAGCTGCACTACCTGAGCCACTTGTGTGGGTTGTAGACTCCGTCTCATGCTACCACTAGAGTCAAAGCACCGCCAGCATTCAAAAGTGACCAAAACATCAGCAAGGAAGCATAGGAACTGAGAAGTGGTCTGTGGTTATCACCTGCAGAACCACTCCTTTATTGGGGGTGTCTTGCTAATTGCCTATAATTTCCACCTGTTGTCTATTCCATTTGCACAACAGCATGTGAAATTTATTGTCAATCAGTGTTGCTTCCTAAGTGGACAGTTTGATTTCACAGAAGTGTGATTGACTTGGAGTTACATTGTGTTGTTTAAGTGTTCCCCAATTTTTTTTTAGCAGTGTATATTTTAGATTTGAGATTCTAAGTAGCTACCCATTGCCTTGACTGCTTCGCACACTCTTTGCATTCTCTCAACCAGCTTCATGAGGTAGTCAGTCACCTGGAATGCATTTCAATTAACAGGTGTGCCATGTTAAAGTTAATATGTGGAATTTCTTTCCTTAATGCGTTTGAGCCAATCAGTTGTGTTGTGACAAGGTAGGGGTGGTATACAGAAGATAGCCCTATTTGGTAAATGACCAAGTCCATATGGCAATATTATAGCTCCAATAAGCAAAGAGAATTGATAGTCAATCATTACTTTAAGACATGAAGGTCAGTCAACCTGGAACATTTCAAGAACTTTAAAAGTTTCAAGTGCAGTCGCAAAAACCATCAAGGGCTATGATAACTGGCTCTCGTGAGGATCGCCACATGAAAGGAAGACCCAGAGTTACCTCTGCTGCAGAGGGATATGTTCATTAGTTACCAGCCTCAGAAATTGCAGCACAAATAAATGCTTCAATGTTCAAGTAACAGACACATCTCAACATCAATGGTTTAGAGGAGACTGTGTGAATCCGGCCTTCATGGGCAAATTGCTGCAAAGAAACCACTACTAAAGGACCAATAAGAAGAAGAGACTTACTTGTGCCAAGAAACATGAGCAATGCACATCAGACCGGTAGTCCAAAGGACAGATGTCCGAGTCCAAATGTTTGATTTTGGTTCCAACCGCCATGTCTTTGTGAGACGCAGAGTAGGTGAACAGGTGATATCTGCATGTGGGGTTCCCACCGTGAAGCATGGAAGAGGAGGTGTGATTGTCTGGGGGTGCTTTGCTGATGACACTTGATGTGTTTAGAGTTCAAGGCACACTTAACCAGCATGGCTACCACAGCGTTCTACAGCAATACGCCATCCCATCTGGTTTGCGCTTAGTCCCACTATCATTTGTTTTTCAACAGGACAATGACCCAACACCTCCAGGCTGTGTAAGGTTTTTTTTTTTTACCAAGAAGGAGAGTGATGGAGTGCTGCATCAGATGACCTGGCCTCCACAAACACCCGACGTCAACCCAATTAAGATGGTTTGGGATGAGTTGGACCGCAGAGTGAAGGGAAAAGCAGCTAACAAGTGCTCAGCTTATGTGGGAACTCCTTCAACACTGTTGGAAAATGATTCCAGGTGAAGCTGGTTGAGGGAATGTCAAGAGTGTGCAACACTGTCATCAAGGCAAAGGGTGGCTGCAGCTTAACTAGGTCTTTCCTTGCACTACTTGGCCATACGACTGGACAATAATCAAGATATGAGAAAACTAGAGCCTGCAGGAGTGTGGTGTTACGGACAGCCCTCTCCCCATCTTTACAACCATTGAATCTATATGTTTTGACCATGACAGTTTACAATCTAAGGTAACAGCAAGTCATTTAGTCTCCTCAACTTGTTCAACCATTCATTACCAGATTCAGCTGAGGTGTAGAATTTAGGGAATGATTTGTATCAAATACAATGCTCTTAGTTTTAGAGATGTTTAGGACCAGTTTATTATTGGCCGCCCATTCCAAAACAGACTGCAACTCTTTAAGGGTTTCGGTGACTTCATTAGCTGTGGTTGCTGATGCATACATGGTTGAATCATCAGCATACATGGATACACATGCTTTGTCTAATGCCAGTGGCAGGTCATTGGTAAAAATACGTAGTCCTATGGCATACCCTCAAAATTAGTCTGGGTTTGAACTTAACAGCAGTTTCAGAACAGCAGGCCTATAGGCTATTTAGTGTGGTCTAGTTCTAGGCTACGAAGTGCATGCTCGGAGAAGCACAGAGCAAAGTTCTATTTCTATGATAGCTGCTGGGATGGTGTAGGAATAAATAAAAACAAGGCTGCATTACACATGCAATGGATGTTCCAACCTTGAGCCCCAGGCTGCTCTGCCCTTGCTGATAAACTTTTTGGGGTGCTGCCTAACCAATGGCAGTTCTGATTTGTATTTATTTATCAAGCCTAGTCCAAAAAATGCATCTTGCGCGTCAGACTAGCCTGTAGCCTAAATTCTGTTCCGTTTGAGAAAGAGAGCGTGAAGATGAGGACCGGAGGTAAACTTGGATTGCTACTACTATAATTATTTAATTAAACATTATGTTTCTTGCCCATGATTTAGTTATCAGTTATTGACCTCCCAATAAGCCAGATTCAAGTAACTTGCATTGTGGTGAAGAAACTTGAAGCAGCAGCCCGGCACAATCAATAGGACAGTTCATGGTGCTGAAATTAGGCAAATTAGAGTAGGCATAATCCATTTCAACATCTTAATTAGACTTTACTAATAACGAGGGCTTTGTGTTGCTGCTTGTTTCTTTTTAAGAAATAAGAGTTTGTTCCATCTCCCGGTTTGACAAACAAAATTAGGCTATAGGCTGGTGGTTCCTTTTAACATGAGTTTTAAATATTCCCAGGTAAGAAGTTTTAGGTTGTAGATATTATAGGAATTATAGGACTATTTCTCTCTATACCATTTGTATTTCATTAACCTTTGACTATTGGATGTTCTTATAGGCACTTTAATATTGCCAGTGTAACAGTATAGCTTCCGTCCCTCTCCTCGCTCCAGGTAGGAGCGAGGAGAGGGACCATTTCACATCGGTTACACAAGCCTAATCTCAGGAGTTGATAGGCTTGAAGTCATAAACAGCGCAATGCTTGACGCACAACGAAGAGCTGCTGGCAAAACGCACAAAAGTGCTGTTTGAATGAATGCTTACGAGCCTGCTGCTGCCTACCACCGCTCAGTCAGACTGCTCTATCAAATTATAGACTTAGTTATAACATAACACACAGAAATATAGGTCATTAATATGGTCGAATCCGGAAATTATCATCTCAAACAAGACGTTTATTCTTTCAGTGAAATACCGGAACCGTTCCGTATTTTATCTAAGGGGTGGCATCCATTAGTCTAAATATTCCTGTTACATTGCACAACCTTCAATGTTATGTCATAATTAGGCTGCCCAAACTGTTGCATATACACTGACTCTGCGTGCCACAAACACAAGAGAAGTGACACAATTTCACCTGGTTAATATGGCCTGCTAACCTGGATTTCTTTAGCTAAATATGCAGGTTTAATAATATATACTTCTGTGTATTGATGGTTAGGTACACATTGGAGCAACGATACGCACCGCATCGATTATATGCAAAGCAGGACATGCTAGATAAACTAGTAATATCATCAACCATGTGTAGTTAACTAGTGATTATGATTGATTGATTGTTTTTTGTAAGATAAGTTTAATGCTAGCTAGCAACTTACCTTGGCTTACTCCATTCGCGTAACATCTCCTCGTGGAGTGCAATGAGAGGCAGGTGGTTAGAGCGTTGGACTAGTTAACTGTAAGTTTGCAAGATTGAATCCCCAGAGCTGACACGGTGAAAATCTGTCGTTCTGCCCCTGAATGAGGCAGTTAACCCACCGCTCCTAGGCCGTCATTGAAAATAAGAATGTGTTCTTAACTGACTTGCCCAGTTAAATAAAGGTGGGAAAAAAGAGAAAAAAATCGGCCAGATCGGTGTCCAAAAATACAGATTTCCGATTGTTATGAAAACTTGAAATCGGCCCTAATTAATCGGCCATTACGATTAATCGGTCAACCTCTAGTTTAAACCCAGACGGCTTTTAGGGAAACACTTGTGACCTTTTCTTGTTGGGTTAATTTTCGGAAGAAGAGTAGCCAGCAGTTAAAGCTTATATTGTTCTGCTTTGGTAGGCCTCTGCCTGTGATGGAAAGGTAGACCTATCTTTTGAAAGTACCATGCCCAGATTCCTAATGACGTCTCAGATTTCATTATTTTCAAATGGGGACAGTTTTGTTGCAAACAAGACACACTGATTTGGCATTAGGCCTATCATATTTCTCTATGTGTTTATTTATGTCCATTCTTAGCCAGTAATTTGGTAATTTGTGCGGTATTTAAAACATTATGTAGAATTGCATGATATATTTACAGTGCATTTGGAAAGTTTTCAGACCCCTTGTCTCTTTCCACATTTTGTTACGTTACAGCTTTATTCTAAAATTGATTAAATTGCTTTTTCCCCCTCAATCTACACACACTACCCCATAATGACAAAGCATAAACAGTTTTTTAGAATTTTGTTTGTGCAAATGTATAAAATAAACTTCCATTTACATGTTCAGACCCTTTACTCATTACTTTGTTGAAGCACTTTTGGCAGTGATTACAGCCTCAAGTGTTCTTGGGTATGACGTTACAAGCTTGGCACACCTGTATTTGGGGAATTTCTCCCATTCTTCTCTGCAGATCCTCTCAAGCTATGCCAGGTTGGATGGGGAGCATCGCTGCGCTGCTATTTTGAGGTCTACCGATTAATCGGAATGGCCGATTTCAAGTTTTCATAACAATCGGAAAACGGTATTTTTGGACACTGATTTGTCCGATATTTGATTTATTTTACACCTTTTATTTAACTAGGCAAGTCAGTTAAGAACACGTTCTTATTTTCAATGACGGCCTAGGAACGGTGGGTTAACTGCCTCGTTCAGGGGCAGAGCGACCGATTTTTACCTTGTCAGCTCGGGGGATTCAATCTTGCAACCATAGCGTTAACTAGTCCAACGCTCTAACCACCTGCCTCATTGTACTCCACGAGGAGACTGCCTGTTACGCGAATGGAGTAAGCCAAGGTAAGTTGCTAGCTAGCATTAAACTTATCTTATAACAACAATCAATCATAATCACTAGTTAGAGAGCACTAGTTAGAGGGCAATACTAAAGTGCCTATAAGAACATCCAATAGTCAAAGGTATATGAAATACAAATGTTATAGAGAGAAATAGTCCTATAATATCTACAACCTAAAACTTCTTACCTGGGAATATTGAAGACTCGTGTTAAAAGGAACCACCAGCTTTCATATGTTCTCATGTTCTGTGCAAGGAACTTAAACGTTAGCTTTCTTACATGGCACATATTGCACTTTTACTTTCTTCTCCAACACTTTTAGTTTTTGCATTATTTAAACCAAATTGAACATGTTTCATTATTTATTTGAGGCTAAATAGATTTTGATGTATTATATTAAGTTAAAATAAGTGTTCATTCAGTATTGTTGTAATTGTCATTATTATAAATAAATAGAAAATCGTCTGATTAATCGGTATCGGCTTTTTTTTTGGTCCTCCAATAATCGGTATCAATGTTGAAAAATCCTAACCGGTCGACCTCTACTCTCCAGAGATGTTCGATCGGGTTCAAGTCCGGGCTCTGGCTGGGCCATTCAAGTACATTCAGAGACTTGTCCTGAAGCCTCCTGCGTTGTCTTGGCTGTGTACTTAGGGTCGTTGTCCTGTTGGAAGGTGAACCTTTGCCCCAGTCTGAGATCCTGAGCTCCTTGGAACAGGTTTTCATCAAGGATTTCTCTGTACTTTGCGCTGTTCATCTTTGCCTTGATCATGACTAGTCTCCCAGTCTCTGCTGCTGAAAAACATCCCCACAGCATGATGCTGCCACCACCATGCTTCACTGTAGGGATGGTGCCAGGTTTCCTCCAGATGTGAGGCTTGGCATTAATCAGACCAAAGAATCTTGTTTCTCGTGGTCTGAGAGTCCTTCAGGTTCCAAACTTCTTCCATTTAAGAATGATGGAGGCCACTGTGTTCTTGGGGACCTTCAATGCAGCAGACATTTTTTGGTTCCCTTCCCCAGATCTGTGCATCGACACAATTTTGACTTTTAGCTCTGTGGACAATTCCTTTGACCTCATGGCTTGGTTTTTGCTCTGACATGCACTGTCAACTGTGAGACCTTTTGTAGACGGGTGTGTGCCTTTCCAAATCATGTCCAATCAATTGAATTAACCACAGGTGGACATCTCAAGGATGATCAATGGAAACAGGATACACCTGAGATCAATTTCGAGTCTCATAGCAAAGGATCTGTAGACTTATGTAAAATAAGGTGTTTCTGTTCTTGATTTGTAATGACCGCAAATATTTTTTTAAACCACTTTTCGCTTTCATTACGCTTCTTTATGGGGTACTGTGAGTAGCTTTGAGGAAAATATTTTTTTTTTTAATAAGACTAACGTAACAAAATGTGGAAAAAGTTGAGGGGTCTGAATACTTTCTGAATGCACTGTATAAAAGGCCATTTTTGTCTTGGCCCATCAAATATGCCAATTGATTCATGCAATGCTTTTACTATGAAGGGTATCTTTCCACCCCTACTCTTGTCCACGGTGGTCTGGCCGGCAGCCCTGTGCACTATCAAAATTCCTACATTGGCATGTAATGGATACAGGATGAAGAACAGTTTATAAAACTGTGTATTTAAGGCTCTGGTCTGTCCAAGAAGTGATTGAAAATGTTCTCTACTATCCACTTTGTTTTTAATAATTATTTTGGGTATAGGGTGGTGTCACTTTTTTTTTTCATACCTTCAGGGAGGTTTTAGATAAAAGGGCTATCCATTTTCATTTCAGAGATGTCCAATTTTCTCCATTTAACCCTTATTAAAAATAATGTTCACGCCCTCATACCGTCACATGTTTCAGTGTTGTGTCACACCTCACTGTTGTGACCTTTACACTACACAATAATAGTGTTAACCCACATTCCAGGTGGCATTATCTGTCCTTTCTTTTGCAGACGAAGTACACACTGATCGATGAACAGGACATACCATTGGTGGAGAACTATGCCTTCGAGGTAAGAGGGTGGGGATTTACGAGGAGGGTGTGGTGAGGGTCATTCTAGTCAAAGACCATTCCCACACGAGACTGGCCCCAGTAAACAAAACAAGAACAACTGGACTTTTCTTGAGGAAATGGTCTGGGATATAAAAATGTCACACCATTATTCTTTCAGGCACGCATGGATGTCGATGCAGACGGCAATGGGGCAAAGATCTTTGCTTATGCCTTCGACATTGGCAAAGGGCGCTGGGCTGGCAGGCCACTGCACGAGCTGCTCTGGTGAGTTGATGTCCCACCCCTACATTCTGCTCCTGAATACATCATCGTAGTCTGTTGGTAAGGGCAGCTTTTTGCCTTTTATCAAACAAACTATCCATTGTTCATATTGTGTGTGACGCTGGCAGACTGGTTGTCAAAAGGAAATGTCAATGTTTCTCCAGGGAGAAGCACAGAGGAGGCATCGCTCCCAGCTTCCAAGTTGTCCACATCAACTCTGTCACAGTGGATAACCGTCTGGACAACCTGCGACTGGTCCCCCTGGGATGGAGCCCCAAACCAGAGGAGATCTCCAGCAAGCAAAGGTATTACAGCTACCTTCTGCTCTCCTAGCATTCATCACTTCTCCACTACAATTACTAGAGCTACATTCTGCTCTCCTAGCATTCATCACTTCTCCACTACAATTACTAGAGCTACATTCTGCTCTCCTAGCATTCATCACTTCTCCACTACAATTACTAGAGCTACATTCTGCTCTCCTAGCATTCATCACTTCTCCACTACAATTACTAGAGCTACATTCTGCTCTCCTAGCATTCATCACTTCTCCACTACAATTACTAGAGCTACATTCTGCTCTCCTAGCATTCATCACTTCTCCACTACAATTACTAGAGCTACATTCTGCTCTCCTAGCATTCATCACTTCTCCACTACAATTACTAGAGCTACATTCTGCTCTCCTAGCATTCATCACTTCTCCACTACAATTACTAGAGCTACATTCTGCTCTCCTAGCATTCATCACTTCTCCACTACAATTACTAGAGCTACATTCTGCTCTCCTAGCATTCATCACTTCTCCACTACAATTACTAGAGCTACATTCTGCTCTCCTAGCATTCATCACTTCTCCACTACAATTACTAGAGCTACATTCTGCTCTCCTAGCATTCATCACTTCTCCACTACAATTACTAGAGCTACATTCTGCTCTCCTAGCATTCATCACTTCTCCACTACAATTACTAGAGCTACATTCTGCTCTCCTAGCATTCATCACTTCTCCACTACAATTTCTAGAGCTACATTCTGCTCTCCTAGCATTCATCACTTCTCCACTACAATTACTAGAGCTACATTCTGCTCTCCTAGCATTCATCACTTCTCCACTACAATTACTAGAGCTACATTCTGCTCTCCTAGCATTCATCACTTCTCCACTACAATTACTAGAGCTACATTCTGCTCTCCTAGCATTCATCACTTCTCCACTACAATTACTAGAGCTACATTCTGCTCTCCTAGCATTCATCACTTCTCCACTACAATTACTAGAGCTACATTCTGCTCTCCTAGCATTCATCACTTCTCCACTACAATTACTAGAGCTACATTCTGCTCTCCTAGCATTCATCACTTCTTTACTGAGGAAAGACAAGGATATTCAGACTTAGCTCAGTATGACTGGTGCGTTTAAATGTTTTAGTTGTCATGAAGGTATGTTATGGTCTTTATTTCTCCCCCTGTAGAGAGCAGTCTCTGTACTGGCTGGCCATCCAGCAGGTACCAGCTGACCCTGTAGAGGAGCAGTACCTGGAGCTCAGTCGTACCCGCTACTACAACGCTAACGGAGAGCTGGTGGAGGAGGAGGAGTGCTCCTGTACTTACTACGAGTGTCACTACCCACCCTGCTCGCTCATCGAGAGGAGAGTACGTACTGCTACCATCATATTCAGTTACCTTCAGTTATTTTCACACTCCATATACTTTCACTGTAGGCAAGGGAATATTGAAGTACATGGCTTTGAGGATTTCTGTGATCCCATTTACTTCCGAGGCTGACATAGATATTGTTGCTATTTTTAGGCGTTTAATATGTTAGTCTCAGAACAGTGTCACAAAACCCATACAGGTGTCTTTCCACCAGTCTGATTTCTGTCTCCATCTGTCCACAGCTTAGAGAGTTCAACATCTGTGGTCGCTGTCAGGTGGCTCGCTACTGTGGCTCTCAATGCCAGCAAAGGGACTGGCCCGCCCACAAGAAGCAGTGCCGTGAGCGCAAAAGAGTCCTGGCCCTGGAGTCTGAACCAGAGCGATGATCTCTGGATCAACAACCAGGATAGGGGAATGGGGGGAAGATTGGGAATGAAGTGCAAAGAAAAAAAAATCTGCCAACAGAGAATTATGAGAGGACAATGTTGGTTGGAAGGGTTTAAAAAAACATATACTTTCTTTACATGTCAATGGGGATGGTGGGGAAGTGTATATATCATTTTTTTTTTCTTTTTCGGAGAGGGAGATCCTCCTCGAGCTCTACCTGCTGCTATGGATTTGTATGTTTGAGTAAGATGATGTCACACGGATAAATTGCTTCTTTTGGACAGCAATTGATTATCGACAGTTGTCGTCATCAGCTTTCTCCTTCCTGCCATCCACCAACCTGTAATGCCGTGTACAGGGATCTAGGGAGGACAGTACCTGCTGCTCACCTTGTACAATGGGACATGGACCTTTTCACTGTACTTCTTGGACCTCTGCTGCACACACTCAGTCATCTCCTTGTTATGCTCTAAGACCAACATACAGCAGATAGATTTACTTTGCTGTTTCGCACTAGCAGTGTTGTGTGTGCTGCCATTTTGGACTGACGGACATGGATGAAGTGCTGAACATTGGGGGGGAAGGGAGTTTTTGTTCTGTGTATGTGTGTGTGTATATATATATATATATATATATATAAAAAGTGTCCCTCTTTGTTGGGAAGGGGTCATCAACTTTGGGCTTGATCAGGCATTGTTACTTTCCTGTGTTAAACATCCCTGAATGAATCTGCGATTGGTCGGTTGCCCTTCCAGATGCCCACACAAGCAGTCCCTGTCGCTAACGTTCAAGGGATATCCTGGGAAAACCCAGGTTGGCCATTGGACAGGCTATGTCAGTTCGGGTCTTGGGATTGTATGAAATGGCCCGACTTCAATTCCATTGTTTTCTACACGTCAGTCATCATAGATATTTGTTCTATGTCCAATGATCACTACCTAGGAGTGATGGATGAACACCTGCTCAAAGTTTGTCTTCCTGTTGTGTCTTAGGTGGCGATGAGGAATCCTGACACTCTCACAGATAATGCATGTAACAAGCAGACCGACGTAATACATGCAGCACACGTTGATAGTTAATGTGGACTGGTTCATAACACTGTGCACTGAGTTGTTTTAACACACCCAACCGTTACCTTTGTCATAGAGATGGGGGGGAGTTTAGATGTAGAGAGTGTTGACTGTTGGGTGTAATAATTCGACTTTTTTTCCTTTTTTTACAGAATGAAAGCATTAATCACATAAGAGTAAAAAGCTACAGTATATGAACAGGAGTACAGTTGGGGATAACTAGCTATCTCTTTTCACTGTAAAATTATCAAATGAAATAAAAGAACAAAATGTTTCCTATGGATGTATGACTGGTGGGAGTTTAAGGCGCCCTCGTGGTATGTCACCTTTGTTGGATGTTCATTTAGATATGGAGGAAATGGTCTACGTTCACTTGGCCTGATACAATAAGTGTGACACAGAAGCAATTTGAAGGTGTCGCATATGAGGGTTAGGCTCAGGAAATAATAGCCGGGAATTTATTGTGGAGCTTGTAAAATTAGATCTTTACTTCCATTGGCAGGTGTGTGAATAAACTAGAAGAAAAAGTAAAAGGGACAGCAGACGGACAGTTTAATGTGTGTCTAAGTAAAGTGGAATGAATAACCTTTACTCAACGTCACCATGGTGATCAGTGGGCTGGTCTGGTACTGTGCAGCTCTCTGGGACAAGAGATAGGAGCATAAGGAGCCTGTGACATTTATCCCCTCCCCTCTCCTTCACATTCCCAAAGCGAACCCAGGCAAAGGAGTGACAAACTCTCACTATATTGAAATAGAGCCTATGTGAAATAGCGGCTTAAGGAAAAATTGCTAGAGAAACACTACGACTGCTACTATAAAAAAGTCACAAAAGTCTATCTTAGTTGAGTTAAAATTGGCCCAGAGGCTCAAATAGTGTTACCGGAGTGCTGAAGGATGGCTTGCTCTGCTGTGCCCAGTGGACTATGATTTACTTACTGGACAGTTTATATGGATGTAGAAAGTCTGTACCCGAACCATGACTTTTTGAAAACTCACTTTGCACCAACCCGGTGAGTATTTCAAGCTTATATGTTCATATAATTACATTTGTATTATTGTAAGGGCAGACGGTGTCGGAGAGCTGCGCAGGCAATCATAACCAAATCCTAACTCGGGAATCCTAACTTTGGGGACATTTATTCCCAAAAGGCACTGAAATCCTGAAATAAAACCACTCCTGACAATTGATGGCTTGTCCTTGCCAATATCACTCGGAGAGATCACTGTCCATGCTCCTGTGTCCGGAGCCCACTCATGTGAAGGCTGCGTTGGAAGTTCTGAGTAGGTCTGCTCAGGAGAGCAGAAAGCAGCTGGTGGTGGAGATACTGAAGGATCCTAAGAGAGAGCGCTACATCAGGACACTAGAATATTTACTCAGCTCCACAGACTCGTGGTGAGTGCAGATTGATACTACTTTACAGTTTTTACACATGACAGTTTTGTGGAAAAGTCTTCCCTGCCTTGTACGGGCCTCGCTTTGCGTTCCCATAACAGCAAGGTCCCCACCCTGAACTCCAATAAGTGATATAGAGGCTGGCTGCCCTTGAATATGCCTGAGTTTGTGACTACTGAATGTGACTACTAAAGAAAATCGTGTTTACTGCTGTTTGTAATTTACACAACCATGGTTCCAAGACGCATTTACGTAAATCTCTAAACGCATATTAATATCAGCCTTTACACTGACTGGTGGTTAATGTTTTTCCCCTGCTCATTCAGGCTTTGCAGTACCGCAGCCTATCTTCTTGGAGTCCTGGTGGAGAGAGAGGAGGTTGTGCAGCAGCTCAAGGACAAGGCTCCAAAGGGCAGCAACAGCCTTGTTGGGACTCTAGGGAAGCTCCTAACCAGACATGATCCAGACATTGTGATGAATGCTGCTGGTGCTTTAGCCTCTTTGGTAATAGAGTGTGTGTGTGTGTCTGTGTGTAAAAGAGAGTGTGTGGGGCAGCCTTACCAGTGACCCTCCCTGTCTTGAATCATCCCTCTCTCTCAGGTTGAGAGCTCGGCTGGACGTGGGTGGCTACAGAGAGACCAGGCTGTGTTTGGTCAGCTCTTGACCAGCCTGTTGACCCTGCTGGACCACGGACCGGAGAGCATGGTGAACTCTGCTGCCCTGATCCTGGCCAGGCTGTCCCTGTGTGATGTAGCCTGCCAAGGCCTGTTACGCCACCCCTCAGCCCCCAGCACCTTGGGCTGCCTGGTACAATGCCTGGCACACAGCCATACAGGTCAGAGCTAAGGACGCAGGAGGGATAAGGTCTTGTGTGGCAAAACATAGTGCTGCCAATGCTCTGCACTATTGAACCCAAAATACCAGTAGGAATGGTTTTATTGCTTCGCTAGTCGGGATGTTTCGTCAAATGTTGACAGTGACAGGTTTTCTTGTTTAACAGATAAACGTTTAGCTGCATGCTTCTAATGGCTGTTTTTCACTTGTAATAGACACGGCTATGAATGCAGCCTTTGCTTTGGGTCGTCTGTGTGGAAGTGAAAGAGGCAGGAGTCTCATTCTGACATTTGCGCCAGAGTACCAACTGGTAAGACACTGTACACATCTGTTGAGGAGAACAGTAGATGGTGGAATAAATAGTAGATTCTGAATCCACACCAAGCTCTGTCATTCAAAAGGGCCTTGTACTTTTCATCTCTCCAGGTTCACAGTCTGCAAGCCCTCATGAGTGAGGTGGCAGGGCCAGAGGCAGGACAGACAGCCTGTTTTGCATTGAGTTGCCTAGTAACAGAAGAAGATGGACACGCTCTGGTGCTGGGTAGCCCATCCCTTCCCAGCCTTCTTGATGCTCTTCTCTACCGCTTACAAACAGAAGACCAGGACAGTGCCTGGTTTGCTGCCATGTACGTATGTCACTCAATCCTCCACCTTACACCCTAGGGCTTACCTCCTTCCATGATCAAGAAGCATTAATAGTCTCACTATCACTGTACTACTAGAGAACATGGAAACTATTTCACAATCTATCATAGTGAAGTCAGGTTAGGTAGCTAGCTGAAGCACACCGCCTCACCCTGCCGTCCCTCTCTCGGTCTCACAGGGCAGTGAAAGTGTTCGTGTCACGACCGGCAGGAGTGTTACACGTGCGAGAGCACAGGTCTCTGAGGGAGCGACTGAAGGTTGTCTTATTACAGTACTCTCTGGAGCATTTCTGTTGAACCAGTTTATGCTAATGTGCCTGGAATGCAGTGTTTGCTTGGTTGGTCAGTTATTACATAGCCTATAGATATTTTTTTCAGTATCAATAGGATGTCTATTACTACATCAATCATATTACTAAATCAAAGTTTTATTATATATGTCAATATCCATTTGCAGTTATCAATTGAAAATTCAATTGTCTTACTTGCATTCATTACATTGTCTCAATCCCTTTCTGACTCTCTCCTCCAGTCTCTCTCTAGCTCTCCCTCCATTGGCAAGGATCTCAGGGAGGAAGTGACCTCATGTCTTAGGAAGCTGGAGCCACTTGTTAAGCCATTGCCCCCGACAACTAGGCGCCTCCCATCTGGGGCCTGCACTGTGTCATGGGAGAAGTGTTTCCCTGAGAGTGGCCTAGAGGTCACTTACAGGTCAGCTGGATGCAGGAATGTTAAGGAGTGTTATTATAGGGACCTTTTCACCAAATACACCCTCTCCCAATATTCTTAGAGGAAACCAGAAAATGTCAAAGTGTGCTAACAAACAACCAGTTTTACATTGTGGCATACTGGCATTTAACATAGAATTGCAGAAACAACGAACAAATACTGAAATGTATCTTTTTTAGCAATAAACTGATATGTGGTCTCTTAATGTCCTCAGCCTTCTGGACAGAGAGATAGTTCTGTATCGTGGAACCCAATGTCACGTGACTTTACCGGTATCAGTCCTCAAACCTGGTCATGAGTTCTCACTCCGACTGATCCACTCTTCCGCTGATGGAGACACCAGCCCCTGCAGCGAGCCTGTGCTATTGGTCATAGAATCAGAGGAGACGGGGACAAGGCCTGGTCCTCCACAGAAGCTGCGCGTGATTGGATGCACAGCCTCTCATGTGCGACTGAGTTGGGTTGCGCCGGCGGGTGAGCTGAAGCCCCAGGTGTATCAGCTGTATCGTGGGGAAACACTACTAGATACCACAACAGAGCTGAGGTAAATGATGCTGTAACAATCAATGTCCTTTTTTAAACAGCTCCTTTTGAGTAAAGCGTTATCATCATCCAAACACTATATTATGTTATTTGCCAGGGCTGTAGTGGGTGGTCTGTCCCCGGGAACCATTTTCCAGCTGGGTGTGTGCGCAGTGGGGCCAGGGGAAGAGGTGGGCCCCTGTGCGGAGGTGGAGGTTCGTACAGCCAAGGACCAGGACCACGCACCCAGCGGCCTGACCATGGTGGTGCTGGGCAGGCATGAGCTGCAGATCATGTGGGGGGCTCCCCTGGTGCCCCTGGGTCGCCTGTTCAACTATGAGCTGAGGCTGAACGATTGCGTGGCTTACTTGGGCACGGCGTGTGCTCACACTGCCCGCCGTCTGGCCGCCAACACGGCCTACACCTGTACTGTAACGGCCATCACCACCAGAGGGCGCTCTCAGAGCCGGTCCGTCACTAAGAGGACCGCTCGCGACGAGTACCCGTACACACAGAGGTGAGAAGAGGAGAGACAATCAGATTATATCTCTAACATGTAGCTTGTGTAACTGAATCTATCCATTGACAGGGTGGACTTTAAGAGTGTTCGGTCTCAAGTGATGCTCTTTCCCATGTGTGGGGGCCGTATCACAAGCCACAGTTTTGTTATATTCTGTCCGTCTGGCTGCCTATCAGGTGTCTGTACTCCTCCAGCCGTCAGCCTCCTCCTAAGATTCCTTCATCACCAACAGAGGTCAGACGAAAGGTCACAGAGATCGGGGAAAAGGCCAAGAAACCCCACTCTGCACACGACCATCTGACCAAGGTCCATCTGTCCAGCAGGCAATACAGAGGGCCTGATCACGACAGAGAGAGACACAGGTTACCCTCATCTGAAACGAAGCTTTGTCATTTGAGAGTGTAGATTTGTTGTGTGATTTTATGTCATTTTCTTTTCCTTCCTCCAGGCAACCTTTGGTCTCCACTTCATCTGCTGGCTGTGAAAGCAGCAAAATGGAATCATCTGAGGTAGGCCTACCTACACTTTGGTATCTTAGACAGTGCAGTAACAAAGCAATTTTGGGGGAATCCAAGCGCTAATGATTTCTCCTGTTTTACTGTATTTCTTTGTTCTAGATGATGACCATGGGGCTGGTGAATGGATATGATGCAAAGGCCTTATGGAGGAGAGCCAAAGAGAGGGCAGGAGTATCTGTCTTCCCTGCTGGGCTTCCAGTCCGGCCCCTGCTCCATCTCCAGGCTAAGACTGAGGAAAACCTGCTTGAGAGGCAGTCCCACCGTGGCCTGGACCAGCATTTAGACCCTTCATGCCTCAGGGCCCAAATAAGCCCATGTAGGTAGTCTGACTAGACATCCTGGTTGTCTCCCACAACTTAACACGTTTGTTTGTAATAGAACGTCAGTTTGGCATAGAGGAGCTACGTCACTGCCTATGCCACTACCTTATCCGCTTGAATAAAATAGAAAATAGTAGCTAGCAAGATGGAGATCACAGACATTATTTTGAATGAGTTCATTTGGCAAGTGGCTAATTTGCATAAATTAAAACCACTGCAAAGGTTTGGCCTGCAAACTTTGTTTACAAATTGTGACGTTCTGGCATGTTTTCCTCGTGATTTGTTGGGAGAGTTGTCTGTCTGAAGAGGGCCCTCCCCGGATTAAAAAAAACAAACCTTTATTGAAGTTGCCAAAACAGTAATTGAAAACAGAACCTAGTCACTGCTGTTTCCTAGGGTTGAGACTACCAGGTCATATTTGTGTGTCATGGGTAATGGTGCACCTATTGTATAACCCCAGGGATGCTTCTCCAGTGGAGTGCTCTCAGAAGAGGACCTAGAGACAGAGGAAAACTCCCCTGTATCCCCCATCATATAGGTGAATATGTTACATGTTTAGCAACAACACAAATGCACTATTCCTGTCATACATCTGTTTCTGTCTATGTATGTGCTTGTGTTTATGTCTGTTTGTTGTGGTACATACAACAGATGCAGTGAAGTTAGTCCATCCCATTCCTCCCTCCTACCCACAACTGGACTGGACAGGAAACTATAAAGACAAGCTGCTGAGAGACCGGTAGGGGTCCTGTTGACTTTTTATCTGGAACTTGAACGCTCTGCTGTCTTTCAATATTGTGTTCTGCCTTAAACATCCCTTCCTGTAACCCTAACCCTCGGTCTGTGTACATCTCTGTCCTAGGACAAGGCTTTTGACAGGACCAAGAGTGCAGAGCGAAATCCGAGGAAGACATCCCCTAACAACAAACTGGACCAAGCTAAGCTGATAATGATCCGTAGAGGAAAGCATGGGTTTACACGGAAAAATCTAAAACAAGCAGAGAATGGTGCTTCTTCAGAGAATGGTGCTGCTTCAGAGAATGGGTTTTGGGGGCTCGTCTCAATACCAGTGATTTTCATAAAGACTGTGTGAATGGAAAAATGTAATAATCAACTGTTACAGGCTTGTTATTCAGTATTAATGCCCGTAATTCCATTTTTTTTAAATGTTTTGTTTATTTTGATGCCCATGTTTGTTTCAAATCACTGATGTTAAATGAGTGAATCTCAAATCATAGATCCTCATTTTTGCATCAATCATATGGTTAAAGAAGTATTACTCAGCAGAAAATAAACTATCCCACCAAACAAAATATTTTTCTGTCCCCAAAATAGAGTACAGTAATGTATCTCTCTCTTTACTCCTTCAACCTTTATGCAACATATTGGTGGCCGCTGCAGCTCAGCTCAGAAGACACACATTCTGTTTTGAAATGTAAAACTGGATGATGGAATGTATTTTTTTCTGACGTTATTGTCAGATTATCCAGCCTCGTCATTATTTTACTAGTGTAGTTGTACCTGTGTTGTTAACAGAGACATTTTTAGAGGACATATTCAACATCAAGCAATCATCTCAAATTGGGTTGCACATTTTTGGGGGAATATACAGAGGTGGAAACTTTCCGTGGGAATTAACGGGAATATATGGGAATGAACTGAAATATATGGAAATTAATATTAATACCATTTAAATGTAGATGTTTTTTTAAATTGGATATATTTAACATATCATATGGAGACAGAAACATAAACCTTTTACCTTATCATCAGTAGACATAATTGCAAATGATTAAATCCTTCCAATAGAAGATTTCATTATGAATTAAATGAGTTGACTCTTCACATGGGAAGATTTCACTGAACAACAAAAGAAAGGGAATATTGAATGATCCCCAATGATCCATCGCATCTCCCAAAAACATTTTCAACATACATCTGTAAAATGATAGTCTAGAAACTAAAGCTTTGGTTTTCTTCCTCTCAGGACGATGGAGGCAACAGGGGAAAGAGCCTCAGATCCACAAAGTCCCTTCCACCAGATAGCTGATGAGATATGTTGGAAGAACTGCCATATTGCATCTCCGTCCCAAAGCCCTTGCTTGCTTGGAAGTGTACTTTGTCAGACTGCCAAGAACCTTGCTCTCCTCCAGGCCAAGGTGGCAAGACACGGTAGTGATGACACCATAGGCCTTGTTGATCCAGACAGGATGCTCTTGCCAGCATACTTGGAATCAAACATGTACGCTGCAGTGTGTATGGGCTTCAGGCAGAAGTCTTCACGCTTTTTGATGTATTTCAGCACTGCAGTTTCCTCTGCTTGGAGCAACAGTGAAGTGGGCAGAGCAGTACGGATCTATTTTCTTACATCTGCAAGCAGAGTCTGAACATCAGACAGGATGGCATTGTCTCCCTCAATCTGTGCAATGGCTACTGCTATAGGTTCCAGGAGTTTCAGGCTGCTTACCACTCTCTCCCAAAATACATAATCCAGGAGGATCCTCTTGATGGGGCTGTCCATATCGGCAGACTGTGATATGGCCATTTCTTGGAGAGACTCCTTCCCCTCCAGGAGACTCAAACATGATGACAACATCACCCCAATGGGTGTTGCTGGGAAGCTTCAATGTGTTGCTCTTATTCTTCTCACTTTGCTTGGTGAGGTAGATTGCTGCTCTAACTTGATGATCCTTCACATACCTAACCATTTCCTTGGCTCTCTTGTAGAGTGTATCCATAGTTTTCAGTGCCACGATGTCCTTGAGGAGCAGATTCAAAGCATGAGCAGCACAGCCAATGGGTGTGATGTGAGGGTAGGACTCCACTTAAGACCAAGCAGCCTTCATGTTCACAGCATTGTCTATCACCAGTGCAAATACCTTCTGTGGTCCAAGGTCATTGGTGACTGCCTTCAGCTCATCTGCAACGTAGAGACGGGTGTGTCTGTTGTCCCTTGTGTCTGTGCTCTTGTAGAATACTGGTTGAGGGGTGGAGATGATGTAGTTAATTATTCCTTGCCCACGAACATTTGACCACCCATCAGAGATGATTGCAAAACTTTCTGCTTTCTCTATGATTTGCTTGATCTTCACTTGAACTCTGTTGAACTCTGCATCCAGCAAATTAATAGATAAGTCATGTCTGGTTGGAGGGGTGTATGCTGGGCGAAGAATATTCAGAAATCTCTTCCAATACACATTGCCTGTGAGCATCAGAGGTGAGCCAGTTGCATTACACAGCTAGAGCAAGACATTCATCAGTATTTCTCTGACTACGCTCCTCCATTGTGTAAAAAAAACATTGAATTCCAGGAGGACCATGAGCTGTTGCTATCGATAAGTTGTCTGATTCATCATTTCCACCTCGAATAGAAGTAGAGGGACTTTTGTCAGATGTTGCTTGTTGTAAGCGCTGAGCAAACTTTATGCACTTGGCCAGCTGATTCTGCATCTTTGTTGCATTCCTCACATATAATTTGGCACAGTATTTGCAAATGTACACAGCTTTTCCTTCTACATTAGCTGCAGTGAAATGTCTCCACACATCAGATAGTGTCCGTGGCATTTTCCTGTAAATATATATTTTTTAATAAATTAAAAACCTCAAATACAATTCCATGTACAGATAAATAGTTAAGCAGTTAGATTAAGATTGTAACGGTTCTCTTGTGGTGAAGGAGAGTCGAACCAAAATGCAGCGTGTAGATTTCGATCCATGTTTAATAAACAAACGTAAAACATGAATCAATTATAAACACTACAAAACAAAGAACGTAACGAAAACCGAAACAGCCTATACTTGTGTAAACTAACACAGCGACAGGAACAAGGACACTAAGGACAATCACCCATAAAACCCAACACAAAACAGTCTACCTAAATATGGTTCCCAATCAGAGACAATGACTAACACCTGTCTCTGATTGAGACCCATATCAGGCCAAACATAGAAATAGACAAACCAGACACACAACATAGAATGCCCACCCAGCTCACGTCCTGACCAACACTAAAACAAGGAAAACACATATGAACGATGGTCAGACCGTGACAAAGATAAATATTTTTTAATGAAACATGTATGGAAACAGCAGGCTCAGGCAAGCTAAAACCCACATGGTAGCAAAAACTAACTTGCAGAAATTGTTAACAAGTTACAAATTATTTAAACACACTTTGCTGTAGGCTACTATTTACTAGGTAACAAAACATCATGTATGTCATATAAAATATATTCACCCCACCCAGTATTGTAATCAAAACTTACCAGAAAGCATGTAGTCCTTGGCTCAGACAGTGTAGTAGTGTGGGCTCAAAAGCATCTCATTAGTGTGCAAGATCTTGAGAATCAGCTGTACATGTGATGGAAGAGTGCACTGTGCATGTGATGGAAGAATGCACTGTGCATGCAGAGGGTTGCAATTCCATTGAATTGGAGATACTTTAACCAAAATATGCCACAAGACCTAGAATTGCCTTATGTGTATCCCACAAAAAAGGTTCACTGTTATAAGCTAACTTTTTTGATAAATTTAAGCAAAATTCCCAAAATTGTTTTGAATTAATCATCACTTTAGAAAACGTTATCCATTCCGTTGTGTTAGGTTTTGAAACAACATCCACAACAGCCATGTTTTACCCTGTTTCAACCTGCTTTTGAACAAATTTCTTCAAATTGATCATCACAGTGAGGTGAGTTTTAAAAGCATGATACTGTTTTGATAAGTGGCTGTTAGGGTACTACCAAAGCATGTCCTGAGTGCATAGAGGAGATTACCACGACTCAAGAGTCACATGGAATTCTACTGCAATTGCAGCGGTAATATGGTCACCGCTACAGCCCTAGCTGCTATTCTATTCTATGTGGACTCCACCGGAATTCTTTGTGTGCACAATACTGTACCTGATGAAGAGGGATAACATGGCCAGGGGTTTATTCAGCTCTCTGACATCTCTCGGTGTCAGTCTGTGCTGTCTGTGTTGCAGTATGAGAACCTGCAGCTGAGGAACCAGCTGGGCCGAAGAAGACCCCATATGGAGATGTGATGGAATGACCACAAGACATAATCATGTACAGGCAACCCCAGCTCTCTGCTTCACATCACACCAGGTCAATCCCATCAACGAGCACATTTATTTATTATGGTTTGACTGTGTCACCACCAATGGACGATGTTCTGCCATGTTGTGGACTTCTTTTCACGCAACTTAATGGAACCCTCTTTTTGGAGCAGAGAACCTTGTAAAGGGTTTAGTTAGGACCGGGACAATACCAGTATCTTGACATTTTTTTCCATGGCCAAAATAAAATCACGAAGCAGACCTAATTCTTTGTTCCTTTAAAAACCTGCTGTATGTAAATAATTGTGTGCTATAGCTTGGAAAATAAATGTGACTGGATGACAACATCATGTTTGTTTTCAACATTAGGGCTGTTTTCCTAAAGAAGTTAAATCTGCTTCATGTTTTGTTTCCTTGCCATGATACTGATGAGTATGGTGAAACTGGTATCCTCCCAGCCCTAGTTTCAGTTGATCATTGTATTTCTTCAGATTTGGCCACCTTGACTTGTGTCCAGATGTGTACCGTATAGCCTATTGTAGGGGTATTCAACGCTTACCCTATGAGGCCTGGAGCCTATTGGTTTCTGTTCTACCTGATACTTAATTGCACCCACCTGGTGTCCAAGGTCTAAAACAGTGATTAGAGGGGAATGATTAAAAAAAGCAGTGGAACTGGCTTCAAGGTCCGGAGTTGAGTTTAAGGGGCCTAGTGCATATGTAATATATGGAAAAGGTAGGGGGAAACATTGTTATTCTCTGTCACATAGTGGTCCTTGGGACGCAAGTGAAACTTGAGTCTTGAGGTTGAATAAACAATGTCCATTTGATCACATCCTGAAAATACTGGGTTTATTGCAATAGAAGTCATGGCCATCATCATCAAGCTTTTATCTCCTCAAAGATAATCCACTGTTGACACATGGAAGTAAGGGTGAGATTTCCAGACAGATATGCTGTGGGATTTGGAACCGGATATGAGGGCTGATGATGATCCTTCATTTTGACAGAGTTCCACAAATCATTTTTTTCTTCTTTTTTTTGGGGGGGGGGGTGGGTGTTCAAATTTGAAGCTCATGATCATGTATTATTCTTTATGTATGGGTTGGCATGTTGTATGGTGAAACAAACCTGTAGTTTCATAATTTGCCACTAGTGGTCAGTATCGATTATTGAGGTTTTGTATAACCGCTGAGCCTGTAACACAGTTTGGGACAGATTATAGTCACAGAATAACATACGGTACATACCGTATATCACTAGATATAAAGGGCATGAGGATGCCTTACTTACATGATGCTTTACTGTTTGACAAAAGGTCTGATAGAATTCCATTGTAAGGACTGTACTGTCTGCATTCATTAACTGGGTGAGCAGCTCCCTTAAGAGTTGACCAACCCTTTCTGTTCTTAAGAAATGTGCCATGTGATGCATTAAAACATATGTCAAGGGAAGACGCTGCCCTAATAACTTGAGATCTTGTGTTATCGTTCAGTGATCGCAGGTATCAAAGCAATGTGTATTTTCACTTTCACATTTGTGAGTACTTTGCATGATATGCTGAATTCTGTTCATTTAAAAGTCAACGGAAGTTCCACTGATTTAGAAGACAGCAATGATGACTGGAGGGAAAGAAGGGAATTAAACTCCAAGTTTTTTTTATAGTAAACTGAAAGTAAAACAATAACTAAACATGAAAAAAAACATTTAATAATCTGAAATAAAATAATTAAGCCCGTTTGGAAAAGCTAAAACTATACTGAAACTATTTTGCCTGGCTACCCAAACTCCTTGCTCCAGCCAAACGCTATACCCACAGACGTCAGTTTCTTCTCCGCAATGAGTCTGGATCTGAGTACCTCCCCGACGAGTTCTAGAACGTTAACACATTCTAACCGTTCTGATTGGTCCCAGAAACCGATGGGTTGGGCCAGAACCAGAACACACATGGGTAAAGGAGAGTTTTGAAAATTCGTCACTGGCTTTGATACTCTGATTGGTTAGAAATTATCCAATCGCTGATTACTTTGTTTCGTATGACACCCCTCATTTTGACATCACCACAAATGACTTCAACGAGGGCAGTCTCAGACTGAAGTATGTAGTAAATATAGAGGCCTCCCGAGGGGCGCAGTGGTCTAAGGCACTGCATCGCAGTGCTAGCTGTGACACTAGAGATTCTGGGGCCAAGTCCAGGCTCTGTCGCAGCCGGCCGAGACCGGGTAACCCATGGGGCAGCACACAAGTGGCCCAGCGTCGTCCGGGTTAGGGGAGGGTTTGGCAGGCAGGGATGTCCTTGTCCCATCGCACACTAGAAACTCCTGTGGCGGGCCGGATGCAGTGCACGCTGTTACTGTCGCCGGGTGTACGGTGTTTCCTCCGACACATTGGTGCGACTGGCTTCCCGGTTAAGCAGTGCGGCTTGGTTGGGTTGTGTTTCGGAGGAGGCACGGCTCTCTATCTTCGCCTCTCCCGTGTCCGTACAGGAGTTGCAGCGATGAGACAAGACTGTAACTACCAATCGGGTACCATGAAATTGGGGTAATTCAGAAGATTGGGGTTTTCAAGCTTCTGAATCATTGAGATTAACTTCATAATTGAAAGGTCGACTCAGCGAGATCATGTTGCCTCGAGCAGCACCACAGATATTGGGTGTGTTCGAGCCATAAGGCTAAAGAGTCGATCGTAGACAGAATTCGGCGAGTAAAGTCGGAGGAGGTGCAACTGTGACAGTGGAAAGTCAGACACTGGTGGTTTTCCAACCGCAAGGCTCAGATCAACATTGCAGTGTCAACATAGCTGCTTTTATTTATACAAGGTTTTTCATTATAAATGTGGAAATATACCCCTATAACACACAGTCACAAACTGAAAACATAATGTCTCAAATCTAATGTTCATTCCTATACCCTTTAGCTTTAGAATAGCGGACAAGTTGGTTCCTGTTTCAGTCATGTCTTTGGTCATGTTTGCGTGGGTCAACCAAAAACACCCTTATGATTGGTTGACAAATAGTGCCTCCCACAATGCAGGAGATGGCTGCATGGTGCAGTTGGTGAGAAGCAACAGCAGCGACTTTAAGGCGACTTAATCAAAAACAACCTTACCTTTGATCAAATGGTCATTGACTAGACAAAATGTATCCGCTCGAACGGGTTGAGTGTGATGCAAGACCTTGCTCTCTCCTACAGTCATTGGCCATGTTCGAGAGGAAACCACTGGGAACTCGGAAATCTCCGACTTAGTTGCATTCAACTCGTAAAAAAATAACTCAGACTGGGATTTATTTGTATTTTTATGGTCATCCAACTCGGAATTCTAAGTTGGAAACTCTGGCATCTTTCTAGAGTTCTGACTTTTCGATCTGAAAATCACTGACGTCATGATTTGACCTTGTTTTTTTCGCCAGAGTTCCTAGTTGTCTTGAAAGCACCATTAGCCTCGTGCTTCTTCACTCCTGGTTGTTGTGTAAATTGACCCACAACTACTGTTTACTTTGTCCATCCTGACCCACACTTCATGCATTACTGCCCCAGAGTGGCAAGAAGTGGAATCCCAACTAACACAAAAACAATACATCACATAAATGGTTCCTAGCCTCCCACGAATTGGCTACTTCATATCCCTAACACAAAAACTAAATCATATAAAAATGAAATAGAAATGTTTTTATAAAACTTAAACTAAATAAAAACGAGTAAATCAGATCTCAAAACTAACTGAAACTAAACTACATTTCTAATAAAAATCTTAAAACGAATATAAATAAAAACAGCTATAATAACCTTGGTGAGCACAGACACCATGTAAGCTAATGTGATGGTGTCTGTAATGATTCATAACATAATGTTCATTCAACTAAAGCAGTTGAAAATGGAGAGGCTAAAACGGTCAGCGTTAGTGTTAATGTACAACGTTAACGTACAGGATTTGCCTCTGAAACATCCATTAAACAGATCATGTTTGCCTTTATGTCACAGTATATATATATATATATATATATACACTGAGTATACAAAACATTAGGAATACCTGCTCTTTTTGTGACCGACTGACCAGGTGAATTGTTATTTATTTATTTTTTATTTCACCTTTATTTAACCAGGTAGGCCAGTTGAGAACAAGTTCTCATTAAAAACTGCGATCTGGCCAAGATAAAATAAAGCAATGCGACAAAAACAACACCACAGAGCTACACATTGGATAAAAAAACTTACAGTCAATAACACAATAGAAAATCTGTATACGGTGTGTGCAAATGAAGTAAGGAGGTAAGGCAATAGATAGGCCATAGTGGCGAAGTAATTACAATTTAGCAATTGACACCGGAGTGATAGATGTGCAGATGAGGATGTGCAAGTAGAAATACTGGTGTGCGAAAGAGCAGAAAGAAAACAAATATGGGGATGAGGTAGGTAGTTGGTTGGATGGGCTATTTACAGATGGGCTGTGTACAGCTGCAGTGATCGGTAAGCTGCTCTGACAACCGATGCTTGAAGTTAGTGAGGGAGATATAAGTCTCCAACTTCAGTGATTTTTCCAATTCATTCCAGTCATTGGCAGCAGAGAACTGGAAGGAAAGGCGTCCAAATGAGGTGTTGGCTTTGGGGATGACCAGTGAGATATGCCTGCTGGAGCGCGTGCTACGGCTGGGTGTTGCTATGGTGACCAGTGAGCTGAGATAAGGCGGGGCTTTACCTAGCAAAGACTTATAGATGACCTGGAGCCAGTGGGTTTGGCGACGAATATGTTGCGAGGACCAGCCAACGAGAGCATACAGGTCGCAATGGTGGGTAGTATACGGGGCTTTGGTGACAAAATGGATGGCACTGTGATAGACTGCATCCAATTTGATGAGTAGAGTGTTGGAGGCTATTCACCGAAGTCAAGGATCGGCAGGATAGTCAGTTTTACGAGGGTATGTTTGGCAGCATGAGTGAAGGAGGCTTTGTTGCGAAATAGGAAGCCGAATTTAGATTTCATTTTGGATTGGAGATGCTTAATGAGTCTGGAAGGAGAGTTTACAGTCTAGCCAGACATGTAGGTATTTGTAGTTGTCCACATATTCTAAGTCAGAACCGTCCAGAGTAGTGATGCTAGGTGGGCGGGCGGGTGCGGGCAGCGATCGGTTGAAGAGCATGCATTTTGGTTTACTAGCATTTAAGAGCAGTTGGAGGCCACGGAAGGAGTGTTGCATGGCATTGAAGCTCATTTGGAGGTTTGTTAACACAGTGTCCAAAGAAGGGCCAGATGTATACAGGATGGTGTCGTCTGCGTAGAGATGGATCAAAGAATCACCCGCAGCAAGAGCGACATCATTGATATATACAGAGAAAAGTGTTGGACCGAGATCGGCCCGAATCCAGGTGTTAGGTTCTAAATAAACAGAGTAAAAACTCACGGACGATTAGTAACCCTCAAACCAAGTTTATTCACCCACTGGGTCACACAGCTGCATAAGACAAAGACATGTTTCCACCAGCACAAGTATATACACCCCAACGTGGGTGAAGTCTCCTCCTTCCCTCTAAACATGACATCTTTATTGCTAGGCAGAACTTTAGTGATATCTGCTCTTCCTCACTTCATCTGACCTGACCTCGGCCCCAGATTCCTCACTCCTCCCCGTAGGATCCCGGATGTCTAACAATAAGATATTCTAACAGAATGTAAACGTTCTACATTCCCCTCTCTCCTTCAGTGACTTGAACAAGGATATTTCATATTTTCAAGGTTAGAAGTCAGAACCCATCATAGGTGAAAGCTATGATCCCTTATTAATGTCACTTCTTAAATCCACTTCAATCAAGTGTAGGTGAAGGGGAGGAGACAGGTTAAAGAAGGATTTTTAAGCCTTGAGACAATTGAGGCATGGATTGTGTATATGTGCCAGTCAGAGGCTGAATCGGCAAGACAAAAGATTTAGGTGCCTTTGAACAGGGTATGGTAGTACGTGCCTGGCGCACCAGTTTAAGTGTGTCAAGAACTGCATTGCTGCTGGGTTTTTCACACTCAACAGTTTCCTGTGTGTCTTAAGTATGGTCCACCACTCAAAGGACATCCAGTCAACTTGACACAACTGTTGGACGCTTTTGAGTCAGCATGGGCCAGCATCCCTGTACAATGATTTCAACACTTTGTAGAATCCGAATAGGAGGGTGTTCCTAATGTTTTGTACACTCAGTGTATATAGCAAAGACTACGAGTCTGGAGAGGAGACTTTGGTCAGCATTATTTAGGCATGTCAACACTAGCTGGCTCACATATGTGTAAATCCACTCTCACACCTCTCTTGTGAGAATTTGCTCATCTGAGTTGAAGCAGAGGTGAGAGCATGAAATTGTGACCATATGACACAAGTCAGTGTATTCTACTTCCTCATTGCAGTAACTGCCTGTAGTTATGGCCCTGCTCTGTAGATTATTGCCATTCAGCGCTCCTGACAGAATAGATTATGACTTGTACATCACTCAGAATCCATCTCTCACCAGCATCTGCCCACACATCAGAGGAGAGGTGTATATGTCCCATCTGCTTTGGTCTCAGTGAATAGCTACTTGTCCGAGAATGAGAAATGCTTTTCTTTGCCATTGAGGGCTGACAGGGTCTTGTTTGTGTACAGTACAACAGGTAATCTGAGCCCAGCAGATTGATAACCTGTGGTGCGGCGATCAGGGATTAGCCATAAGAGAGTGGCAAGGGGTCTCAGAATGCATTGGCAGCATGGGGCAGCCAGGTAAGGTGAGACACCTTGTTAAATGTGCAACCAGAGGATAAAACATTCTATATTACCTGTACTCCACACACAGAGACGCGTACAAAGCTCTCCCTCGCCCTCCATTTGGTAAATCTGACCACAATTATATCCTTCTGATTCCTGCTTACAAGCAAAAAATGAAAGCAGGAAGCACCGGTGACTCAGCCTATAAAAAAGTGGTCAGATGAAGCAGATGCTAAACTACAGGACTGTTTTGCTATCACAGACTGGAACATGTTCCGGGATTCTTCTGATGGCATTGAGCAGTACACCACATCAAATCAAATCAAATCAAATGTGTTTATATAGCCCTTCGTACATCAGCTGATATCTCAAAGTGCTGTACAGAAACCCAGCCTAAAACCCCAAACAGCAAGCAATGCAGGTGTAGAAGCACGGTGGCTAGGAAAAACTCCCTAGAAAGGCCAATACCTAGGAAGAAACCTAGAGAGGAACCAGGCTATGTGGGGTGGCCAGTCCTCTTCTGGCTGTGCCGGGTGGAGATTATAACAGAACATGGCCAAGATGTTCAAATGTTCATAAATGACCAGCATGGTCGAATAATAATAAGGCAGAACAGTTGAAACTGGAGCAGCAGCACAGTCAGGTGGAAGTTGAAACTGGAGCAGCAGCATGGCCAGGTGGACTGGGGACAGCAAGGAGTCATCATGTCAGGTAGTCCTGGGGCATGGTCCTAGGGCTCAGGTCAGTTGAAACTGGAACAGCAGCATGGCCAGGTGGACTGGGGACAGCAAGGAGTCATCATGTCAGGTAGTCCTGGGGCATGGTCCTAGGGCTCAGGTCCTCCGAGAGAGAGAAAGAAAGAGAGAAGGAGAGAATTAGAGAACGCACACTTAGATTCACACAGGACACCGAATAGGACAGGAGAAGTACTCCAGATATAACAAACTGACCCCAGCCCCCCGACACATAAACTACTGCAGCATAAATACTGGAGGCTGAGACAGGAGGGGTCAGGAGACACTGTGGCCCCATCCGAGGACACCCCCGGACAGGGCCAAACAGGAAGGATATAACCCCACCCACTTTGCCAAAGCACAGCCCCCACACCACTAGAGGTGACTACTACATCAGTCACTGGTTTTATCAATAAGTGCATCGAGGACGTCGTCCCCACAGTGACTGTACATACATACCCCAACCAGAAGCCATGGATTACAGGCAACATTCGCACTGAGCTAAAGGGTAGAGCTGCCGCTTTCAAGGTGCGGGACTCTAATCCGGAAGTTTACAAGAAAACCTTCTATGCCCTGCGACGAACCATCAAACAGGCAAAGCGTCAATACAGGGCTAAGATTGAATCATACTACACCAGCTCCGACGCTCGTCTTATGTGGCAGGGCTTGCGAACTATTACAGACAACAAAGGGAAGCACAGCCGCGAGCTGCCCAGTGGCACGAGCCTACCAGACGAGCTAAATCACTTCTATGCTCGCTTCGAGGCAAGCAACACTGAGGCATGCATGAGAGCATCAGCTGTTCCGGACGACTGTGTGATCACTCTCTCCGTAGCTGAAGTGATTAAGACCTTTAAACAGGTCAACATACACAAGGCTGCGGGGCCAGACGGATTACCAGGACATGTGCTCCGGGCACACGTCCTGTCCTTTGATTGAGTCTGTAATACCAACATGTTTCAAGCAGACCACCATAGTCCCTGTGCCCAAGAACACAAAGGCAACCTGCCTAAATGACTACAGACCCGTAGCACTCATGTCCGTAGCCATGAAGTGCTTTGAAAGGTTGGTAATGGCTCACATCAACACCATTATCCCAGAAACCCTAGACCCACCCCAATTTGCATACCGCCCAAACAGATCCACAGACAATGCAATCTCTATTGCACTCCACACTTCCCTTTCCCACCTGGACAAAAGGAACACTTATGTGAGAATGCTATTCATTGACTACAGCTCAGCGTTCAACACCATAGTACCCTCAAAGCTCATCACTAAGCTAAGGATGCTGGGACTAAACACCTCCCTTTGCAACTGGATCCTGGACTTCCTGACGGGCCGCACCCAGGTGGTGAGGGTAGGTAGCAACACATCTGCCACGCTGATCCTCAACACTGGAGCTACACAGGGGTGCGTGCTCAGTCCCCTCCTGAACTCCCTGTTCACCCACGACTGCATGGCACGACTCCAACACCATCATTAAGTTTGCAGACGACACAACAGTGGAAGCCTGATCACCGACAATGACGAGACAGCCTATAGGGAGGAGGTCAGAGACCTGGCCGGGTGGTGCCAGAATACAACCTATCCCTCAACGTAACTAAGACTAAGGAGATGATTGTGGACTACAGGAAAAGGAGGACCGAGCACGCCCCCATTCTCATCGACGGGGCTGTGGTGGAGCAGGTTGAGAGCTTCAAGTTCCTTGGTGTCCACATCAACAACAAACTAGAATGGTCCAAACACACTAAGACAGTTGTGAAGAGGGCACGACAAAGCCTATTCCCCCTCAGGAAACTAAAAAGATTTGGCATGGGTCCTGAGACCCTGAAAAGGTTCTACAGCTGCAACATCGAGAGCATGGTTGCATCACTGCCTGGTACGGCAATTGCTCGGCCTCTGACCGCAAGGCACTACAGAGGGTAGTGCGTACGGCCCAGTACATCACTGGGGCTAAGCTGCCTGCCATCCAGGACCTCTACACCAGGCGGACCCCAGCCACCCCAGTCATAGACTGTTCTCTCTACTCTCTATAAGACTCCTGAACAGGTAATCAAATGGCTACCTGGACTGTTTGCAGTCCAGGCAGTCCCCCCAACACGTCTTTTTACACTGCTGCTACTCTCTGTTTATCAGATATGCATAGTCACTTTAACTATACAGTCATGTACATACTACCTCAATTGGGCCGACAAACCAGTGCTCCTGCACATTGGCTAACAGGGCTATCTGCATTGTGTCCCACCACCCACCACCCGCCAACCCCTCTTTCACGCTACTGCTCCTCTCTGTTCATCATATATGCATAGTCACTTTAACCATATCTACATGTACATACTACCTCAGTCAGCCTGACTAACCAGTGTCTGTATGTAGCCTCGCTACTTTTATAGCCTCGCTACTGTATATAGCCTGTCTTTTTACTGTTGTTTTATTTCTTTACTTAACTATTGTTCACCTAACACCTTTTTTGCACTATTGGTTAGAGCCTGTAAGTAAGTATTTCACTGTAAGATCTACTACACCTGTTGTATTCGGCACACGTGACAAATAAACTTTGATTTGATTTGACACCACTATGTGGCACTCCCAGCTCTCCCTGACAATCTCCAACTGACTGGGGCTGCTCCTCAGCTGGGTCTGTCTACCAGTAGTTTTATGTGTGTCATAAATACATTTCATCCTATTGACTCTGAATTACTTTTCAGGTAGACAATGTTGTGTCTCACGCAATGCATTGGCCAACAACCCAAAAACGACAACCCCAAGATTGACCCAGTGTAGTAGTGAAGTTCAGTCTTTTCTAGAGTATGGTCCTTAAGGATAAAAATAAACAGAGGCTGGGTAAAACATGAAGATGTAGTATGGTTCAAGCTCCTTGTCTCAAGGCGCTCAAAATCATACTTGAACTAGTGTCAACAGACATACCCAATTGGTGTGACATTTCTGTTGTACATACCAGAGGTGTGTTATTACCATATAATGGCAAGCACACTGATAAACAATGCTTCCAAAAACAAGAACACATTTTTCATCGTAAGCCCTGCAGTCACATGATGGATTCTATAGATGGCTTAGAGCTAGACATGCATTACAATCTATAAAAAAATAGTGTATTTATAGGAGTTTGAGCAAGGATTTGGCTTTGCATCAGTACTGTAAGAAAAACACAGTCCATTTTTAATACACCATTTTATACACCAACACAGTCCGTTTTTATACACCATTTTATACACCAACAGAGTCCGTTTTTATATTTGCATAGCTGAACTAGTTTATTTTTTCAATTTTGTTTTTCTTAATGGAGGCCAGTGAAACAATGGACTCCTTACACATAACTCTCAGGAGAAACTAGGTGACCAAAGTCCAGGCCCTTAGGTACCCAAAGAAGTGCTTAAAGAAAACCTCTTAACAATACTAGGCGCCAGGAACAGATTGGAGAAGTGGATTGGCATGGTCGAAACTCATCCAGGATTGGATTGTTTTCATTTGATGACAGACATGAATTCAAATCATAACTGAAGGCTAAATGAGAAAAATACTTGATACAATCTGTTCTCTCCTTTAGTCTCCATGGCCTAAATTCACTTCCACTTCCTCTTTGTCTTCCACTGTGACTAAGCTTTGATTAAAAGACTGTATGATTTTGAAGCACTTCCCGAAAAAGAATACTGCAGTGACCCAGCTCTCAAATCATTTGCCACATGTAGTGATATTGTTGAAGGGAGAGACAGAAATACAGAGAGCAAGCAAGGCACAGAGTGAGAAAAAAAAGGTATGGTGTGTGTGTGTGTGTGCACATATGCACGCCTGAGGGCCGGATGGCTAGTGGGGCGAGGAAAAGTATGGTTCTAATAAGTAAGATTAACAATACCAGGGATAAGTCCCTCAGCGCACAGATGGTTTAGCTTCCACTCATGATCTGTGGGCACTGCAGTGAGTGTGTGAGCGTGTGTTTGTGTGACTGTGGCGGTGTATGCAGGCCTCTAAACTAAACATCGTAAGCACTATTTAACTATTGAGATTCCCCTGGTTTTAATGTATATGATTGAGATGAGATTAATTACATTGAAAATTGTACACTGTCTATTTAAAAATGTCCGATTTGTGTTGACAATCAAGAGATCTGTCATTCATTCGTTGCTATGATCACTAATCTCCTGAATCTCTTTTCCTTTCTTTCTGTGCCACCAAATGTTTGGATATACTGATAAAGATAACAAGTTGTTAGCTAGCTAGCCAATGGGGAAACGTAACTGACCGACGGGCGAGTAGTTTTAGAACGCCCCACGACATGGTTATGAATGTAAAATGCTGTCCCGGTGAACCGCAATAGGAAGATACAAATGTTGCTTCGGTGTCTTCTATCTGGAAGCAAGCCATTTTCGCTGTAGTAATGTTGCTCTCAAGACAACTGGGAACTCTGAAAAAGACGTCAAATTGACGTCTGTGATTTTCAGGTTGAAAAGTCGGACTGTGCATATTCACTATATCATTGTTGGGTCAGTGCCACTTAAAATAAATGTTTGATTTTGGACAATTTCCTCTTCCAGTTTTTCAAATCAAATGTTATTGGTCTCACATTTAGCAGATGTTATTGCGGGTGTAGCTAAATGCTTAGATGGACATCATCTTCTATTTGCGTCTCCCTTTCGCCTAGGCCTATTATATGGACAACGTTGTTTTTATTTATCTGTTTGTCAGTGTCAGCAGAGTAGGCTAACCTGTAATTTGTCGTATTAAATCAGATTTTGCTAATGTCTCCAGTTAGTGGCGACCCTCCCGGGGAACCTTGTTCCAGAGCTCCGACTTTTCAACCTGAAGATCACAGACGTCATCCTCGCCAGAGATAAGGGGGATGCTCTCCGCTGGAGCCAATAAGATAGGCTATACTGTTGTTCGGTCAATTAAGTTGAGAGTTGTGATAACTAAAATACAGATTCGTATTTGCATTGTCTTCTCTTTACCGCAATAGCATTTGCTTTACAAACGATATTTTCCCGCTATTATATTTTGAAATATTGGGATCTGCTTGGCCTGGTCTGAATTTTTCACTGACAGTCGCAACTCAAAAATCATCTATTTGGTATTGGCAACACGTGCTGCCCAAATTGTTTCACGCACTGTCTCTATCCCTCTCCCTTGTCTTTGTGTTGTGTACATGCGGACAATGCCGTCTCTGTGTGTGTATCTAACCTAAAGTAGAACATAGCCGGCGTAAAAGTGTCTCCATCTCTGAGCCAAGAAAACAGGCGCAATGGATTAATGTCATTGTAGTTAATTGCCACGTTTATGCGCGGAACTAATTGGAATATTTCCTTAATGAAAACTACAACTCCCTTCAGCCCAGCGTCAAACATAGTTCTGCACTTGATTTCTTTCATGAGTGATTTGATTTATCTCGAGAAATGGCGCGTTTGGCAAAGAAAAAACGAACTAAATGGAATTGAAGTAGCCTAACTGAACTGACATCGGTCAATTAGTTGTTTAATAGTCCCTAACCGAACCCCCGAAATGTCGGTTAATCGCTCAGTACTAAAAACAATCCACAACTAGATTTTTTAAAAAGAAGCTAATGATCCTCTGTGGCGCAGTCATAACATTTTTGAAATATTTAACTTATATTTGTATAGAAGAGATTTGGCTAATTAGGTTATATACCTTTGGGAATTCGATGTCCTTTACAGAAAGCATTTAGGACTCAATTGCATGACCCTGTGAACCTACCGATCAATAAAAGAGCACCCCTCCCATTGAACAGTTCTCTCTCTCTCTCTCTCTCTCTCTCTCTCTCAACAATCAATACGTCTGCAATAGTGCTGTGTTTACTGTGTGACAGGATATTAATTTATAGATCATAAATGCATAGCCTGTGATATATATTGCAGTGAAACTAAATTACATCAATTTCAAAGTTGAGGTCAAGGGATAAGATAAGAATTCAAGTCTGAGCAAGCGAGGCTTTTAGGATAAAATGGGACTAGAAGACTTGACTTGTGTTATAAGAACCCCTTTTCTAAAGATCTTTTATGATATTTTTGGTAATATGAAGCCATACAAAGCTCTATGTTGAACATTCTGAAAGATACGTTTTCAATGGAATGTAGCTCTGTGATACAATGTTATACAATGTAGGCTATACATTGTGTCACAATATATCATAAGCATGATACTATGTACAAACATTATAATAAACATATTGTAAAAAAGACTGCCTCTGTTTTTTTTAAACAATAAAACCCACATGTAGGGAGGGTAAGGAAACCTATTTCCTCACAAAAAAAATTCCTGCGGGTAGGGTATGAATCCGAGGGTGAATAACGTCCGGCTTTATGAATAACAAAAGCACAACTCAAACTTCTGCCTTCCACAACCTCCAACCAATAAGCTCACGGCAATTCTGACCATGACCAATGGCTGCGTTCCTGGACAAATCTGCGCAGATGTTTGAAGGGCGGTCCTGTTGAAAAAGGTATGCAGGAGCCGCAAGACTTGGGAGGGAAAGTAGATACTTTCGTTAAGCGAAGGCATAAAGAAAAGCTGGTCGGATTTCTAATCTGTTTTGGAGAAATATAGTCTATAAAGACAGGTAGGGTAGGCTACTTATAAACACATTTATTTTTGTATCTCGCGTAAAGTAATAAGACGTTGGTTATAACCACATTATAAGATATATCTTGGTGAGGTTTGATTTTGGCATCATTCAATTCAACGATTGATAACTTCATGGCTTTGATAGAAACTGATACTGATGGTAGCTGCAAATTGAACGGGCCGTCGACAATTTACGGTAGGATTGGCACAAGAAGACAAGGCAAGACAGGCATAACCGGTAAAATGCAGCCCAAAGACACGGAATATTCAACAGATGGGTTACCCAAAGCCTTTTTACACAGTCTGAGGACACTCTTTGACATCCTTGATGATGGGAAGAGAGGATATGTGCACATATCGGAGATTGAGAGTAGATGGCAAGGGGCAGATACTCATGATTTGTCCGGCGGGGTTCTGGAGTGTCTGAGGCTGGTGGCCCCACCTCATGGCTGCCTGACATTTGAGCGCTTCGTGGCGGGGCTGCGATACTCCATGCCGAAAGCGGACAACAACAACCACATAAAGGCTCAGGTTTCCCTGCACCCGAAACAAGCACTTCTGCACTCCAAACGGCACCATATGCCAGCGCAAAAAACTGTCCCGCTCTCTACCTGCTCTGTCGGAACTCTGATTGAAAACAAAGTTCGCCCACTGGGTCCAAGCAATGGGACAAATACGCATCACAAACGCGCGTCCTCACTTCAGAGTCGTTCCAGACATAATGAGGGGAAAACTGGACACCCACCAGTCACCTCGGTCGTAGGGGGTCCCATGCGTTACACCAATACGGGTTATGAGAGAACAGGCAGAAGTTTGGAACGGATAACCATTGTGCCCGAAAGCGGTTCATTTCGAGCGGATTCGGTTCGGATGGGGAAGCAGACGCATCCACAGAAGAGTCGGGTGAGGTCCACAGAGTCCCTTGCTCTCGAGTCGTCAAGTCTCCAAAAACCGAGTAAGTTTGATTATCAAAGCTCAATCAAATCAGGACCAGTCTTCCATCATCTCTATCCATCTCCCCATCATGTGTATGTAATTTGTTTCTCACTATGCTAAGCGATCAGTAATCGTCCTCAGCAAAAAGATCAAGTGGGGTATAAACAGATCAGGGCTATTCTGCTGCCTCAGTCTCATTGACCCAGGTGTGGAGGTAGTGGAGTTGGAAACACAGACACACCCATTACACACATTTCTATACCAGACTGTCATCACTAAACAACTGCAGCACTAGCACCAGGTTCCGACATGTTTAGCATCACATGCTGACTAGACTAGGTTGAAAAGCATTAAACATGCATGGCAATTTAGCTACCTAGCTTGCTGTTGCTAGCTCATTTGTCCTGCGATATAAACATTGGGTTGTTATTTTACCTGAAATGCATAAAGTCTATTACTCTGACAATGAATCCACAGATAAAAGGGTACACCGAGTTTGTTTCTAGAAATCTCTCCTCCTTCAGGCTTCTTCTTTTTCTTTGGACTTTATATGGCGGTTGGCAACCAACTTTAAGGTGCTTTATGAGTGTGGACCTCAGTTCATGTTTCAATCACCCACGTGGGTATATGCTCCTAAAAACCAATGAGGACATACACACACTTTCACGCATCGTATATGCTGCTGCTACTCTATTCTTATTTTACTCTTATGAGTATCTATCCTGGTGCCTATATGTACATATCTACCTCAATGACCTCATACCCCTGCACATTGATCTGGTACTGGTACTCCCTTTATATAGCCTCATTATTGTGTATTTTATTCCTATTGTGTTATTATTTGTATTTCTTAACTCTGCATAGTTGGGAACGGCCTAGTAAGTAAGCATTTCACATTAAAGTCTCTACCTGTTGTATTCGGCGCATGTGTCAAATACAATTATATTTGATTTGTTGACAAATGGCCACATTAAAACAGAGCCCACGACCTGGGGCCACAGCTAGGGGTCAATCCTTCCACACACTCTGGGTTTTTACTAATGGAGGAGCTCAGCTAACATTATTTTGTTATTGTTATTTCAAAGCCCTGGTATGCCTCTCAAATCTCTCTGCTGCAGTGAAGAGTGTGTAATTGAATAATTGACCTCCAGCTCATCCAGAGTGAGTCACAGATCATGTCTCAAATTCTTCTGGATGCTTAGCCAGAGTTTAGACTGGGCTCTGGGCTCCTCCTATTGGGATCATCAGCCCAATTTTCCCTGGTCCTTTCCTGGTCTCGCTCATTAGACTGACCTGTGTTCACTGAAGTCAGGAAAGCTATGGAGAAAATCCTGCTCTCTCTCTCCTATGTGCACACAGGCACCCCCCCCCCCCTCTCGCTTTCTATCTCTCCCTCTAATGGCCCTGCTGAGTCCAATCCTGTCTGTATCTATAACAGGGACATGTCTGTGAAGCAGCCTGGAGGCCCTGGCTAGCTACTTATATCAGTGCCATAGACCCACGCTACCCACTACTCTCTGTAGAGCCATGGGATTGGAGAGTGTGGTGAATGGCAATGTAATCTCCCCCAGCAAACCCGCTGGATTAGCACAGATTACGTGCAGAGTAATTGAGGCACTGCAGCGGTGAAATCCTGCCCACCCCTGGCCAAGCTACCATTACCCTGCTCTCTCTTCTCTCGCTCTCACTGTGTTCCAAATGGCATCCTATTCCCTACATAGTGCACTACTTGGCCCTGGTCAAAACTAGTGCACTATATAGGAAATAGAGTGCCATTCGGGATGCAGACTCTTGGGGGATGTCCAAAATCATGGAGAGAGATCACGTCTGCCCGGCTGTGGAACCCATTGAAGAGGCTGATGTGGTATTGGCGTAGGGTAATGTGAAGAGGCTGATGTGGTATTGGAGCAGGGTAATGTGAAGAGGCTGATGTGGTATTGGAGCAGGGTAATGTGAAGAGGCTGATGTGGTATTGGCGTAGGGTAATGTGAAGAGGCTGATGTGGTATTGGATCAGGGTAATGTGAAGAGGCTGATGTGGTATTGGATCAGGGTAATGTGAAGAGGCTGATGTGGTATTGGATCAGGGTAATGTGAAGAGGCTGATGTGGTATTGGAGCAGGGTAATGTGAAGAGGCTGATGTGGTATTGGATCAGGGTAATGTGAAGAGGCTGATGTGGTATTGGATCAGGGTAATGTGAAGAGGCTGATGTGGTATTGGATCAGGGTAATGTGAAGAGGCTGATGGGGTATTGGATCAGGGTAATGTGAAGAGGCTTATGTGGTATTGGATCAGGGTATTGTCAAGAGGCTGATGTGGTATTCGAGCAGGGTAATGTGAAGAGGCGGATGTGATATTGGACCAGGGTAATGGCCCATTACCCAGTGGATGGAGCTGGACTGTGGACTATGTTTAATAGAGCTACTGACCCCAATGCTTTAGTGCCCTGCCAAAGTTAAGCTGAAAGAAAGGCATAATAACAAGTATCACATCCCTGGAACACTATGAAGTATTTCCCACACTCTTAACGGCAGCTTCTGGACAACGTCACTGTGTGGGCGACATGACGTCCATGCTATACAATGCTCTAAACACTGAAAAAAGATGAGGACAGATTGAGCATTTTTCATGGTTGCAGTGCCTGTTGTTCTATCTCTGTGTACCTGAGCAGTGAACTGTAGGCAGCCACGCAGGCAGGGGAGGCTGTGTGGAAGTGGTTGGACAGAGAGAGCGAGAGAGAGCTTGTCAGAGCTGGCCTTTCCGACCAGTCTGACTGCAAATGACCCATGAGGCGTGAGGAACAACTCACCTCTGGAAAAACTGTCTCTGGAGCCAGAGACCGTTTGGAGAACCGCAGAGGAGGTGGTGTATGTCTCTTTGTTAACAACAACTTGTCCACAATCTGTAATATTAAGGACGTCTCGAGGTTCGGCTCGCCTGAGTTAGAATACCTCATGATAAGCTGTAGACCACATCATTTACCAACAGAGTTTACATCTTTATTTGACGTAGTTTCTATTTACCACCTCAAGCTGATGCTGGCACTAAGACCGCACTCAACGAGCTGTATAAGGCCAAAAGCAAACAAGAAAATGCTCACCCAGAGTGGCCGGTGACTTTAATTCAAGAAAACTGAAATCACATTTACTCCACACACAGAGTCGCATACAAAGCTCTCCCTCGCCCTCCATTTGGTAAATCTGACCATAACTCTATCCTTCTGATTCCTGCTTAAAAGCAAAAACTCAAACAGGAAGTACCAGTGACATGCTCAATACGGAAGTGCTCTGATGAAGCAGATGCTAAGTTATAGGACTGTTTTGCTAGCACAGACTGGAATATGTTCTGGCATTCATCCGATGGCATTGAGGAGTTTACCACATCAGTCACCTGCTTCATTAATAAATGCATCGATTACTTTGTCCCCTCAGTGACTGTACATACATATCCCAACCAGAAGCCAAAGATTACAGCCAACATCTGCACTGAGCTAAAGGCTAGATCTGCTGGTTTCAATGAGCTAATCCCGCTATGCCCTCCGACGAACCGTTAAACAGGCAAAGTGTCAATACAGGACCAAGATCGAATCCTGCTACACCAGCTCTGATGCTCGTCGGATGTGGCAGGGCTTGCACACTATCATGGATTACAAATGGAAACCCAGCCGTGAGCTGTCCAGTGCCTACCAGCTAAATACTTTCTATGCGTGCTTCGAGGCTAGCAACGCTGAACTATGCATGAGAGCACCAGCTGTTTCTGGATGACTGTGTGATCACGCTCTCTGTAGCCGATGTGCGTAAGACCTTTAAACAGTTTTACATTCTCAAGGCCAAAGGGCCAGACGGATTACCAGGACACGTAGTGAGACCAGCTGGCAAGTGTCTTCACTGACATTTTCAACCTCTCCCTGACCCAGTCTGTAATACCTACATGTCTCAAGCACACCACCAGTCCCTGTGCACAAGAATGCCAAGGTAACCTGTCTGAATGACTATCGCCACGTAGCACTCACATGTGTAGCCATGACATTTTTTGAAAGGCTGGTCATGGTCATGGCATCACATCAACACCATCATCCCAGACACCCTGGACCCACTCCAATTAGCATACCACTTCAAAAGATCCACAGATGCCGCAATCGATATTGCACTCCACACTGCCCTTTCCCACCTGAACAAAAGGAACACCTACAGTGGGGCAAAAAAAGTATTTAGTCAGCAAGTTAGTCAGTGCAAGTTCTCCGACTTAAATAGATGAGAGAGGCCTGTAATTTTCATCATAGGTACACTTCAACTATGACAGACAAAATGAGAAAAAAAATACAGAAAATCACATTGTAGGATTTTTAATGAATTTATTTGCAAATTATGGTGGAAAATAAGTATTTGGTCAATAACAAAAGTTTATCTCAATACTTTGTTATATACCCTTTGTTGGCAATGACAGAGGTCAAACGTTTTCTGTAAGTCTTCAAGGTTTTCACACACTGTTGCTGGTATTTTGGCCCATTCCTCCATGCAGATCTCTTCTAGAGCAGTGATGTTTTGGGGCTGTTGCTGGGCAACACGGACTTCCAACTCCCTCCAAATATTTTCTATGGGGTAGAGATCTGGAGACTGGCTAGGCCACTCCAGGACCTTGAAATGCTTCTTACGAAGCCACTCCTTCGTTGCCTGGGGGGTGTGTTTGGGATCATTGTCATGCTGAAAGACCCAGCCACGTTTCATCTTCAATGCCCTTGCTGATGGAAGGAGGCTTTCACTCAAAATCTCACGATACATGGCCCCATTCATTCTTTCCTTTACACGGATCAGTCGTCCTGGTCCCTTTGCAGAAAAACAGCCCCAAAGCATGATGTTTCCACCCCCATGTTTCACAGTAGGTATGGTGTTCTTTGGATGCAACTCGGCATTCCTTGTCCTCCAAACACGACGAGTTGAGTTTTTACGAAAAAGTTATATTTTGGTTTCATCTGACCATATGACATTCTCCCAATCTTCTTCTGGATCATCCAAATGCTCTCTAGCAAACTTCAGACGGGCCTGGACATGTACTGGCTTAAGCAGAGGGACACGTCTGGCACTGCAGGATTTGAGTCCCTGGCGGCGTAGTGTGTTACTGATGGTAGGCTTTGTTACTTTGGTCCCAACTCTCTGCAGGTCATTCACTAGGTCCCCCCGTGTGGTTCTGGGATTTTTGCTCACCGTTCTTGTGATCATTTTGACCCCACGGGGTGAGATCTTGCGTGGAGCCCCAGATCGAGGGAGATTATCAGTGGTCTTGCATGTCTTCCATTTCCTAATAATTGCTCCCACAGTTGATTTCTTCAAACCAAGCTGCTTACCTATTGCAGATTCAGTTTTCCCAGCCTGGTGCAGGTCTACAATTTTGTTTCTGGTGTCCTTTGACAGCTCTTTGGTCTTGGCCATAGTGGAGTTTGGAGTGTGACTGTTTGAGGTTGTGGACAGGTGTCTTTTATACTGATAACATAAGTTAAGTTATAAGTTCAAACAGGTGCCATTAATACAGGTAACGAGTGGAGGACAGAGGAGCCTCTTAAAGAAGAAGTTACAGGTCTGTGAGAGCCAGAAATCCTGCTTGTTTGTAGGTGACCAAATACTTATTTTCCACCATAATTTGCAAATAAATTCATAAAAAATCCTACAATGTGATTTATTTATTTTTTCTCTCATTTTGTCTGTCATAGTTGAAGTGTACCTATGATGAACATTACAGGCCTCTCTCATCTTTTTAAGTGGGAGAACTTGCACAATTGGTGGCTGACTAAATACTTTTTTGCCCCACTGTATGTGAGAATGCAGTTCATTGAATACAGCTCTGTGATCAACACCATTGTGCCCTTCAAGCTCATCGCTAATCTAACGATGCTGGGATTAAACACCTCCCTCTACAACTGAATCCTTCCTGACGGGCCACCCCCAGGTGGTTAAGGTAGGCAACAACAACTACGCCACGCTGACCTTCAACACGGGGGCCCCTCAGGGGTGTGTGCTTAGTCCCCTCCTGTACTCCCTGTTCACCCACGACTCCAACACCATCATTAAATTAGCAGACGACACAGCCTGATCACTGACGACGATGAGACAGCCTACAGGGAGGAGGTCAGAGACCTGGCAGTGTGGTGGCAGGACAATAACCTCTCCCTCAACGTCAGCAAGACAAGGGAGCTGATTGTGGACTACAGGAAACGGAGGACCGAGCATGCCCCCATCAACATCAAAGGGTCTGTTGTGGAACAGGTTGAGAGCTTCAAGTTCCTTGGTGCCCACATCAATAAGGAAGTATCATGGTCCACACACATCAACCGAGTCATGAAGAGGGCACTGCAACGCCTCGTCACCCTCATAAGGCTGAAAAGATTATGCATGTGCCCTCAGATCCTCAAAAAGTTCTACAGCTGCAGCATTGAGAGCATCTTGACATGAGACGCACGGCGCTACAGAGGGTAGTGCATACCGCCTAATACATAACTGGGGCCGAGCTCCCTGCCACCCAGGACCTTTATACCAGGTGGTGTCAGAGGAAGACCCTAAAAATCGTCAAAGACTCCAGCCACACAAGTCATAGACTGTTCTCTCTGCTACCACAAGTCTGGAACAAACAGGACCCTGAACAGCTTATACCCCCAAGCCATAAGACTGCTAAATAGTTAGTTAAATAGTTCCCCAATACCTACCAGGACTATCTGTAGTGACCCTTTTTGCACTAACTCTTTTGACTCATCAAATACGCTGCTGCTACTATTTATTATGTATCCTGTTGCCTAGTCACTTTATCTCTACCTATATGTACATATCTACCTCAAATTACCTCGTACCCCTGCACATCAACTCTGTACTGGTATCCCATGTATATAGGCAAGTTATCATTACTCATTGTGTATTTATTCCTTTCGTTATTATTTGTACATTTATTCTTTGTGTTATTATGTTAAATGTTTTCAACAACAAAAAAGTAGAAATGGCCATTAGGCTCTCTTTCAATTAGCAATGCTGTTTCAAGGCATGCAAATGAGGCTTACCTACACTGGTAAACAGTATCCTCTTTGGGTGCCACAGTCCAACTTTACGATTATCTAGAGCCACTAAACTAGGTGCTCTACATATTTCCCTCCACCTCTCTGAACCCCGCATACTCCTGCCTTCAAGGAACTATCTCCAGTTACCGATTAACAGGATTTCTAGAAGTCCGGATACAACATGGAAACGTGTCATGTTTTCTCTGCTCTGTTATCAACTATCACCTGAACTGTTTTTATATACATAAGTTCTTACATTTTATTCTCATCTTCCCCCAGAATTGTTATTTATCCCCATTCAATACAACCCAACCAGATAGGGTTGATAAGGTTAGCAGGGAGGGAGGGTAGCGCCCTCGTGTGGCCACCAAAGGCACTGCAGGGTTTACAGATTTCACTATTCTGAGTAGTGGCCTCTCCCCTTTCTCTCTCTCTCTCTCTCTCTCTCTCTGTGTCTCTTTCTCTCTTGTGTTCTCCCTCGTTCACTCACTCACTCACTCACTCATAGACTGTTCTCTCTGCTACCGCATGGCAAGTAGTAGCGATGCACCAAGTCTCGAACCAACAGGATCCTGAACAACGTTTACCCCCAAGCCATGGGACTGCTAAATAGTTAACCAAATAGCTACCCAGACTGCATTGGCCATTTTTGCAGCAACTCATTTGATTCATCACTTACTGTATGCTGCTGCCTCTACTCTGTTTATTATCTATTCTGTTGCCTAGTCACTTTACCCCTGCCTATAGGTACATAGTACCTCAATTACCTCCTAGTCTTGTACATCGACTTGGTACCTAATGTATATAGCCAAGTTATCATTGCTCATTTTGTGTTTGTTCCTCGTTATTTTTTAAATAATTTTCCAAAATGTTCTCTGCATTGTAAGTAAGCATTTCACTGTTAGTCTACACTTGTTGTTTATGTGAAAGCATGTGACAAATTACAATTTGATTTGATTTGGGGTGGGGTTTCGGTGACAATGTCTCTTTTGATTGTTGGCTGGGGGACAGTTCAGTTCTATCATAGATGGAAACCGTGATGCACTGAACACAACAGAGTGGGTCAGAACTTCTCTCTGATGTTCATGTCCATCGAGCTCTATGTATTTGATACTAACATTATAGAAGTGCAAACAAGTTTGTTCTTCCTCACAGCAAATGGGTATGTTTACATTTTATGTATTAATTATCCAGTTACCCAAAGCATAGTTGTACTAACCAGACAGTTGATACCTGTGTTCCAGACAAGACCTGGAAGTCAGTTGGTGAAATCATCAAAAAATCTTTCTGACCACCCATTCCTGCCCAATTTCTGGTCCAGGTATTGTGGAGGCTGGGTTACCGAGGTCCCAGAGTGAGTCAGTCACGGGATTCACTGTCTCCAGACGCCATGGGCGGAGCCGAGATGAGCAGAGACGCCACACCATCACCAACGGGGTGGATTATGGAATGGTACTTACGCCCGCTAACACACACACACACACACACACACACACACACACACACACACACACACACACACACACACACACACACACACACACACACACACACACACACACACACACACACACACACACACACACACACTCACACACACACACACACATACACATACACATACACTGTTGCATTATGCACAGTTTTCAGAGAGGCAGTCAAACAACCATGTTCTCACTGCCAGTGAAAACAGATATTTTGTGACCCACAGACAACGTGAAAGTGGTCTCATACTGGTGTTCAGTGATATGGTTGGTGTTAGGGGTCAGTTCAACTTTTTATCTAGAGTGGGGGTGAGGTGGAGAACAGTTTCATGGATAAACAGGCCTATCTGCTCTGTGCAGACTGCAACTGCTGTAGGTCACTTTGTTTCTATTGGCCAAAACCCACCATTAACTCCCCCATTCAACCCCTCTCCCTACACCCCTCCCACCTTTCACTCAGTCCAGCCCCTCTCCCCCTGTGGCCCTCCCAATCTCCTGCCCCCTTTCCATGCCTCCTCTCGCCCTCTTTTTCTCTCTTTCTATCCCCCTGCCTCCAGTTTCTCTCTGAGCCCTACTTTATCCCCCTCTCTATGTCTTCTCCTCTCCTTCCACTCGTTCTCTGTGTGAAGTCGTAGAGGGAGCTGCTCCCCCCTCCCCCTCCCCCCTCTGGCCGCCTGTCCTCATTGTAATGAGCCGGGTCGGGCCCAGGGGCCTGGAAGCAGGGGATTCGCTTGGCCCACCCGGCCCAGCCTGGACAGCTGTCTGGGCAGCCTACACCACTGTCTTCATCCCTCTCAGCAGCAGTCTGTACAGCAGCAAGGCGCTGCACTTTTTCCTCGGGGTGAGTGAGAACAACTAGAGGAGAGAGGTCAGGAAAGAGAAGTAAAAACGGAGTCTTGTTTGGTCATTGAGCTGTTTCCATGTATGTGTATGTCTATTACCCGCTTGCAGATGTGTGTTGAGCAGTGTCAAAATGTAACTATGGAGTTATGAGCAGAGTCAGGGAGAGATAACTGTTTGTCAACTAATTGAATATTTAACAGTTCTGTGTCTGCGGTTGATGTGTTGTTGAAGCTAGTGGAAAGTACCAGTTTCAGTTGGTGTCTTGTTGATAACCAGTAAACTCCTAGTTGTAATGTTTGTTCCTCTGGCCCTAGCAGGTGTATGGTAGTTTGTACTGTTTGGAGCTGTTGTGTAGATTATCCTGATGCCCATGATTTTGTACTTTGTGATTTTAGATACGACAACATCAGCTGTGTCATGCCGTTGTAGTACGCTTTGCCATTTTAACATTTACATTCAAATCATTTAGCAGATGCTCTTATCCATAGCGACTTACAGGAGCAATTACGGTTAGGTGCCTTGCTCAAGGGCACATCGTCGGCTCGGGGATTCACTCCACCGACCTCTCAGTGACGCTGTTAACCGCGAGGCCACCTGCAGCCCTGGTGATGTTAGCTTTGTCAGCCAGCTCTCCCCTCCCGTACCCCCCTCTCCCCTCTGCAACTTTTCCTCCCCCTGTTCTGTGTTCTCTCCCCTCTTTACAGAGCAGATTTTCCCTGCCTGTGGCCCACCACACAAACACAGCCTGACACTCTGGGTCACGCTTCATTCCAGCCACAACCCCACCCCCCACTCCCCAACCTCTCTTTCATCCCTCGCTCTCCTCTCCTCTGTTTGCAGCTCCCATTCATCCCAGTATGGCCAGAGCTGAAAGGGGAAATGTGTTTAGTATGCAGTGATGGCACAAGAGGTTTACCCTGGCTAATTACAGTCCAGATCAGATAACAACAACGACAGGATCAGTAGACTTTGACAATACTGGTTGGTTTGGCCACCGCATTATGTCATTGGGAACTAGGCCTTTGTACAGACATGGTTTTCCCAACGGTGATAGTGTATAGAGGGTGGCTGAATGCCAGGAATGGGGCCTGTGCTGTGGTACTGGAGGATAGGATGGTCAGCAGAACTCTATGCTGTCTACCGGTCACTGGGACAGGACGACCTGTTGTAGTGGCTACTGTTTTCCCATTCTTAGGTCTCTGCATGGTTGCCACGGTGCCGGGCTGATCGCTGCTCTTAACATTGTCTCTCCTGTTGAGATCAGGGTACCACTCCGGCACAATTGGCCCAGTGCCATTGTCTCAGAACAAAAGCGGCAGTCAAATGTGCAAATAGAAGGGTGCAGATTTCCCAAGTCACCCAAAACAACATAACCATCATAAATATTGACATGCAAGCTTTGTTTGGGGCTCAGGATGAGTATAAGCTTGAGGGGACAGGTTCGCCAAATGACTTCAGGTAAGTGACCCATATTGACGATGACAGTAAGAGAGAAGTTGTTCCCCCCTCCCTCCAGCTGAAGCAGATGAAGGAGTTGGAGCAGGAGAAGGACTCTCTGCTGGCCGGTCTGGGCGTGGTGGAGCGGGCTAGAGAGTGGTACCAGACTCAGATCCACAACGTCACCGAGAGACAGAGACACGTGGGCCAAAGCAACCACTGCACGGTAACGACTGTTCATTAGGCAACAAACAGACGGAAAAATAACTGAAACAGGGAGGGACTACTATTGAGGTTCAATAAGAAACGCTCCTTTTCGTTTTCCGTTGCATACCCTAATGAACATGACCCAAGGCATGTATACAATTTAGTAGGAATGGATGATACAGTGTATGAATTATCTGAAGCTGTCCAGTTCTTACTCTCTTTCTCTCTCCCACCAGGATTCCTTCGCAGAATCCCAGAATCAAAGTCACAGGAATGTTCTGCTTCCCAAGCTGCAGGAAGTCAACCGTTGCCTTAATGACCTAATTTCCTGCTCTGGAACGGTGCGTCTTGAAATAAGACACCTTACCTGACTGTGTCTAACTGAGCGTCCTCACTGCTCTTAAAATGGGGGATGGTTGTCTCATATGACTGTGTCATTTCTAAGGTCAAATTGAATTCCACGGCAATTTTGAAGGGACTTATTTTCCTCTTACTGGAGTCCTCCCAGTGGCAATTAGATGTTGAGAGGTAGTTCTACGTTTTAGAAACAGAGTATAGTCAAGCCTAAACACTAGAGTCGTTACTGAAACATGGTAATTCATGGGGAATAATCTTTCTTTCTCTCCCTCTTAGCAGTCTTTCCCATCCTCCAGCTCCCAGCCCACAGTGATCTCCTCCAGCTCCCAGCCTCCTGCCCCCCCACAAGCCATTCAGAGACTAAAGGACCAGAACCGCCTTCTCACCCAGGTAAACTGAACATATCATGTCAATGTATTGTAAATGTCCAGATTTCCTGAACACCTCACCACTGTCCCTTTATGATGGTCTGACCTCTACCTATGTCTTCTCCCTGCTGCACTGGAGCTGTGTGTAAACTCCTTTAATGCACAATAAAGGCTTGTTTAAACTCAAAACCATCTTCCCCCCTGTCCATGTCTCTCGTCCTCCATCCCGTTGCAGGAGGTGACAGATAAGGGTAAGCGCATCACTCAGCTGGAGCAGGAGAAGTCTGCTCTGATCAAACAGCTGTTTGAGGCTCGCGCCCGGAGCACGCATGACAGCAGCACCATGGACTCCACCTTCATCTGAATACAGACACCATAATACAACCACACTGGGCTCCAGCTCTATCTGACCCCCCCCCCAGTCACAACAAGACAACTGTATCACTCCTACTGGATTCCATACTCAACTCACCACTTCTGTGATGAAAGCACCTTGAACTTTATACCCCACATTGTACCACTCCCCTTGGATCTCCCCAACTGACCACTCCACTTAAAATGGCCTGCACACTAATCTGGGCCGGCCACTCCTTGAGGGGAGGGACCCCCGAGTCAACCCTCCTATAATACAGTCAGCCTCACCCACTGGGCAAAAATCCAGGAACACCAGTCTTACCACTCCTAACTGGGGCCTTCCCAGGATTCCACTCCCACTTGATCACTCCAAGGATCTACTGTGATGCACTAGGATCCTACCTTATTGGACCAGCCTTTATGTTTACCCTCCCTCTCATCACAGTATATCCTATGTGATTGGACATCATCGACTACATTTAAAACCGCTACAGGGAGCTACAGGATCCATCCCTGCCAATCACCATGACAACAGCTGCTGTACAAAATACATTTGTTATAGAGGGACTTCCAGACCGATACACACACCACACTAAAAATGTCGATTTTTTTTTTTAAATGAAAAAGTTGATGTGCTGTGATCTACCATTCCAACACATTGTTGTTACCCATTTAATCCAGAGACTTTGATCCCGGTCACACATTGGTCAATATTTCTCCCCTTCTATTCCAATACACCCAGTTGTGAACCTCAAATCTTCATTGACATAGTTGATATGATGAGAAGCTGAGCTCTCCTGACCTGGAGGGCACAATGACTGTGCAGCATCTCATTTATGTCTCTCTAAGTGCCCTTTAAGTGACGCACCAGTATATATAGCCTATTGCCCACCATTTTAGAAGCAGAGCAGCGTGTAAATATCACATTTTGTTTCCCTTAAAGTGAATGTATATTGAGAACACCAAAAGGTCCTACAAGCCAAGGGGATCGAGTAGAGGAGAGGGTAAGAGAGAGGTTTGCACGTAGAAGAGACTTGAAGATGAGAAGGATTGGTATATATTGAATGTGCATTGAGCCCTGGTCCTCTGGAGCAGGGCGTGGCTCAGAGAAGAGGGCTGTTGTGTTGGCTAGTGGAATTAAAGTGACTCCTTGGTTATTAGGCCTCTAATGTAATGATTCATGCAAGACTGGTTTTATCGTGCCACTTCTCCTCTGTGGTGTCCTGGAGCCTTTTTTTTTTTAAAGAAAAAAAAGAATGTGATCCCACTTTCTGTTCATCCTGTACTAACATGGTATGTGAGACTTGGTTCCCTGAGAGGTGAACACCAAGCACAGGTGCAACCGCTCTTTACTGCTGTTCTTCATAATGGTCCCACTAATCCAGGATAATAAACCACGTGGTCGACAGGGGCCGCTCAGTCTTGAACCCCCTTTTTAACTGAGAATTAAAAATAAAAATCTTTTAGTGGCTGTAGATTGCTATGTAACGCAGCTATGTGATGATGTTGCAGTGCAACTTGTATTAGGTACTGTCGTTATGTCTGCATACCAATACTCTCTGCTGTGACTGACTGCCTGTGACTGACTGCTGTGACTGACTGCTGTGACTGACTGCTGTGACTGACTCCTGTTTGATTGTATGTCTTTGGTCTCGTTATCTCGCTGCACATGAGTATATGCCACCCTATCATTTCCTATTTCAATTGAAGTATTCCCACTTGACTGTAAAATAAACACCAAAAGGTGCCAATAAGGTCATACTATCGATCAGCCACCTTTTCATCTATTTTGTGGTGTTTTACCTTGTGATTAATTTAGCCTTGCTTTTTCATTCCGTTGTATTCCAGGGTTGATCCAGATGAGGGTGGTTTTAAGATGTTAAATTAGCATCTTGTTGAACAAAGTTGACTTGATTTAGAAAGCAGTCCCCTCTATGCAGGTGGATGTAATGGGTCAGGATGTTGACTGAACAGCTTTTGGGTGCAGGGTGCCTCCAAGTCCTGTTTTTCAACCAGAATCTTACAAACTCTGGGTTGCAGACTGAGTAGGTTAATTGACGTTTATCAACATTGATAACGAAATTCTCATAACAGCATGGCACAGTTGGGAGCTTGTAATGTACATAGGACCTGTTATATTACCTCTAAAACAACCTCTTTTCCAGTATAGCAGATATTTAGAAAGTGAAGGAAAATATAAATAATTCTTACTTTGGTTAAAAAAGGTTTATACAGACAGCACACTGGGCAAATATTTCACATCTGGATTCATATTTGATTTGTTGTTGTCAGCAAACATGAATTCAATTTAAAAAATCAACCAGTAAAACCCTCTTGTTGATTTGTGGTTGAAACCCGTGTTGAATTTAAACCATTTCTGCAACATCAATCAAAGAGCCATATTTGTTTACGTTGTGGGGAACAACAATGTGCGGGGGTGTCTATGGAAGAATGTTGCATCTTATTAAAACTGTTGATACACAAACGTCTCAATGAGAAAGTGTGTAAGAGGACAGGTATTCGAGGACGTGTAGCTTTGTCTTGAACCAGGCTTCCCTAAAACAGGTGTTGACAACAACGTGATTTTGGAGGTATGGCAACGCGGGACTAGATGGCGGGTAGTAGTGCTCATGTGTGGAGAGAAAGAAGACTGTCTTGTTTATCTGGATAGAATTACTGATACATTTGCATCTGATACTCTTTCTTCCTCTTCTTTTGTAAAACTCTTTGTCGGTGGCTGCCAGTAAATAGCACCGTTAAATAATCACACACATATAATAGCGCTTAACTAGTTGACTGTTTTTTTTCTCCAATTTGTTCTTTCTGATCAAATAAAAAAGCAACCCGTGCCAAGTTGATGGACAGGTTGAAATGAATAACCTTTGATTGAGTGTGTTATTGTAAAGATGGATGGACAGAGTGTAACTGACCAGAGATGGTAAATGATCTGTGCGACAATGAGAAATATTACCCATGTATCTCTTCCAGACTACTAGAAGCTACATAGTCTATTCTCAGATAGAGATCTTTGTGTCTTCCGTTGAGAGATAATACAACTGGCATTAGGCTTCTCTGACAGATCAATGATTGCCATTGTATTTAATTAGGTGGACAATGCCTCACAGATAAACGTCAGACTAGGAAATGCCCTAGTACGATATCACAGTATGACATAATTCATCCAATATTCAATTTGGATTTCATTAGTTAAGATCCAACGGAGACGATTTTAATAAGTAATATAATTCTGTTTGGCCTGAACATACATCTTAGACTTTATTGGGATTGGTATAATGACTACTGTATGTCTTTCAAATGTTTTAGAAATGGTGAGACTGTGGGGTTTATTCATGAGACATTAGGATGTGACCATTGAGCAAGTTGAGGAAGCTAAACTCCTAGGTATAACATTGGATGGTCAATTATCATGGTCAAGTCATATTGACAGAGTTGTTGTGAAGATGGGGAGGGGTCTGGTTGTTATAAAAAAAATATGCTCTGTGTTTTTTTTTTTACACAAAAATCAACTGTTCTAGTTGTTCAGGCTCTGGTCTTGTCCCATCTTGATCACTATCCGGAATATGTGAAGCAAAGTCGCAGCTTGTCCTTCACTGCACGTGCAAAACTATCATCAACGACATGCATACCATTCCTTCCTGGTTGAGAGTTGACGAGAGATGAACTGCTTCTCTTCTAGTTTTTATGAGAAATATTACTGTGATGAAAATTCCAAATAACATTCAGCTCAGACACCCATACATACCCCACAAGACATGTCACCAGGGGTCTCTTCACAGTCCCCAAATCCAAAACAAATTCACGGCAACGCACAGTATTAAACAGAGCCATGATCACATTGAACTCCCTTCCATCTTCTATTACTTAAGCAAAAGCAAAATTACCTTTGAAAGTGTATAAAACAACATCTCATGGCACAAGAGGGACTGTGAAATGACAAACACACGCACACCCAGACACACTATCACACGTTATTCTTTAGTTGTATTGCTTGTATATCATTGTATTTTAAAATTGTGTGACTGTTCCTGTCCATCAGTGTTTTGTTACTGGTTGTGTTTTATGTTTTTGTGTGGACCCCAGGAAGAATAGCTGCTGCTTTGACAAAACCTAATAGGGATATTAATCAAAGCTAATGGGGATCCGAATGAATTGTATTATATATCTAATATCCATAAACAAATGAATCAGCTTCAGCTTCAGAAACAATAAAAACAACAGCAATACAAACAACAAAAAGAAACATTCCTAATTAATTGCAATTATTTTTAGACTCCACTGATTCCCCTTTGAAGCATTAATTCCCACTAATTAAATGAGCACCCAAAGCAACAACAGCTAAGCGTGTTGAGTCAGAGACCCTAAGGGAAGTTTCCCTCTGCACGTCATCTCTCTCTCTCTCTCTCAGAGACTAACTAAACAGAATGGCAAAACCATCCCATGGGCATCATGTCATCTGCATGACTGACTTCTGCATGGTGGGGATGTGACTTTCACACAAGATACTGTCTGTGGGATAGGAGAAGCATGCAAACAATGTCTGGCATAATGTGCATCTTCAGTTACATGTCACTGTGACTTCAGGTAGTCACTTCTCTCTGAGGTATCCAAGAGAATGGGATTTACAGTAAGTCAACTGAATGGCATCTCCTTTTAACCTATCAGTTTCATTGCTGGCGTTTTCAGCCAAATTGGTAATCTAATGAAAGTTTCCTGAAACGCATAAGTGAAATGACAAGGAAATGACATGTAACTAAATCAGAATGGTATAATTCAAATGTACATGACATTTGAATTGAGACATTTAAATGAACTTTGGTTTGATCTTATGTCTGCAGTTGCATGATAAAAACAGAACCCTTGTCTTGTGGCTGGAGGTGGTGCTCAGAGCCCAGGGCTGAATGTGGCACGCATCTGAGAATCTTGCCTTATATGAGCAAAATATGTCCTGTGTGAGCATAGCACTAATGTAAACACAACCTTGGATTCAGTCACACAATGAAAGAACCTGGGTTGTTTCGACAGATGCTGTGGGGAATTGTAACCATTATAACCAAGATAAAACACTCAAAGTTATACAGATGTGTGTGTGGATAGATTTCAATAACCATGTTTGCCCAAACAAATCAGACATACAAATTAGTAAACAAATAAGGTGACTCCTTCTGGACTGGATCTAGCTGTGTTGATTGACTTTCACTGTAGGAGAAGCGTAGTCATATATTCTAAAGACAACAAGCAATATCTGATGTCACAGTGAAGTGTAATCTAATTCCAATTTGTAATTGAAAAAGGTTTCCTTCACTTGTATCGATGTCTTTATTCATCTTCCTTTCTGTTCCTTCATAATGGAATGAAAATGAAGAAAGAACACTCTGAGCTCTGTGATGTGAGAGGTCATCTGAAAGGTCAAACAACCTCTTTATGAGATCAGTTTCTGACATTCAGAGTATTAGGGATCTTCTTGCCATCTGTACAGAGAACAGACCAAAGACACCATGTAGGCTGTGTCTCAACGACAGTGGCATACCTCAGTAAAAAAATAAAACATTTGTAGTTTTATAGCTAATCTCATTCAACACATTTTGCCATGAGGCTGAGAGAAAATATATATAAAGCTACACTATATATACAAAAGTATGTGGACACCCCTTCAAATGAGTGAATTCGGCTATTTCAGCCACACCCGTTGCTGACAGGTGTATACAATCGAGCACACAGACATGCAATCTCCATAGAGAAACATTGGTAGTAGAATGGCCTTACTGAAGAGCTCAGTGACTTTCAATGTGGCACCATCATAGGATGCCACCTTTCCAACAAGTCAGTTTGTCAAATTTCTGCCCTGCTAGAGCTGCCCCGGTCAAATGTAAGTGTTGTTATTGTGAAGTTGTGTTCTATTCATGTGCTTTTCTAATAACCGTTTTCTGTGCTCATGTAAGTGACTGACTGAAGGAATCCTCACTATCAGTAGCTGCAATGTGGCAGTACGCCTTGACCTTTGTTTTGAGAACCGAAAGATCTCAGTTTCAAGGTCTCAGCTTGGAGAGAAGAAGCCTCGTGAGCTATTGGTCTGTCAAATGTTATGAACCAGTATTGGTCGGGCACATGAATTAAACAAAAACGGTAATGATGAATTCATTATGCTAAATCATGCAAATACAACTTGTCTTATATACAGCTGTACACAGACAACTGCTGGGACTGCCCCAGCAGAGCTCCTGATTGACATGTGTACTATGGTGCATTGAGTTGGTTGGAACCTCTCCAGCGAGCAAATAATAACGGATGATTATTTTAAGATTGACTTTGAGTGCCCCTGGTGGTAATATCCACGACATGCATGTAAGGATTTCCACAACACAACAGCTCAGCCACAAAGTGGTAGGCCACCCAAGCTCAGAGAAGCGTAGTGCAGAAGCGCGTAGCGCGTAAAAATCATCTGTCATTTTTGCAACACTCACTACCTAGTTCCAAACTACCCCTGGAAGAAACGTCAGCACAATTACTGTTTTTCAGGAACTTCCACGGCCGAGCAGCCACACGCAAGCTTAAGATCACCATGCGCAATGCCAAGCGTCACCTGGAGTGGTGTAAAGCTCGCCGCCATTGGACTCTGGAGCAGTGGAAACGCGTTCTTTGGAGTGATGAATCACACTTCACCATCTGGCAGTCTGACAGACAAATCTGAGTTTGGCGGGTGCCAGGAGAACTCTACCTGCCCCAATGCATAGTGCCAACTGTAAAGTTTTGTGGAGGAAGAATAATGGTCCCGGGCTGTTTTTCATGGTTCAGGCTAGGCCCCTTAATTCCAGTGAAGGGAACTCTTAACCCTACATCATACAATGACATTCTAGACGATTCTGTGCTTCCAACTTTGTGGCAGTAGTTTGGGGAAGGCCCTTTCCTGTTTCAGCATGACAATGCCCCGTGCACAAAGCGAAGCAATACAGAAATTGTTTGTTGAGATCAGTGTGTGACCTGCACAGAGCCCTGATCTCAACCCCATTGAACACCTTTGGGATGAACTGGAATGCCCAACATCAGTGCCCGACCTCACTAATGCTCGTGGCTGAATTTTCTGTTTATACTGACTGTATTATTACTTAAACTCTGTGTGTGTTTTGTTTTTCTTTTGAGTGGCAGCTCACTGGTAAATGTTATATAAACTGAATATATTAATTAAAATGGATATTGTACCTGTAATTTCATATTTTCATGTGTATCTGAGCTATTGGCATTCAAGCAGGCAGAAATTCAGCCGGTAAGATGCAGCACAGTGATAAAGTCTCTCACTAGCACTGGATGTTAATAGGAATTTAAATCGTGAAAACGTCTATCACACATGTCAGTTTTCAGTACTGGCCGATGTCATAAATCAGGCGGATGTCTTCTCTCGAATGAGCCATTGAGCATTTTTTTGTGTGATATTCATTCCTTGAGAAATGTGTAATTTAATGGAGGGTCTAGCACATTTGTCCTATTTGTCTGCCTCTTTCATCCAGGATGCATTGCCATAGAGGACCACAAATACAAATTCCATCTAGATACCGTTGCCCTAGAGCACACAAAAAAACGATACATACCTCGGCCTAAACATCAGCGCCACAAGTAACTTCCACAAAGATTTGAACGATCTGAGAGACAAGGCAAGAAGGGCCTTCTATGCCATCAAACAGAACATAAAATTCAACATACCAATTAGGATCTGGCTTAAAATACTTCACTCGGTTATAGAACCCATTGCCCTTTATTGTTGTGAGGTCTGGGGTCCGCTCACCAACAAAGAATTCACCAAATGGGACAAACACCAAATTGAGACTCAGCATGCAGAATTCTGCAAAAATATCCTGTGTACAACGTAAAAAAAAACAAATAATTATCCAAATCCAGAAATGAGCTGTTAAATTTACAACCACCTAAAAGGAAGCGATTTCCAAACCTTCCATAACAAAGCCATCACCTACAGAGAGATGAACCTGGAGAAGAGTCCCCTAAGCAAGCTGGTCCTGGGCTCTGTTCACAAACACAAACAGACCCCACAGAGCCCTAGGACAGCAACACAATTAACAATTAGACAACCAAATCATGAGAAAACAAAAATATAATTACTTGACACACTGGAAAGAATGAACAAAAAAAACTGTGCAAACTAGAATGTTATTTGGCCCTAAACAGAGAGCACACAGTGGCAGAATACCTGACCACAGTGACTGACCCAAAATTAAGGAGCATAGCCTTGCTATTGAGAAAGGTCGCCATAGGCAGACATGGCTCTCAAGAGAAGACAGGCTATGTGCACACTGCCCACAAAATGAGGTAGAAACTGTGCTGCACTTTCTATCCTCCTGCCAAATTGTTGACCATAGAGGCACATATTTCCCTCAGATTACACAGATCCACAAAGAATTCTAAAAAACAAATACAATTTTGATAAACTCCCATATTTATTGGGTGAAATACCTGTGTGCTCCTTGTCCCAGAATCACCCAAAATGCCCCGCGCAGCCCATTGACATAGTATGGAAGTTTCCCATCTCCACAAAAGTAGATATGCATTTGTGAATGTTAGACTCCACATCAATCTGCAGGTTGAACATGTTGAGATTGTAGACTCCTACAATTTGTTCAGGCGATTTTACAGCTAACTACCCACTTTACATGCTGATATTGTCTTCGGTATTACTGTGTAGCTACGTTTGCTAAATCGCCAATAGAGAGAGCATTGCGGATTTCGTGTTGCTACCAACCTGATAATATCAAAATGAAACATTTGTTCATAAAAAATATTGTTCAGTGTAAATGAAAAGAATGCGTGGTTTTGGGTGGATTATTCCTTTAATTACACTTTGAATAATAAATAGTTTTCAAAGTTTGGCATCATTCTTACCAAAAGAATGCAATATTCTAGTGTAACGTGTTGATTTGTTTAAAACCATTAATTGTGAAAATGAATGGCATGTTCATAGATTAAATGATCTAGCTTGTCTCTAGGTAAAGGCCATTGCAACCAATTTGGGTGAATTTCATTATTTACACTAAAATGCATGACATTCTTTTTAAGAAAATCTACATTTTCTTAGAGAATATGACTTAAAAGCTATGTGCAGTGTTAGTAAACAACATTACCACTATATACATAGAAAGACTACCACAAATTACAATTATTACCATAGTTTAATACTGGCAAAGACTAGCTCTTGGGCTACATCCACTAAAAGCAGTTTGCTGTCCTACTACTTGGGACAAATCTAAACTTGAGTTCTCATGAAATTCAGCATACAGTGTTTCTCCAACACTGTAATGATACATCAACATTAAATATCCATATATATTGCAATGTACCACATACAGTAATATGACAGTCTTAGTCCTCAATCTTTATTTCCAGGTTATGGGGAACATCAGTCCCACTGGTACTGCCCTCAATCTCCTCAGTCCTCATCTCCTCATCTCCATGAGTCTTCTGGTGCTTTTTGAGGGATGACTGGTCGGTGTAAGTCTTCCCACACTGGTCACAGGGATAGACCTTCTCCTTGGTGTGGACCTGTTCGTGTCTCTTCAGATGGCCAGACCTACTGAAGCTCTTCCCACAGTAAGAGCAGCTGAAGAGTTTCTCCCCTGTATGAGTCCTCAGGTGCAGCTTGAGGCTGCTCGCCACGCTGAAGCTTTTACTACACTCTGAGCACGTGTATGGTTTCTCTCCCGTGTGCATCCGCTTGTGTATGGTGAGGTGGCCTGCCTGGCTGAAGGTCTTCTCACACAGGTCACAGTGGTACGGCCTCTCCCCTGTATGAATCCTGTAATGTGTTTTGAGGTCCCCCATACCATTGAACCTCTTGCCACACTGTACACAGCAGTAAGGCTTTTCCCCCGTGTGTATTCTCTGATGTATTCTCAGGTTACCTGCGTTGCTAAATGTTTTGGCGCAGACAGTGCAACTGTATGGCCTCTCTCCTGTGTGAGTTCGTAAGTGGACTTTAAGCTGGTTGTGTTCACTGAAGCGCTTCCCACAATGTGGGCAGCAGTACGGTCTCTCTCCCGTATGAACACGCTTGTGTATTCTGAGCTGGCCCGGGTGACTGTAGTTCTTCCCACAGAGGTTGCAGCTGAACGGTCTCTCTCCTGTGTGAGTGCGCTTGTGGGACTTGAGCAGGTCTGCCCGGCCAAAGCGTTTGCCGCAGTAGTTGCAGCAGTGGGCCTTCTCGCCACTATGATTCCTCATGTGAATGTTGAGGGAGCTCACTCGACTAAATGTCTTCTCACACTGGGTGCAGTTGTAGAAGCCTTGTGTGTTTTTAGAGGGTTCTGTAGCGTGAGAGTTCAGAGTTGGTAAAATGTCCTCCCCTGTCGTCCCAGCAGGGTCAGTTCCTGTGTCAGGGTAGTATGCCAAGAAAGGATCTTCTTCTGGCTCAGACTCTCCAGTATCATTGTGACACAGCCTTCCCTCCGATTCAACAAAATGGCCACCCTCATCGTCTCCCATCTCCATGTGAATGTCAGACACTATGGTGACTTTGACATCACTGTCGCTGTCTCTAGAGTCCACATCTGTGTCCAGTGGTGACTGAAAATGTTCATCATACTCTTCAGGAATGATATAGCTCAACTCAGCACTCTCCATCTTAATTTGCTTAGATGCCAGGTTGAGAGGAGATGGTGGTTTTGAGAGGTCTATAGCATAGGCGTCATCCTCCATATCAGGTTCTGTCTTTATGTTTTTGAAAATTAGGGTGGAAACCGCAGTGTCTGGGATGTTTTTGAGGCATTCTGGTTCCTGCTGAGCTGCTGGATCCATAATGGAGACAGACCCTCTGCTCTGAGGTATCTTGCCCTTGTGCTGTCTCCTGGAGCTCCTCCTCTCATCACCCTGTGTTTTGATTGGCTTATGGGATTGGCTGACAGATGAACGGCTGGAACATGTCTTGGTGGCCATCTTGGCAGCATGTACCTCAAAATGGTCTGGGAGGTGAACGACGTCCTGGTTACTTTCAGGGTCTGGGCAACAACAAATACATGTTAAATGTAAAAAATGTCCAACAAAGTCAGGGGATTACTATCTACTACAAGTTCCAACGTTGAAAGCTAGTCTGAAAGTACCACTGACAACAAATGTTGTCCATGGTTACAATGAGTGTTTGAAAACGACATGTAAAACATGCAACAGAGAGGGGTCAGCTAGGCTCGGTGGCCATCTTGGCAGCATGTACCACAAAATGGGACAACAAAGGACAGCTGAAACTAACGATAGCTGCACTGGCGATTATTATTTTGAAGCCAACTGCATTGTGTACGTACCCTTTACGATCGAATCCTTATTGTCTTGTTCGTGCAGCCTTCGTTTAAGATCCTCATTCTCACTTTCAATTCTTAGTATTTTGCCCTTGTACTCAGACAACGTTTGGTCCACTGACTCCAATATGTCACTTACTGTGGCTTTAAAAATCTCGTTCAGAGACGACTCCAAAAACACTTTTAAGTCTTTTGACTTTGCCATAATCTGTAAATAAATAGCGTACAAATAAAATATTAAATCCTAAACTATCTTACGATGTGGGTGTGACCGAGGTTGTTGCCGTGTCCGGAACAAAGCAGTAATCGTCGCTTGAAAGTGACGTTCCATCCCGTCAATATGTCGTTCTCTCCCTCTTTCACCGCCTCCGCAGTTAAGGAGGACGCATTGCATGTGTGTTAGCCGTCGATTTCAAGTGTCGTAGGCAACCAACCACCTGGCAGGTACTTGTATATGTTTAATGTTAATAATGTGATACATTTAGTGCATTCTTTCGAGGGCGGCTTGTAGTTGCTTGTTTGTTGATTTGGCACCTGTTTACAGTTCAAGAAGCATAGACCCAAGTCATACTTGTCACAACAACTAGCCCTGGCTACAAGCGGTGCGCCTTAAAGGGCTTAACAACAACATAATTCATAAAGTTGACACATGCACAGTGGTTATGTTTATCATTTTTGTTATTTTGAGGTTTACATGGAACAATCGTTAGAAAAACACAGTGGGAATGTTGTCATGGAACCAATAAACCAGGGGGAATTATGGTCCACTGGGACTCATAAGTATTTGCTTCAAAGGATGCCTACAGTACCCTGAGCCTCGACCAGTCCACTAACTTGTGTCAGTCAAGACTTGCAGGAATGAAGTTAAGCCACTCTCCTGACTTGTGGCTGTATGAGTGGCAGAGTTATATTAAACTGGACCGGGCGTGACCGGTGAGGGAGGAGCGCCAAGCTCAAATCAAACAGCAATCTGCAGCGCTTGGTTATGTTGTCAACAAGACAGCATGATCCATCGTTCAGAAACATACATATATTTTCCATAAAATTTATGTTCACATTTTCAAACAAGTTTTCATTGGGAAGCCTTTTTTAAATGTTTTTAAATTTACATACAGAATCCTGCTCATTCGTCCACCTTTTGCTTTGAGTCAACTTCGCTGTCGGCCAGAACGAGGCAGCTGGCTCATGTCCGGGAGCAGCACGGTTCCAAAACGAATGCAATCACTTTTTACCCAGTGCAAACTATGCCTACCCGGGCCAGCATTATAGAATCCCCTCAATGTATGCTTGTGCGCATCTGTGCATTCAGGCTGTGGGCGGGCCCAATGCTCTCAGGTGTCTTTGTGCTATTTCGCTCCCTGCCAATCACAATGTGTCTTTTCTTTCTTTTTGTTGCCTCTTTCCCTGTTTTTGCAAGGCATATCCATGTTGCAGAGGGAGGCGGAGGTCTGGGATCTGTTGCCTGGAGATGAGGTATCTCTCACAGAGGAGGAGTGGACTAGGACTTGCGACTCGCATGCATCCTCTGTGACACCCCAGGCTAGCGCTGTGTAAGTGAGAGAGGCTAGAAAACTTGTCATCTGAGGGATTACACCTTGTGCACTAAGCTGTCTGTCTACATGGCAATAAAGAGGTTTTCCCCCCACAGACTGACTTAAAGCCTTACTAACTGACTGGTTATATGATACCCCATGAGAAGGCTTTAAAGGGTAAGTCCAAATCGAAGTTTACTAAGAAAATGGCAAGTGTTACTCTCTGAAAGTAGTTTGTGTTTGAGTTTGACTTTTTAATGATCTCAGGCATGTTATTATTTTGCTGACAGCAGTAGTGTTTATTATCTGGTGTTTCCACACATGAATAATATATATTAACCTTGTTATCCTGTTGGTATTGATGGTTTCATTCAAGTTTGTGGTTTGATTTCTGCATAGTTGTACTTGTCATGTAGAGCCTTTGGGTGTGTTGTTGACGAGTCAATGTGGTTACAGTCAATTTGGCATCTCCCTCTGATAGACTGCCTCAACAGCTAGAGAGTCCCATGCATAGTGCCTGCCAATACAATGGTCCACTGGTAGGGGATAATCCACATAATCACTGGGACATCCACAAGTTAATGTAATGGTTCATCAGCTGCACTAAACCTTTGCCATTTCAATGTTTATTAGACCTTCATTTCCTGAATTAAAAAAATATAAACGTAACATGCAACATTTTCAAAGATTTTACTGAGTCACAGTTCATATAAAGGAGTCAGTAAATGAAAATAAATGAATTAGGCTCTAATCTATGGATTTCACCTGACTGGGAATACATATCTGTTGGTCATAGATACTTTTAAAAAATGGGACTCACAGTGGGGCCTCAGGATCTAATTGATATTGATAAAATGCAATTGTGTTCATTGTCTGTAGTTTATGCCTGCCTGCCTGCCCATACCATAACCCACCACCACCATGTGTCACTCTGTTCACAACGTTGACGTCGGCAAACCGCTTGCCCACATGACTCCATACACGTGGTCTTTGGTTGGAGGTACTGCCAAATTCTCTAAAATGATGTGGAGGTGGTTTATGGTAGAGAAATTAACATTCAAATATCTGGAAACATCTCTGGTGGACATTCCTGCAGTCAGCATGCCAATTGCACCCTCCCTCAAAACTTGAGACATCTGTGGCATTGTGTTGTGTGAGGAGACGGCACATTTTAGAGGGGTCTTTTATTGTGCCTAGCACAAGGTGCACCTGTGTAATGATCATGCTGTTTATTCAGCTTCTTGATTTTCCACACCTGTCAGGTGGATGGATGATCTTGGCAAAGGAGAAATGCTCACTAACAGGGATGTAAACAATTTTTTTGCACAAAATGTGAGAGAAATATGTGTTTTGTGTATATGGCACATTTCTGATATATTTTATTTCAGCTCATGAAGCATGGGACCAACACTTTACATGTTGCGTTTCATATTTTTTCAGTGTAGTAATGCTGGTAATTTAAAGGACACAACTGAAATCTCTGTCTTATTAACTTTAAAAACCTGAAGACTTAATCACCAGCAACATTCAAATCCAAGGTCAGAGATTATTGTTGTTATTACACCAAACAATAGATAGGCCTATATTGTGCCTTCATAAAGGGAACAATGTTCCTCTGATTAGATAACTGTAACCTATGACCTGAATACCTTCAAATATTATACCTAAAGGAAGATGATGACTGTAAAGTCTTTATCCAGACTCCAAAATAAGAGTAATCTAGTTTATACAACACACACATGGACCTTTATACAATCTCAGAGAGCTGCAAATCTCATTCACACAGATTCAATGAGGAAGTATGGGGTGCAAAAATAGAGTATCTGTCTATCATTGTAAGTTTATACCGTTCTTTGCTGTTTTTAAGTGGAGCGCCAGCCTAGCACCCTAACAGGAAATGAGAAGTGAGCACCCACACAGGAAGTGTGGCCAAGCACTGTCCCGGATGTTGGTTATGTGATGTGAGTAGACTATTGACAAAAAGGCTGAGCGACTGAAAGAGAGACATGGAGTGAAAGTTTAAATAGACGGAATAGGAGGTATTTGAACCCATTTTCCATGTCACTCTTCTTTTTATGACAGTGCAATTCTGAAGACTAGAGGCTTAGTATGAGGCTTCACACGAATTGTTACAAAAATGCTGTGTTTATATTAGGTAGTGTCCTTGATATGGATCAACAACATACTACTGTAAATCTTCACTGATATCCTCCGGGTCGGTCCATGGACCATGACCTATACATGTACATCATGGTAGCTCAAGTTGATGGTTAGCAGTAGACATGAATATTTAGGATACAGTGAAACCGCTCACACCCCCACCATCTGGCTCTCACTCTCTATTTCTCTCCATCTATGCTCTCCAACTTCTCTCTCTCTCTCTCTCTTTCTGTAAAGGTTGCTCTTCTGTGGTCAGGAAGTAAATGCGCCTCTGTAATGTTTCAGCAAAAGTCATTGCAAAGCACATCCGCTGTGCCACGCCAAAAGAGAGAGAGAAGTAAACAGGGTTTATAAAACAACCTCTTCCTTAAAATATATTAACTGGATAGTGTTTGGTATGCAGAAGTGAATGGTGAGTGTTGGCTAACATTTTAATATGTTTAAGAGACCATGTTTGTCATTGAACTGTGCCTATTGGTGTATGATGTGTGAGAGTGACATGAGCTACCGCTGGTCTAAGTTTTAGGATGTTGGCTTTCTGTCAATTGAAAGAGTGTTAATCTCACACCCTAGTCCATTTTTTTTTAAATAATACAATTTAAAAATTGAAATTTCACACTGTAATATTATTGATATACAAGGCAGGTAGCCAGTGTTGGGGAGTATATTTTAGCCTGCAGAGCAGTATTTTCTCCTGGATTTACTGTACCTGTTTAGATTGGCTTTCATTTGGCAGATGTCTCACTTCACCACATATGTTTATTTAGAAACAAGTGCCAGAATGATTGATCTCCTCAAGGTGTACTTAAAGAGAACCTGTCTTTAGCTAAACATATTGTCTTACTGATTTATTTTCATTTGAACATTAGCCCTTTACAAACACTACTTGTTTGACATTACTGTGGGAATTTATGAGCGAGTCACTAGTTAGTTTGAATGGATGTATGTTTTGCCATATTTTATTGTACATGAATGTTCTTGCTTTACGGACCTCGTGCACATAACTAGGGCAGCACCGGAAGCTAACCAACCACAGGAGTAAACCATGACAGCATCACTTTGACCTAATTCCAAGATGGATGCCCTGGCCAGCACAGAGGAACGAGACTAAACTAAGTTGAGCCATATCTCTGCTTAGGACTGAGTGAAGAGAGAGGTTATGGAGGGGTCTAGGGTGCGCTCTCCTCTCCCAGACCTCAGGGAGCAAGACAGCCAGACATGGCCCAATATGGATCTCCCACTACAGAGCAGGCCACTGGAGGAGGGTATTGGGTGGAGAGAGATGGAGGAGCAAGTGAACCAGATGGACAGGGAGGAAGAGGATAACTCTCATCAGACTGGAAGGACTGAGGAGCCAGAGGAGCACTGGGATTCCATGACTTTACCTGTGTACCCCATGATCCATCCCAGTGTCCCTCTGTCCTTTGCCACCGTGCAGTGGGACATAACCAACCCCTCCCCTGACATTCCCTACCCCATGACTGACAACAGCTCGGCCGATGAGCTGGACTCCAGTGGAGCGGCCAGTCTGGACTGGACTGTGAGTCCCCTGTCCCAGCAGCAGCAGCAACATCAAGCCTGTGTGACAGGAATCAACATAGAGCTGTCTGTCCAGGAGAAGACACATAATCACAACGGACCGGAGCAACAGCTGCCTTTGGACACAGACCAGGGTGAAAGCTCCCCTCGGGTACGTCAGGCAGAACGGAAAGGATTGTGGTTATGTGTCTGTTGTCATTTGAAATTATGTTGCTGTGTGTTTGTGTGCATTTGTGGACCTTTATTTCCTGTGTGCATGTGTGTGTTTGTCTGTGAAAGTACAAGAGAAAGAGAGTATTTAGGATGAGAAATAGCTCTACCTCTGTCTATTCATAGATTATATACCACCATATAGGTTTCAGTTGTAGGTTGAGATGAGGTGAATGGAATATACCGTTATACAGTACCAGTCAAAAGTTTGGACATACTTAATCATTCAAGGGTTTTTCTTTTATTTTTACTATTTTCTACATTGTAGAATATTAGTGAAGACATGAAAACTATGAAATAACACATATGGAATCATGTCGTAACCAGAAAAGTGTTAAACAAATCTAAATATATTTTAGATTTTTCAAAGTAGCCACCGTTTGCCTTGATGACAGCTTTGCACACTCTTGGCATTCTCTCAACCAGCTTCATGAGGTAGTCACCTGGAATGCATTTCAATTAACAGGTGTGCCTTGTTAAGTTCATTTGTGGAATTTATTTCCTTAATTCATTCGAGCCAATCAGTTGTGCTGTGACAAGGTAGGGGTGGTATACAGAAGATAGCCCTATTTGGTAAAAGACCAAGTCCATATTATGGCAAGAACAGCTTTAAGACATGAAGCTCAGTCAATCCAGAAAATTTCAGTCGCAAAACCATCAAGCACTATGATGAAACTGGCTCTCATGAGGACCACCACAAGAAAGGAATACCCAGAGTTACCTCTGCTGCGGAGGATACGTTCATTAGAGTTACCAGCATCAGAAATGGCAGCCCAAATAAATGCTGCACAGAGATCAAGTAACAGACACATCTCAACATAAACTGTTCAGAGGAGTCTGCGTGCTGCAAAGAAACCGCTACTAAAGGACACCAATAAGAAGAAGAGACTTGCTTTGGCCAAGAAACACGAGCAACGGACATTAGACCGGTGGAAATCTGTCCTTTTAATCTGATGAGTCCAAATTTGAGATTTTTGGTTTCAACCGCAGAGTAGGTGAATAGATAATCTCCACATGTGTGGTTCCCACCGTGAAGCATGTAGGTGTGATGGTGTGGGGGTGCTTCGCTGGTGACACGGTCAGTGATTTGTTTAGAATTCAAGGCACACTTATGCTGCTACCACAGCATTCTACAGCAATACGCCATCCCATCTGGTTTGAGCTTAGTGGGACTGTCATTTGTTTTTTTAGCAGGACAATGACCCAAAACACACCTCTAGGCTGTGTAAGGGCTATTTGATCAAGAAGGAAAGTGAAGGAGTGCTGCATCAGATGACCTGGCCTCCACAATCACCTGACCTCAACCCAATTGAGATGGTTTGGGATGAGTTGGACCCCAGAGTGAAGGAAAAGCAGCCAACAAGTGCTCAACATATGTGGGAACTCCTTCAAGGCGTTTGGAAAAGCATTCCAGGTGAAGCGGGTTGAGAGAATGCCAAGAGTGTGCAACGCTGTCATCAAGGAAAAGTGTAGCTGCTTTGTAGACTCTAAAATATATATAATATATACACTTTTTTGGGGGGGTTTCCATATGTGCTATTTCATAGTTGTGATGTCTTCACTATTATTCTACAAAGTAGAAAATAGTAAAAAATAAAGAAAACCCTTGAATGAGTAAGTGTGTCCAAGCTTTTTACTGATACTGTACATATCAGTCATCTGAGAGCCAGGTCCCTTCTGTCTGAGTGCTGATCATCCCACCTCTTTCTCAATCACAAGTTTTCCCCAGCTCGATGTTTATTGTTGACAGCTGCTTTTGCAATTCCAGGCATGTGACACACCAAGGCCATATGTGGAGGAGCATGCAGCACACACACAGGAAGAGGAGGCTTCAGCACAAGAGCTATTTGAGGACCATGGTGAGTGCAAACCGAGGTCATTTTCACAAATGCACCATGGGCATACTCTAAGATTTTATTTTAACATGTGTTGACATATTCTGATAGTTGCTACCCCTTCAAATGCATTTGACCTCTCGCCTCGACTTGATCATATAGTATGTAGAGTGCATAGGATGTTGGTTGCACCTTAAATGGGGAAAATAGGCTCGTTCTAATGACTGGAGCTGAAAAGTGGAATGGTAACAATTACATCAAACACCTGGTTTCCTGTGATATTGACTTGGTCAATATTAACATGGGTATTTGTGTGTTTAGACTCTCTTTCAGGGAGACGTCCATGGCCAGAGGAAGGGATAGGACAGTCTGTGACAGAGGAGACTATCACACCCTCTGACATAGCTCCTAGCTCTGTAGAGACAGGAGAGTCCGAGACTAGGCCGGATAGTGAGAGTTTAGGCTCTGTGCCGGGAGAGAAACAGGAACAGACTGGCACAGTCCTGACTATACAGATCAACCCAGAGCAAGGATCCAGCTCTACGGACTATGAGGAGGAGGAGGAGCAGACAGAACAGATAGGACAGTCAGAGGGGAGGGAACAGTCGGACAGTGAGGAGGAATCAGCGATGATAGAACTCTTAGAGCACCTGCCTGAGCCAGCTGAACTGAAAGAACAGTCAGAACTCTCAGAGAAGTCTGAACACAGTGGGCAGTCAGAGCCTAATCACACAGAACAGAGTGAATACGGGAACAATAACGAGACAACAGAGCAGCCAGAAGACTCTGAGAAACTTGTAGAGTCCGACCAGGTAGAGCATTCAAATCAGTCAGGGGACGGAGACCAGCAAACTGAAGAGGCCCATTTACAACAGGCAGAACAGTCAGAAGTGACAGACCAGTCAGAACAATCAAAAGAATCAGAGCAGACGCAACAGCCAGAACAGACAGAATGTTTAGAATCAAAACAGACGCAACATTCTGAGCAAACTATGCACTCCGATCAGACAGAAATTTCAGTGCAGGCAGAACCACAGACAGAACCATCACAGCAGACGGAACACTCTGAAGATTCTGAGCAGTCAAAACAATCAGGGGAGATGGAGCAGTCTGAGCAGACGGAGCAGTCAGAGCAGACGGAGCAGTCAGAGCAGACGCAGCGGTCACAGCAGACGGAGCAGTCAGAGCAGACGGAGCAGTCAGAGCAGACGGAGCAGTCAGAGCAGACGGAGCGGTCACAGCAGACGGAGCGGTCACAGCAGACGGAGCAGTCAGAGCAGACGGAGCAGTCAGAGCAGACGGAGCAGTCAGAGCAGACGGAGCAGTCAGAGCAGACGGAGCAGTCAGAGCAGACGGACAAACCAATACATTCAAAGCAGTTAGAAGAATTACTTTTCCTTTGCACAGAGGAGCTTGAACAGACAGAACAGTCAGACCAGACAGAAGACCAGAAACACTCAGGGGCTGAACAGCCAGCGCAGACTGCACTGACTGAGTCGACAGAAGAGCTTGAGCAGACAGAGGATGTAGAACAATTGGAACAGAACGTTTGTACAGAGGATTCATGTTTGCCGCCCAGGGAAGGAAGTGGAGAGCAACTGGAGTCTCAGGTACAGCAGACGGAGGCCTCAGAACCAGTGGTGGTCCATATGAATGGTGGAGGTTTGGACAGGGAGAGGGCCTGCAGGCTGGCTGAAAGACTCTACAGGCTGGATGGGATCTACAAGACAGATGTGGTCAAACACCTGGACAAAGAGTAAGACCAAAGGCTGCAAAACCTTGGAGTGGCCAAACGTTACATTACATAGGTCTTATGCAGTAGTAACTATTAGGGTAATGATCCATGCTAGTAAGTACTTTCTGAGGTTTTTTTCTCATAATGTGTCACCTTGAATCATGAACTTGACCTGTCTTTGTCTCCCGGCCCCTCTCTAATTCAGCAATGACTTTAGCCGAGCCGTTGGGGAGGAGTACCTGAAGTTCTTTGACTTCACCGGTCAGAGACTGGACCAAGGCCTGAGGTAAGTCCTTCACACTTTCTAATTTGATTTTTCCTAGTTCACTATAATAGTAACAAGTAATGGTCTCAAATTAGCATCTTCCATCTGTAAATGATATTATATTTCCTCTATTTTGCCCTCCTCTCCCAGGTCTTTCCTGAAGGTGGTGGTGCTTATCGGTGAGACCCAGGAAAGAGAACGGGTGCTGCAGCATTTCTCCTGTCGATTCCAGCAATGCAACCCTCACACCTTCTCCTCTTCCGGAGAAGTACTCACACTCACCTGTTCTGTGATGCTCCTGAACTCTGATCTGCATGGACAGGTGAGTCCCCACTGTACTGCAAACGTGTAGGTATTTAGGGTTTTGAATGTTGTTACGCACGCCTCCATGAAGAGGGAACGCAACACCCTGCTTTAACTCAACTCACCGTGAAGTGAAAGAGGTATGGACTATAGGTGCAAGTAAGGATGACAAAAGGCAGAATTTACCGCTTACTAGGAATTTATTCCTTCACACGGTAATATGGGGAAAAGGGGCTGGACGGAACCAAAGCAAAGAAAGTAAATCTCAAACCCCCTCTCCTACCTTACCTGCCTACCCACTACTTACCTAATTTAGCACCACCTGGTGCCCTAACCAAAATACGGGGGGTGGTCCGCCCAGGTCTTACCTAGTGTGCCTAGACAGTGAATATACTACGGGTATATGTATGCCCTCAGGCCTCTTGCCTAAGCATTCCCTAGGTGCCTTCCCCTTCCCCCCTGGGAACAAATGAAACAGAATATTAAACAACCCACTTCACAACAAAACTGAGAAAAAACTAACTCAGGCCATTAAAGAAGAACCGCACAAACACAGAACCGCACCAAGCTGCTACCAAGAACAATTAACATAGTACATACTAACGACCAACATGCTATACCCCTCAGCCATCAACCTCCTCTCTCAGCAATGATCTATATCACGATCAATCTCTCCCCTGAACAACAGAACACTTGCTTTTATAGCTTCAGAAGGCATTGGAAATTGGAGACAGCTGCGTCCTGACGAGGGGGCGGGGTCAGCTCTCCAATTAATTGTCGAGTCGACCAATCAGCTGCTGGGGGATCTCAGGAAGCCATCTCCTGAAACACACTCAAATACACAAACTACAACACAGAAACTGGGGAACGTAACAAATGTATACACAGTTAAACCAGGGGAGGACCATCCTCCTTAGTGAATTTCAGAAAAATATAGAGTGAAACAAAACAAAGTTATCCTTTTTAGATAGAAATATACTAAATATTTTCAGGTCACCAAATATTCAATTAAAATACACAGTTTTGCAATAAGTCTAACGTAGCCTCAACAGCACTCTCTAGGGTAGCACCATGGTGTAGCCGGAGGACAGCTAGTTTCCATCCTCCTCTGGGTACATTGACTTCAATACAAAACCCAGGAGGCTCAGGGTTCTCATCCCCCTTCCATAGACTTACACAGTTATGACAACTTCCGGAGGACATCCTCCAACCTATCAGAGCTCTTGCTGTATGAACTGACATGTTTTCATCTCAATCAAAGGATCAGAGAATGAATCTAGTATTGAAACCATAAGCTACAGCTAGCTAGCATTGCAGTGCGTAAAATGTGTTGAGTAGTTGACTCATAGAGAGAGAAAGACAATAGTTGAACAGTTTTGAACAACTTAATTTCTTAAAAAATGGAGAAGCAAAAGAGAGCGAGAGCTAGCTATATTTCATTGTCTTTAAAAAAAACGTACCTATCTAGCGAATTCAGCTAGCTAGTTGAGCCTACACAAACTCCTGGCTCAAACAGAGAGGGATGCTATGTTAGATGGCTATGGCTATCCAACACTGTAACTCTTCTAAGTCAAGGTACGCTTTTGGTTTGATTTATTCCCAACGGGGCCCACCGGTGTAACTGCTAAACTGCTTGCTGTACACTGTACTGCAAGATTGTAGCGGGTTTATTGAGAGTTAGTCAATATAGCTAAGTATTTGAACTATGACGTTAGCTAATATGGTGACAACGATGTAGGCTGTGTGTAGAGGTTATGGTATGAAGTTTTGTTTTGGAAAGTTCTTTTTTCTTGGTCAGCTACTGTATTGAAGTTGAAAGGAAAATGTGAGAAGAGGAGAGCAAGGAATTATACAATGAGCAAATTATCATGCTGTTGGTATGTGGCTTCTATGTGGCTGCTTTGAATTGAACTGTTTGTGGTGATCAAGGGTTTATTTATTCGCCCGATTCTGTTGAAAAAAAAAAAATTTACGGAAGAAAACGGAATGAAACGGAGTTAAACATACCTGAATTTGGCCAATAGAAACTCTCGTTTGCGACTGTTGGACTACTGATTACACCTTAGATCAGCTAGACGCAGGCAAGAGTGTGCAAGGAAGTATTGAATGTGTCACGGTCTGTCACCTTGATTACTGAAAAATGTCTCTAGACCTGTGCACCTACGTTGTAAACTTTAATTTGTTGTCTAGGTTGTAGCAACCTCGTGATGGGTATAGGAAAAATGTGAGTATCATGTAGTAGCCTAAACCTATCGCTGTTACATTGAACTGGGTGAATGGAATTTGAATGACAGTCATCCAATATGCTTTAATAGAAATAAGATCATCCTCATAAATAAATAAAAAATTAAACAGCACCGACCACTACTGAGTTAAACATTGTTTTTGTGTCTGTCCTCAGAATGTGGGCAAACCCATGTCTCTGTCCAGCTTCGTGTCCAACCTGGATGGGATGAATGAGGGTGGGAGCTTCAGTAAGGAGCTGTTGAAGGTAAGATGATCCTCCTCATTCTATACCTACTCAATATTTCAGTAGATACTGTTAACTGAAATAACCGTGTCTATAGCAGTCTGAAGTAACCCTTTTTTACGGAAGACTTCAGTGTCCTTTCTCTTGTTTCTTGCTCAGGCTCTCTACAACTCCATTAAGAACGAGCCTCTGGAATGGGCAGTGTAAGTAGTCTGACTTAAGAACAAGGTAGTGGGTAGCATTATTCTATACTATTTGCCACCACCCTTTCAGTCTCCCCTTGGACATGGTAGATTTACACACAGCTTCGTCTTCATGTTGCTTTCTTCAATATATTGTGGTTGTGTTACACCTCTCATATTTTCATTGTTTTTTAATTTCCTCTCCATTGCTTCTTCATTCCTCCCCTCATCTCGTCAATCGCCCTGTTCAGTGATGAGAAGGAACTGAAGAGCTCCATGTTGTTGGCGGAGGATGCTAAAGAGGACGCACCTCTGCGCTCCAAGAGCAACCCGTTCCAAGATGTGCCGCATGACAAGAAGGCCACAGTGTTCAAACAGAGCTTCCTCAAACGCAAGGCCCACGCTGACATCGATGGCAAACGCAGTGAGTGGGACTGTGACACTGTTTGCACGAAACCATAGGAACTCAAATATCAGGGCAATAAAGTGTGTACAAGAGCGTCATAGAGTTTTGATAAATCCTTTGACGATTCATCAGTCTGGTGAAATGATTTAGGGTGTGAGTGTCTTTGAGAAGCATCCTTTGACCTCAGGAGTGATGTAATGTAACTGTGTGTGACAGCTCCTTGGGGGAAGAGAAGCTGGAAGATCTTCTATGGAGTGCTGAAGGGAATGGTCCTCTACTTGCAGAAGGTTAGAGTTTCCTCCTCTCCCTCATCTTATTCCATACTTTCCATATCACAGCCTCTTGATAATGTTCTGGATGCCTTTGACACGAATCCCTCACTGCTTGTTACCCTATCCAACCTGTCCTCTCCCTCAGGATGAGTATACGATGGAGTGGCAGAGTACAGAGGAGGTGGTCAGTGTGCACCATGCCCTGGCAGAGCAGGCAGCAGACTACACTAAGAGACCACATGTCTTCCGCCTGCAGACCGCTGACTGGAGGGTTTTCCTCTTTCAGGCCTCGTGAGTCTATGTCGTGTGTATGTTTGAGAGACCCGAACTACAGTGAGGGAAAAAAGTATTTGATCCCCTGCTGACTTTGTACGTTTTCCCACTGACAAAGAAATGATCCGTCTATAATTTTAATGGTAGGTTTATTTGAACAGTGAGAGACAGAATAACAACAAAAAAATCCAGAAAAATGCATGTCAAAAATGTTATAAATTGATTTGCATTTTATGAGGGAAATAGGTATTTGACCCCCCTCTCAATCAGAAAGATTTCTGGCTCCCAGGTGTCTTTTATACAGGTAGCAGGCTTAGATTAGGAGTACACTCTTAAAGGGAGTGCTCCTAATTTCAGCTTGTTACCTGTATAAAAGACACCTGTCCACAGAAGCAATCAATCAGATACCAAACTCTCCACCATGGCCAAGACCAAAGAGCTCTCCAAGGATGTCAGGGACAAGATTGTAGACCTACACAAGGCTGGAATGAGCTACAAGACCATCACCAAGCAGCTTGGTGAGGAGGTGACAACAGTTGGTGCGATTATTGGAAGAAACGCAAAAGAACTGTCAATCTCCCTCGGCCTGGGGCTCCATGCAAGATCTCACCTTGTGGAGTTGCAATGATCATGAGAACTGTGAGGAACAGCCCAGAACTACACAGGAGGATCTTGTCAATGATCTCAAAGCAGCTGGGACCATAGTCACCAAGAAAACAATTGGTAACACACTACGCCATGAAGGACTGAAATCCTGTAGCGCCCGCAAGGTCCCCCTGCTCAAGAAAGCACATATACATGCCCGTCTGAAGTTTGCCAATGAACATCTGAATGATTCAGAGGAGAACTGGTTGAAAGTGTTGTGGTCAGATGAGACCAAAATGGAGCTCTTTGGCATCAACTCAACTCGCCGTGTTTGGAGGAGGAGGAATGCTGCCTATGACCCCAAGAACACCATCCCCACCGTCTAACATGGAGGTGGAAACATTATGCTTTGGGGGTGTTTTTCTGCTAAGGTGACTTCACCGCATCAAAGGGACGATGGACGGGGCCATGTACCGTCAAATCTTGGGTGGAACCTCCTTCCCTCAGCCAGGGCATTGAAAATGGGTTGTGGATGTGTATTCCAGCATGACAATGACCCAAAATACACGGCCAAGGCAACAAAGGAGTGGCTCAAGAAGAAGCACATTAAGGTCCTGGAGTGGCCTAGCCAGTCTCCAGACCTTAATCCCATAGAAAATCTGTGGAGGTAGCTGAAGGTTCGAGTTGCCAAACGTCAGCCTCGAAACCTTAATGACTTGAAGAAGATCCGCAAAGAGTGGGACAAAATCCCTCCTGAGATGTGTGCAAACCTGGTGGCCAACTACAAGAAACGTCTGACCTCTGTGATTGCCAACAAGGGTTTTGCCACCAAGTACTAAGTCATGTTTTGCAGAGGGGTCAAATACTTATTTCCCTCATTTAAACTGCAAATCAATTTATAACATTTTTGACATGCGTTTTTCTGGATTTTTGTTGTTATTCTGTCTCTCACTGTTCAAATAAACCTACCATTAAAATTATGGACTGATCATTTATTTGTCAGTGGGCAAACATACAAAATCAGCAGGGGATCAAATACTTTTTTTCCCTCACTGTATATCCATGTAGTATTGGAGTTTACATTTGTCACACAAAGGTCTAATGTGTTTGACTATTTGGCGGTGTGAAGGAACAATCGCATCAATCAGGATGCAGCAGTCTAATAATCCTTTGACTTTGTATACAAAGATATGATTAGATATGTTATGTCTTCTATGTGCACGGTTCCCTTGTTGTCCGAAGCTCCACAGCAGAGATGATTTCATGGATCAGCCGTATCAACCTGGTGTCAGCCCTACACTCCTCTCCTCCATTCCCTGCTGCCGTGGGCTCTCAGAGGAAGTTCTGCAGACCCATCCTGCCAGCCTCGCAGTCTGCACACACACTGGTACTGTATTCACATACCCTCTTGGTTCACTCTCTGTAGTCCAAACTGCTTTGTTTTAGTACATTATGTATTCATCTTTGTGGGGTGTGATATTTAGGAGTACGCTGAGACTGTGAACTCAGCAAAAAAAGAAACGTCCTCTCACTGTCAACTGCATTTATTTTCAGCAAACTTAACATGTGTAAATATTTGTATGAACATAACAAGATTCAACAACTGAGACATAAACTGAACAAGTTACACTAATGTGACGAACAGAAATGGAATAATGTGTCCCTGAACAAAGGGGTGATCCAGATCAAAAGTAACAGTCAGTATCTGGTGTGGCCACCAGCTGCATTAAGTACTGCAGTGCATCTCCTCCTCATGGACTGCACCTGATTTGCCAGTTCTTGCTGTTTCTGGGGGGAATGGCCCTAGCCCTCACCCTCCAATCCAACAGGTCCCAGACATGCTCAATGGGATTGAGATTCAGGCTCTTCGCTGGCCATGGCAGAACATTGACATTCCTGTCCTGCAGGAAATCACGTACAGAACGAGCAGTATGGCTCGTGGCATTGTCATGCTGGAGGGTCATGTCAGAATGAACCTGCAGGAAGGGTACCGCATGAGGGAGGAGGATGTCTTCCCTGTAACGCACATCATTGAGATTGCCTGTAATGACAACAAGCTCAGTCCGATGACGCTGTGACACACCGCCCCAGACCATGATGGACACTCCACCTCCAAATCGATCCCGCTCCAGAGTACAGGCCTGGGTGTAACGCTCATTCCTTCGATGATAAACACGAATCCGACCGTCACCCCTGGTGAGACAAAACCGCGACTCGTCAGTGAAGAGCACTTTTTGCCAGTCCTGTCTGGTCCAGCAACGGTGGGTTTGTGCCCATAGGTGACGTTGTTGGCGGTGATGTCTGGTGAGGACCTGCCTTACGTCTATACCCTGATGAAGACAGCTTGGCTGTCGAAACGTTGGTATTAAATTTTTGCATCTGAGCTCCTATAGTGTGCGGCTCTCTTTTATTTTCGAGGACCTGCCTTACAACAGGCCTACAAGCCCCCAGTCCAGCTTCTTTCAGCCTATTGCAGACAGTCTGAGCACTGATGGAGGGATTGTTGCCATCCTGTACCTGTCCCGCAGGTGTGATGTTCGGATATACCGATCCTGTGTAGGTGTTGTTACACGTGGTCTGCCACTGAGAGGACGATCAGCTGTCCGTCCTGTCTCCCTGTAGCGCTGTCTTAGGCGTCTCACAGTACGGACATTGCAATTTATTGCCCTGGCCACATCTGCAGTCCTCATGCCTCGCAGCATGCCTAAGGCACGTTCACGCAGATGAGCAGGGACCCTGGGCATCTTTCTTTTGGTGTTTTTCTGAGTCAGTAGAAAGGCCACTTTAGTGTCCTAAGGTTTCATAACTGTGACCTAATTGCCTACCGTCTGTAATCTGTTAGTGTCTTAACGACCGTTCCACAGGTGCATGTTCACTAATTGTTTAGGGTTCATTGAACAAGCATGGGAAACGGTGTTTAAACACTTTACCAAGAAGATCTGTGAAGTTATTTGTATTTTTACGAATTATCTTTGAAAGACAGGGTCCTGAAAAAGGGATGTTCCTTTTTTGCTGAGTTTATGTACTCAAATTGTGCTGGGCCAGGTAGGGTAATCTGATACTAGATCTTTGGTTAGGGACACTTTCTACCTGGAGTGTGTTCTGAGCCTGTTCATTGAGCCTGGCTCTCTGCTGCCCCCTGCAGGAGAGACAGCTGCAGTCCCATGCAGGCATGCTGGAGTCCTTCCAGGAAGACCTGGCCTACCTGCAGCAGAGTCTCCCTGACGGGCGCAGGGCCAAAGCCAAGGAGATGGAGGAACACCGAGTCAGAGAGGAGTACCTGCAGCATGAGGTGTGTGTGTGTGTGTGTTATATCTGCATATTTATGTGCATATGGGATTGACCACAATGTTAAGCTCTGTGACATTATCGTAATGCAGGCTACATTTTTTCCCCCTTCACTCTATTAGATGTCTCATTCCTTCCTCTCCCCACAGAAATGTCGCTACGAGGCCTACATCCAGATGCTGGAGGTCTGGAAAGGTTTGAACCAGTCAACCGAGACTGAGGTGGGAACCAGTGAGCTCGACCTGTTTGACAGAGCTCTGTGTAAGGACACAGTGGATGAGGAGGGGGAGGAGGGAACCCTGAAGAAGTCCCACTCCAGCCCCTCCCTGGATCTGGAGATGGCCTCGCAACCTGTGGTCAAAGTTAAACGCAACATCTCGGAGAGACGGACCTATCGCAAGATCATCATACCGAGACGCAACCAGGACATATGAGGGCAGGTGCCCAAAAGTGTGGGGACACATAGAACTCTGACATTACTTTTCAATTGCTTTTTTTTAGGACAGGGACAATGTGTGACTTCCAAGCACGGTCCTTTTTAAGTTTTCATTTTCAGCTTGCACTTATTCAGCAAGAAGGCAAAGGTCAATAAAACAGAATGCATCCCTCAGGGAACTTGCTTGAGTCCTTTTGTTTGTTACATTCTCTCTTCATAAGATAAAAGTATTTTAGTTCATATTTGTGCACTTTCAATTTAACAAAATTAATTGAACCTCAGAAGTCGATGTTTCATGCTGACGGGTCAAAAAGAGTAATAGAATGATTGTCTCCTAACGATTTTGATCCCTCAAAACCCACATGGACCTACCTACACCTATGAATTTGCTGTGATATGTTGGGATACCTATTTATTTATATTAGAAATGTGTCTCTGCAGTTTCAAAATCTTACTCGTTTGCTCTGTATGGCCAGTGTGGAACTCTAGCCACATGAGGGTGCTATACAACAGCATATCACACATCAAATAAAAAATAAGTTATAAAACAGTTTGAAAAAGAATCTAAATTATGTCAATATGCTCATTCTAGTTATGCAGTCTTGTATCTTCTATGTCCTTTTATATAAACATATTTGGATTTCATCTCCATGAAAGACTACCATCACATTTCACTGTAAGTTTCAGTGATTTGATTAGGCTTCTTGAGTTTAGAATCAAAATAGTTAAATGATCCATCCCAGTTGTTTGAGCTGCCAGTCACGTATGCCCTTGTCAATAAGAATGGTGAAAAGGGATTTAATCGTTTTTTGATCTTGCGTGGCACGTGGAGGAATTCTGGGCCGTTCTTTTTCAGAGGGACATCTTCAGCCACGGTCAGAACAGGATGTTTCAGAAGACCCTCACGTTCCTCCTTAATGTCACTGTTCTGGATGACACACAGGAATGTGATGTGACAATAGGTATAAAAAAAGTGCACAAATCAAATCAAATCAAATTTATTTATATAGCCCTTCGTACATCAGCTGATATCTCAAAGTGCTGTACAGAAACCCAGCCTAAAACCCCAAACAGCAAGCAATGCAGGTGGAGAAGCACGGTGGCTTCAGACAATACAGATGGGACAAACCTTTTCTGACTGGGCTAGTCTCTTCAGGATCAAGACTAATATCTTGAACAGGAACATGCATACATTCAGAAATACATTATACATCATTTGCTTGGGCACCAAGTTTATCCTGGCATACTAAGGTCCAGTGCTTCTACACCTGCATTGCTTGCTGTTTGGGGTTTTAGGCTGGGTTTCTGTACAGCACTTTGAGATATCAGCTGATGTACGAAGGGCTATATAAATCAATTTGATTTGATTTGATTTGATTTGATCAGGTCATCTGGTAATGACAAGTAAAGGACCCGTGTCGTGAGACATGGGTTCATCAAATGTGTAATGTTATGATATTGCTGACACAGGACCTGCGTTAATGTGATAGTGCTTATTTGTGTGTTTTTTTCTGTTAAAATGGTTCATATTCATTCATTTGAATAACCACAAACCATTAAGATAAAGTCCGATTCTAAAGATGTGGATGATTGATTGAGCGAATGATTGGCAGGAGCTTCAGGCCATGACAATGCTCCGGGTGTGTCTGCCTGATAAGCTCAAAAGACGCCATCTTGGATAACCTTCAAGTTCTTGGTCTGTTGTACATGAATTGCAACAGTAGGAGAAATTCAGAAATCCTGCTGTTCTGAGGCAATGTTAACCTGTTAAACAAACGGACTTTCACACATTCACATCGGGCTTCTTCTTAATGCATGCAGGGTACAAATTGCAGTGAATACTTTGGCTTTCATCAATGGAGGGTCTTGACCCAGGCTCTATACATGTTCTCTAGACCATGACAGCAGCAGTGGTGCTGGGTTGGAGTGCCATCTTGCTCCTCCACTCCACACAAAGAGTGGCCATGGCAGTGAGGCAGGCAGGACTCAGCCTTGCATTAGCAGAGGTTAGGGCCATACTTCAGATGGAAAGGTCCTGTTTTTGTTCCCCTCCTCTACTCCCCATTCTGTGGATTGAAGAGCTTTGTGGCGCTCTGTCAGGGCTGGTTGGGTAATTAAAAAGGCAAGGCCAGAGTTGTGATCATTAGGGGCTTGTCCAACGCTTGCACTGGGCAGTGGACTCAAAATAAGCCCCTCCACACATAAGGTCTCTCCCTGTGAAGCACACAAACACTCATCCTGTGTTGAACGCTATCCAACATTCCAAAAGCCCTAATATAGACACACACACACACACACACACAGACACACACAGTATTTGTCCCTGTGTTTCATTTTCTCCGTCTGTCTCTCCTGCCTCTGCCCTCTATGTCCCTCCCGACACACATTGCCCATCTGGTGCTGACGCCTCACACGCTCTACTTGTTATTTTTTTATCTTTTATTCGCACTAACCCTTTATTTGTCTCTCTCTCCCCTCTGTATTCGATGTAGCTTTTTACTCCCTCTACCTCTCCCCATCCTCTTTTATATCCTTGGCCTTTCAGTCGCTCCACTCTTGACTGCTGGCGTCGTGGCGTGGCTTCCTCTGTGGCCCCGGCTCTTGAATTCTACTCTTTTTCTCTCTGTGATCTTTTCAGGAGTCTCTTTTCCATTTGGACCCTCATCCCCCTTCACTTATCCACTGTCAGCTCCCTCTGTGTCCACTTGAGTTAGAGAGTCTCCAGTGTGACAATCAACACCAAACACCACAGCGTGCTCCATTTCATACTTACGCTGTTTCTCTAACCCTGTTGTTTATCAGTTTTATTGTCTCGTTTTTTCTTTGTTGCTTTTATTATTTATCATGTCATCATCATATTTCTTATTGTCCTCTTCCTATTTGATTTAGCCCCTTTTCTCAGGTACCAGATGTGAGGGCATGGAGGCTAGAGATGTCCAGAAATAGCATTAGACTCATCCTTTTTTTCTTTCCCCCTATTTTAGACTCAGAAAGCAGACATATTCATTTGATTTGCTAAGCAGACCCAGGCCTAACATGAATAACACTTCCACGTTCTACTCTTTCCTTCGTCCCCTTTAGAATGGAAGCCCTTGTACCCGTGGAGTCTCTCACTGGAACAGTTAAGGTAAAGTGCCTGGCTTAAGGGCATTTCAATGCATGACCTAACATTACACTCTCCACTTCCACACACTCCTGCCTGGGACAACACTCCCTAGGCAGGGATTCAGTGCTTCTCAGACCCAGGCGCTGCAGACAAACATAATGACACGTAGAATAGGGTTTAGAGGCGACGTACAGTACGCTGCGGTTAGAGCTTTTAATCTGGGCAGGCAGGACAAACACTGAAAACACTGCATGTTGACGGTGTGTCCTTTTCAATCTGAGCTTGACCGAGTTTTAATCAGTACTAGTGAGGGGTTTCATCTTGGTGCTATTCATGATAGATCTGCGCAGTGCTGCGTAGCAAATGAAATGTTGCGTGTGAGGAGAGTATGTTTTGAAGCATCTGATGGAGAGAGCAGTGTTGGTCTTGGTTGACTCTGTCCCCATGTCCAGAGTTCAGGCCTCTCCCTCGGGGCAGTACCTGATACCTGGCAGATTTGATCCAGGTGGTTGTATATAGGAGTGTGTGTATGTGAGTCCGGAAGGTGTGTGCTTTGAAAGGTGCGTTCCTCTTGATGTCTCCAGTCAATAGTGCTTCCTGCCCTCAGGGCTGTGTGCTAATAGGCCAGTCAAACAGAGGGCACCTGTCTTTCACCTCCGATCTACCACAGGCTCACAGAGACCGTCTGTTTGGCCACTTCCATTGTTTTAAGTCCTTCTATGGTTTGATAGACAGATGAGATCCTTGAAGTTACTGATGGTATTCATTATAAATGTTTGAGGAAGAGGGACTGTTTTCAAGGGTATAATTGAAAGAAGTAGTACTCATATTAAAATCTGTAGATTGGTGATCACTAAAGCTTTTCTCAGGTTTATTCTGACTAAGGAAATATATTAATGATGACATCAGAGACCGTTCAGAATTGGTAGGGACATGTCATTCCAGGACAACGAGCTCATTTGAAATAGTTTGAAAGTGAAACCTTTTTGTAACAGACCGACAGGGCTCACGTTAATGACCGCTGCTCCATCCAAATCAATAAATGAAGGTGACGAGTTCAATCAAACAGTCTGGATTAAGTGCTTTTCACCAACCCTCAAAGCCTGTCCTCACAGAAAACATCCGCCAGACGAGAACCTCAGCGCAACCTTGTAGCCCCGCAATTCACAGTTTAAAACAACAGCAGCCTGTGTTTCATTTAGGCAGACCAATGTTGTCCTGTGCACCATACTTATTTGCGAGTCTGAGTTGGTTCGCCCAATGTTTCAGACCCAGAGATAAGTGGTGAAGTTTCCAGTTGACTGGCGCGGGACAACTCTGACCCGTCATTCCACTGATTGCCACACACTCCTCTCTGCACTGCCTTTTTGGCAGCAGCTACTCCAGGGGCCTCTATCTGTCTCTTAGTTTGTCCCAGTAATGGCTATGGCACACACATGCACCACGCACACACACACACACACACAGAGACACACACATGGATGCATGTGTACACACACACACCGCTCTGTCCCTCTCTGTGTTAAATGTAGTTACCCCAAGCCCCCAGCGCTCTCCCCATCCTGCTGGCTTTGTCCCCCCTCAGCTGTTCCGGCCGGGTGCCTGTATTGTGCTGCCGGGCTCATTACTAGAAGCACTGTGGCCCAAAACCTTAACACTAATAGGCCCACTGTCGCCCAGAGCCAGGCCTGGGCTGGGAATTGTGTGTGTGTGTGTGTGTGTGTGTGTGTGTGTGTGTGTGTGTGTGTGTGTGTGTGTGTGTGTGTGTGTGTGTGTGTGTGTGTGTGTGTGTGTGTGTGTGTGTGTGTGTGTGTGTGTGTGTGTGTGTGTGTGTGTGTGTGTGTGTGTGTGTGTGTGTGAAGAAGAGAGAGAGAGATGAAGTATTTGTGTTGTAGTTGTTTGTGGCAGTATTATGTTGTTTTCGACTCTTTGGCTGCAGGATTGTTAATGTTTAACAGTTGCTGTCATTATTTCCCTGGCAGTCCGTCAGCTGGCTGGGTTTGTGGAGGCTTTGGAATTTGAATTTGATGCTTTGGGGGGATTGCCTCATTTTGCAGCCATTAAAAAACAGAGGGGACATATACTTTAAAGCTCCTCTGTGTTTCAGTATGTGGATGTGATGTGTGTTTCTGCGTGCCTGCACAGGGAACTGAAAACAATGTGTTCCATTCGTTTGATGGGAGTGGGACATCCCACTTCAACAACAACGGAGAAGGGAGTATTGTCTTAAGTACACAGGGCAGAGAGTAGAGTGAGCATGAGGGTCGCAACTTGGATAGGAAAGAGAGGTGTGAAGAGAAGAGAGAGAGAGAGAGAAAGTGAGAGGATGAGGGAGGGAGAGGGAGGAAGACAGAGCATACAGTAAATAAAGAGATGTCATGAATCATCTTCGTCAGTTGCTGAGTACTGCCCTGATTACATTGTATTGCTTGCCAGTTATCATTGATATTGTTTGCTTAAAACCATTTTTCAAACGGGAGCTTAGCCTTAATTTGATTCGATTTTTGCATTGTTTTAGTGGTTCTTTTAGTGGTAAATTAAGGCCATGATGTGTTCCGTTTTTGAGGGACCAATAAAGGTTTATAGCCTACATTCAGAAGAAAAACAACACACGAATATTTGTTTTAATGTAGTTAAAAATAGTATTTCATTAAAAAGAGTTTGAATTAGCCTATGGTAAAAACAAAACAAAATGTAGTCTCTTAATTCTATTGATATAATGTATGAGTCTTTATCTTGAAGTAGAATACCACAATGCACTAATTTTAGGTTACGAATTGTCTGAATATGCAACTATATGCAAAGGATATGTGGCAGTAGGCCTATTAGATTTGTCAGCTCACAATCAAGGGTTATTACCTTAGCGCAGAAACTCACTGATGAAGTTGAATATAAACTCTAAGACTAGGGGGAAATAAAGACAGCAACGAATTCATCCCCAGTTCACAAGCACTGCGGAACCTGAATTACACCTTCAGATAAAACAAATAAAATGTGAGACAGAACAGGATTGAGTCCCTTTTGAAGACAAAAGGAATTGCCTTGGCTTGGCTGCTTTTCCAGAGACAATAGCCTACACATACAGTAGGTCTTCTTTCCAACATCATGGGGTGTGATCTGGTATCGAATCAGACTTATGCACGGCGGCGAGGCAGGCCATCCATCAAGTCCCGCGGCTTGTGCTGCGATGGTGGGTCCAGGTGGGCCGTGGCACCGCCGAACCGTGGCCTCGTTACCGCGGTATAATTATGAGGCCGCAAAGAGGGGAGAAATAATTGCAAATAAAACTACATGAAGCAGAAAATAAAAAAAGAAATTAAACAGATGCGCGTTTGATCAGGATCATTGATTTTGTCCTCTTTACGTTTCTGGTAAATCGCTGAGTTGCAGAAAATATGCAACATTTGAGTTTTGCAGTGGAACCATATAGACCCCAATAATCATAATAATAATAATAATAATAATAACAACAGCAACTAATAGGAATAGTTATGTATTCTGTTATAAGGATTTAATTCACTACGTATTTATTGTGCACAATGGGAATCCTACATTTTAGATCCACGGGAGGAAACTAGGCCTATTGTCTTTGTGAATAATTGACATCACTAATAGGACACAGTAAAGTGGTGTGAGGCAGTGAGATCTGGTGAGATATTGTGTTGATAAATGGAAATTAGCAGAACACCTATTTTGACTATAGGCTAAAGAGTTGCACCTAGTAAGCACTTTATAATCACTCCACGTAATAAACCATTTATAATGGATTAGTAAAAGGTTTATTCATCATCTATTAATCATTACTCCGGTCATAAGGCATTTAATATAGGTCCTTATAAACCATTTACTAATCATTAGTTAAGTATTATTGCATGGCCGTGTCTAAAGTGTGTGCTATTTATACTTTATAAATGCTTGATAAATGTTTGAGTGACGAGTGTAATTTCTGACAAAAAGAGGGAAATGCCATTTGTAGACATTCCAGCAGTATCTGATGCTCCTTAAGCTCGTAAAATAGCCTAGAACATATCAATGGTAACATAATAAGCACACAACACAGGATGTTTAAAGGTCCACTGCATCATTTGTGGGTAACAATTAACTGTATTACTGTGATTGTTTTCAATTAACATTTAAAATGATCAAAAATAAACAAAAATAGCTCTTGGCAAAGGTCAATTTCTCAAACAAGAATTTTGCTAGGACTGTCTGGGAGTGGTCTGAGTGGGGAGGGGAAAACTGAAAAAACTAGCTGTTATTGGCAGAGAGGTTTGGAACTGTCATTCTTGTTGGTCTTTTAACTAATCACGAGGCATCCCACCAAAACAGGCTGAAATTTCAGGCAGTCATTTCAAACAACATCATTTTCACAATTTCACAGTATTATTTTAACCTCATAGTGTGGAAATACAGTATAAATAACACACAGGACAATCTAGTTTTTGTCTGCACTAGGCCTTTAAGGAAATATATGAAACATTTTATTCACAAAAACTATTGTAAAACAACTGTCTCAATGATGTGAGGAGGTGTTGTAATGTGATTATTTTGCTAATGTTGTCAACCTCGTGAACACAATATCATCATAAAACAGAAAGATGTAGCCTACACACAAAAGCTAGCCAGACCGGCCAGTTCCTCTCTAGTTTTTATTCTTTCATTACTACCGATATGTGATTGAGGTAGAAATTTTACACTTATGATGTGCATGTAGAAATGTTATAACCTTTAAGTGCTTCCAGTGCTTCAGTCTTTTAACCACAGACTAATTTTCACACATGACATTGTTTGGCAGCACTTTTACTGGGCCTTAATAAATGTGTTAACTCTTTAACCGTAATGGGATAGTTCAACGATATGACGTATTCAGATATTTATTTCCATAACTCATAAGCATTCTATGGATAACGGAGTGACTGCAATCTGCAACTTGGTTTCGGTAGAAAAGTCCCTGCTAAGAAACGCTGATGATAGCATTTTCAGACGAAACGTTATTTTACCCAGCATAACGTGTGTCTAAAGTTACAAATTACACTATTACAATAATGTGACTGTTTTGGAATAAGATTTTCAATATATTTAAACATCCTCTGAATTGTCTGCTTGTCTGTTGGAATGTCTACCCATCTTTTTTGGAGAAATAACACTGGTCACTCAAAACATTCATAAAGTATAAATGGCCCACACTTTAGACGACGCAAAAATACTTAACTAATGATTAGTAAATGGTTTATACGGACATTTATTATACATCTTATGAATGGTGTAAGGATTAATAGATTATGTATGAACGATTTACTAATCGATTAGAAATGCTTCAGCATGAGGAGTTGGTATACAGGGTAAGATTGTAGCGAAGTTCTACGCAGCATTTTGTGATTGTTAGAACAATAGGAGCTTTGTGCAGCATGAAACAACACTGTGACGAAACAATGATCCTCTCATTGTGATGTCCATTCCTTATTGTGATGGAAGTAGTGGGGAGCTTTGTGTTAGGCCTATGTTTGTTCATGCACTACATACGACATGCCACAACACTCAAACTGTAAAGCCTTTAATAGAAACGGGTGTCAGTTGATTCTAAGGATATTAATAGGACTCTATTCTAATGTAAATGTTCTCATGACTCATTAGATGTGCAAACATGTGGGGAAAAGAATACAATGCACAATCACTTTGTCATGCTTTATTTAATTAAAATAATTATTTAGAAATTCCATATTTACATCTTCAATAACATTAATAACAGTATAAGAAAAGAAAAAACTGTTTAGTCACAGTTCTCATACTAAACATCAGCATGACAACAAAATCGAATTATCATAAAGAGAAAAAAAATTCAAGAGTTGTTTTGTTTTTCAGATACTCAGTCATTAATCCCCACAATATTCACCCCCAAATCATCCTTCTGATAAAATTGCATTTCTTTCTCAAGAGCAGTTTGCCATTTACAATATATACATATTGCCAAACGAGAGTAACCCAGACAGTTCAATTCATGAAACATATTTTTTTTGACAAGGACATGAGGACATTTTGCTATGAGAATGATACCCCGTGTGACTGTATGCCTCATTCAGACAATTGGCACTGCACTACATTTAAGATCTGGAAGGTTTGGTTGGGTGGTGAGCTCAAAGAGGCTTTATTTTGAATTCAACACAGAGGATCCTGAAAAAAAACGACACTGGAATGCGAAAGGGACGTGTGTATTATTGTATAAACCTATTGTAAACTTGATGCAAATACAGGAGTAGCTTCACAAAAAAAGCTGTTTACTGTACTGTGCCACCAAAACATCCTATGATGTCATGAAGTCAAAGTCGCATGTCAGAGTGTTGCAAAATGTGCTACAAATAAAGTCTTTGGTGAAACAGCTTTGGAGCGACGTACACACAATGCAGGATTCAGGGCCTTTGCCACTGACATAGTCATGGACATCAGTTGCCCAAATGTATTACAGTGTTTAGAATGTCATGTGTAAACGTGTCAAGTCACCCTGGATGGGGCTGTCATTAAAAACAAATAAATAATGAATTAGTTAGCCATGAGAAGGTATTGTCCATGAGTTCAGGGTCAAGGATAGCTGGTCCAGTGTTGCCACTAAAAGTCTTCAATGTCCCTCGGATGTCTTTACTCCCCTGTCCATCATTGGGAGACAGTCCAATTCTCCTCATAGCTTCCTATCCCTTGCTGCATTTGCCTGTTGGTCCCCATTATCAGTCCTCTTGATGAGGGTTGGTCCATGGGAGCTAGAGATGGTCGTAGGCTGCAGTGGATGGTGGAGCGGTGCGGGAGGCCGAGCTATAGTAATAGGGCGAACCTGCAGGGGGCGACAGAGATAAAGGAGTTTACCATTGTGGTTTGATTTTTAGCTTGGCTTTGATGGTGTTAGGAGGGACAATGCAACGCAGAGCAGGCTTTCTTAATCCCATCAACCACATGACAATAGCAGATGGTTCAGATGGAAATCTGCCTTGCTTGGATAGTTTGTCCCATGAATAAAGCTGCCTGTTTTGCACCTTCTCTCTGTTAAAGTATGGGTCTACTTGATGGAAGAAATATCACCGAATATTTTGCATTATGCATAGAATTAAGCATTCAGAACACACAAGCATTAATACTGTCTATGTTCCCCGGTGTCGTTAATAATTGGTGAAATCAGCTGGTTCAAGGTGACACACAGACTTGTGACCAGAAAGTCACAACAGAACACAAGTTCTCATAGGCTGGTAAGCTCAGAGAGAGTTACCGTACACACCAAGAGACGGCAGTGGTATAGCGCAAACCCCCTGGTAACTGGGTAACTAGTTTCCATGGGGACTAGGGGAGATCCTGATACATGTGAAACCAAAAGTTTGACTGTACTTTATTTCCTGGTTGGCGTGAGGATTTGTATTTGAGGTTTTCCCATTGATACTCTAGGTTCAAATTCATTGTATTTTAGGTTCAAAGCTATTGAATAAGGTTCAAAGTATAAACTTGACCTGACAGGAATGGTTTGCATTAAAATATATATATATATTTGGAAGCTGGGACTTTTATCTATAACAATTCAGTCACTTTTGTCACGTTCACTTCAATCATAACACATCAGCTTTATAAGCAGTATGGATCGTTCCAGTACTGACACAACACAGATTACAGTACATGCTTCTAATACTTATGAAGGGTGTGTCCATTGAACACCACTGTGCCGGACTGACTGACTCACCGAGAATGCTGGAGTTGGTGAATCTCCAAGCTTCGCTGTAGGAGGTGTAGGGGGAGTGAGTGTAGGTCTGACCAGAGTAGTCTGCACCTGCAAGGACATGGAACAAAACAGCACGTACATCAGATGTACACTAAGAGACATATAGTAACAAACATCATTCAGTAAGAAATTCCCAGATGTACGTGTATAGAAAGAAATACATCACAGACAATATCAGGCATAAAATGTCTTATAGAGACACAGCATTCCTCAAAGTGTTTGTTTTTTTGCCTTCAGTTGAGGGTGTTTGTCCTCTTGCCAGCATCTGCTAAGACTTAGCTCATAATTCACCAATGGTTAGGGCATCTTGTAAACCATTAATCTATGGGCCAGGTGGATGGCTGGGGGTAAAATCCCTCGACTCATTGGTGCGTGTGGCTAGTCTCCGCTTCCTCTCTTTAGCGTTTACCCCTCCCCTCTCCGTCCGTCCAAAATGCCCTCCTCTCCTCTCTATCCCTCACTTCCTGCTTCAGCCTTTCAGCCATTCTCTCTGTCTCCTCAATTTTTTCCTCTTCTTTTTTTAAACATTCCAATATCTAATTGGTAATTATGTTGGCTGGATTGAATACCCCTGCTCCCCCCCAGACCCCCCCCCTTTCTGTGAGTAATTGTGTATGAACGCTTCCTCACAGCAAGCCCACCAGAAAAATAATAAATCAGACCCTCTCATTTCGCGCTTCGAAGGGCAGACTTCAAATAAAAAGGCGCACGCGCGCACACACACACACACACACACACACACCACAAAGACCCTCCTCCTCTGCTCTCTCTCTCTCTCTCTCTCACCCAGGCCCACTCTGCCACCCTGTGGCCCCCCACCCTCTCCCCCCTCTGGTGGGGCCCCTGGTTCCCATGGTGATGTGTGGTCAGAGGGGCGGCGTGGGGGTGCGGGCAGCAGGGCGGAACCCCCAGCCTGTTCTCTTGTACCCCCTGGGCCCTGGCTGCACCGCCATGCAGTTCACCAGCCGAGCAGGCTACTCATTAACCAGCATGCCTTCCTGTTAATCTCCAATCCTCCCTCCCAGCATTTCGCTCTCCCTGTCTCACGCCCATCCTTGCTTTTTTAGCGTTGGTTTTGCTCACTGCCTTTTTTTTGTCTAAATCCTTCTCAGTGGTGCTTTGTCCTAATAGCGTATGCAGTTTCAGCGTTCCCCAAGGGAAAACCCAGATAGGATCAGGTTTGGCTAAAAATAAAACTATGAACTGCATTTATATAAGCTGAACTGAAAGTAGAGACATCATTCATCTCTTTCTCAGAAATCCCATTTTAGGATGCCATGGCCTGTCTCATAGCCTGTGTGTGGCAAGGGATGGGAGTCTTACCTGCTACCATGCCAGTGATGGCCGAGGATGAGTAGCCTGTCTGGCCACTGGAGGGGATGTGAGGAGGGTAGCCAGGGAGAGTGGAGCTCACCATATCCCGCCCTGAAACAGAGGAGGACAGACCACACACTGTCAGCATGAGGATGTACACATACTGTAGTAGTGCAGCAGCTGAATATACACATGAAAAACAAATCAATTCTGGCACTGTCAGTGGTGCTCACCATCATCTACAGCAATTGACGTTCCAGTACAGTACTGCACATGGGGTTTGGTGTGTTGTGGCAGGTGACATGATAAGCGAGTGTAGTCTATACTGTCTGTATGGACCCCCTACAGGGCGTGGCAATGGGTGAGACGAATGCTTCATTACCTGCTATGAGAGACTGGCTGCTGAAATGGCCGTACACTGGTGCATGATGGGAGAATGAGTTGAACGCATGAGGGAAATGGTTGGAGCTGCTGCAGCTGCTACTGACAGTGACAGGGGCCTGCAATGACTGCAGCTCTAGGAAGGCAGAGTTGGCCACCGCATTTAGGGAGGGGCTTGTGCTGGTCACCTCCGGGGACATTTCCTGTTTCAGACAAAGTGTGAGGGGCTGTAGGGGGTCTGAGGTGGCATGGCCAGTGGGTGGATGGGTGAGAAAATGAAATAAAATGGAATTAACTAATATGAATGAATGGATTAACAAATACACAGCAGAAATAGCCAGGAAGCTGAAACTAATGCTTCAAACAAATGACGAGTGAACGGGTACTACATTAGACATACAGCACATATTGTATTGTACCATATTGTACAGTGCTTCTACACCTGCATTGCTTGCTGTTTGGGGTTTTAGGCTGGGTTTCTGTACAGCACTTTGAGATATCAGCTGATGTACGAAGGGCTATATAAATAAATTTGATTTGATTTGATTTGTACGTCTGTTTTAAATTAAACTTGAAAGGGTGCTTTGGGCAGCTCGTGATAATAGGCCAAATTAATTGTACAACGCATCAGCAGGCACGGCAAGCTAACATGTGGCTGCACTGCAGAGATAAACATCAACTGCTATGATAGCTCGGTCGGAAACAAGATCTATTATCAGATTGATGACAACCGCAGTTGCTACAGTCCGGAGTATACACGCCTAAACAGACTGCTATTACATTCACAGATTATGAATGCATTATGATATTTAAAATAACTGCCTTTGTGAATTGGGTGTTGAGATATGCTAATGTTTCCATGTGCCAGCGTGTTCAGTTTTCCTTCTGCTTCATCTTTGAGCGCTGATCTTTGTGCGGGGTGAGAGGGCACCATCCATCGCTAGAGTCTTACCTGTCACCACAGTGTAACCCTGGTGCGCTGCCAGATTCCGACCAATAGCAGCACTCGATGTTGAGAGGCTGGTCTTCCCGTCTTCTAGACTGCCATTGATGAGCGAGAGAGGGTACACAGTCTGTGGAGAATAATGGCGGATTAACCATTTATACGTGAGCGTTGTGTTGTGTGTGAAAAATAGAGGGGGGAATTCAAATAAATAAGGAAATCTTTGACTATGTACAGACTCAGTGAGCATATAGCCTTGCTATCGAGAAAGGCTGCCGAAGGCAGAACTGGCTCTCAAGAGCAGACAGGCAATGTGCACGCTGCCCACAAAATGAGGTGGAAACTGAGCTGCACTTCCTAACCTTCTGTCAAATATATGACCATATTAGAGACACGTATTTCCCTCAGATTACACAATTTTTTGATAAACTCCCATATCTACTGGGTGAAATACCACAATGTGCCATCACAGCAGAAAGATTTGTGACCTGTTGCCACAAGAAGAGTGCAACCAGTGAAGAACAAACACCATTGAGAATACAACCTATACTTAAGTTAATTTATTTTCCCTTTTGTACTTTAACTATTTGCACATCATTACAACACTGTATATATACATAATATGACGTTTGATATGTGTTTATTATTTTGTAAGTGTAATGTTTACTGTTAATTTGTTATTGTTTATTTCACTTTTGTTTATTATCTATTTCATTTGCTTTGGCAATGTAAACATATGTTTCCCATGCCAGTGGTGTTAAGCAGACTCCACCTCTCAGTGCCAATGTGACACGTAGGTCACCGTACCTGCTCGGTCTTGCTGGCTGCTGCAGAGCTGAAGTCTGGTGGATAGTGGTGGCGGTCAAAGCCACAGTCCAGGTGCTGCGGGGGGAAGTGCTCCGGTCTCAGCTGCTTCCTAGGAACGCCTGCGCTGCCCTGAGAGTCCACACTGTGTCTACAGCTCTCCTGGTCACCTGAGAGAGGTGAGAGAAAGAGAAAGAGAGAGAGAGAGAGAGAGGTGTGAGAGAGAGAGAGAGAGAGAGAGAGAGAGAGGGAGAGAGGGTGGGGTTATATTGAGAAGTTATTGAATCTATTTGAGTTTGTACATAAATTATGGTAGAATAAATTGTCAGAGTGAATCTTACTGAATTGCATAAAAAAATATGATAAAATGTGAGAGGAGTATAGAACATCAGGATTTGGGATTGCACAAGAATTTGTGGGTATTTACTGTCATCATGGCTCCTCTTGCCCTCTTGGCTGGGCTGTGGTATTCCCAGCAGGCCACTGATGGAGTAGGTGGAGCCCAGGGAGTCGGACTGGGGCGACTCTGGGGGAGTGACAGCTGAACTGGGGACTGACAGAAAGAAAGGGAAAACGGACTATTATTACTGCAATATTATCGTTGACCATTAGCGCTTAATCTTACGAACCATTAAGCATGGAGTTTCTTTAGGCTAAATACTACATGATCAGATCATAATGCTAGGCCTTAGTGAAGGCGTGTGTTGGTGCTTGGAGTGGGGGGGGGGGTGATAGTGCTTTGTTAATGACTAGGGTGTCTGTCTGTGTCTGTCTGTGTGTGTGTGTGTGTGTGTGTGTGTGTGTGTGTGTGTGTGTGTGTGTGTGTGTGTGTGTGTGTGTGTGTGTGTGTGTGTGTGTGTGTGTGTGTGTGTGTGTGTGTGTGTGTGTGTGTGTGTGTGTGTGTGTGTGTGTGCGTGCGTGCGTGCGTGCATGTGCGTGTGTGTGTGTAGAGACTCACTTAGTGTGTGTCCTGGGCTTAGGCCTTTCCCATCCAGAGGCAGGTTGAAAGGCAGCTGCACCTTGGTTCGGATTATTCTGGAATAAAGAGCAGAGATTATAAATAATATTAAATAAACGTTTTATTGTCACATACCAGATAGGTGCAGTGAAATGTGTTTATTGGACAACAGTGTAAAATCTATTGCACCACATACTTACATCTGCGATTGTTCTGCTGATTCAATTTCTATACACTTGTTTAACACTACTTAAGAGATCACAGTTCTTATTTTAAAGGCCCACTTAGTGATATTTATTGGTTTACACATAGCATAATGTAGACGTTAGTCAGTACCTGTTGATGGAGCTAACACTGGGCACGGTGTCGCTGTCACACACCCCCTCTGCCAGGAGCCTGTCTCTGATCTCCCAGGCAAACATTGTGGGGTTCTGACGCTTGTAATCTGCTATTTTATCAACCACTTTAGGAGTGGCCACCTTGGGCTTGGAGCCCCCAATCACTCCTGGCTTGATGCTGCCAGTCTCGTAGTAGCTGGAAAAGGAGAGAGAGGTTTGTTCAGTCAGAGAGCAATATAGTGAATGTGGGTGGTCATCATTTGGATTTAACAAAAATAGGTGTTTACATGACCAATGATGTACTGTGTAGTGAACCCAGACACTTTTCACAATGGGAGACCGTGGTTCATGGTTTAGGTGTCTTGAGAACACAATAGAGGGCTGCTAACAGTATCACCCTGTTGTGTAAAGGTGTAAAGGTGCTATGAGGTGCTCACCGTCCCAGGATCTTGCTGACACAGCCGTGGCTGACACGGAGCTGCCGGGAGATGTCACAGGGACGCACGCCCTGGTGGGCCATGTCTACGATGCGCTGCCGGATCACCTCCGGAAGCGGACGGCCATTCACAAACATTCCACCTAGTTGGTTAAGACCCCCATGACCTGGGGGAGGAGGGGGGATGAAACACTTATAAATGTCATGGAACCTGAGCTCACTGCCACCCACGCTACCACCCACACACAGCACTACCTCACACAGAGGATACACATACAGGGAGGGTACACTGATATTGGGTCTGGGCTGGTTCTACTTCAAGCTATTTGTTTGGTCTGTGACAGGGCTGACTTGGCACCTAATGTTCTTACCTTGATACGACAATGACATACTACAGACATGTAGAACAAAATAGATTAATTGATCAAATAAATCACATATTATTTAGGCATCTACTGGCAATATCATTTTCAGAATGCAATTTTTTTTTAAACAGGATAAAAGGTGGGTCCTTTGGGTTTCCAAGAGAAGATGTTATTGAACCTGGTGGGACAATTCAGCACACAAAATTGTGCAGGTCATGAACATAACAATGAGCATATATTTCCTGGAATTTGTTTCACTGTATTGTTTGAAATAAAGTTATTTCATATTCTGTTTTTTTTTTATGTTGAGGAGACAGGCATGTTTAGTGTGTCCAAGTTTACAGGTAATTGATATGAATGTTGGACAAAAAAAATATTCACTAAACTATAAGTTACAGTAGCATAGGGCTCTACACAATCTATATTGCTGAAGTTCAGCATTACAGAGTGATTGAAATGTAAATGAAAAGTTCCCGCATTAGCGGAGACTGTATTCACGGTAAACGCTGTACAGGCTATGTTGGCTCAATCGGGAAATTACCTTTACATTTCTAAAGCGCAATCTGTAACGCTTCAGCGATACAGATTGAATAGAGCCCCTAGCTATCAAACTAACCCGGGTACAGATCTTAAAAGGGCTATATAAAAATGATGACAGAGATGTGAATGATGCACATGTCAGAATATATTTTGTCAATTTATCATGCATAATTCAGTGTTGTTTTAAAAGAGTGGTAAAAGAGGATAACTGACCAATTAAGTCGGATCTAGCTAGAAATTTGACAGCCTCTGGTCTAGACAGCTCTGTGTAAGTCTTCCACATTCTAGATGTTCTCAATCCTGGTTCTGACCTCTAGATTCCTCTCTCCGGGTTTGGGTTTCCTATGGGACACACAAGGCAGCGAGAGAAGGTAGTCATTTCTCGCAGAGGAAGTAAGTTTATCCTAACTTTGATATAAATGAATTTCACATTAAACGTTATAAAGCGGAGAATTTTACGCGTTTTACATTTTTTATGTAAGGAGTTTGGGGCCCATAGGCCATGCATAATTTAGGCCCATTCTGGCAAGCGGCATGGAAAAACAGCTCACATGCACAATGATACGATATTGCCATCATTTCGATTTCAAAATGCCCTGAAGTGATACTGTCTAAGCTACAATTCTATAGCCTAAATGACAAAGTCAATTATTTATCATCATGTTATGTTTTGGAGTTTATTTTTCCAGGATTTGGTCAATTATTCGTAAAAAAAAGAAGGTATATCTGCGAGGATAATGGGTTTCTATAGGTTATAGCACCACATTTACAATTACGCAAAATAAATGGCAATAATTCGTTTTTTACATTAGAAAAATGTATCCTACATCGTGAGCATGTTGACCATTTCCAATAGCTATATTAGGTCAAATAGCAATTGTGTGGTGTAAATCAAGTTATTAATAGCCTATTTGCGTGCAAGCATACTCACTACATTTCTTCTCGTCTAAACACTTCGATGGGCTGTCAGTAGTCAGTTGGTATAATGCGGTTATTATAAACAAAAAATATTACATTGAGAGTGATGTAGTCTATGGCAGAACGTGTCCATCGTCTGTATTTGAACTATAGGGATTAATGTAATAGTGATTCCTATGAACATTTCCCATATAGGCCTATACAATTATTATGGTTCACCAATATGCTCGAGATAATGCGCATGCATATTCGTTTGTAGAATAAAATGTATTCCCTTGTGTCGATGCTTAAATGAATAGCCTACCATAGGCCTAGACTACACCAGGTAATGCATGTTCTAGTTATAGTTGACCATTTTAATTTACAAAATCAAAAATCGACTTCTCCTTTAAGAGGACTTGGAAATGACGCTGGGGAAAGGGTTTGCCATGTCATTTTGAAAGTTGTCAGCAGCTTCTCTGTCTTTCTATAGACTGCATCAGTGACTTTGTAAGAATCCCATTGCTTTTAATTTAACCCATTCAGCAGCTTTCTTCCTCGCCTTGCTCTTTTCTCAGCCCTTTCCCAGCTTTTATTTCCACATCAAACGGAGGCCGGACGAGGCTGGGTGGGGAGCAGGAGCACCATTAACCGTGCTAGCGGAGTGTGTAAAAATCTCCCCGCCAAGCTTCACCAACCTGCAGGATATTAAAGCTGAGCAACCCCAAGGGAATAAACACACACGCATATACACACGCGCGTGCACTCTCTCGCTCTTCTGTCACGCAAACACATACATACCACACGCACACACACAAAAATCCCTCATAAAGACGATTTATCCTAATTGCACAATTAATAGCCTATATTGTCTCCATTTGGCGTAATTTGTAATGATGCCATTAATTCTTTAGGTTGTTTCCCGTAAAATAATGAATCCCCTTGCATGGTTTTCCTCCTCAAAATGGATTCGAATTTATAATCCACTGTAAAAGATATTATTTTATTGATTCTAGACTTCAAATGATGCGGGAACTAGGTCTAAAGGCCTAGCCTTTTGGATGAGTATGTACACATTTGGATTGAGAACACAATCTACAATGTAGCATAAGGAGCCGTCAAAATGCCAGAGGAAATATCTACCATACCTGAAAAAATGGTTTTGTTCACCTATTTTGTGTGTGTGTGTGTGTGTGTGTGTGTGTGTGTGTGTGTGTGTGTGTGTGTGTGTGTGTGTGTGTGTGTGTGTGTGTGTGTGTGTGTGTGTGTGTGTGTAACTTATACCCTTATATTAAATATAATATAGCCCACACAAACTATTGCAGAACCTGTCACTTTCCTCTCACTTTCCATTTTAGTTTCACATGAACTTCAATAATGCAGCATTTCTGTTACACTGCACTTTAGTCCCTATATGGTAGCCTACTCTTTATATATTTTGTTTTATTCCACTAACTTGCCATTAGGTTATAGAATGAACGTGTGGCCACTGACCACGATTAGCACAACCCATTATTTAGTCTAAATTCAAAATAAGCAGTTTTAATCAGCCACTAGAGATCGATTGCCTATGTTTGACAACATCGGTTGACTATCCAATAGGCTACTCCTAACAATTTTAAACAATATTGTCACGTAATTTTAATAGACCCATAACATTTAAATGTTGGTAATTTAGCAGACGCTCTTATCCAGAGTGACTTTTTGTGAGTGCATACATTTTCGTACTTTTCCCTTACTGAACCCACAACCCTGGCGTTGCAAGCGCAATCCTCTACCAACTGAGCCAAACGGCACCCAATAACCTCAAAACCTCTGAGGTGCAATGCTGCACTGTAACTTCTGAACGGTTATTGTAACCCCTGACAGCGGGTGCTATGAGAACATGAAAGAAGATGGCGCATTTGAGGCGACAGGAGGGTGTCATAATTTATGCCGCGGGGTAGACCGGGTGAAACGTAAACAAGCCATACCATTCAGCTCCCCACCGTTCCATCATTGGCACAATTGAAGTGACAATGACCACGGATTGGCCCAAATCTATATCTGTCAGCTAAACTAACGTCCAATTAACTTGACAAACCCTCCACGAGAGAAGGAAAATCTGTTATTTTTGTTTAGTAAATACACGCTGGATTTATAACACCAGGCTTTCAGAATTGTTGGCCTGATCATTGATAGTTCGATTTTTTAAATGTTACATTCATTAATTGACATTCTGTCATAACTTTTACAAAGATCACCCTGAAATTAAGGAAAATAGATTTAATAACAGTGTATATAGACAGGTGCACATGAAGTTATTCAATTATTGATCATTCGGTTTTTATTGACTAAGGTTCTTGGCCTTCCTGGCCGATCTCTGCTCTGATAAGAGAAACATTGCTGTATAAACTTTATAAGCTGTATAACCAGCCATGGACTACTCAACTATGCTAATGTATTCAGAATTCGTGGGTATACAGATATTACAACAAAACATAGCCTGTTTCTGTTAATAACGTCCTTATTCAGTATGAATAATGTCAAAGTATTAGAGAATGAAACAACAAACACTATTCAAGTGTTTCATAATTCAAAGCACCCGTAGGCAAAAATGTCGTTGCTGCTGAAATACAGTTTATTATCAGCATAATCACTCAATTACTTTAAAAGCTTTTCGTTTTCATGCCATTAGAAATCCCGGTGAATAATGTTAGATATTCTTAACGAAACTTGGATAGAAAAGAATTACAGGGATTATGAATTTATTCCGTTGTCAACGCCTGAGCATAAACTATTAACGGCTGATTTCTGTCAAGGTCTCTGAAATATTTTTGTCATGCCTGTACTGCATTTTTTGCTTGCTTTGACAATTAAATATTTTATATTGATAAATGAGTTCAGCTTTTTCTAAGGAACATTTTAACAAAGTATCTGTTTATTTAGCCTATATTTTAGTAATAGCTACTAAATGCATGTGACTATCTTCTCTTTAGCGGCCAAAATACTATAGCAATACGAGGGAAGGGAGTCTCAGATCTTGTGTTTTACCTCGTCCGGTGGTGTTGGACATATCTCTGAGGTCTTTGTCGTTGGGTGTCCTTGACAAATGCAAGAGGGTCCACGCTCTCTCTCTCTCTCTCTCCCAGTTAATTAGATGTTTTTAGTCCATGTGGGGCCTCGCTTGGAATGAATATGTTCCTGAGTGCACTCTTTGCTGCAAGAGGACATTGTAATAGTTAATATGGGGTTCTTATGAATACTGTTAAGTAAGGTTATGCCATAGTGTGGCATAGTATTAAAATATATTAGCGCCCGCGTTGCAGTTTCAATTTGAGTCTTAAGTCCCCGTCGCCGCTCTTATTTAAAGAAATATATAGGCTTATATAATAAGCCAAAACAAAAAACACGTTTCACTGCTTATCGTAGGCTAGGCTTTGGATCTTTGTTGGGACTACCAATTAGGAATAATAGGATCTCTATAGGGACTACTCTCTCACACTACTTAGTGAATGTAACGGGACTCGATACTCTAACTAAACGATCAGCCAATACATTACTCATTGTTAAGTTTTTACACATTTACAACCATTTGTTAAAGATGTTAACAACCATTCACATTTGCTAACACAGTGATGTACCCATGACTAGCCGTTTTTTTACGATCAAAAACACCTCATTGATGCAAATAATTACCTTCGCCTTGCAGAAAAAAGGTCCGGGCAGATATCCTTATTATTATCCAATGCTAGACCACACCGGAGAAAATGTAACCTCGGCCGGGGAGATCCAAGTCAATCTTTGATAAAGCGTCTGGTATGATACTCTCTCAACAGGCAGAGGTGGTGTAGCTGTTCACGACCTGCTACTAATACTGTGCAAGGTTTTATCCCACAGACGCTCTCCGAGGCGCGCAATGGCGATGGTGCGCCGCGGCCATTGGATGATGGAGTCGAGGGGAGTGCAGTAGAACTAAGGGTGAGGTGTGGCTATTTGAAAAGAGGGTGTCACCTTTCCCAAAACCACATGGATGACTGATTTTGTGTTTTGAGTGGCATTCCACCCAATACAACACACTGTCTTAGAGAAACAGTAACGTTTACGGAAACACTTGTCAAGGAGCCGGTTTGTTTTCATTCACCCCCAGCGACAGCTTCGCTTTGATTAGATTGTGTACAAGATGTGACACGATTTCCGGGGGTCTGTGAATTCCGGTTAATTTGGAGTACACTGTTTTCACACACAATTTGGAACTTGATTTGTTGTGATCTGTCACAATGTCTGCTATCACATGACAGGTATATGTCCCCTTATTTGAGCGATAAAATGAGTAATATAGGACTATAGCATGTCAGGGACATGGGTGAAGCCGATAGCCTACACGTTGTAGATGTTACGTTTAAATCATAAAGTTTAGTTTTGTGTTGTACCCTGAATAAGCACATCAGATATTATCTGCTTACAATCATATTTGAATGATATAGGACAGCTTATTATTTCGTGTCAGAGGACTTCAATTAAAAATAATGGACCACATTAAAGGTTGAATAAGCGGTTGCTAGTATTTGCTACTTTTTACACAACTTTCAACTAATTCAATATGGATAACATAGGCCATGTTTGCCCACAATATTGATTACATGTATTACTTTTTGCACATTAATAGCCAAAATGTTTATTAGAAACTTCTTTCAGATTGCTTGTCTTTATTGTTGGAATGACTTTATATTTACATATAATTATTATTAATATATATATATTTTTTACCACCACCACATTATGGCTGTTTTTTATTCTGTTACTAAACAAAGATGCAGAGGTAAATCTTATATACATAATGTTCAACATCATCACCAAATTCTGTCAAAAAACAACTACTCAGTCTTATATGTTGATGTGGGATTACATTATTGTATTACCTTTCACCCACCCGCCCTTAGATTGCTTTCTGTGGTGGTTTGTGCAGTTGTAGGTCAGACAGTGTTACGTGGATTGTGTTCTATCCCTCTATGCTTTTCTACGATCCTCTTCACCTCTCCGTCAAGTAGCGCTGTAAATACCCATACTAGATTACTAACTAATGGTAGATTGTCTCTTACTTACATAATAAGTAAGTCTACAGCGAGTTCTTTAAGGTCAAACCAGATCAACACAAAGACAGTAGACAGTAGACACTGCCTATCCAAATGAGTGGACATCAAGTCTGAACATCACTTCCAAACATCACATTTTCAGCTGCTGGTTATCATAGTGCCAAGGCGTTCTGATTGTGCGTATTGAATGCCTTAGCTTATTTTACACATCCACCACTTAATCAAGTGAATGGGCTCCGTGAAATATGCGGGTGGTTCTTCGCAACAGGGTGTCGGTGTCCCTCTGCGTTCCAACAGTGTTTAGTTGTTCTCACGAGCTTGGATAACAAACATAACACCTATAATGACTCTCGTTTATGACCCCATGTTGCCTAACATGGCCACAGTGTCGTCTGCCCAGTAGAAATTATAGTCTATCTAACCATATGGCTCGTGGCACCAATTTACAGTTGTTTTACAGTTTTGCCAGTTGAAGACATAGCAAAATTGATTATGCAAAAGTGCAACCTTTTGCCATGGAAATTGGTGATTGGAAACAGAACATATAGTCGGGGCAATTTAAGTGTAGGTCCTTAAAAACAATCTAGAAACGTTGTACGGCCTGTTAGTTGCGAGATTACGACATATATGTGAAGTAGATAGAAGGGGACCCTTGTGCGCCCCAAACAATTTAACATCATTGGTCAGTGCATCGCAAATCCTTATCTCGTTAGGCTACAATTGGTGAGCCCATTCTCAATCTTCCCCGGCCCGCCGTGCAATGTAAATACCATTACATCAGGTTCGCTCCGGGACAAAAGGGTGAATGTTTTGAAATAAAAACAGTCGAGGGACTAAAGCGAATCATAACATTAGATGGAAGCAGAGAATTCCTCTGTGAAGTGCAAAGAGAGAGCGAGAGCGAGGAGCAATTGCCTGGGGAGGGAGGTGAGAGATAGAAAGAAAGATGGAACACAGAGGTTATCGAGAGTTTAACAAGGGATTAAAACTTCTAGATGGCTATCTGCACCAGAAGTGCACATTTTAATAATGTTTAGTTACAGGGGATTTGTTGTGTGGCTTGCTTTGAGGCAAACTGATTGCATGAATATACACCCAAAGGCTCTCAGATGACTGGGTCATGTGAGTATCCACCAATTATAATAATGATTATAATGAAAAGAGAATATGCAACACACAACATAGTAGCATATGTTAATATAGTAGGCTACCTTCGGTACTGTTATAATAATTATATGACCTCATCATCATCCTTCTTGAACTAATAAACCTAATATTGTAATGATGATGAGGATGAAAATGAGAAGATGGAAGAGGAGGTAGAAGAAATAACATAATTAGGCCTACATTAATTGAATCATTACATCAACGATTATTGACGGTGGTTTTCAGGTTGCGTGTATTGCCAAAACTGCGTCAAAAATGTTCAATTATTAGCCTAAAATAATCTATTTTATTTCCAGTAATCGCACAACTCTTTTGATAGCCTAATTAAACAGTGTAAATTCAGATATAATGGGCCTCTGCAATATCAAAATAAACGTATTGCATATGGAGAGGGGGATATCGGGGGAGGGGATGTAGGTATATATATAGTTTACATATAGGCCTAATGTTTTTGTAAATAGTCTATAATCATCTATAATAATTTTGAAATAAAACCTGAACTAAATGATTCATTCGAATAAAGAGTATAGCCAAGGCAATTCATCTGTCTGGTATTAGATCAACTCGCAGACAGTTTCTGAAAGCATTCTCCGCCCAGGCCATATGAACAAGCCCGTTTAATTTGTAACTTATGCAGGCCTATGCAGCCCCTACTTATTTTCTACTGTGAGATTTTATTACGACAACCCGCGGATTGTTTTCCAATGCTGCACATGTAGGCCTACAGTCAGTCTGTCATGTCCTTCAGTTCAGAACCACTCTCAGACTTGGTTGTCAACATGCAATGGAGAAAAGCATTTCGCCAGAGGATATTCTCAAGATCTTATGCGATTTGACTATTGAATGGACCCGACACAATCAACGTAGCGCTCGGGTGGAGCCAGTTAATATAAAGTAAAATGAAAAAGTGAAGAAAAAACCATACCTTGATCAAAGAAAACAAATATTTACAGCAGCGATCGGCTTTGAGCACAGCCACCCATATCAAGAACACCTTCTGCAACCATTCTCAAAAAAATTGATTAAAAAAAAAATGAATAACGTCTCCTCAGTCCAAGGATGCTGTGTAATTCCTCAATGAATACGGTCTTTATGGCTGGAGCCTACTTTTTAAAGAAATGCTTGTTTTTAGATTAATGCCTATACCAACGTTTGCAGATTGGTCGCTGTAGTTTCATTGAAAGGTTATTGCTTTATCTCGACAGGTGTAGCATCAATGATCCCACAAAATAAAAGAAGAAGCATTTAAGCATCTAAGTTTTAATCTAAGAAATAATGAATTCATATTTTAACAGTAAAATTTCACATCTGACAGAACAATTAACGTTTTCTAAATTTCTGACAGCTTTCATATGTACTACATTTTCCTGAGGGCAATCGACTTTTCATTTAATTACTTTTCTGTACTAAAACAAACAGGGATAGGTTTAAAATATATCAACATCATTCACTTAGCCTACATTGGGACTTTTTGGGGACATGAGGCAAAAGAAGATGCATGCCCCAAATGTTTCGGGTGTGTCTTGTTGATGGGTGTTTTTACGGATTCAGCTCCCCCGGCCAATTTTGGACCTGCAACAGAGTTCAGACCCAGGGGCGACGGGTGCAAACCATGAGGGCAAAGGGTCAGAAAAGCAGCATCAATTCTTGTCCAAAAGATAGGCTAGTAAATGAAACTGATAAAAAAATGATATAGGCTACTATAATATTAGCCGAAATCTTCTGACTTCAATTAGACATATGCTTTTCAAGTTTATCATAATTGAATTGGATTTGAGTTGTAGCCTCAAGCAAAAACATTAAATTCAACTTTGTCGTTTTCATATTCCACACAACAAAACTATTACTCCACCTTATTAGGCTAACCTTTCTTAGGCCTGACACTTTACACCGGTAGAAGGCATGTATGTCTACACCTTGCAACTCAGCTGAGCTATTTTTCACTGGGGAATTACTTTGAGACCACTAAAGTGAACACCACGAGGTAGACTACTCCAAATGAGACGTTTAAATATAGGCTATGACATGATATGACAACTGATAAGCCTATGAGGCACACATATAATATGTTTGAATAGGTCTAAAATTATAAAAAATAAAACGAAGGTCACAAAGCAAGCGATTTAGCTTCATTCAGTAACAAAATATGGAGTCCGTTTTGAAGAAGAAGAGACCACACTGCTTCGAGAGAGTGGGATAAAGAATAGGCCTAGCCTATTCAGCTAAGGCATAGGCTATTTTTCCTCATAAGCACCAATTGTACATTTTCCATCTATGTAACTGAACTTTTTTTCCGGTAAAATTCTTCTCAAATAATTGTACAAAAACGAAACGACCGTTTTGTCTTCTTATCGGTGTCTCTCCACCTGCAAAGGTGCGTGCGAAGGGAGGGTAAAGTGAATTCACTGTGTCTGATTCGCTGATTACTCGGTGCGCGCACGTTTCCCGTCCCGCTCTCTGCGTGATGCATGGCCTCCTCTTGCTCCACGCTGCTCCGCTTGTCACTCTGCACGCTCTGCAAGATGAATGGGTTCACGTTAAAGCCCACTTAATAGCAACTTTTATCAATCTAGCCTTACGCTTGTCTCTTTGTGGTCAGCGATTCGAGATGTGCCAGATAATTAGATCATACTAGCTAAAGAAATGCCTCAATATTGATGATTCCATTACCCCCTTGCAAACTTTTTGTTGTTGTTGGTGCAAACCTAAATTTCTAGCAGGATCCATGTAAAGAATTCCACCCAGACCCCCATTTTTATTTTATATAAGGAATCTTGTTTTTTCCACGGATTTCCACTTAAACTACACCCACGTTTGATGTCCCCTGTCCCGTTTCTTCTGATCTTCCAACATTTTCTATTGTTTTTATGCTTTAGATTGAATTTGTGTTAAATGTGTGGACACCATGCAGTAAATGCATTGCACAATTTAGGCCTACACAAAAGTGTCCAAAATTGCAAGCTTTTACAGTGAATATGTGAGGGTACAATATTATATTGCTCAGCTACAGCGTGAGGAGAGCATTAGCCCCCCTTGAAAACACTACAAGATGTCATTGATGCATCCATTCAGTCTTTCATGCTTAGTTGGGCAATATAAGTTAACAGTATGTTGCCAATTGCCATATGTGATTTACCCACATTTAGTTGGATACTCAGTCAGTCACTAGACTGATTCTCTCATGATGTATATGTTGCAAATAGAGGTCTTTTCCTGTTCTTTGGTGCTTGCCTTTTCTCTCGTACCTCCTTTTACCATCTGTTTTGGTACCCCATCTTTCTATCCTCATCTTCCTGTGTTTTGTGCACTGTCACCCCCCTCCAGCTTTGTCTGCCTGGTCCAGCCCCCTCCATTGTTCCCGCTCTCTGCCTCCCATTTCCGCTTTGTGTCTGACCCCTGACCCCACACCCTGTTCCCCTCTCCCCCTGGCACCCCAAATCTTCTTGTTCCTCTGTTGACTGCTCCGCCTGAGGTTTTGGGGCTAATAACTTTTGCCGGCAAGCTCCTCACAAAATCCCAGCGTGACGGCCATTGTATGGGCCACAATGGCACCCAGGCGGTAATAGCCATTAGCAACAGAGGGGCTTGCCCCACATTAAGCCCTACCTGCCCTGCCATCCAGCCTATTCGGGCTCTACCTTTCTCCCCTCACTCTCTTTTTCCACTCGTCTATCATTATCTCTGCCTATCTCTCTCTCTGTCGCTCTCTCTGTCTCTCTCTCTCTGTCGCTCTCTCTCACTCTCTCTCTCTCTCGCTCATTCTTTTTCTCTTGTCTGTTGTGACAGGCATCAGTTACTTCACCCCACTTGTAGGCTTGAGGCAGAAATCTCAAACACTGAATGGTGGCTGCCTGGTTTCTGGTATAGTCAATGCTTGACTTGGGCAGGAGCTTACCGGAGCTGAGTCACCGGAGCTGAGTACCGGCACCTCTTATTTTCTACTACATGAGGTCCTGTTCCTCTTCTAGAATATTAGCTCAAAAGCATTGTGAAACTCCTGCACCTAAATGTAAACAGTACCGGCATCCAAAATGAGTACCGACACCTATTTCAGTCCAAGTCAAGCACAAGGTATAGTAGTCAAATCCCAGTCTTTTTGCTCATAGTAGCTTATTGTGGTCTTTGTTTGATTAATGTAGGTTTTTATTAAGAAAATATGTGGACCTTTCCCTCAGAGATTTTACAATTCATTTCAATGCCCAACCTACAAAATGTATACCTCGTTAACCAAATGTATTGGTCTGGACAATGATTTCTTTCAGCTAATAAAAACATTAAACCACAGCATTCACTTTTAAAAGGAGGACATATGGATGAAAGAGAATAATTCAGCCAATGAAATCAGAGATACTTTTTACACAAAAAGAACAGCTAACATGTGAATGAGTCACTTACGTTTACAGTAATATGTAGACCAACAGACAGACAAAGAGCAGACAGACAGTGTAAGAAAGAATAAGTATCAGCAAAGGGAGAGTTGGATGATCAGAGTGATTGGTAGTACCCCTCTTCATGCCTGTCAGTGAGAGTAGTGGTTTCCATGGAGACTGGCATCACAGGGTGCAAGGCAGTTGCCTGTATGTTTGGAGTTGTGGAGTTGAGTGGACCCAGGGGAAACCATGTTCAGGTGGTCCACTTACTGCAAACATTCTACACCACTGGAGAGATAGCCTATTTGACAAATGGATGGTCAAAGAAATCCATTTTTAGTCTAACTCAACCTAATTGGATTATAATTCATAGATTATGTTTATAGTTATCTGAATAAATTCTTAGTCAACTCAGTATTCAGTCAATCAATGGGGTGCCAGGGAGCCTGCACACCAAGGGAACAGCCTTGTGAGTCTGACATGCTATTCCCAAAGAAGATACATTTAACCCACCCACTCAATTTGATGTGTAGAGAAAGGTCTTAGGTGAAGTTGGCCATAATAGAGGGAGGAGGGTGTAGCTGTGTTGATGAAGCCATAATGTGTGAGCAGGGGATTTTGACACTTGGACTGAGCCGGTGGACAGAGGGTCAGGTAGTTGCTGCCACAGGGTCCTCCTGGGTTCACAAAGACCCCCAATCCTTTTCAGACAGCCAGAGCAGGGTGTCCTCTTGTGCCTCAGTTCCAGCACCATCTTTTTGCCCCACTCTGGGAAATGCAATAGGCCAAAACACAGCTCCTCCTTGCTTTGATGGGTAACTTATTTGTTTATTTTTTTGTATGTAGACCTTGCAGTCAGCTGACACAGAGGATTCCAGGAATAATGTGGGGCCAACCTATTACAAACAACAAGGGCTCATGAGTATTTCATAATCAGGTTATGTGCTGAGGAAAACCCCCAGTAATAAGGTAACACTCCTTGATTTGAATGCAAAGCCCTCTAATTTTCTGGCAGTTGGTGTGTGTTTGTTGACAGTCATGAAGTCCTCTCCTCTCTTCTCAATCCAACGATTTTATCACCATAGCCTACGCCGTAAAACAGGAATGTGCTTGATATGCAAATGAGCCGGCATGCATCGAGTCCCATTATAACAGAGGGAGAGTGCCTTCAATGAACACCATACACACCTCTCCCCCTGCAAGTTTACGGCCGAGATGTCCTGTGGACACGTCGTCTGACCATTACTGATGGCCCATAGTAATAGCAATGTAATTAGGCCTTTATTGTCATGTAATTCTCCGTCAAGCACATTGTCAATATATTGGTTGATGAGGTTGAAAGTGAGATTGGAGCCACTGACCCAGGTCAAGCTTGGTAATTATAGCAACTGTGCAAAGTACTCTCTTCCTCTCTCAAGGATGCTTGGTAAATGTGTGATAGATGTTGGTTGGAGATTGTAGTGTTTGTTTTTGTCCCAGTGTGGATATACCCTGTCGTTTTATTACGTTATGCCTTCTGGTATCCATTTGAGTGTTTCATTTGTCAGCATGCGTAAAACTGAGGGTTTAGGAGGGGTGAAGACAGAATGCAAAAGGGATTAACCTGGGGAAGTGAGGGAAGGAGAGAGGCAGGGAAAGAAAGAGAGAGCACTATCTCCTCCTCCCTAGTGTGTCACCGGCAGCGTGTCACCAGCAGCGTGTCACTGGCAGCGTGTCACTGGCAGATTTGCTGGTGCGGAAGCAGATCTTTCCCTCAGTGACTCTATTAATTTACCTCATTTATCTTAACCCCCCCCCCCCATAAATACTGGAGACCTCAGTCAGATTGAGAGTATGCGTGTGTGTGTGTGTGTGTGTGTGTGTGTGTGTGTGTGTGTGTGTGTGTGTGTGTGTGTGTGTGTGTGTAAGAATAAAAACACAGCAGCTCCCCTTTCCATTCCCAGAGGACAAATCCGTAGCGGAAAAACTCATTTTCCTGCAAATAGTTTGTCAGCCAAGCTAGGAGGAGTGATAAATTATCACAGACGTTAGGTGAGGGAGGGTGAGAGGGAGAAGAGAAACCCTCCCTTTCTCCTTCTCTCTCCCTCATTTCCCTTCCCTCTCTCCCTTCCATTCTACTTCTCACTCTATTTCCTTCCCACATACTCCTTCTCTTTTCCTCCTTTTTATTTACCCCCATTGCTTTGTATCCTCCTTTTCTCTCCCTCTCTGATATAAAAAAAACACACAAACAAACACACACACACACACACACACACACAAACACGCACGCTCACAAACACACACACAAACACACAGCCGGGTACAGTGGAAATTGGGAAAATTTTTGCTGCCCCTACAACTGAAGTGTGACTCCCCATCCCAAATGATAAATTGATGGGCAGCAAAATGGATTTGTTTTCAACTAGTAACACATGAAATAAATAATAATTCTGCACGGGGAGCGTGGCGGAATGATGAATGGGGTGGACAGCTGGATCACAACGGAGCAATGGAGTGAGAGAGAGAGGAAGAGACCGGGAGGAAGAAGGCCTGAGAGAGGGAGAGAGAGAACAACTAGAAAATCCATAAGCAAACAAACATTGCATCATTCAGTGAAATAGTTTGTATGCTGTTTTCATAGACAAAACTAACTGAAATAGACACTCCAGATAGCGGATTATATGTGTGACTGAGAAAATGAGATGAATTGAAAGGAACGGTCCAGCAGATGTCCTTATAGAGGAAAGTGTTGGCACCATTCTTTGAAATGATGGAATTCACTGCTTCATTTAGCTTCATGAATACAGTTTAGTTAGTTAACCATAGTGATTTATGATATATTCCAGAGTCGTTTGAGCAATAATTTAGCAACCAGCTGAGCTATAAAAAGTATTTTGAATATTTAGTTCTTTGAAACTAGAAGAAATGTAATCGTTACTTTTTAAGTTGAGTAAATGTGAAAGGCTGAATTGTCTATTTCACTTGTGACTACCTTGTCAACTACATAGGTGATGAAAGGGACATTTCACTCAGGTAGAAACATGATTTATATTTAGTTTGGTTGATATTGCAGAGTTCTCTGCAGACATCAGCTGGTAACCATCATGTTTGCATAGCTGAACATTGTCACACGATGGCAACTAATATAACATTATTGTGTATTGAGAACTGTAATACTGCATCAAATGGGTTCTCTTTTGAACAGAACATGTCTTATATTTTCCTTCATGAAAGATTTGAAAGACTTAATTTAAAAAAAAGATTTATAGTGAGGATCTCTTTCAGGACCCAGGAATTTAGGACTTTAAGCATTTTTAGACGCCATTGAAAAAGTGACGAGGAGTCCAAATCAAATCAAATAGAAAAGCACATTCAGCAGTTGGAAGTGAAATAGGCCACTCTCAGCGATGCTTTCACTGTGGCAGCTGCCTGGCTGTATATTTACACATAAATCTACACACAACAGAGCTGAAATATATTTTATAGGCCCCCAACTTGTTAGGATGATGACAATATCATCAAGCTGTTGTTGATGTAGATTACAGTATTTCAGAATTGTGTATATCAAGGACATTTGCACATGACTAAACATTTCCACTTTTCCCTTTGCTTTGGTCAGTGTAATTTATTTATTTTAAATGCAAAGCTACATTTCAGTAACTACACATAACTATAACACAATTGTCAAACAATAAAAGTATTTTCAGCAAAACAGGTGATGGTTTTCAGTTCAGGCTTATTACCATTGCATATGGATGAATTTCCTACAGAGATGACGTAAATGCCATATGCAGGTACCCCTCTCCATCTGTACGTCTCCCGCTCAGCCCTCATAATGCTCAGTTGGTGATCTCACATAGGTAATAACCATAACAACTAAGGACATACAATTACCATAAGTACTATCATCACCATCACCATGATCATAATCATCACCATCATCATCACCATCATCATACAATTATAATCACAGTCCCAGCCAAACTGTGCACCATTCTGACACTTTATTCACACTGTAGTGAAGCAGTATTGGGAAAACACATTTATTTGAGACATCATTATGCATGGCAAATTATTAATAACTGCTATTATACCTTTCATTTGGTTGACTTTCTCTCCACTTTCTCTTTATAATTTATGCTCCTCAATGTCTACACACAATGTGATTTTTTTTTACCACTTTTTATCAATATCTCTTTTTATTGTTTTTCTCTCCCCCACACACACTCTTTCTTGCTCTCTCCTTCTCACTCGCTCTCCCTCCATAGTGATTGATGGAGTTAGGCGACAGAGCACAGAGCAACGTGTGGCCACCAGTCCGAGACAGCCTGTTTCTCAGCGTTCACTGAAAGAGAGAGGGGGAGAGAGAGAGAGAGAGAGAGAGAGAGAGAGAGAGAGGAAGGGAGGGAGGGAAGGAGCGAGAGAGAGAGAGAGAGAGAGCGGGGGAGAGACATTGAGGATATATATATATATATAGAGAGAGAGAAAGCTAGAGAGAAAGGGGGAAGAGAGAGGCAGGGACTGAAGAACGAAGGGAGGGAAGGATGGAGGAGGAAGGAAGAGAGAGGAAGGGCAGAAGGGAGAGAGTGAGAGAGGGAGGGAGTGGGAGTGTGGAGTGTAAAAGGGAGAGGGGAGCTCAGCTGAAAGCCGCAGACTTAATTCTATGCATCATTAAGCAGTCTCACTCAATGCAACATCCCCTATACATCATCCACGCTCAGTAAACACAACGATGACATTACATTAGCAACTGCAAATGAATTTTCTTTTTACAGGGAAATTGAGAATACTCTCTTTCTCCCTCTCTCCTGCTCTCACACACACAGACGCTTGCAAAACTCAAACACAAGCCATTAAAAACAGGAAGATATTTAAACAAAACAAAAACAATATTTCCTCCTGCCTCTCCCTCTCTCTTTCTATCTCTGTCTCTCTCATTCTCTCACAGAGAATCACAGAGATTCAAATGTACCATATTTGGAAATGTCTAACTATCATAATATCATATGGATATTACAGTACTTATAATTTCTCACCAAGGAAATATCAATGCCGTAAAAAGGGGGGGGGGGGGGATCTAGAGCAGAATGTTCTTGTTACAAATAATACATAATGGTTTTTTTTGGGGGGGGGGGGTTCTAGAGCAGAATGTTCTTGTTACAAATAATTCATAGTGTTTTTGGGGACAATATCAGTTAGACCTATCTAAAGAAACACATTATGCAGGTTCATTCTCATAATATGCTTTTTTACATGTTTGATAATTTTCTCTATTTTCTATAACAGTCTTTACTTTTGCATACCTTTTCATTTTCCAAATTATTTTGTTCTACAGAGATATTTTTAGACATTGGGAGAAATCTCATTGTGAGAAATCTGTGCATCCTAAATAGAACACAGTCACAGTCACTACTCAGGCCTAAGACAATGGGAGTGGCATAAATGATCAGGCTAATCAAATTAACAATGATGTTTTTATTGCACATTATGTATTTTCCTCCTAAAGTACCCAGCCTTTGAAGTCTAGGAAATCCATTAAGGCCATGCAATAGATCATTTCATCTGACCGGCATGTATCGCCAGGCTCATTTAAGAATATTGAATCTGTTACAGTAAAGTAACCCCCCGGATTGAGTCAAATGTAAAAATCCATTCCTTTCATGCATCTGTGAAGAGCTGTCATTGTGTGCTGTAATGACGGATGACGCCGGCTCTCTCTTTCAGCGAGAGGTGATAAAAAGTTCAATTATGACTGCTGGGGAGACAGGTGGGGATGCACGGACACAGAGACAGGGAATTGGAAAAGATCCGTCAAGAGATAAGGCCAATCAGTCAATGAGGAAAGCATTTCTTCACGTGAGCGATGGAATGTGTAATTCTCCCAGTGCCTGTGTGACACAGCCGAGTGCAGTCTGGAGTTAGAGGTCAGCGAAGGGTCAAGAACATGACCTTTGACCTGGCCTATAGCTGATGCAGCAGGCTCCCAGACTGCTCCAAAGAACCCACAGTCTGTTTTTGTTATATTGGACACTATTGGTTTCAAGTGAACCTAATCGAAATGTAGTTTGTTATGTGGAAAAGATGATAACTTGCAGCAACTGATCATTATGTACTTGTAATGGCACATCCAAATGATAACAAGCACATTAAAGGCTGGATGAAATAATAGCCCAGAAGTGAATCAAGAAAACTAAATGTTCACATAAAAACTTTGCTCTAAACCCATGCAGGGCTATAGAACACTGTGCCATGTTTGTTCCATCCATTCTATTGGTATTTAAGAGACTCCCTTACTAAATCAGTGTGGAGAAATGTCATCCCATGACACCCTCTCATATACTGTATCTGTGTCACAGGATTCCTGATGTCATAGTGGAAATATAACCCTGACTGAGTAAACAGGCTACTATAACCTCTCACTCTCTCCGCTATCTGTCTCGTCACCATCAAATAGAACAAGGCCCCCTGTCAAGATGGCCTCAGTGGTGACCCCATGGTGTTGCTCTGGGTTTGACCCACACTGAGGTGTGAGGACAGCCTCTACCTCTTACTGAGCTCCAGTCATTTTACTGTCCCCATCAGTGGCTCTTTATGGCTCATGCCTTGATTACAGTGTGGCCCTTATTGGCCCCCGAGTCCACTGTGCCCTGGAGAGCGGCAGAGTTCCCCCAGAGCTGTTATGGCTCCAAAGAGAGAGAGAGAGAGAGAGAGAGAGAGAGAGAGAGAGAGAGAGAGAGAGAGAGAGAGAGAGAGAGAGAGAGACATCAAAGAGGCTATGGGAGGAATGCCGACATTTGTTTGTTTTATCATGTGGCATTCTGCCGCTTAATCAAAAGGGATGGGTCGTGAATGATACCCTGAGCACTCAGATGGCCAAACGAACCCTCCTCGCTGCTGTAAATGTGTCTGTTGGTCAGATAGGGCAGATTAATGTCAGCCTTGCCAGCCCCCCCCCCCTCTCTCAACACAGTGGGATGTGTGGGTGGTTGTAGCACGGAGTAAATGGGTACCTTGCTTGATATACAGTATTAACACATTGCAGGTGCAGGACAGAGGTGTGAAAGGCCTTTGAACATTTTATTGCTATTGAGGTCATATTCCTCGTAATCATAATTCTTAAGATAAAAACCACTGATCCTAAAGTAGGCCAATACCACAGCTATAGGAATGTAGTCAATGGTGTAGGAGCCGGGGTGGAACAGGGGGGACATGTCCCCCCCAATGTTAGAAGCAACACTTTTATGAAAACAATAGTAGCCAGATTTGTTGAGGGACTTTTATATTGAAAAAGCCTCCTCTGCCGGAACATGAGAAACTTCCCCCACCTCCACTGACTGCTTCGTTCTCATGCTGCGTTCATAACCAAGTGGGAAGGTGATAATTACCTGTTGTGAAGTTGTAAATACCAGTTAGATGGGATTCATGTTCTTTGTTGAGAAACTTGAGAACTTGTTGAGAAACGCAGATTGGCTAATGGCCAACAAACTGCTTCAACCATGAACTAAAAGTACATCATTCTTGTACAGAGCCTTCAAAAAATATGAATGATTCTTGAATTATGGACTAAATATATTTTTTTTTCACCCATCGACACACAATACCCCATAATGACAAAGTGAAAACTTGTTTTTGGAAATGTTAGCAAATATATTGAAAGCTGGCTGCCCGGCCAAACTGAGCAATCGGGGGAGAAGGGACTTGTTCAGGGAGGTGGCCAAGAACCTGATGGTCACTCTGACAGAGCTCCAGAGTTCCTCTGGGGAGATGGGAGAAACTTCCAGTAGGACAACCATTTCTGCAGCACTCCACCAATCAGGCCTTTATGGTAAAGTGGCCAGACGCCACTTCTCAGTAAAAGGCTCAGGACAGCCCGCTTGGAGTTTGCCAAAAGGCACCTATAGGACTCTCAGACCATGAGAAACATCTGGTCTGATGAAACCAAGATTGAACTCTTTGGCCTGAATACCAAGAACCACGTCTGAAGGAAACCTGCCACCATCCCTACGGTGGGGATGTTTTTCAGTGGCAGGGACTGGAAGACTAGTCAGAATCGAGGGAAAGATGAACGAAGCAAATTACAAAGCGATCCTTGATGAAAACCTGCTCCAGAGCGGTCAGGACTTCACACTGTGACAAAGGTTCGCCTTCCAACAGGCACACAGCCAAGACAATGCAGGAGTGGTTTCAGGACAAGTCTCTGAATGTCCTTGAGTGGCCCTGCCAGAGCCCGGACTTGAACATCTGTAGAGACCTGAAAATAGCTGTGCAGCGATGCTCCCCATCCAACCTGACAGAGCTTTTTTTTTTTTTTTTTTTTTTTACGAACTTGGAAAGATTTCTAAAAACCAGTTTTTGCTATGTCAGTATGGAGTATTGTGTGTAGTTTGATGAGGGACAATTACAATGCATTATAGAATAAGGCTGTAACGTAACAAAATGTGGAAAAGGTCTAGGGATCTGAATACTTTCCAAATGCACTGTATGTGTGAGTGTGTGGATAGGGGTTGAGTCAAAGGATCACTGATAAGATTCACACGGGTCGGAGCTGCCACACGAATCAATGACTGACAACACAGATGCCACAAGCCAGAAATGAGACGGGACCATGCAGAAGAAGGAACTCAGATTTCCTTTTGCTTCAACACCTCTCATATTTTTTGTAATTTTCTTTCATAAAACAGCTGTAGCCATACCGCTGAAATCACAAGCCAGCTACTACTTGCTAGCTTCATTGACAAACACATAGCTAGTTAGCAAGTGATTTTCGGCACTGATAAACAGTGTGTAACTTGTACGTTTTTAAGATAGTTTGACAGCTTGCAGATGATGAAGTTGTAGACATGTTATTGTTCTCAGAGATCATGTCCTGAGAGTACATACAGACTTTCCCGACTCAATAGACTGTACAGTATATACAGTGCACTGACTAGTTTCTCAAGCACATATTTTTAACTTGAGAAATACTGCATTAAAAACCTTATTTAGATGTAAAATTTCCCGACTAAGGCCTCCTTGGCAAAACAAATTCTGAACTGCCGAAGGTGGTTACTTCCCCTCAGGACAGCCCATCCACCACCACTCTGGTGCTGTACATGGACCCAGTGGACCTTTCAACTCCTCTACCAGGGCTGTAGCCAGGGTCTGAGTCTTAGTGAGGTCTGGAGGGACATTTAAGAAAGTTCAAGCTCAATTACTGTATTTCTATACAGTTTAAAAACTGAAATGCTATTTGGAGATTAAAAAAAACAACAAGCAAAGACTACCCCAACCATTATCACATTGGTTGCTGTAGCTTCATTCACTTCAGTATGATCTACAAACGCATACCCTATTACCTATCAAATTAGCTGCTGTACTCACATTGACTGACACATCCCTGACACATCCCTGACACATCAGGGATTCAAAACAATCGTTTGATACGTATAGAGGGATCTGTTAGCAGAAAAATATTTGATTAACAAAAGGTAAGCAACTACGCTTGCTTTACATAACCGTTTGTTGTTATTGCAGTTTTACAGCTAATTTCCTGTAATTATTCACATTTTGCCGTGACTCATGACATGTTAATATAATATCTGAGTGAGAGTGACTAACAAAATACATGGGGGATCCCTGGAGGTCAGGGCCACCTGGAGGATCAGGGCTACTGTGACTCGCACTCCCTGTCGGTAAAGTTTAGAAAGCTGGCTAGACTTAATAAACTCATTTACCTATCTAAAAATATTTAACTGACATGGGCTAATTGTGTGACTGCATGTCAGTAAGTGACATGTAACAAGAAGAAAACTGCTGGTGCACAACCAAGTATCGAAAATGCATCTTGTGTATTATACTATTATAGCAGCGGGAGGTCCGGGCTCACTGACAGACAAGCAACAGAGACAGACATGGCTGTGTGACGTGTCACAACAAAGGCTGCTCTCACTTTGGGAAGGGATTGCGGACCTTCTTCCTCCTGCGGGGTGGAGGTTTGCCTCTGCTCTCGGCCCATGTCTCGCTGGGCTATGGCTGGGGCCCTCCACGGGGCATGAAGAAACCAGTCTCAGGTGGAGAACAGAGCCATAGATACATATGAGGACACTGAGGTCTGGACCTTGATAATATAAATAAACATAAAAACTCAGTCAGGGTCTCAACTTACTGTTAAGAATGCAAAAAACATTTCCTTAGGTCTTTCCTTCCTGTACAATCCTGTATTGCACGATTGCATCATTACATGCCATTAAACACTTAAATTCTTAACACTTTCAAAAAATGTTTGGGGTATAATGTAATCTAATCTCGCTTCAGCTCTCAGCACAGACTGTGAAACTGTGTGTGTTAGTGGGAGAGGGGACGGGCTGGATGTAGCCAATCAGAATCAAGTGAATCGATGGATGAAATGTCTCTAGCTGAATCCTGGGAGAAGACCGCCTCCAGAGAGAGGGCTGCTCTGCCCGTTACTGCTTTTACACATCCTTACTTGCTATTGTTGCCTTCTTTGATCAATGTTGATGCCCGGTTTTGTGATGCCCGTAAAGGCATATACAGTACTAGTAAAGAATATGGACACACCTACTCATTCCAAGGTTTTTCTTTATTTTTACAATTTTTTACATTGTAGAATAATAGTGAAAACATCAAAACTATGAAATAACACATACGTAATCATGTAATAGCCAAAAAAGTATTACACGAATTAAAATATATTTTATATTTGAGATTCTTCAAAGTAACCATCTTTTGCCTTGATGACAGCTTTGCACACTCTTGGAATTCTCTCAACCAGCTTCATGAGGTATAGTCACCTGGAATGCCTTGTTAAAAGTACATTTGTGGAATTTCTTGCCTTCTTAACGCGTTTGAGCCAGTTGTGTTGTGACAAGATAGGGGTGGTATACAGAAGACAGCCCTATTTGATAAAAGACCAAGTCCATATTATGACAAGAACAGCTCAAATAAGCAAAGAGAAAAAACAGCCTATCATTACTTTAAGACATAAAGGTCAGTCAATCTGGAAAATGTCAAGAATATTGAAAGTTTGTTCAAGAGCAGTTGCAAAAACCATCAAACGCTATGATGAAACTAGCTATCATGAGGACCACCACAGGAATGGAAGACCCAGAGTTACCTCTGCTCATTTGAGTTAATTTCACCTCAGATTGCGGCCAAAATAAATGCTTAACAGACACATCTCAACATCAACTGTTCAGAGGAGACTGCGTGAATCAGGCCTTCATGGTCGATTGCTGCAAAGAAACCAATACTAAAGGACACCAGTAACACGAAAAGACTTGCTTTGGCCAAGAAACACAAGCAATGGACAATAGACCGGTGGAAATCTGTCCTTTGTTTGATGAGTCCAAACCAAATTTTTGGTTCCAACCGCCATGTCTTTGTGAGACGCAGAGTAGGTGAACGGATGACCTCCGCATATGTGGTTTCCACCGTGAAGCATGAAGGAGGAGGTGTGATGGTGTGGGGGTGTTTGTCTGTTGACATTGTCAGTGATTTGTTTAGAATTCAAGGCAGCATGGCTACAGCATGGCTACCAAGGCAGCATTAACCAGCATGGCTACCACAGCATTCTGCAGCAATACGCCATCCCATCTGATTTGCACTATCATTTGTTTTTCAACAGGACAATGACCCAACACACCTCCAGGCTGTGTAAGGGCTATTTGACCAAGGAGAGTGATGGAGTGCTGCATCAGATGACCTCGCCTCCACAATCACCCGACCTCAACCCAATTGAGATGGTTTGGGATGAGTTGGACCGCAGAGTGAAGGAAAAGCGGCCAACAAGTGCTCAGTTCATGTGGGAACCCCTTCAAGACTTTTGGAAAAGCATTCCAGGTGAATCTGGTTGAAAGAATGCCATGAGTGTGCAAAGCTGTCATCAAGGCAAAGGGTGGCTTCTTTGAAGAATCTAAAATCTCAAATATATTTTGATTTGTTTAACACTTTTTTGGTTACTACATGATTCCATATGTGTTATTTCATAGTTTTGATGTCTTCACTATTATTCTATAATGTAGAAAATAGTTTAAAAAAAGAAAAACCCTGGAACGAGTAGGTGTGTCCAAACTTTTGACTGGTACTGTATATATGTATATATATATATATATATATATATATATACACACACACACTACATGAACAACATTATGTGGACACCTGCTCGTTGAACATATCATTCCAAGGGCATTAATATGAGCTGGTCCCCTCTTTGCTGTCATAACAGCCTCCACTCTTCTGAGAAGGCTTTCCACTAGATGTTGGAACATTGCTGCGGGGACTTGCTTCCATTCAGTCACAAGAGCATTAGTGAGGTCGAGCACTGATGTTGGGCAATTAGGCCTGGCTCGCAGTCGGTGTTTGAATTCCTCCCAAAGGTGTTCGATTGGGTTGAGGTCAGGGTTCTGTGCAGGCCAGTCTAGTTCTTCCCTACCAATCTCGACAAATCATTTCTGTATGGACCTCGCTTTGTGCACAGGGGCATTGTCATGCTGAAACAGGAAAGGTCCTTCCCCAAACTGTTGCCACAAAGTTGGAAGCACAGAAGCGTGTAGAATGTCATTGTATGCTGTAGCGTTAAGATTTCCCTTCACTGGAACAAAGGGGCCAAGCCTGAACCATGAAAAACATTATTCCTCCTCCACCAAACTTTACAGTACAAATCAAATCAAACTTTGTCACATGTGCCAAATACAACAGGTGTAGTAGACCTTACTGTGAAATGCTTACTTACAAGACCTTAACCAACAATGCAGTTGAAGAAAGAGTTAGGAATATATTTACCAAATAAACTAAAGTTAAAAATAATAAAAACAGAAAAATGTAACACAATAAAATAACGAGGCTATATACAGGGGGTACCAGTACTGAGTCAATGTGCGGGGGTGCAGGTTAGTAGAGGTAATTTGAACATGAGTCGAGGTAATTTGTACATGTATTGGGGCAGGTAGCGTTCTCCTGACATCTGCCAAACCCAGATTTGTCCGTCGGATTGCCAGATGGTAAAGCATGATTCATCACTCCAGAGAACGCGTATCCACTGCTCCAGAGTCCAATGACAGCGAGCTTTACATCACTCCAGCCGACGCTTGGTATAGTGCATGGTGATATTAGGTTTGTGTGCGGCTGCTCGACCAGGGAAACCCATTCATGAAGCTCCCGATGAACAGTTATTGTACTGACATTGCTTAAAGAGGCAGTTTGGAACTCGGTAGTAAGTGCTGTAACCGAGGACAGACGATTTTGGCACTTGACAGTCCCGTTCTGTGAAATGGTGTGACCTACCACTTTGCGGTGTAGCTGTTGTTGCTCCTAGACGTTTCCACTTCTCCACTTCACAATAACAGCACTTACAGTTGACTGGGGCAGCTCTAGCAGAGCAGAAATTTGATGAACTGACTTGTTAGAAAGGTGGCATCCTATGACGGTTCCAAGGTGAAAGTCAATGAGCTCTTCAGTAAGGCCCTTCTACTGCCAACGTTTGTCTATGGAGATTGCATTGCTGTGTGCGCAATTTTATACACCTGTCAGCAACGGGTGTGGCTGAATTAGCCAAAATCCACTAATTTGAAGGGGTGTCCACATACTTTTATATATACATTGTAGTTGTGTAGAGAGAGATTGATTAATTTCAGTTTGACCTTTCATGCCTAGTTTTATAAATGTTATTATGTTGCTGGTTATTGTTACAGTATAATAACTGTATTACAAATATTATTTTTTTAGTTTCAAACAATAAAGTATGCAGAGCAGCAGAAGTAACAATCTGCTATAGGGAAAGTAAGACAAATATTAGGAAATTAATCATACAGTATCAGAGAAAGACTACAAAATGGTTGTTTAAATTAATATATCCACATAGACAGTCACTGATTGGAGTTTACCAGAGTAAGTGCCCCTCTACAAGGCCCCTCTTAGCCTTGTAAAGTTGCCTATTTGTTAGTTAAGATTTGTCTGTATCCTTTTCTCAAAAGTAAAAAAAATAAAGAGCATTTAAAAGGTGTTTATCAAAAAAATCTTCCCAGGGGGCTGATGGCCCCAATCAATGTTATACTCTCCTACGCCCCTGCCTGTAGTAGAGTTACAGACAGAGACTGTGTGACACACAACACTTTAATTAAGTTAGAGGATATCTCTCTCTTTACCCCGCTGGTCAATCTGTCTTTCTGTCCTTCGTTTCCCCTGTGTGGGAGGCCGGTGTTCTGGGGTAAGAAGCTGGGAAAGTCCCATGATTTATGGCCTACTGCAGGCCTGACTGCCTCTCGCCTCAGCGAGGTTAGCAGTGAGGGTAACGAGGGTTGATTGCTTCGCTCTATTCTCTTATTTGGGAAATCCTATATTGTTCATTGGGATTTATTGTCACTCTCATCCTCTGCAGTTTGTGATCTGATTAACATCATATTTGGGAAAGGGAAACAACTTTGAGTGCATTTTATTAGTTTGATTATTACATTGTGTGGTTCAGATGTTAATAATTAAGCAATGCAGAGAGAGAGAGTTATGGAGATTTTATCACCTGTCTCACATGGTAGACTTTCATTTCCCTGTTATATTGTTTTCACTTTTCACCTTTAGAAGAGCACTACATGCACCCCATAAAACTATAAACACCTATTTATACACTGGACAAACCCAAGAGCTAAACTTGTGATTCTTTATTTAATTTCCTCAGAACTTAAATGCAACTCCTTATAGATTTCCTCATTTCAGTAGAAAATATATGAAATACTTTTTTAGAATCCATTTCATTAATACGTTCATCTTTACATTACATGTTTCTCTGCTTAGGTAGAGTGATGACCACTATTGCTTTCAAGTGTACCAAAGCAGCAAACCACAGTGAATATGGATGGATCACACTTGTGCATGGTCTACAAAACCCTCCATACTCTATGCTGACTGTTGAATCACCTTGAGGTCCAGTTGAATACTCCTGCTCTCGTTTTGCCTCAGATGGAGGATCAACAGACTTCGGGTTATTAAAGCCAGCCAAGCTTACATGGAGAGCACGGCACACGGCAGAATATTGTGACTCAAGGCCAGAGGAGGAGGTTTGTTTTTATCATGGCAAAGCACCCAAATCATGTTGGTATGAAGAGGGCTATATAAATGCAAATTGTATTGGAGATCTATTAGAGTCCTGGAAAAGGGTTGTATGTAAATGTCTATAAGACCACAGTGGAGCACTCAGCCCAGGCAGATTAGTATGGGCTGCGATAAAAGACAAAATAGAAATAAAAAAAATGGAATTGCCTTGTGGTAAATCATGGTGAACAAGGTGAGAACTTCACTGAATGGTTGAGGTATTCTATGTGATTTATTGTATATGCAAGAGAGATGTATTGAAGAGAGATTGTTGTAAATGCGCCAGTGTCAGAGATTGTTGGGTGCAGTTCATAGTATTTGCTTTACTACGGAAAGAACTCTCATGCATAAAATGTGATCATGTTCAAATTCTAAGGTACGAAATCCAGAGATCATTAGAGTTGCGTTTCGTAGTAATTTGGGGCTTTTATTGTAGTGGTGCAAATTCTCTAGTCTAGACGAACTACATTAGTCCAGCCCAATGAGAGTGAGAAACAAGGGAAAGTTTCAATCAGCTAAATCATTTCATGCTTTGCTTGTTTGTGTCCTAAAGGATACTGAATAATGACTTTATTTTACCCTATAAAATCACAACCAATATCGATCAATTAATTAAGCCCATAACATAAACTCATCACATACACATGTTGAAATGTATGTTGTTGAAAAACAGTACAAGTACTATGCAACAAGAGGGGATATGTGAGTGCCGTGAGCAAGCGTTGTCATGGAGATCAATAGTAGAGAAATAGTGCCCTCTAGTAATTTTCTAGTAGAAGCGCAGGCATTCCTGTCTGACATTCGGTGCTTGGGCCTTAGTAGCTAGGTTTCTATCCAATTTGCAACAGATTTTCATGGGAATTTTCTGAAATCTGCAGGAAACAATATGCACATTATCCCACCAGTGTGTTGCCAAGAAACAGATTTATTACAGATAAAAGTCTGTGCTTGATAACATAGTCCAACTCAATCATCAAGTTTGCAGACAACACGAGACAGCCTACAGGGAGGAGGTGAGGGCACGTGGAGTGTGGTGTCAGGAAAACAACCTCTCACTCAACGTCAACAAAACAAAGGACAAGATCGTAGACTTCAGGAAACAGCAGAGGGAGCACCCCCCTATCCACATCAAAGGGACAGCAGTGGAGAAGGTGGAAAGTTAAGTTCCTGGGCGTACACATCACAGACAAACTGAAATTGTCCACCCCCAAAGACAGTGTGGTGAAGAAGGCGCAACAGCGCGTCTTCAACCTCAGGAGGCTGAAGAAATGTGGCTTGTCACCCAAAACCCTGACAAACTTTTACAGATGCACAACCGAGAGCATCCTGTCGGCAACTGCACCGCCCTCAACCGCAAGGCTCTCCAGAGGGTTGTGTAGTCTGCACAACGCATCACCGGGGGCAAACTACCTGCCCTCCATGAAACTTACAGCACAGGATGTCACAGGAAGGCCAAAAATGTCATCAAGGACATCAACCACCCGAGCCACTGCCTGTTCACACCGCTATCATCCAGAAGGCGAGGTCAGTACAGGTGCATCAAATAGCTTCTATCTCAAGGCCATTAGACTGCTAAACAACAATCACTAACTCAGAGGCTGCTGCCTACATTGAGACCCAATCACTAGTCACTTTAAACAATGGCACTTTAAATAATGCCACTTTAATCATGTTTACATATCTTACATTACTCATATCACATGTATATTCTGTATTTTATACCATCTATTGCACCTTGCCTATGCCGCTCGGCCATCGTTCATCCATATACTTATATGTACATATTCTCATTCACCCCTTTAGATTTGTGTGTATTAGGTAGTTGTTGCGGAATTGTTAGATTACTTGTTAGATATTACTGCACTGTTGGAACTAGAAGCACAAGCATTTCACTACACTCGCATTACAGTTTTTCTCAGTCACTTTGGTGCATTTTTCACATCACCCCTAACATGTGCAAAATAATAAGTGCATTTCTCAGAACAATTTGTACAAACTGCAATATACAATAGATATGTTTCTAAAGCTAGTCAGTCACTAAAAATCCTTAGTACATCTCTCAAAAGTAAATATTCATGCCAATGATCATGTCAGTGTCATCAGGATGATAAGTCATTGAGTCATTGTTCACGAACAAGGTCGTCAAAATGTTTAGGCATGTTGTCAATGTAACTGTGTACTTTGACAGTATTACCTGATGTAAACTTAGGCTACAGTTTGGATGACAGTTAGTGTATTGAAAATGCACAAGGCTGCATTTCTATGGCATATATCAATTTCAACAGTACTATTTACATATTACTGTATGTGGGTTATTGATTGAAAGAGACTGGACAAACCAAGGGGCACCAAGAAAAAAAAACTAAATTAGAAAGAAACACAGGAAACCACCCCTAAGGCACAACTTTGCCCGCAGCACTGTTGTGCTGTCTCTACACATCCAGACGTTCCTGTCTGTCGGCCCACATATTCTCATCCACATCACACCGGATATTTTTCCTTCCAATGCAAGGTGGAAAGAATCTTTTGGAATGCCTTATCCATCCTCTGCAGGCGTCTACTGTGATGTCCTCACATGCTGCATCCATTGCAGCCAGCAGGGTCATCTGTGTGTGTGGCTGATGATCGTACACCTTCCACCTCCATGCTGAAAATAACTCCTCAATTGGGTTAAGGAATGGTGAATAAGGTGGGAGGAATTCTATGAGCATCCTCGGGTGGGTCACAAACCATTGCCTTATGATGTTTGATCGATGGAAACTCACATTATCACAAATGACCACATACTTTGGCAAATCCTCTCTAAACAAACCCCTCTCATCATCAGGGATGAGAGCCCTGTAGAGAGTCTCTAAAAAGTTGAGTAGATGCTGGGTGTTGTATCGCCCTATAAGGGGGATATGGGTTAGGACACCATGCTCCGAAATAGCAGCACACATGGTGATATTTCCTCCCTGTTGGCCTGGCAAATCCACAGCAGCACTGTGACCGATGATATTCCGACCCCGCCTTCTGCATTTGGTCAGGTTGAAGCCAGCCTCATCCACGTATACAAAGTTGTGAGAGAGTTCACTTGATTCCAACTCCATTATACGCTATATCCCAGAACACACAGTTGAATTTGTTTTGGTAAGGAAGAGTGACATAAAATGTACATATATTGCATGTTCCTTCCACAGCAATGGAAATGTGTGCAGTTTATGCTTACTGCACTATGTATCACTATAAAATGTTGCTGTAAAGTAGTTATATAGATATATGTTTTACCTGTACATACTGGTACCGTAGCTCCTTAACTCTGTCCTCATTCCTTTGGAATGGTACACGGTACAGCTGTTTCATACTCATCTGGTTTCTATGCAGCACCCTGTCGATGGTTGAGATGCTAACCGTATGGATGTTTTCAAAGACATCGTTGTCTTCTATAATGGTCCTTTGTATTTCCCTGAGTCTCATGGCATTGACCATGGTGCAAATAGCTTCCTCCTGTTGAGGTGTGAAAAGGCATCCTCTGCCACCGGTTTGAGGTAATCTTGCAGTCCTATGTGGGGAAAAATGCAAGTGATGCATCGCACACTTTCACATAGACAAAAACTATGCGAACACACATTTTACTGTAAAACATACAGGTGAGTGCATGTAAGGGGCAGTATGTATCTATATAGAGTATATTTCTGTATGCTGTGAAATACAAGTGGACTACTGTAATATGAAGCATTGTAGGAAGTATACAGTATACTGTTTATATACAGTAACAGTGCACTGTACATTGGTGGACATACCTGTTCTCTCTTGGAAACGTTTGAACTATTGAGGACACGGTTGATCTCCCAATATTCGGCTGCACCCTTCGACCCGCCTCAGCCATTGTAAGGCCATGATTGACAACATGGTCTACAATAGTGGCCCTTATGTCATCAGATATGCGCCTATGTCCTCTTCTGCCTCTTCCTGTTTTGCCTTCCACCACACATCCTTGCTCCTCTTCTTCCTCCTCTTGGCTGTTGACCCTGTTCGTTTCCTGGTCCATCCATTATTGGAAAATTGCAACTCTGTGTTGTGGTCTGTCTATATATGCTTGCCAATTGATTCTTCATGAGATGCACCATTGAGCAATTTAGACAACTGGTTGATTGTTGGTTGAACTAACACTTTACATTCCTTCATGAGTGAGGGTCAATTTCACCTGCACGATTCATCAATTCACATTTTTGTACAAAAGGTCTAATAGAAATGTGTAAAACTATGCTTGACAGTTTATGACAAATAGTTTTGCATGTAATGGCTTATGCAAGAAACTAATGCCTAGATGTTTTGAGGGGTAAGACTATTCAACAGAGAACCATCTACTATATTTTGATCAACATGACATGAGCAATTGATAATGTGGAAAAAAGCAGACACTTGTACATTATCAATTGCAATTTGTTCAAAGGAATAAGAAATTGCTTTAATGATGTGCACAAGTAACTAGATGATTTGGAATTTGTACAAGTAGTATCAAGAATTGCACTTTTGATCTAAGAAATGCACCAAAGCGACTGAGAAAAACTGTAACATCTGTTAACCATGTGTATGTGATAAATCAAATTTGATTTTGATTTGCACATAAAATAACTTTTGCGGTAAAATTCAGAAGAAAAAAATACAAGTTAAATGGGTTGCCATCACATTTTCAACTCTATCGATGTCTTTGTCACAAAAACGGATTAGTTAGCCTTATAGCAAATATGCCCCACAGTGTGGGTCAGCTACCTATATGATGAGATTATTACGGATAATAGGAGCGATAAAATTTGTTTGTTAAACGGTAACCAAGCATCGATCCTCATGTCACCAGAATAAGACCCTCAATATTTATTGAAAAGGTGGATCAAGCTCATCACCGTGCACTTTCACAACCATGTCAAATTCATCATCATTTATTTCATCTCTAGACTAACAAACGGCCTGCTTTCCCGACTCATAGTGGGAGAACCACATAACATCATTGCGTGACTCCAAGTTGACTTCGATATGATAGTTATTATAATATTTGCGAATTAAGGCGTTTCAACTGCAATTTCTCGCATTATTTATTTTACCGACACAAAAAGATCAGACCATTTTGAACACATTTTATTTGTTCATGCTTCAGGTAATTCAATCGGCATGAAATGGTTGGATAGAAACCTGGTTACTGATACAGAGCAGGATATTTCCCTGCCCCACTGGTACTAAGGACAGAGTTTCAATCACATACAAGCAAACAAAGTACCCACTGGGCAAAAACTGGTTGAATCAACATTTCCACATCATTTCAACTCCAAAGAATCTATGTGATAACGTTGAATCAACGTGGAAAACTAAATGTCATCAACGTAAGGGCATGTTGTGTTTTTTTCACCCAACTTTTAACCTAAATCCAATGACATGGTGAAAGTTTTTGTTTATTTCACGTTGAATTCAAGTTAGTTGACAACTCAACCAAATGTAAATCAAAACTAGATGTTGGAACTGATGTCTGTGCCCAGTGGGTCATGTCTATTCAGCTGTTCATTCTTAAAAAACTACTTTCATAATGTAGACATCTTCATAATAAGCCTCCTGACTATTACAAAAAGGTGGCAAAAGTAAGCACACAGAAATGACAGTTGAGTAATATCTGAATAATTGAAATGTTTAAATAATAACGTATATACAGTATATACAACTGGAGAAGCATGAATAAAATGCTGGTAATGTCAACATTACAGAAAGTTTCTCTTTAAAGTATTTACTCCATTGCAACTGGCTCATGATCTAGTCAAAATAAATATCACAATACTTTTAAAACATATTATGACAGCAAGTCAAAAGCTTTGATAATGAACACCACTCCACCTTTCACCTCCTACCCTTCGTTTGAGTCTTTGGGAATAAGTATGCCCCTGGCGTCACTTCTTACGAACTGCTATGTTCTTGCACACCCATGTCATGCCATCCTATAAAGTAAGTAAACAGACTCATATTACACCGGCACAGTATTAAACGTTAGTGTGCAATCAGTGTCTATGATGCTCTCTAATTGTGCGTACAGTATGTGTGTGTTGTGTGCAAATGTAGTGTACGGGTGGTTTGTGTGTACAGTGCATTCTGAAATGATTCAGAACCGTGGACTTTTCCACATCTTGTTACGTTACAGCCTTATTCTAAAATGGATTCAATTAATATTTTTCCTCATCCATCCACACACTACCCCATAATGACAAATCGAAAACAGGTTTTTAGAAATGTTTGCTAATTTATAAAAAATGATAAACAGAAAAAACATTTACATCATAAGTATTCAGACCCTTTGCTATGATACTCGAAATTGAGCACAGGTGCATCCTGTTTCCATTGATCATCCTCGAGATGTTTCTACAACTTGATTGGAGTCCACCTGTGGGAAATTCAATTCATTGGACATGATTTGTAAAGGCCTGTCTATATAAGGTCCCACAGTTGACGGTGCATGTCAGATAAAAAACCAAACCATGAGGTCGAAGGAATTGTCTGTAGAGCTCTGAGACATGATTGTGTCGAGGCACAGATCTATGGAAGGGTAACAGAACATGTTTGCAACATTGAAGGTCCCCAAGAACACAGTCGCCTCCATCATTCTTAAATGGAAGAAGTTGGGAACCACTAAGACTCTTCCTAGAGCTGGCCGCCCGGCCAAACTGAGCAATCGGGGAAGAAGGGACATGTTCAAGGAGGTGACCAAGAACCTTTTTATTTTAATTTTTTTTTATTTCACCTTTATTTAACCAGGTAGGCTAGTTGAGAACAAGTTCTCATTTGCAACTGCGACCTGGCCAAGATAAAGCATAGCAGTGTGAGCATACAACAAAGAGTTACACATGGAGTAAACAATTAACAAGTCAATAACACAGTAGAAAACAAAGGGGGGGTCTATATACAATGTGTGCAAAAGGCATGAGGAGGTAGGCAAATAATTACAATTTTGCAGATTAACACTGGAGTGATAAATGATCAGATGGTCATGTACAGGTAGAGATATTGGTGTGCAGAAGAGCAGAAAAGTAAATAAATAAAAACAGTATGGGGATGAGGTAGGTGAAAAGGGTGGGCTATTTACCAATAGACTATGTACAGCTGCAGCGATCGGTTAGCTGCTCAGATAGCTGATGTTTGAAGTTGGTGAGGGAGATAAAAGTCTCCAACTTCAGCGATTTTTGCAATTCGTTCCAGTCACAGGCAGCAGAGTACTGGAACGAAAGGCGGCCAAATGAGGTGTTGGCTTTAGGGATGATCAGTGAGATACACCTGCTGGAGCGCGTGCTACGGATGGGTGTTGCCATCGTGACCAGTGAGCTGAGATAAGGCGGAGCTTTACCTAGCATAGACTTGTAGATGACCTGGAGCCAGTGGGTCTGGCGACGAATATGTAGCGAGGGCCAGCCGACTAGAGCATACAAGTCGCAGTGGTGGGTGGTATAAGGTGCTTTAGTGACAAAACGGATGGCACTGTGATAGACTGCATCCAGTTTGCTGAGTAGAGTGTTGGAAGCCATTTTGTAGATGACATCGCCGAAGTCGAGGATCGGTAGGATAGTCAGTTTTACTAGGGTAAGCTTGGCGGCGTGAGTGAAGGAGGCTTTGTTGCGGAATAGAAAGCCGACTCTTGATTTGATTTTCGATTGGAGATGTTTGATATGAGTCTGGAAGGAGAGTTTGCAGTCTAGCCAGACACCTAGGTACTTCCACATATTCTAGGTCGGAACCATCCAGGGTGGTGATGCTAGTCGGGCATGCAGGTGCAGGCAGCGACCGGTTGAAAAGCATGCATTTGGTTTTACTAGCGTTTAAGAGCAGTTGGAGGCCACGGAAGGAGTGTTGTATGGCATTGAAGCTTGTTTGGAGGTTAGATAGCACAGTGTCCAAAGACGGGCCGAAAGTATATAGAATGGTGTCGTCTGCGTAGAGGTGGATCAGGGAATCGCCCGCAGCAAGAGCAACATCATTGATATACACAGAGAAAAGAGTCGGCCCGAGAATTGAACCCTGTGGCACCCCCATAGAGACTGGCAGAGGACCGGACAGCATGCCCTCCGATTTGACACACTGAACTCTGTCTGCAAAGTAATTGGTGAACCAGGCAAGGCAGTCTTCCGAAAAACCGAGGCTACGGAGTCTGCCGATAAGAATATGGTGATTGACAGAGTCGAAAGCCTTGGCAAGGTCGATGAAGACGGCTGCACAGTACTGTCTTTTATCGATGGCGGTTATGATATCGTTTAGTACCTTGAGTGTGGCTGAGGTGCACCCATGACCGGCTCGGAAACCAGATTGCACAGCGGAGAAGGTACGGTGGGATTCGAGATGGTCAGTGACCTGTTTGTTGACTTGGCTTTCGAAGACCTTAGATAGGCAGGGCAGGATGGATATAGGTCTGTAACAGTTTGGGTCCAGGGTGTCTCCCCCTTTGAAGAGGGGGATGACTGCGGCAGCTTTCCAATCCTTGGGGATCTCAGACGAGATGAAAGAGAGGTTGAACAGGCTGGTAATGGGGGTTGCGACAATGGTGGCAGATAGTTTCAGAAATAGAGGGTCCAGATTGTCAAGCCCAGCTGATTTGTACGGGTCCAGGTTTTGCAGCTCTTTCAGAACATCTGCTATCTGGATTTGGGTAAAGGAGAACCTGGAGAGGCTTGGGCGAGGAGCTGCGGGGGGGGCGGAGCTGTTGGCCGAGGTTGAAGTAGCCAGGCGGAAGGCATGGCCAGCCGTTGAGAAATGCTTATTGAAGTTTTCGATAATCATGGATTTATCGGTGGTGACCGTGTTACCTAGCCTCAGTGCAGTGGGCAGCTGGGAGGAGGTGCTCTTGTTCTCCATGGACTTCACAGTGTCCCAGAACTTTTTGGAGTTGGAGCTACAGGATGCAAACTTCTGCCTGAAGAAGCTGGCCTTAGCTTTCCTGACTGACTGCGTGTATTGGTTCCGGACTTCCCTGAACAGTTGCATATCACGGGGACTATTCGATGCTATTGCAGTCCGCCACAGGATGTTTTTGTGCTGGTCGAGGGCAGTCAGGTCTGGGGTGAACCAAGGGCTGTATCTGTTCTTAGTTCTGCATTTTTTGAACGGAGCATGCTTATCTAAAATGGTGAGGAAGTTACTTTTAAAGAATGACCAGGCATCCTCAACTGACGGGATGAGGTCAATGTCCTTCCAGGATACCCGGGCCAGGTCGATTAGAAAGGCCTGCTCACAGAAGTGTTTTAGGGAGCGTTTGACAGTGATGAGGGGTGGTCGTTTGACTGCGGCTCCGTAGCGGATACAGGCAATGAGGCAGTGATCGCTGAGATCCTGGTTGAAGACAGCGGAGGTGTATTTGGAGGGCCAGTTGGTCAGGATGACGTCTATGAGGGTGCCCTTGTTTACAGAGTTAGGGTTGTACCTGGTGGGTTCCTTGATGATTTGTTTGAGATTGAGGGCATCTAGCTTAGAACCTGAAGGTCACTCTGAAAGAGCTCCAGAGTTCCTCTGTGGAGATGGGAGAACCTTTCAGAATGACAACCATCTCTGCAGCACTCCACCAAGGATGTATAGTAGAGTGGCCAGACGGAAGACAATTCTCAGTAAAAGGCACATGACAGCCAGCTTGGAGTTTGCCAAAAGGCTTCTAAAGGACACTCAGACCATGAGAAACAAGATTCTCTGGTCTGATGAAAACAAGATTGAACTCTTTGGCCTGAATGCCAAGCGTAACGTCTGGAGGAAACCTGGTAACATCCGTACGGTGAAGCATGGTGGTGGCAGCATCATGCTGTGGGGATGTTTTTCAGCGGCAGGGACTGGGAGACTAGTCAGGTTGAATGAAGCAAAGTACAGAGAGATCCTTGATGAAAACCTGCTACAGAGCGCTCAGGACAACAACCCTTCCAACAGGACAACAATCCTAAGCACACAGCCAAGACAACACAGGGGTGGCTTCGAGGCCTCCCGAGTGGTGCAGTGGTCTAAGGCACTGCTAGCAGTGCTAGCTGTGGCACTAGAGATTCTGGGTTCGAGTCCAGGCTCTGTTGAGCCAGCCGCAACTGGGAGACCCATGGGGTGGCACACAATTGGGTCACGTCTGGGTTAGGGGAGGGTTTGGTTGGCAGGGATGTTCTTGTCCAACCGCATACTAGAGACTCCTGTGGCGGGCCGGGCGCAGTGCACGCCGACGGGGTCGCCAGGTGTAACGGTGTTTCCTTCGACACATTGGTACGGCAGGATTCCGGGTTAAGTGGGCAGTGTGTCAAGAAGCAGTGAGGCTTGGTTGGGTTGTTTATTGGGTTGTAGCGATGAGACAAGACTGTAACTACTAATTGGATACAACGAAATTGGGGTGAAAACGGGTAAAAAAAAGATTAAAATTTGTATATATATAAAAAAAAGTACAACAAGGAATGGCTTTGGGATAAGTCTCTGAATGTCCTTGAGTGGCCCAGCTAGAGCCCAGACTTGAATCCAATCAAACATCTCTGGAGAGACCTGAAAATAGCTGTGCAGCGAAGTCCCCATCCAACCTAACAGAGCTTGAGAGGATCTGCAAATACAGGTGTGCCAAGCTTGTAGCGTCATACCCAAGAAGACTCGAGGCTGTAATCGCTGCCAAAGGTGCAACAAAGTACTGAGTTATGGGTCTGAATACTTATGTAAATGTGATATTTGTTTTTTCTTTTTAATACATTTGCAAAAATGTCTAAACCACCGTAGATGTGTGTTTTATACCTGTACTCCCTCTGCGGTAATTGCAGAGCAGGCCTGGATCTGCCATACCCGGTCTCTGATGGTGTGCAGGTTGAGACCCTCAGCTAGCTCTGATGCAGGAGCCGCAGTCATCAGGTCCTGCTTGTTGGCAAATATCAACAGTGGCACCATGCTCAACTTCTCTTCTTCCATCAACTCAGCTAGCTCCTGTGTGTTTGTGTGTGTGTAAGAGAAGGGTGGGGGAGGGGTTCAATCAATAACTGCATCAAAATAGGGATATCAGAAGACAGCTGAATAGAATATTGTGCATTTTTACAGACTGGTGCCGCTTTACCTGACCGGTCTCTTCAAAGCGTTTCCTGTCTGAACTGTCAATCACATAGATCTGTGACGAAGATGGACAGAGGAGAGTATTAGTGACAGATAGAAAGGTTCAACCGTATCAAGCTGTCTCCATTTATTTGTGGTCAGAACTTTTTGGACCTACCAGTACGTCTGTGTTCTCAAAGTAGTTCCTCCAGTACGGGCGGATCTTGCGCTGGCCTCCAATGTCCCAAACATTTAGCTTAAATCCCTGGGACTGCATGCTCTTTATGTTGAATCCCTGTGGACAGAGGAGGAGAGTGCCCATCAATGCAATGCTTTAGACAGTTTGTGATCACTGTGAGCATGTGTAACTATGCTTTCATGAGTGTCTGAGCTGTGTTTATGCTATTGTCTGTATCCAGGGTTGGGCAGGTTACTTCCTAAATGTAATCTTTTACAGTTACTAGTTACCTGTCAAATTGTATTCAGTAATGTACATTTTGGAACACCCAAACACAGTAAAGTAATATGTTTACTCTCTGTTACTTTTGGATTACTTTCCCCTTAAGAGGCATTAGAAGATCACAAAAAGGATCCATCAAATGCATTTGGTGCGTCATCATAGTGATCTCTGCATTTTTTAATATATTTTTTTTAATTGGCTACATCATTTCTGAATTTAAAAGTAATCAAAGTAGTCATCTAGTTTTTCAAAAGTATCTGTAATCTGATTACAATATTTTTAATGGTAACGTAACTGATTGCAGGTATTGTTTCTTCTAATAAGATAATATGTAACTGATTACATGTAATCAATTACTCCCCAATCCTGTGTACATCAGTACATTTACCTGAGTAGGGGTGATGTGGCTGACATCCTCTGAGGCCAGCTGTTTAAGCAGGGTGGTCTTGCCAGCGTTGTCCAGCCCTAGCAACAGTAACCGCACCTCCTGGTCCGGAGAGTGCTTCAGTCTTCGCAGAATCGACAGCAAACCCTGCAGTGCATCACACATCCAGGTCAGGTGACATGACAAACAGCACAAGTTGGTATTTAGGTTATAGCTATGTAATGAAATAAGAACCTAGGCAACAAGGCATTATGTTCAAACATAATTAACAGCAGGTGGTCCAGCTACAAACAACTTCTGTTCTGTTAACAGGGTTACCTGAAAGCACATTATTGCATAACAGAGCCAACACACCAGGGCAGAAATAATGCAAGGCCAGAGGCCACGGGTAACCTCAGCCAATCACGAAACGCCCTGGTGTGATTGGGTTTGGCATGGCACAGATTAATCAAGACGAGCCCAAGCTCTGTGTGCAGCAGGAAATAAGCACTAAGAGCACAGATTTAACTGTTAGCCTCTTGCCATGGCCTACTTTCACACCACCTTTGATTGGACAGTTGAGACATGTGCACAGCACGAAGACTCTTTCAGTGTTGAGGGAGGCTTAAGAGGTCTTCTTATTCACTGCTGTCACTGTACTTTTTGATCTAGCCAACTAAATAGACAGCAGATTCTCTACCCACATCCTTGTGATATAGTTAATGTCACAATCACTGTAGATTACATGCAATCTGAGTAGGCAACAAGAATTAGGACTAGCTAAATAAATTGAAAGACTACACGTGTCACAGGTGATTCTGTAGTCAGCTTGGAGGATGAATGTATTTTCAAAGGTTTGGGGTACTTTATTACTGCAGGAATCAGTAGTATGGTATCAAGCCGTACTTGTTAGTTTAAATAACTGATTACCAACCACAAGTTAAAAATGTGTCCATAACATTTGAAACGTTGTCACTGTTATTAGCTAGCTATAGCTTGTCTATGCGTAACCTTACTTGACAGATAAGACATGGTATTATTTGTTATAAAGTTATATTCTGACAGTAACAACAGTAATTCATTATTTACATGAATGACAATAAGCATGCCCTGCCAGGTAGACCTTTTTGGCAGGTACTGGCTGTACTGTATAGCTAACGTTAACTGTTAGCAAGCTACGTTAAAGTTAGTCGCGTCGCACTTTTTGGATAACTGACTAACGTTACTCTCTCACCCATACGATATTGCATTTAGCCATATAGCTCAATTCCAACTTTATGTTGATCATATTGCAGGGTACTTACCATGGTTTGCTCAGCTAGTGGCTCCTGTTCGGGCTCAGTGAGTGGATTAGCTAGCTAGCTAGTAGCATTTGACTGTATTCATTCTGAACAGCTGAAAAGCTCCCCGTAGCTATGGTAGCCGTGACGTCACCATAAACAACGACCTGGGCCATTATTTGGCCGGGCACGAGACCCATTTATACCTATGATTATTTCAGTTTTTATGAATAGGAATGGCCAATCTTAATAAGTGATCTCTTACTAAATTGTCTTCATTTCCAGTGCTTGTGACTCACTCAGACAAATAGTCTACAGCAGGGATTTCGCAAGTATGGCTAACTGCGGCCGACAGCATAGGCGAGTTGGTGTGTCGAAAGGAGTGAGTGTGTGTGTGTGGAAAGCGAATAAGGTAATATGGCATATTTGTATATTTGTTGTCACACAATACCGTTTTGCGTGGCTGATTGGGCTGCACAACAAATCGATAAACCGGCAAACAGTGCACTGGTGTATGGACATCCTGCCGACCTGAGACCTGACCAATAGTGTGCAACTGCAGCCCGCAATTCGGCAGTTCCCCCCTCAATCATTCCATTGGTACATTCATGAACACCCCCGCTCCCCCCTCGAACAATTCAATTCAAGAGGCTTTATTGGCATGGGAAACATATGTTAACTTTATCTAAGCAAATTAGGTAGATAGTATACAAAAGTTAAATAAACAATAAAAATGAACAGTAAACATTACATTCACAGAAGTTCCAAAAGAATAATATGACAAATGTCATATTATGTATATATACAGTGTTGTTACGATGTACAAATGGTTAAAGTACAAAAGGGAAAATAAATAAGCATAAATATGGGTTATATTTACAATGGAGTTTTTCACTGGTTGACCTTTTCTTGTGGCAACAGGTCACAATCTTGCTGCTGTGATGGCACACTGTGGTATTTTACCCAGTAGACAGTAGACATGGGAGTTTATCAAAATCAGGTTTGTTTTCGAATTCTTTGTGGATCTGTGTAATCTGAGGGAAAAATGTGTCTCTAATGTGGTCATACATTAGGCAGGAGGTTAGGAAGTGCCGCTCAGTTTCCACCTCAATTTGTGGGCAGTGTGCCCATAGCCTGTAGCCTGTCTTCTCGAACATCTCATTGGTTCTGTGCACCCCACTGTTTACGAGTGTATGGCTAGCTATAGCTACCCCTGCCCCTTCTTCAAATCAAAATCAAATCAAATCAAATGTTATTGGTCACATACAATTGGTTAGTAGATGTTAATGCGAGCGTAGCAAAATGCTTGTGCTTCTAGTTCCAACAGTACAGTAATATCTAACAAGTAATCTAACAATTCCTCAACAACTACCTAATACACACAAATCTAACGGGGTGAATGAGAATATGTACATATAAGTATTTGAATGAGCGATGGCCGAGCGGCATAGGCAAGGTGCAATAGATGGTATAAAATACAGTATATGCATGTGATATGAGTAATGTAAGATATGTAAACATGATTAAAGTGGCATTATTTAAAGTGCCATTGTTTAAAGTGACTAGTGATCTGTTTATTAAAGTGTCCAGTGATTGGGTCTCAATGTAGGCAGCAGCCTCTGAGTTAGTGATTGCTGTTTAGCAGTCTGATGGCCTTGAGAATGAAAAATAGCTTCTATCTCTCGGTCCCAGCTTTGATGCACCTGTACTGACTTCGCCTTCTGGATGATAGCGATGTGAACAGACAGTGGCTCGGGTGGTTGTAGTCCTTGATGATATTTTTGGCCTTCCTGTGACATCAGGTGCTGAAGGTGTCATGGAGGGCAGGTAGTTTGCCCCCGGTGATGCGTTGTGCAGACCGCACAACCCTCGGGAGAGCTTTGCGGTTGAGGGGGGTGCAGTTGCCGTACCAGGCTGTGATACCAGGATGCTCTCGATTGTGCATCTGTAAAAGTTTGTCAGGGTTTTGGGTGACAAGCCACATTTCTTCAGCCTCCTGAGGTTGAAGAGGCACTGTTGCGCCTTCTTCACCACACTGCCTGTGTGGGTGGACCATTTCAGATTGTCAATGATGTGTACGCCGAGGAACTTGAAGCTTTTCACCTTCTCCACTGCTGTCCCTTCAATGTGGATAGGGGGATGCTCCCCCTGCGGTTTCCTGAAGTCTACGATCACCTCCTTTGTTTTGTTGATGTTGAGGGAGAGGTTAATCTCCGACTTCTGAGGGTTCAAAACAACTGGGACTGGGAAAAAAAACAAGCTCCGACTGGGAAAAATCGTTCTGAACAGTCATCCAACTCGGAATTCAAACTCAGGCCACTCTCGATCTCCAACTTTCCGACATGAAGATTACTGACTTCATGATTTGACCTTGTATTAAAAACCTGTTGTGACTAGGGGGCAGTATTTTCATTTTTGGAAAAATAACGTTCCCAAAGTAAAACGGGATATTTTGTCAGGACAAGATGATAGAATATGCATATAATTGACAGCTTAGGATAGAAAACACTCTAAAGTTTCCAAAACTGTAAAAATATTGTCTGTGAGTATAACAGAACTGATATTGCAGGCGAAAGCCTGAGAAAAATCCAATCCGGAAGTGACTCATGTTTTGAATGCTCTGCGTTCCGATGCGTCCCTATTGGGCAGTGAATGGGCTATCAACCAGATTACTTTTTCTACATATTCCCCAAGGTGTCTACAGCATTGTGACGTAGTTTCACGCCTTTATGTTGAAGAATAAGCGTAAGCGGCTACATTGCGCAAGTGGTCACCTGATGACTCTCAGAGTGATTCTTGCGTAAAATACAGAGGTAGCCATTTTTCCTCTCGCTCCTACTGAAAAACATTTGCTATCTAACTGGGAGTCTCGTGTGTGAAAACATCCGAAGCTCATCAAAAGTAAATGATTTAATGTGATTGCTTTTCTGATTTTCGTGACCAAGTTACCTGCTGCTAGCTGGACATAATGCTATGCTAGGCTATCGATAAACTTACACAAATGCTTGTCTTGCTTTGGCTGTAAAGCATATTTTGAACATCTGAGATGACAGGGTGATTAACAAAAGGCTAAGCTGTGTTTTAATATATTTCACTTGTGAATTTCATGAATAGGAATATTTTCTAGTAATATTTATGTCCGTTGCGTTATGCTAATTAGTGTCAGATGATGACAACGATCCCGGACACGGGATGGGAGTTACAACAAGTTTTAAGATGTCCCAGTTTTTTTGAATGTGGCATATGTACCACAATACAGTTGAAGTCGGAAGTTCACATACACTTAGGTTGGAGTCATTAAAACTCGTTTTTTCAACCACTCCACAATTTTCTTGTTAACAAACTATAGTTTTGGCATGTTGGTTAGGACATCTACTTTGTGCATGACACAAGTAATTTTTCCAACAATTGTTTACAGACGGATTATTTCACTTACCATTTACTGTATCACAATTCCAGTGGGTCAGAAGTTTGCATACACTAAGTTGACTGTGCCTTTAAACAGCTTCCAGAAAATGATGTCATGGCGTTAGAAGCATCTGATAGGTTAATTGACATAATTTGAGTCAGTTGGAGGTGTACCAGTGGATGTATTTCAAGGCCTACCTTCTAACTCAGTGCCTCTTTGCTTGACATCATGGGAAAATCAAAAGAAATCAGCCAAGACCTCAGGAAAATTTCTGGCTCTCACAGACCTCTTTAAGAGGCTCCTCAGTCCTCCACTCGTTACCTGTATTAATGGCACCTGTTTGAACTTGTTATCAGTATAAAAGACACCTGTCCACAACCTCAAACAGTCACACTCCAAACTCCACTATGGCCAAGACCAAAGAGCTGTCAAAGGACACCAGAAACAAAATTGTAGACCTGCACCAGGCTGGGAAGACTGAATCTGCAATAGGTAAGCAGCTTGGTTTGAAGAAATCAACTGTGGGAGCAATTATTAGGAAATGGAAGACATACAAGACCACTGATAATCTCCCTCGATCTGGGGATCCACGCAAGATCTCACCCCTTGGGGTCAAAATGATCACAAGAACGGTGAGCAAAAATCCCAGAACCACACAGGGGGACCTAGTGAATGACCTGCAGAGAGCTGGGACCAAAGTAACAAAGCCTAGCATCAGTAACACACTACGCCGCCAGGGACTCAAATCCTGCAGTACCAGACGTGTCCCCCTGCTTAAGCCAGTACATGTCCAGGCCCGTCTGAAGTTTGCTAGAGAGCATTTGGATGATCCAGAAGAAGATTGGGAGAATTTCATATGGTCAGATGAAACCAAAATATAACTTTTTGGTAAAAACTCAACTCGTCGTGTTTGGAGGACAAATGATGCTGAGTTGCATCCAAAGAACACCATACCTACTGTGAAGCATGGTGGTGGAAACATCATGCTTTGGGCTGTTTTTCTGCAAAGGGACCAGGACCACTGATCCGTGTAAAGGAAAGAATGAATGGCTCCATGTATCGTGAGATTTTGAGTGAAAACCTCCTTCCATCAGCAAGGGCATTGAAGATGAAACGTGGCTGGGTCTTTCAGCATGACAATGATCCCAAACACACCGCCCGGGCAATGAAGGAGTGGCTTCGTAAGAAGCATTTCAAGGTCCTGGAGTGGCCTAGCCAGTCTCCAGATCTCAACCCCATAGAAAATCTTTGGAGGGAGTTGAAAGTCCATGTTGCCCAGCAACAGCCCCAAAACATCACTGCTCTAGAGGAGATCTGCATGGAGGAATGGGCCAAAATACCAGCAACAGTGTGTGAAAACCTTGTGAAGACTTATCGAAAACGTTTGACCTCTGTCATTGCCAACAAAGGGTATATAACAAAGTATTGAGATAAACTTTTGTTAATGACCAAATCCTTACTTTCCACCATAATTTGCAAATAAATTCATAAAAAATCCTACAATGTGATTTAAATTTTTTCTCATTTTGTCTGTCATAGTTGAAGTGTACCTATGATGAAAATTACAGGCCTCTCTCATCTTTTTAAGTGGGAGAACTTGCACAATTGGTGGCTGACTAAATACTTTTTTGCCCCACTGTATGTATGTATATATATATATATATATATATATATATATATATATATATATATATATATATATATTTACATACAGTAAAACAGTCCTTATATCGACATAACCTGAAAGGTCGCTCAGCAAGGAAGAAGCCACTGTTCCAAAACCACCATAAAAAAGCCAGACTACGGTTTGCAACTGCACATGGGGACAAAGATCGTACTTTTTGGAGAATTGTCCTCTGGTCTGATGAAACAAAAATAGAACTGTTTGGCCATAATGACCATCGTTATGTCTGGAGGAAAGAGGGGGAGGCTTGCAAGCCGAAGAACACCATCCCAACCGTGATGCACACAGGTGTGGCAGCATCATGTTGTGGGAGTGCTTTGCTGCAGGAGGGACTGGTGCATTTCACAAAATAGATGGCATCATAACGTAGGAAAATTACATGGATATATTGAAGCAACATCTCAAGACATCAGTCAGGAAGATAAAGCTTGGTTACAAATGGGTCTTCCAAATGGACAATGACTCCAAGCATACTTCCAAAGTTGTGGCAAAATGGCTTAGGACAACAAAGTCAAGGTATTGGAGTGGCCATCACAAAGTCCTAACCTCAACCATATAGAAAATTTGTGGGCAGACCTGAAAAAGCGTGTGCGAGCAAGGAGGCCTACAAACCTGACTCAGTTACACCAGCTCTGTCAGGAGGAATGGGCCAAAATTCACCCAACTTATTGTGGGAAGCTTGTGTAAGGCTACCCGAAACATTTGACCCATGTTAAATTATTTAAAGGCAATGCTACCAAATACTAATTGATTGTATGTTAACTCCTTACCCACTGGGAATGTGATGAAAGAAACAAAAGCTGAAATAAATCATCCTCTCCATTATTATTCTGACATTTTACATTCTTAAAATAAAGTGGTGTCCTAATGGACCTAAGACAGGGAATTTTTACTTGCATTAAATGTCAGGAATTGTGAAAAACTGACTTACGGTGTAGCCAAATACACTACGCGGCAGCGTAGCCTAGTGGTTAGAGCGTAGGACTAGTAACCGGAAGGTTGCAAGTTCAAACCCCCGAGCTGACAAGGTACAAATCTGTCGTTCTGCCCCTGAACAGGCAGTTAACCCACTGTTCCTAGGCCGTCATTGAAAATAAGAATTTGTTCTTAACTGACTTGCCTGGTTAAATAAAGGTAAAATAAAAAAATAAAAAAATGTAAACGTCTGACTGTAAGTGTCCCGGTGATGTTGCTGTTCATACCCTCCTCATTGAGAAGACGATGTGCATGTATCAAGGTGACATCTAGATGGTTATCAATTTGTTATTTTTTGTGTAGGCTGCTATCCTACTTGAAATAAAATCATGGGAGGTAGAAAAAAATTGCCACATTAGCTACCACCGGCAACACAACCTGGTCTCAGAGCATTTCGTATTATTATTTTCTATTATTTTACCTTTAGATTTGTGTGTATTGTTGTGAATTGTTTGATACTACTGCATTGTTGGAGCTAGGAACCCAAGCTTTTCGCTACACCAGCGATAATATCCGCTTAATATGTGTATGTGACCAATACAATTTGGATTTCAAAGTCCCAGTTCCCAGTTTTTTTGAATGCCGCATTACACAGAACAATGTGTGTAATTGCTAGCTATTCTTTTGAGTGCTGACGATACATTTTATGCGACTTTGGAGCTCCAGTCCACCCACACAAGTCGAGTGCAACTCCATCGTATTGTGGAGTTGAGTTAAATCAATTTTTCCCAGTCGGAGCTTGTTTTTTTAACTTGTTCCCAGGTGTTGTGAATACACTAAAAAGTCGGAAGTCTGAGATTTACGAGTTCCCAGTTGTTTTGTACAAGGCATCAATAGATGGGTTAGCTGACAATGTCAGGAAAACAATGTGCACTCTTTAATGGGGCAGAAGTCGATTAAGTTATTTTGATTCTGGATAACCAGATAGCTACCAACAATGACAAAAAACTACCATGTGGGGAATTGCAGCTAGTTTCATCTTGTTCTTGATACCGTGTCTTGTATTGAGTTATTTTGACTGATTTCATGTCAATGCTAATATAGCAAAAAAAATCCCTAGCTAGCTAACCAACAACTGTAAAAATGTATTTGAAAGACAAGTGCTCATTGTGCAAATGTATTTATGCTTTCAATAAACATTGGAGACAAAATATAGTTTACACGTTGGCAACAATCTAAGCCATCCCCGTCTGTTTTGCACCATAGTTGCACACGTCGGTTTATGTTGCTAAACAACTCCTTTCTTTAATAATTTTTTTTTAGAAGATATGCATATTATTAGTAGATTTGGATAGGAAACACTGACATTTCTAAAACTGTTTGAATCATGTCTGTGAGTATAATATAACTTATTTAGCAGGCGAAACCCCGAGGACAAAACCATTCAGATTTGTTTTTTGAGGTCACCTCTTTTCAATGGGTTTTCATTGGGAAACCAGATCTAAGGGACCTTCTTGCAGTTCCTACCGCTTCCACTGGATGTCAACAGTCTTTAGAAATTGGTTGAGGTTTTTCCTTTGTGTAATGAAGAAGTAGCCCTGTTCAGAACGAGGGCTGCCAGACCTCTGGTTGAAACAGCTCTCATTCTCTCCCCCTTCACAGTAGAAGTCTCAAACAAGGTTTTAAAGACTGACATCTAGTGGAAGCTGTAGGAAGTGCAATATGACCCCATAGACACTGTATATTCAATAGGCAATGACTTGAAAAAACTACAAACCTCAGATTTCCAACTTCCTGGGCGGATTTTTTTCTCAGATTTCTGCCTGCCATATGAGTTCTGTTATACTCACAGACGTCATTCAAACAGTTTTAGAAACTTCAAAGTGTTTTCTATCCAAATCTACTAATTATATGCATATTCTAGCTTTTGGCCCTGAGTAGCAGGCAGTTTACTCTGGGCACCTTATTATCCAAGCTACCCAGTCCCAAAGAAGTTTTAAAGTATGATTGACGGTAGGTTGTCCACACCAACTAGTATAAAGAGTTTTGTCTCCTGCTTCGCCCCACAGATCTTTACTATAGGCTTCTGAGATATTCGGTATGTGAATCGCTGTCTGCAATTGCATTTTATTACTAAAGAGTTTAATTCCAAGGTTCCTGTTTCATCTATCTATCTATTTCATCTATCACCCCATGCAAAAGACCACCCAACATTTGGCGAGCTTGCCAGGAGTTGGTGACCACTGCGTCTGGATGATCTTCGTCCCACTGTGCAGCTCATCAAATTATAAGGTAAGCAGACACCTGTTAAACCAAAAGTCTGAAATGAGAAAAAGCACTGTAATATGATGTCTATGTGATAAATGACACAGAATCCCAGATGTAATAGTCAGAAATTCCTGAGGGTCTAATGGAACCTTGTGTGAGGAACTTGGTTAGAATGAACCAAATCAGTACTGAGGTACTGGGTGACAAGTGATTGAAAGTGTTATTTGCGCATGGTGTCCTTACCTGAGGGAAGGCACAGGTTTTTAAAGAATGGCATCTTCTCCTCGTCATCTGACGAGGAGAAGCGAGAAGGATCGGAGCACCAATACGCAGTGTGGTAAGTGTTCGTCATTTTATTGGAAAAAACTGAACACTACAAAACAACAAAATGACAACCGTGAAGCTAATAAACAATAGTGCTGACACAAACACTACACATAGACAATCACCCACAACGACAAAACAGGCTACCTAAATATGGTTCCCAATCAGAGACAACGACTAACACCTGCCTCTGATTGAGAACCATATCAGGCCAAACACAGAAACAGACAAACTAGACATCCAACATAGAACGCCCACTCAGATCACACCCATACCAAACAAAACATAGAAACATACAAAGCAAACTATGGTCAGGGCTTGACAGGTTGTGTATGGTGTCCTTACCTGAGGGAAGACATTGGTTTTGTTTTGATATATGCACAATTGCTGGAATTATAGATTTGGTGTGGGACAATTGTTGTATGAGTTGAGTGTATTTGATAACAGTCAATGGATATATGCTAGTCAATATCAATAATTTCTATGTGCTGAAATAAATCTAGACTGGTATAGACAACAAGTCTGGAAGACTAGTACAAGAAGGGATGCATTTGCAAATTGCGTATTGGGAAAGACATGTTCTGAGTTTACTCTTCCATTACATCCACAAGAGAGGAGACAGGGAGAGCCCCATACTGAAGTTAAAATACAATTGAAACCAATTGTGGTTATTTACCACACATATGTGGAACCATTTACAATTGCGTGGTTAGTGAATAAATGTAGTGAAACTAAAGAAGACGAGGGGTTAGAGAAAATAGAACTGCGTTGGGTATATCATCCTATGTTAGATTCTACTACCCGTATACTGGGATAGAACTGGGTTTTTCTACAGTACCATACAGCTAAGTCACTCAGTCCACATTACATAGAACCTGATTAAAACAAAATCACGGAGCACCATGACAGATTCAACCAAAGGCAGTGCAGAGACAGTGGGTCCCACACCAACGAAGGCTGGGCCTCACCTCTCCCACACTGCCCTGACTGATGCTGACTTTTCGTTAACGGTTCTGCATATATAGATCAAACCACAGGGAAGAAACATACAGGGTTTGGTATTGTGACAATGGATAGAACCACTCACATACAACAACCATTACCAGATACTTTCTCAGCTCAACAGGCTGAAATTCTGGCGCTAACCTCTGCCTGTAAAATGAGAGAAAGGAAAAGGTTTACACTTTTCTTTGATTCTGTTTATGCAATAGGGGGTTGTCTCTTTTCACAATGCTTGTGGAAGTCCTATTTGTAATAGAACTATGGTTTTAGATCTCTTGGAGGCTATGATGCTGCCCTCTGCTTTGGCTGTTGTGAAGGTTGCTGCTCACACTGGGGGGAAAGATTGTGTGAGTATGGATAACGCCATGGCAGATGAGGCTAAATTAGCTGCCTCAAAGTGTCATAGCCACTCCATGTTCTTCTCTGCTACTGTTGGGAAAGACACTGATGATTTGGCATCTAAACAGGCTTTGGATGTTGGTTCTCATTTGGTATGACAACAGCGGGGTTGTAAACTTGACACAGTTTCTACAATTTGGAGACAGACTGTCTGGCAGACAGTGAATGCCAGCTTGTCTTTTCACCTCTGTTTGCCAAGTGGCCCATTTGTCAAGGGGGGGATATGATAGAGGCAATTTCTTTGGATTGGTTTTGTCCAAATTTGACACAGCATGTGAAACAGTTTCTGTTTCGATGTGCTACGTGCACGCAATTTAACATTGCCAAAGGAACACCTCTGAAACCAGGTCATTTCCCTACGCCAAGAAGACCATTTGTCTATCTTGCCATGGATTGTATAGATCTTGCAGAAAGACCAGAAGGCAAAAGGTACTGTTTAGTCCTTATTGACAGGTTCACCAGGCAGGTGGAGGCATTTCCCACCACACACTGTGATGCTAAGACAGTAGCAAAGCTACTAGTGAGTGAGATCAAATCTCAGAAACACCAAATCTAGGTATTATCTGCAGACAACGGTACCCACTTCACTGGTGATATAGTGAAGCAGGTAGCCATAATGATGGGAGTGGACCAGAAGTTTGTGTCCATCTACCACCCCCAGAGTAATGGGGTTACCGAGAGAGCTAACCAATCCATTAAACAAGGGCTAGCTTAGGCATGCCACTCCACCAAGAATTCTTGGGTGGATTGTTTACCACTGGTGTTAATGAAAATGTGCAGTAGTGTTAATAAAGGCATGGGGTGTACACCACATGAAATGTTGACAGGAAGACCCATGAATGTTCCTGCACACAGACCCATGACTGACAGACAAATAGACAACACTCTAGCTGAAGTAGAACACTTGGAGTACATGAAAGAGCTAACTACTATTGTCAGATCTCTCCACTCTCACACTAGGAAAGCTCAGGAGGAGGTATCAGGTGAGGACCCCGACTACCAGCCTGTGGAAGTTGGAGACTGGGTCAAAATCCGGGTCCACAAGAGAAAATGGAACCAGACAAAATGGATGGCGTCATTCGAGGCAACCATGGCAACTCCACGGCAGTTAGAGTTCAGAAAAGGTCCGGCTGGCACCACCTGTCCCACTGCCAAAAGGTGTTCAGCCCACAGGAGATGATGGAGCCAGACACAGTCTGAAACAAGAGGCAGAAGCAGATTTGAGTCTAGACCAAAGACTTGAAAAATATGAAGGGAACGATCAAAGCCCTGAAGAACCAACTGTTTTACATGATCAGCAAGGTTATGTTGTAAATAAACAAACTGTCACGTCTGCTCCCGCTCCCCCCCCCGGTGCTTGAGGGCACCAGGCTGCCCTGCATCACGCACTCCTGCCATCTATTACGCACACCTGCCTCCCTTTGTCACGCGCGTTGGACTCACCCATCACCTGTTTATTACCTCCCCTATATTTGTCAGTTCCCATTGCTCTGCTCCCCGCTGCTGCATTAATCGTTTTTTGTCTGTGTTACTCGTTTGCTGACACTGTTCCTGTCTCATTCCATGTCCTTTCTATATTAAATGTTTACTCCCCGTACCTGCTTCGTCTCTCCAGCGTCATACATGTGACACAAACCCTTAAGGGTTACAAGAGAGGGAAGACGACAGCATGTGGTCATTGGTGGTTGACTGTGTTGGCTCTATCCACACTACATGTTGTGTGGGTGAAGCTGGCCCTGTCAACACGTGGGCAAAGTTTGTTCGAGACTTAGGTAGAAAAGTATCCCCAAACTGGACTGCGGTGTTAATTTTGTCCAAACCCAAATCCGTGAGAGAGTTGTTTGGTTCAATGAGTAGACCAATGGCAGAGACAGATCAGGCCTGTGGAATGTTGTATTTTATGAGGAGGGCAAAAGACAAGCAGAGCCAGTGTAATTGTACCATAGAACTCTTTAATGGACATATGCTAATTGATCAGGGTAATAAGAACATATCGAAAGGGACTGGGATACAAGATCTGGGGAGGGTGTTTGAGAAATGGGAATCCAGAAGCTGTGGATAGAATAGGGACTGTAACTCATTGGTTTTGGCCACGGCATAATCCCCGGGATGATGATAATGGGAAGATAGTTAGGAAAAGGCTTATGTGTACTCACCCAACAATGTATGGTTGGAGTGAAAACCTGGGGACCACTGTGGCTGAACCAATTTTAGAGAATTTGAAGGAAGAATGTGTTCTTCCATTATGTATCTGTAACAATGGCTCTTTGGCTGTGTGTGTAACAGTGCATTGTATGTCATATGCAGGCTACCTTCCTGAAGAAGAAGAGCGCAGGCAAACATTTTGCACACCCTATGGGTGGCATTTAGTGAATGTCTCATGTTTAATTACTAGAGTGATCTATCTTGCTCTAAATTATGGTATGGGATCACCCTGGGGGTTTATGTGGATTTGCAGTGGTAGAGGTTATCTGGCAATTCCAAATAACTGCCGCGGGTGTTGTTTCCTCAGTGAAACTCTTACCAATGCTCTCAGACCCCACCTCTGCTATACTAACTAACCGTTCCACTGATCCCATTTCCACACGTATGAAAAGGTTGATTCCAATTAACAATGAGGCGTATGGCCATGTCCATAAACCAGATATTCGGTATCTCCATTATTCCCTGCATTGGTGTATCCATTTTAGGTATATGGATTAATAATTTGACTTACTTGCTACAAGCTCATATTAATTTGACCTACAAGAGTTTTAGCCAGCTCTGCCTGGATGTCCAGAATCTTAAGGCAGTTACGGCTAGGCACAGTTTGGTTTTGGATTACCTGCTGGATCTCGATAACAAATGCGTAATGATACTTCCTGACTCCTCCGATAACATGACCAAAATCCTGCTTGATATGTCTAAACTCTCTAATACTCTCAGCCCTAGTGACGATGATGTTCTGACCAGGATGGGTAAAGGGTTCACTGGGAAATTTGGAAATGTTATGGGCCAATGCCATGATTACTGTATATATGTGATAACCTTTATATGCTTGCAATGTGCAATGATGGAAAAGTACTGGGTAATGGAGATGTACTGCTTTAGTTCTCAGGCTGAGAATTGCCTGCACCTGCTGATAGTCACGCAGCCTCAAGGCCGAGATGTTCCGAAAGCAGCAAAGTGCCTGAGACTACACAGGTGTGGTTGATGGCTTATAGCAGAGTGAGAAACAACGGTCTAGACATGTTTTCTCATCTTGGATACTTTGTATCTAATTCAATGCAACAATTTTAAGGTATGATTGACGGTAGGTTGTCCACACCAACTAGTGTGTATGTATGTGAATCTCTGTCTGCAATTACATTTTATTACTAAAGAGTTTTATACCAAGGTTCCTGTGATTGTTGAAGGAAACTTACATCACCCTAAGCAAAGGACCACCCAACAGCAAGCAGTAAGAGATAAGGCAAAATTGGGCAACCTTGCCTAATTCCTCTTTTCAAATCAAATCTAGAAGTGCCATGCTTTAATTTAATGGAACTCTTCCCATTCATATAAAGAATTTTAATAGTACTACCAAATTTTTCAAGGGAGAGAAATAGAAACTTATGTTCCACTGTATCGAAGGCTTTATAAAAGTCTAAGAAGACAATAAAACTATCTTTGAGGATTAGATCAGAATAGTCAATAAGGTCTAACACCAGTCGGATATTATTAGATATATGTCTATTCCTCATGAAGCCAGATTGGGTCTCTTCTATAATTGAGTCCAATGCTGCCTTCATTCTTTTTTGCAAATATAGAGGCTAATATTTTGTCATCGTTATTGAGCAGACAGATTGGACACCAATTATGGAGGAGAAGCAAGTCTTTCTTGGGCTTAGGTATTAATGTAATCAGACCTTGAGTCAAACTGGGTGGGAGAGCTTTATTTGCAATGCTTTCAGAAAAGACCTGCAACAGAAATAGGGCCAACTGTTGAGAAAAAGTTGTGTAAAACTCAGCAGATATACCATCAGTCCCAGGAGACTTGTTCTTTTGAAGGTGTTCAATAGAATAAATGATCTCTTCAACTATAATAGGGTCATCACACTGTTCCCGCTCAGCTTCCCCAATTGATTTCACATCCCCCAGAGAGTCAAAGAAAAGAGTTGAGGAAACCTCACAATACAAACTATATAAATTCCTGTACAAGTTGCAACTAAAGTTAGAGATTAATTTGGGATAATCTGTGATGAGACCATTAATATTTAGTTGTTGAATTGTATTATTTTTGGAGTGGTATTTTTCTAACCTGAAAAAATAAGATGAATTTTCTTCACCCTCTAGCCACTTCTTCCTAGATCTGACAAGGCCTCCCTCTGCTTTCAGTTTATACATATCATCCAACTTGTTTTGTAGCTCAAACAGAACAGCTGTCACAACCTGACCTTAGTTATCTTTGTTTTCTTTATTATTTTAGTTAGGTCAGGGTGTGACGAGGGTGATATATGTGTTTTTGTCCTGTCTAGGGTTTTTGTATGTTTATGGGGTTGTTTTTCCAGTCTAGGTGTTTTTATGTCTATGGTTGCCTAGATTGGTTCTCAATCAGAGGCAGCTGTTTATCGATGTCTCTGATTGGGGACCAGATTTAGGTAGCCATATTCCTTGGGTATTTCGTGGGTTATTCTTCTATGTGTAGTTGCCTGTTTCAGCACTCGTTGTATATAGCTTCACGGTTTGTTTTGTATAGTTTTGTTCAGTGTTCGTTCTTCTCATTAAAATAGTTATGTACTCTTATGACACTGCGCCTTTGTCTCCTCTTTACAACGAACGTGACAGAATAATCCACCAAATCAGGACCAAGCAGCGTGAAAAGGAGGAACATCGATTAATGGGGGAATGGACCTGGGAGGAGGTATTAAATGGAGCAGGACCCTGGACACAGCCAGGAGAGTATTACCGTCCTGAGGAGTTAGAGGCAGCAAAAGGGGAACGGCAATACTATGAGGAGAAATACAGGAGAATAGAGGAACAGCGATACATGACTAGCACGGAAGCCCGAGAGGCAGCCCCAAGATTTTTTTGGGGGGGGCACATGAGGAGATTAGCTGAGTCAGGTAGGAGACCTGAGCCAACTCCTTGTGCTTACCGTGGGGAGCGTGTAACTGGTCAGGCATCGATGTGCACGGTGTCTCCAGTGCGCTATTCTAGCCCGGTGCGTTCTATTCCAGCTCCTCGCATTGGCAGGGCTCGAATGGACATCCAGCCAGGAAGGAGGGTGCCGGCTCAGCGCTCCTAGTCTCCAGTATACCTCCTTGGACCAGGATATCCTGCGCCGGCTCTGCGTACTGTGTCTCCGGTGAGTCTGCACAGCCCAGTGCTTCCTGTGCCAGTGCCCTGCATTTGCAGGGTGAAAATAAACATCCAGCCAGGACGGGTTGTGTCAGCTCTACACTCCAGACCTCCAGTACGCCTCCACAGTCCAGTACGTCCTGTGCCTCCTTCCCGCACTTCCTTCCCTTCCCCAGCCCAGTACCACCAGTTCTGGCACCACGCACCAGGCCTACAGTGTGCCTCCAGGGTCCAGTACTCCCTGTTCCTGCTCCTCGCACTCGCCCTGAGGTGCGTGTACCCAGCCCGGTACCACCAGTGCCGGCACCACGCACCAGGCCTATAGTGCGCCTCGACAGTCCAGTACGCCCTGTTCCTCCTCCCTGCAATCGCCATGAGGTGCATGTCCCCAGCCCGGTACCACCAGTGCCGGCACCATGCACCAGGCCTACAGTGCGCTTCGCCAGTCCAGAGCGTCCGGTGACAGTACCCAGTCCAGAGCGTCCAGCGACAGTTCACAGACCGGAACCTCCAACGACGGGCCACAGACTGGAACCTCCCACGACGGGCTACAGACCGGAACCTCCCATGATGGGCCACAGACCGGAACCTCCCACGACGGGCCACAGACCGGAACCTCCCACGACGGGCCACAGTCCGGGAACCTCCCACGACGGGTCACAGTCCGGGGTCTCCCACGATGGTCCACAGTCCGGGGTCCCCCACGACGGTCCACAGTCTGGAATCTCCCACAACGGTCCCCAGCCCGGGGTCTCCAGCGACGGTCCCCAGCCCGGGGTCACCAGCGACAATCCCCAGCACGGGGCCTACGGTGATGATCCATGCAGTGATGGTCCCCAGTCCGGGGTCGCCAGCGATGATCCGCAGTAATGAGCCTCCGGCGAGGATCCACGGGTCAGTGCTACAAGGGCACAGGGCTCAATGTAAAGAAGGGGGGCGGCGTCCAGAGAGCCAGAGCCGCCATCAAAGTTAGATGCCCACCCAGATATGTTTAGGTTTGTGGGGGGTACACCTTTTTTTGGGGGGGGGGGGGGGGGGGGGGGGGGGTAGGGGTACTGTCACTGTCACGCCCTGACCTTAAATATCTTTGTTTTCTTTATTATTTTGGTTAGGTCAGGGTGTGACGAGGGTGATATGTGTTTTTGTCCTGTCTAGGGTTTATATCTATGGTTGCCTAGATTGGTTCTCAATCAGAGGCAGCTGTTTATCGTTGTCTCTGATTGGGGACCATATTTAGGTAGCCATATTCCTTGGGTATTTCGTGGGTTATTATTCTATGTGTAGTTGCCTGTTTCAGCACTCGTTGTATATAGCTTCACGGTTTGTTTTGTTGTTTTGTATAGTTTTGTTCAGTGTTCGTTCTTCTCATTAAAAGAGTTATGTACTCTTATTAAGCTGCGCCTTTGTCTCCTCGTTACAACGAACGTGACAACACCTTAGTCCTCCAAAGAGACTTTCAACAGGCTTTTGAACAAGAGGTGATCTTTGTAATTACACTTTCTTCTTCAGCTCTCCTCATCTTGGCAAGAATACTATATTTTCCATTCTCATATTTAATGTATGAATTGTCATTTATTGCTTTGTTCCAAAAGTGTGTAATGAAATTGTTTATCTCCATCTTGACCAACAAATATATTAATATAGAGCTATTAAGCTTCCAGTAGGATGCTCTGCCAAGGCCATTATCAGTGATAAAAAGTTTAATGTCAATATAAAAAGCTCCATGATCATGTCAGGAGAATTTTCACTCCCAATGATAATAACAATCAATCAATAGCTCTGACCAATCCCCAAGGTTTGTAAGACCATGGGTTTAATAATAATTAGTCAAAGACTCAGCTTATGCAAAAGGTTTGTACAGTCTATTCACGAGAACGTTCTCTAGTCAAGAATACAAAAACATAAATTTTATAGCTGCGCACATACTTCCACACAAACAGTAGGTATCCTACGCACATACATACACACAGACAGCAGGTATCCTATGCACATACTGTATCACTACCCAGCTGACAAAGATTAGGGAGACCGTGAGAAGTACTCCCTGTCCTCCCCCAAGATTAGGGAGACCGCGAGAAGTACTCCCCTCCCAAATCTCCCAGAGGCCTAGCCAGGTCGGCACCGAATTTTGCTCAGACAGTCTGTGTCTAAGATACTATAAAGATATATTGTACAGATATATTGTTTTACAATAATTCTGACTAAAACTACACACATCATTAATTATAATTTTACTGACTGAAACTACACACATCAGATTATAATTGTATGATTCTAATCAATTACATACAATTATAAGGTTTCAGAGTGAATTATTTCATCATTATCTTTCAACATTTAAATTATTTTATCAATCCACCCGTAATGACTAAATAATACACACTAATACATCAAACACTATATGGAAACAAATGTTATACAAAAATAATCAAAACTAGTACATGTATGTACATTTGATATTTATCAATGACTGTTCTAGGCCTATATCCAATTATAAAACTCTTCCTGTTTTTATTACAATCTTCATAAAAAACAGTCTAAACATAAAAAATTGTCTCATCCAACATTGGCTCCTCATAGTAAAAAAAAACGGAGCCATCTCCTAGGCCTGGAGACCTGTATTCCTCATCCCACTGGCCAGAGCTCGGAATCGGTCCGAATCTCACCATCTGTTGCGTCATTGACCTCTCCAGAGTCCTAGTGATCAAACCTCTCACACATGGGACCAAACAACATCCACTCAGGACCAAAACACTCATACAAGTGAAAGTTGCCAACAACACAACAACAACAACATTTTTACATTTCCCAAACATACTGTCAAACCAATTTGTAAGAGAATTATCCACCCCAGAGTTCTCTGCTAATTCGTGAGCTGATGTGGTTAACCCAACCAGGGCCTTGGTCACTGATCCGTCTGGAGCTGTGTTATTTAAAAAGTAAACGTACAGCAATGAACCCCAATCATTCTACATGTCCCGCCCTTTTCTGCCAATAACATATCGAGAGTCAATCTATTTTACCAGGTCATGAGGGAGGTGGCGGATAATTGGTCAGAGAACCCCCTTACTGTAAGCCCACCCTACATCAGTTATAGGTGCTGTGAGGTTAAGAATTGTCTCCTGTCCTTCCAAACCTAAGTCGGTCACATTAACGACTACCTTTCAGCCATTAAAATCCTCTGAGTTCTCGGTGCCATTCTTGTATCTATAACACTGGTACTCATCAGGAGTTAAAGTGAGCCGAGGTGAGTTGGCAGAGTACTTCAATCTGGCCAACCCAATCCCTGTAAAGTTATTTGCTTTCCTAGGGAATTGTTTAATGTTTACCTTAAATCCTACATCTTGATCTTCTTTGACTCCTTATTCTGTAAGACACTCATCAGTGTATTATATAGTTTATTTTTTTACTTCTTATCAATGACAATGGCATCCTATAATTAGTACAGGCAGGTGGTGGATATGGATGTATCAGAAAGGTTACCAAGACTATGATGCAGCTCAGAGCCCCTACTCTTCCCAAAAACCGCCAACTCTCTCCTGCACTTAGTCGGTCTGCTAGGTACCACCCCATACTCACACTTCTAGGATCACGCACAGTGATGAACGGTCGTGATAGGAAATCTTCATTAAGGAGGTAACCCCCGGACCCTGTTGGTACTCGATTCTTCTCCTAACTCTGTGTGTGATCAGCAGTGCTTTGTGTATGTGTACATACCCTTTTGCAGTGGGTAACGCGGACCCAAGTGACACTCTCAGCTATTCTAATGGCAAAGGCGGTGGTTTAACAGAACCTGGTATGGGCCTTCCCAACAGGGCTGCTTCCAGTCTATTCTCCTCAGGGACTGGATCCACACCCAGTCTCCTGGTTGGATTGAGTGAATCACCTTCTCCTGTAATTCCCCTGTTGGACACAAAATCTTGGACATACGGGTTTGGTTAACAAACAGTCTTCTCATGTGTTCTGCTAGTATATCTTCCACTTCTATGTCTACCTGTTCTGGTCCCTAACTCTGGCCTTCTATTTGTTCTACCTGATTACCTAAACTGTCATCCATTATTTAAATAAATTGATCCTAGTAACCCAACTCTAGGGATAATATTTTGACCAAATTTTTTTGTTACCATAATCGTGTCCGCCAAGTAAGTTGGGAACTCTTCTACCCATTTGCTATTTATCTATTATGTCTAATAGATAAATTACCTAATTACCTGTACCATCCCTCCGGTTGATACATGGCTCTGCCCATGTATCAATATTGCTGCATACCTAAACAATGACTTAGGTAGTATGGGCAACTTATCCTTGTACCAAATATTTTCTGAAGCCCTCTTTTCCTGTCTTAGGATGTGTGACTCTTTCTAATGCCCTTGCTACATCCCTCTGTGTCCATGCCCTATAGACTTTTATCGTGTCTGGTTATGCTCCGTCCCCAGCACTGGGGTTGGGTAAGGTTATGAGTGGGAATTGGGGTATCTTCTCATCGTCTTCTAAATATTCAGTGTCACTTATATCTTCTCTCAATCCTGGCTTATTATGAGATTCTAAACTTTGTAACTCTCCAGGTCTCCTGCTCCTCACTCCTAGTCTCTCCACCTCCTTCTCCCAAACCATCAAGGTCGCCTTAGGCCTCCGCATAGGGCGGGGGAGCCCTTCTCCATCTGACTTTTCTACTATCTGTCTGTCGCTCCTTCCCACAACCGTCAGTAACAAATATAGTTTGTTTCCAAATATTGACTAAATGTCTCATCTGTCTGTCTGAACTCATGGATTTTTTTGAAAAATCACATGTCTATGGTAGTAATCTCTAAGGTTATTACATAGTTTGATTAAGGTTATCTTGACGCTCTCAATGATCCTGAATCACCACAGATGTCATATATCCCTGTCCTTATGGCTTAGAATATGTTCTAAATACTTAACATAAGTCTACCATTAGTCCAAGGCTATGCCATTTCTTTCCTCTTATTGGTTCAAATTACAAATATGTCAAAGAACTATAAACTGGTTCATAATTATCAATTACACAAATGACCTTGAAATCAGTATTACAAATTACCTTAAATTGATTATTCAAATGGCCCTCCCATGAGGCTGATCAGATCACAAAGGAAAGCCATGATAGAGGTCAAAAGTCATACCACCCTTTCACAGTAGTGTTTCTTAAAATATTAGACAAATTAAAGAAAAAAACGTCAACCCTTTTCTACATGTTATATCCCAGGTTCCAAGAATAATCCCTTTATCAAAATAATTTACGTGTTTAATTGAAACTAAAACTTAACATATTCCATATGTGTGTGTACCCCTTTAAGATATCGTGTCTCTAGGAAAAATGGAAATTTCCTCAAACCCAAAGGTTAAAAACAAACAAAAGATTTCCAGGCCTTTTCAATTTGGTAGAAATATGCCTCTATCTCACTGCTCCCTTCAAGATTACAGCCCCCAGAAAACATTCCAAAGAGAGACAATGAAGCACTCCTTTTCCCCGATTCAGAAACCCAAACGTTGACTACAAACAAAACCTAATAATAATGATACCCATTGTCATTAGTTTTAAATTTCCTCAATGGTTATATGTACTTAATTGAACATGCGCTACCCTTGGATACAATACTGTACTTTAAATCTATGAAATTCCCCTACTACTTGACTAGTTTGGCCCAAGCTTGCTTTGCAACATTAAAACCCATTCAGTCTGTCTGCAAACAGTCTCTCAAAATGCTTGATAGGAATATCCTGCCATTAGACACACAACTGTGATTAATGAGCACTGTCCCTGTAAAATCAAATGAACTCAACCTGCAATCCACTTTACTGACCTGACATTGTTCCACGTAATGGAAACAGATTATAATGTTAGAATACATTAACTTCCTGTTCAAATTCACTGGTGTTACCTAAACATTCATACAAAAAAAACAATAATCAAAAACTATCACGTATCGTAAAGGTTTGAACTATTCAGACCTGTATTCCTCTCAGCCAAATATAAACCAACTCACCTATTCTTTCCCGCAGGCGAAAACATAATCCTTACTCAAACAGAGTTCTGCTTTAATTCTGTCGTAAGAGTAAAACCAAACTTTCCAACTTTCTCTTCTCTTTCGGCTTCACCCTTATCTTCTCTTTTCCCTTCCTCTCTTGACTCTTGTCACTCTCTCCTACTCAGAATTGAGGAATAATTACTATTATGACTTTTGATAAGTTATTAGGTCTCACACACACATAATTCTTTCCCCTGCTGATATCTTTCTTGTAAATATCTCAATAAGGTTGCCAAATCCTGTCCTCCTTTCTGTGTCCTCTGAATCCTCACTGTCATTCACCTCATTTAGTCATGCCTGTTCTTCCTCATCCTCGCTCTCTCATTCGCCTACTTTCCCTCTTCTGTCTCTCCCTAAACTGTCTCTGTCTAGTGTTCCTTGGTGGGGCCTTTGCAGTTGTAGCAGTTTCTGTCCTCGGGTTCTATCCACTTTCTAAACTCCCTGTTTTCCCCCTTTCTTGTTAAAATCTTTCCTGCAAATTCCCCAAGAGTGGCGAACAAATGTTCTGCTCCTGTCTGTTTTTTCTTAGTTTTATTTTCCTTGCCAATATGCTCATGGTGTATAGTATACCTCTTTACTTTGGCTAATGTGGCTGTTCCCCATCCTATCAGAGTCTCTTTTATGATTTGGCAAATTTCAGACTTCATAACTATTTTTAACTGTTGGTGGTAAGGTCTGTCCTCTCTCTGTCTAGGATCTACCAGTCCACTATTAGCATTGAACGAGTCTCTCAGTCTCTCTAAATACTGGCTAACAGTTTCCCCATCCCCTTGTTAACACTCATGTATCTTTGAAAAGTCTGCATGTCTATGGTAATAGTCCCTAAGATTATTACAGAACTGTGTCAATTTGTCTGCATAATCCCCATCTCCTGCCCATGGTAAAACCGGTTCTCCTCCTTGCCCTTGGAACCCAGGTTCCCCTCACTGCTGCCCAGTCTTTCCCCACTATCTGTCGGACAGCCCTTTCCAATTCTCCTGTATTTAGTTTAAAACTCTCCGTCAGTCCCTCCATATCTCTCCTAAACCCTTGTTCTCAATCTATCTTTCATTGTTTCTTCCTGAATACTTTGCTCTCTCTCTCTAATCCTACTTGGCTCTTCCTTTTCACTTGCCCTTTTATTATTACCTTCTAGTCTTTTCCGGGCCTCTGACAGCCACACCCTGGGTGTATCTAAACCTTCTGATTGTTGTCTCTGGATGTTATTACCACAGGTTTCATGCATCTGTTCTATTATAACCTCCAGCTTGTCCACATCTAGACGCCCCATAAACCCGTATTTCTTTCTCCATTTCGGGCCATAATACACATTCCTCTTATCCTCAGACTGCATATACCTCCCGTCCCTGGTTAATTCCGGGACCTCTTGAGGATTTACCACCCATGTTTATTCAATTACTGTTATGCTTATTCTCACAATCTACAGTGCCTTGCGAAAGTATTCGGCCCCCTTGAACTTTGCGACCTTTTTCCACATTTCAGGCTTCAAACATAAAGATATAAAACTGTATTTTTTGTGAAGAATCAACAACAAGTGGGACACAATCATGAAGTGGAACGACATTGATTGGATATTTCAAACTTTTTTAACAAATCAAAAACTGAAAAATATGGCGTGCAAAATTATTCAGCCACCTTAAGTTAATACTTTGTAGCGCCACCTTTTGCTGCGATTACAGCTGTAAGTCGCTTGGAGTATGTCTCTATCAGTTTTGCACATCGAGAGACTGACATTTTTTCCCATTCCTCCTTGCAAAACAGCTCGAGCTCAGTGAGGTTGGATGGAGAGCATTTGTGAACAGCAGTTTTCAGTTCTTTCCACAGATTCTCGATTGGATTCAGGTCTGGACTTTGACTTGGCCATTCTAACACCTGGATATGTTTATTTTTGAACCATTCCATTGTAGATTTTGCTTTATGTTTTGGATCATTGTCTTGTTGGAAGACAAATCTCCGTCCCAGTCTCAGGTCTTTTGCAGACTCCATCAGGTTTTCTTCCAGAATGGTCCTGTATTTGGCTCCATCCATCTTCCCATCAATTTTAACCATCTTCCCTGTCCCTGCTGAAGAAAAGCAGGCCCAAACCATGATGCTGCCACCACCATGTTTGACAGTGGGGATGGTGTGTTCAGGGTGACATTTTGCATTGTTGCCAAAAATATGTATTCTCATTTTCTATGGGTGTAACCTTCTTCCTCCTGTTTGGAATAATCAGACCTATTTTGCGAGCCTCCGGTAGATCTCAACTATCCTCTCCAAAATGTATTTCGACAGGGGATCTATATTCATACTAATTATGTCCCTGACCTACTTTCTTATCATTTGTATTATTATATTTCGCCTTCTACATTACGTTTTCCGCCTAATATATTATGCAAAAGGTTAATACAGTCTATTCACGAGAACGTTCTCTAGTCAAGAATACAAAAACATCAATTTTATAGCTGCGCACATATTTCCACAAAAAACAGTAGGTATCCTACGCACATACATACACACAAACAGTAGGTATCCTATGCACATACTGTATCACTACCCAACCGACAAAGATTAGGGAGACCGTGAGAAGTACTCCCTGTCCTCCCCCAAGATTAGGGGGACAGTGAGAAGTACTCCCCACCCCTACCAAATCTCCCAGAGGCCTAGCCAGGTCGGCACCGAACTTTGCTCAGACAGTCTGTGTCTAAGATACTATAAAGATATATTGTACAGATATATCGTTTTACCCTAATTCTGACTAAAACTACACACATCATTAAATTATAATTTTACTGACTAAAATCACACACATCAGATTATACTTTTATGATTCTAATCAATTTCATACAATTATAAGGTCTCAGAGTGAATAATTTCATCATTATCTTTCAACATTTAAATTATTTTATCAGATCAGTAAGGGGAGTGGCCAGGATGTTAACAAAAATACCCTGTTAATCAAAACATTTAGACACCAACCAAAAATCTATGCGTGATTGTCTGGAGCATGCCTTATTACTCCAAGTGAAAGACTTGTCATTAGGAAGCTTTACTCTCCTCTATCTATAATGTCAAACCTTTCCATAAACTGCCTAAAACTTGTATTCATAGAAGTGGACTTTACCGGAGGCCATCTATCAATTAAAGTATTCGTAGAAATATTAAAATCATCACCTACTATAAGTAAAGCATTAAGGAATTTGGTAAGCCAATGGAGAATACACTTTTCTAAGGATTCAAGTAAGTGATCATTTTGAAGTTTGGAATTGTAACCACAAATGTTGGTAATAATAATGATGATGTTGTTACAGTTGATAACAAGACAAAGAAAGTGACCAGAAGGTGCAAAATACTTCCATTGAAATGATTCTTTAGAGTGGTAACTCCAGTAGAGAGTTCAGAACCATGAGAGAGACATACTGCCCTACCAAGCAAAAAGGCATTAACTACTCATTTGGTCAAAAATGTGTTGTCATTTTTGCTACAATAAATACATGCTTAATCATCTGGACAAGTATCCTGCCTCTATTGTATTGTGCTTGGAGAAAATGGGGGTCATGTTAGCAGTGACTGCATAAAGTTACTGTGAAGCCAAGGTAAATAAAAGCCATTTTTCTAAATTCCACGCTATGAGCAGTTATTGCCTTTTCGCTTGGTAGGGCAGCATATATCATTACCCCACTGAGATCTCCAGAAGTTGATATCGGTAGCAACTGAATGAGACTCTTGAAAAAAACAAATCTGTTTTAAGCTGTTTGGCAAATAAAAATAAGGCTTTGCACTTGACATTATTTCTTAACCCCCTAGCATTGAGTGAAACTATAGACAACGACAAAGTGGAATTTTGAACAAAGTACAACGAGCTAAACAACAATTGCAAATCAAATAAGAATGAAAGGAAACCAGCGTTGCACAACATATAGATATAAATGATTGAGTGAGAGTAGTTTAGCATAACAAAGCTAACCACCAGAACAAGAAACAACAAAGAGCTTGCTCACTGACTATACTGCAGGTAAAAATATCAGAAGTGAGAGAACAAATAAAATAGTAAATATCCATTACTCCAGTAATCCTGCGCAGTTAGAATGAAGGTTATATCACCTTAGAGCCGGGAGTGGGATCTGCTCACATCAGAGGTAGCTATCTAGGTAGCCTATGTTGACCAACAGGCACAGTCTATGACAGTTCCCAAGGAGTAAGGCGATTTCGGATCAGTTGATGAAAGCACACCCTCTGAGGAAGTAAGCCGCTTTCACTTCTTTTCATGCTTTTTCCACAGCTGGCCAGTTTCTCTCTCCTTTCTCTGTCTGCTTTCGAGAGGTCTTCAGCAAACCGCAGGTTGTTATCGCGTAGGAAAGTAGATTTCTTGGCTGCTTTCCAAATGGCATCCCTGTAGATCCGTGATGTGAACTGGAGAATGACACCTCTGGGCTTGGAGTCACCCTGCCTTCTCGTGCGGAGGCGATGTACAGTGTCGACAACATCCGCTAGCTTAGCCTTCTCTACAGGTAGGATAGCTTGGTAGACTTCAATGGTCTCTACCGCACGTTCCCCCCATCTGCTTCGGGAACTCTATACAGTCTCAGATTCCACCATCTGGAATAGCTTTCGAGTTCCGCGATTCTTCTTTGGCACCAGTCCATCTTTCTCTCCTCCTTTTGACACACTTTTCAATGTGGGCGACCTCCTTCTTAACGTTCTTGATTTCCATGCATGCAAAGTCAGCTGTTTTTTTTAAGCCCTCGATACTCATTGCGTTTTCGCCAACCATTTTCTCTATGGCATTGGACCTTGCATTGATGAGCCTGGAAAGAGTGGCGATAACATCATTATTGGCAGCGACATCTGGGCCCAGTTCAAACATGCCTTTCTTGGAAGCTGGAGGTTTGCTTGGGGTTATAGGCAAAGAAGGAAAATCCTGACACGGCAAGTGTCATACAGTCTGTCAGACCAGTATAGTTGTGGCAATTGTCAATCAAAGCATTTGTCTCCTGTGTAAAGACATTGGATGATGCCTGAGCATTGCTAGCTGAGGAGGTAGCCATAAGATTTCTTTTCTGTCAGTGCGCTGTGACATTTTGGAAAATATAATCTTAAATCATCAATAACCTGTTTTTTTAGCAAGCAAAGTAGTAATTTGGTAGTTCAAAATAATACACTTTTCGCTATCTTCAAAAGTTGGTATGCAGAGCTTGGTAGGACACGTGTGCTCAAGCTGCCATCTTGGAGCCTCTCCTAAACAACTCCTTTCCACATGCCCACTACTTTCTTTTCGACACACCCAATATTTGACACGCCATATTGAGTGGCAGCTACCCCCTTCTCGGGTTTGTTCCAACTAGGTACCACACCTGATCAACTGAGCTAATTGATCAGTTCAGTGATTTCCTAAATTCAACACACACACTTTTCCAAGTTGCTTACCCTTGGTCTACAGGTAACGCTAAAATTTGGGGATTTTTTTCCATAGCAATTTGCTATTATTTTTTGCTTGTCTGTCTGAAAACCATGAACTTTACTACCAGTAGATACACTGCTCAAAAAAATAAAGGGAACACTTAAACAACACAATGTAACTCCAAGTCAATCACACTTCTGTGAAATCAAACTGTCCACTTAGGAAGCAACACTGATTGACAATAAATTTCACATGCTGTTGTGCAAACGGAATAGACAACAGGTGGAAATTATAGGCAATTAGCAAGACACCCCCAATAAAGGAGTGGTTCTGCAAGTGGTGACCACAGACCACTTCTCAGTTCCTATGCTTCCTGACTGATGTTTTGTTCACTTTTGAATGCTGGTGGTGCTTTTACTCTAGTGGTAGCATGAGACGGAGTCTACAACCCACACAAGTGGCTCAGGTAGTGCAGCTCATCCCGGATGGCACATCAATGCGAGCTGTGGCAAGAAGGTTTGCTGTGTCTGTCCGCGTAGTGTCCAGAGCATGGAGGCGCTACCAGGAGACAGGCCAGTACATCAGGAGATGTGGAGGAGGCCGTAGGAGGGCAACAACCCAGCAGCAGGACCGCTACTTCCGCCTTTGTGCAAGGAGGAGCACTGCCAGAGCCCTGCAAAATGACCTCCAGCAGGCCACAAATGTGCATGTGTCTGCTCAAACGGTCAGAAACAGACTCCATGAGGGTGGTATGAGGGCCCGACGTCCACAGGTGGGGGTTGTGCTTACAGCCCAACACCGTGCAGGATGTTTGGCATTTGCTAGAGAACACCAAGATTGGCAAATTCGCCACTGGCACCCTGTGGTTTTCACATATGAAAGCAGGTTCACACCGAGCACATGTGACAGACATGACAGTCTGGAGACACCGTGGAGAACGTTCTGCTGCCTGCAACATCCTCCAGCATGACCGGTTTGGCGGTGGGTCAGTCATGGTGTGGCATTTCTTTGGGGGAACGCACAGCCCTCCATGTGCTCGCCAGAGGTAGCCTGACTGCCATTAGGTACCGAGATGAGATCCTCAGACCCCTTGTGAGACCATATGCTGGTGCGGTTGGCCCTGGGTTCCTCCTAATGCAAGACAATGCTAGACCTCATGTGGCTGGAGTGTGTCAGCAGTTCCTGCAAGAGGAAGGCATTGATGCTATGGACTGGCCCGCCCGTTCCCCAGACCTGAATCCAATTGAGCACATCTGGGACATCATGTCTCGCTCCATCCACTGCCACGTTGCACCACACTGTCCAGGAGTTGGCGGATGCTTTAGTCCAGGTCTGGGAGGAGATCCCTCAGGAGACCAGCCGCCACCTCATCAGGAGCATGCCCAGGCGTTGTAGGGAGGTCATACAGGCACGTGGAGGCCACACACACTACTGAGCCTCATTTTTACTTGTTTTAAGGACATTACATCAAAATTGGATCAGCCTTGAGTGTGACTGCAAATCCAGACCTCCATAGGTTGATAAATTTGATTTCCATTGATCATTTTTGTGTGATTTTGTTGTCAGCACATTCAACTATGTAAAGAAAAAAGTATTTAATACAAATATTTCATTCATTCAGATCTAGGATGTTATTTTAGTGTTCCCTTTATTTTTTTGAGCAGTGTATTATGTCCTCCAATAAGTGTTTTATTTTTCCTGTTGAAAACTGATATTACAGTAAAGTACACACATTAAAGGGTAAACAAATATATGTTTTAAGCAAAATTGTTTCGTTTTTTTTGACAATTGAAAACTTCAAGGAGTTGGGCAGGGTTGTCAAACGCATTCCATGGTGAGCAGAGTGTCTACAGGTTTTCGGTTTTTCCATTTAAATTAAGGCCTAGAAAACCAGGTGAGTTCCTTACTAATTAGTGACCTTAATTCATCAATCAAGTACAAGGGGGAGAAAAAAAACACACACACTTGGCCCTCTGTGGAATGAGTTGGACATGTGAAGTAGGGCATTGAAGGTTTGGTTTGATGGGAAGTCGTAATGTCATTTGCCTTTTTCCCAATATGTCATGATATATATATATATATATATATATATATATGCAACACTAACTCAAAAAAGTTCTGGGACACTGTAAAGTCCATTGAGAATAAGAACACCTCCTCCCAGCTGCCCACTGCACTGAAGATAGGAAACACTGTCACCACTGATAAATCCACCATAATTGAGAATTTCAATAAGCATTTTTCTACGGCTGGCCATGCTTTCCACCTGGCTACTCCTACCCCGGTCAACAGTACTGCACCCCCAACAGCAACTCGCCCAAGCCTTCCCCATTTCTCCTTCTCCCAAATCCGTTCAGCTGATGTTCTGAAAGAGCTGCAAAATCTGGACCCCTACAAATCAGCCGGGCTAGACAATCTGGACCCTTTCTTTCTAAAATTATCTGCCGAAATTGTTGCCACCCCTATTACTAGCCTGTTCAACCTCTCTTTCGTGTCGTCTGAGATTCCCAAAGATTGGAAAGCAGCTGCGGTCATCCCCCTCTTCAAAGGGGGGGACACTCTTGACCCAAACTGCTACAGACCTATATCTATCCTACCATGCCTTTCTAAGGTCTTCGAAAGCCAAGTCAACAAACAGATTACCGACTATTTCGAATCTCACCATACCTTCTCTGCTATGCAATCTGGTTTCAGAGCTGGTCATGGGTGCACCTCAGCCACGCTCAAGGTCCTAAACGATATCTTAACCGCCATCGATAAGAAACATTACTGTGCAGCTGTATTCATTGATCTGGCCAAGGCTTTCGACTCTGTCAATCACCACATCCTCATCGGCAGACTCGACAGCCTTGGTTTCTCAAATGATTGCCTCGCCTGGTTCACCAACTACTTCTCTGATTAATTTTTTTATATATTTTTTATTTCACCTTTATTTAACCAGGTAGTTAACCAGGTAGTTGAGAACAAGTTCTCATTTGCAACTGCGACCTGGCCAAGATAAAGCATAGCAGTGTGAACAGACAACACAGAGTTACACATGGAGTAAACAATTAACAAGTCAATAACACAGTAGAAAAAAAGGGGAGTCTATATACATTGTGTGTCTTTGTGGGCTATACTCAGCCTTGTCTCAGGATGGTAAGTTGGTGGTTGAAGATATCCCTCTAGTGGTGTGGGGGCTGTGCTTTGGCAAAGTGGGTGGGGTTATATCCTTCCTGTTTGGCCCTGTCCGGGGGTGTCCTCGGATGGGGCCACAGTGTCTCCTGACCCCTCCTGTCTCAGCCTCCAGTATTTATGCTGCAGTAGTTTATGTGTCGGGGGGCTGGGGTCAGTTTGTTATATCTGGAGTACTTCTCCTGTCCTATTCGGTGTCCTGTGTGAATCTAAGTGTGCGTTCTCTAATTCTCTCCTTCTCTCTTTCTTTCTCTCTCTCGGAGGACCTGAGCCCTAGGACCATGCCCCAGGACTACCTGACATGATGACTCCTTGCTGTCCCCAGTCCACCTGGCCATGCTGCTGTTCCAGTTTCAACTGACCTGAGCCCTAGGACCATGCCCCAGGACTACCTGACATGATGACTCCTTGCTGTCCCCAGTCTACCTGGCCATGCTGCTGCTCCAGTTTCAACTTCCACCTGACTGTGCTGCTGCTCTAGTTTCAACTGTTCTGCCTTATTATTATTCGACCATGCTGGTCATTTATGAACATTGAACATCTTGACCATGTTCTGTTATAATCTCCACCCGGCACAGCCAGAAGAGGACTGGCCACCCCACATAGCCTGGTTCCTCTCTAGGTTTCTTCCTAGGTATTGGCCTTTCTAGGGAGTTTTTCCTAGCCACCGTGCTTCTACACCTGCATTGCTTGCTGTTTGGGGTTTTAGGCTGGGTTTCTGTACAGCACTTTGAGATATCAGCTGATGTACGAAGGGCTATATAAATCAATTTGATTTGATTTGATTTGTGTGCAAAAGGCATGAGGAGGTAGGCGAATAATTACAATTTTGCAGATTAACACTTGAGTGATAAATGATCAGATGGACATGTACAGGTAGAGATATTGGTATGCAAGAGCAGAAAAGTAAATAAATAAAAACAGTATGGGGATGAGGTAGGTGAAAATGGGTGGGCTATTTACCAATAGACTATGTACAGCTGCAGCGATCGGTTAGCTGCTCAGATAGCAGATGTTTGAAGTTGGTGAGGGAGATAAAAGTCTCCAACTTCAGCGATTTTTGCAATTCGTTACAGTCACAGGCAGCAGAGTACTGGAACGAAAGGCGGCCAAATGAGGTGTTGGCTTTAGGGATGATCAGTGAGATACACCTGCTGGAGCGCGTGCTACGGATGGGTGTTGCCATCGTGACCAGTGAACTGAGATAAGGCGGAGCTTTACCTAGCATAGACTTGTAGATGACCTGGAGCCAGTGGGTCTGGCGACGAATATGTAGCGAGGGCCAGCCGGCTAGAGCATACAAGTCGCAGTGGTGGGTGGTATAAGGTGCTTTAGTGACAAAACGGATGGCACTGTGATAAACTGCATCCAGTTTGCTGAGTAGTGTTGGAAGCAATTTTGTAGATGACATCGCCAAAGTCGAGGATCGGTAGGATAGTCAGTTTTACTAGGGTAAGTTTGGCGGCGTGAGTGAAGGAGGCTTTGTTGCGGAATAGAAAGCCGACTCTTGATTTGATTTTCGATTGGAGATGTTTGATATGAGTCTGGGAGGAGAGTTTACAGTTAATTAATTAATTAATTAATTTTGCTCCTTTGCACCCCACTATTTTTATTTCTACTTTGCACATTCTTCCATTGCAAATCTACCATTCCAGTGTTTTACTTGCTATATTGTATTTACTTTGCCACCATGGCCTTTTTTTTTGCCTTTACCTCCCTTCTCACCTCATTTGCTCACATCATATATAGACTTGTTTATACTGTATTATTGACTGTATGTTTGTTTTACTCCATGTGTAACTCTGTGTCGTTGTATCTGTCGAACTGCTTTGCTTTATCTTGGCCAGGTCGCAATTGTAAATGAGAACTTGTTCTCAACTTGCCTACCTGGTTAAATAAAGGTTAAATAAAAAAATATATAAAAAAATATGTCTATGTCATGGACCACCTATTGAGCTGTTCATTTTGTTACACACGCCTTTTAAGTAAATCCGATGTTAAATGGGGTGAAAAGGAGACAGGAGTGCCACTTTGCAAGTTGCACAAAAATACTTCTCCAGTTGTATGACAACACCGCCATCCAGTGGCTAGTGCAACATCTCTGTTTCTGGTTTGAGTCACTGGTCTGCCTTCCGACAGAGACAAAACATGTCACGTACGTAACGGTTTGAATTAGCTGTTAATTTCACAAGTTGTGGATCACCTGCTATATGATTCCCGTCGTGTTGTTGGCCAACAACCCAGAAAGATGCCACAGAAAACACTGGGATCCATTGTAGGTCTGCTTTGCACCGGGACCTGTTTGGTACAGGTAAGCTGCAGTTTGCGTTCATAGCGCGGTAAGTTCTTTTAACCAAGCCCGTGGATCGCAGCTGGAAGTAGGCCTTCTATTGTGCCTTTTTGTTTCCCCACAAAGGAACTTGGGCATGGCTCGCTAGCAACTCCAACTTTGGGTGACGTCAGTTTGGGCAAATCGTGTGTTTGTTGATATATTATAGCTACTATGTTTATAGCTTCAAATACTTACGATATTATCCGAAGTTTTGAAACTATTGGTACAATTAGTTGATAAACCAACAATAGCTAGCTACCCTAACTTCGGTTATTTTGTCCGGTAGAGCACCGCAGTATACCTTTTTTTGCTTTCGATATTTTGAATTTGCTCATTTGTTCCTAGGATGATGACAGTCCGAATCAGATGATGGTAGAGAAGAAGGTTCACACTTTGATTTTTTACCGAGAGTTGGGTTTTTCTTTAAGAGGGGGGGGAAAAGGAGAAAATATGCTATTTTCTTGCGCTCGGGTGGTGTAGGGGACCTTAGTAAAAGTACAATACCGGTGATTGCGTAAAAAAGTAAAAGTAAAAAAATATACATTGTGTTCCAATTCAGGAGAATTAGATCTAATATAAAGATTATACACACTGCATCGGGCCTCCAGTAGCTGAAGGCCCAATATTTTGTTGAGATTACCTTTTAGTTACTAAGAGTGTTATATTTACCCCCCCCCCCCCCCCCCCATCCATGCTGTATTAATGATATTTCCAGTTCACCACTTTCCTGATATTTGAATTGTATTTTTTTGAAATATTTTTTTTATTTGCATTTTTTTATTTTATTGTGATAGTTCTAAATGTTAATACCTCCCTATCCATATGATCTACAGACAAGTGTGGTGGGTTCCTTTATTTATTATTTCCTTAATTTTTAAAAAGCAATTTATCCTGTTATAGCTGTGGTTATTTGTTCGCATACAGATTTAATTTTCAATAGTTTCTCATCCAAATGACCTATGTGTTAAACCACTTGATGTTAGGTCAGTCCCTCCAACTTGCCCTCTTAATGGCTAGGTGGAAGTTTCAAACTGCTTATACCAGTCTCCACAAGCTTTGATCTCCACAAGTGCATATGTTTTAGGTGTTGTGCCCATGACATTCCTGTGGAAGATGTCGTTTTTCAGAAGGGGCAAGAAATGGGTGTCTTGGCTCTGGTTATTGAATAGCTTAACATGGTAGGCCTACTTCTCGTGAGAGAATAGGTTCCTACCCCGGTGTCTTGGCTAAATTCCCAATTTGGACAATACCATAATGTTTAATCATTCCTCTGACAAGTAATTATAGCTCATTCAATCAACTCTCCACCCTATACAACTAACACTTGCTGAACGCTAAAAATATATTATTTCATTTAAACTACTAATAAAATATTTACATTTCGGCCTTCATCAAAACAATGACAGACGGAATGGACAAGTACATGGGGATTAGGGAAGACAATCAGCTGGTGGTGCCAGTGAGAGGTGTCTGTCAATACAAGTAGGTCCACAGGGTAAGAGGTGTTGTGGTCAATGACTCCACCTAGTGGTATATACATGATGTGTGCAATATTGAAAATATTTTTCAGCTTCAGATTTCAAAACCATCTTCATATAGAGCTACAGAAATGTTGATCTGTACGTGAACAAATAACCACAGCTGTAATAGTATAAATATCTGTAAAAAAAAAAAAGGGAGATATTTGGAAAAAAAGAAAAGGTGTACCCTTAAGACGGGTTATAGCTCGTGAGTTATTGAAAAAAGGACCAACAATTGTAAATATTCATGAAATCAGTGCAATGGAAATTATAATGGGTGTACTATGAAAGAGGGAGGTCTGTGACTTAACATCAAGTGGTTTTACAGGTACAGTGCCTTAGTAAAGTATTCCGACCCCTTGACTTTTTCCACATTTTGTTACAGCCTTATTTTAAAAGGGATTAAATATGTTTTTCCTCTGCAATCTACAACTGGTACCCCATAATGACAAAGCAAAAACAGATTTTTATGCCAATTTATTAAATAATACATTTACATTCAGACCCTTTTGCTATGAGACTCAGAATTGAGCTCCAGTGTTTCCATTGATCATCCTTGATGTTTCTACAACTTGATTGAGATCCAGCTGTGGTAAATTCAATTGATTGGAAAGGATTTGGAAAGGAACACACCTGTCTATATAAGGTCCCACAGTTGACAGTGCATGTCAGAGCAAAAACCAAGCCATGAAGTCGAAGGAATTGTCCATAGAGATCCGAGACAGGGTTGTGTCGTGGCCCAGATCTGGGGAAGGGTACCAAACATTTCTGCAGCATTGAAGGTCCCCAAGAACACAGTGACCTCCACCGTACTTAAATGGAAGAAGTTTGGAACCACCAAGACTCTTCCTAGAGCTGGCCAAACTGGGCAATCGGGGAGAAGGGCCTTGGTTAATGAGTTGACCAAGAACCCGATGGTCACTCTGACAGAGCTCCAGAGTTCCTCTGTGGAGATGGGAGAACCTTCCAGAAGCACAACCATCTCTGCAGCACTCTAAACTTGGAGTTTGCCAAAAGGTACCTAAAGACCATGACCATGAGAAACAAGATTATCTGGTCTGATGAAACCAAGTTTGAACTCTTTGGCCTGAATGCCAAGCGTCATGTCTGGAGGAAACCTGGCACCATCCTTATGGTGAAGCAGGGTGATGGTAGCATCATGCTGGGTCTGAATACTTATGTAAATGACATTTCAGTTTATTTGTAATTAGCAAAATGTTAAACTTTTTTTGCTTTGTCATTATGAGGTATTGTGTGTAGATGTGGGGGAAAAACAATTGAATACATTTTAGAATAAGGCTGTAACATAACTAAATGTGGAAAATGTCAAGGGGTCTAAATACTTTCCGAAGGCACTGTATGTCATTTGGATAAGAAATTATTTTTAAAAAATGGATCTGTATGTGAACAAATAACCATAATTGTAATAGGATTAAATATGTATAACATCTAAGGGCAATTATTTTTGGGGAAAAAACTAAAGGTGTACCTTTCATGAGAGGTAAAGGAACCCACCGCTCAAATGGATAGGAAGGTATTGAATGTTAGGTCTAACTTAATAAAATAATGGCAAGTAACAACGTATATTTGTAGAAACTGGTAAGCAGTGGAGCAAATGAGAGCCATGAGCGTACAGCCATCGCTTGTGCCTCATCTCCCTACATTGCTAATGGTGCGCATCAGTTATTTCTGATGGTGTCAACGTAAGACATTTGAGAGTAAGTCACAAGAAGTGACCTTGTCAGTCGTTCTATTAAAAATCTCCCCCAGCAAAGAACCCACCCCTACCTTTCCCACCGCTGCTGAAAAATATCCCAGGGGAAAAACTGAAGATCATAGGTCGATTTATGATCTTGTCATTTTTACATAACACCTTCAAAATAAAGTATCAAAATGTAGTTGTTGTGGGGGGGACAAAGTTGGCATTAAGGTGCACTATGCAGAAATCTAATAGTTCGCCTACAGTAATTTCAGTTTGTAACAACAAGTAAGTATAGTGTTGAGAATAATTGTGCCATCTAATCTGCTATGGAAAATATATATTTCACAACAACAAATATTGTATTTCCAACTGTTTGAAGCTGGTGTACAAAAGTGAGACGGGGAAAAAACTACGAGAAGCATAGAAATAGCGCACCTAACAGATCTACCGCTTCTTAGGCTTGCTTTCAATGAGAATGACAGATCTATAACTCACTTTTCTATGTGATTTTTCAGTTCTCCAAAAAGAACATTATTGCAGCTTTAATTGATTAAATCCTGTAAACACCAGGTTCTGCTGATGGCACTGTTAAGATGATCCTTTAGCCTCGAATGTATAATATTCCCCCATTTTTTTTTTTAAACCAACAAAGTCACTTCTTGAAAAATGGGATGGATTTGAAAAAAGGTTTACCCTTGCTCTCTACCGTTATCTGATTCTACTTATATCACTCGTCTTCCTAGGACCTTCAGTGGGCGAGTTATTGACAAGCAAACTTCGAATATCCAAACTGAAAACAAATTTAATGTGGCGGTCCACTAAACTAGCTAGCTAATGTTTGCAAGCATAATATTTTGTAGACATAGTGAGATTTTTATCTGTAGCTACTGGACAATTTACTATTTTGAAGTATACAAGTCACTTCGATAGCTGGCTGTTAGCTACCACCAGTAAACACAGCACGCAAAATGACTGGTTAGCTAGCTAGCTTTCTAGCTAAGTAACTGCATTCTTCCTTTTATGTATTTTGTGGTAGCGATGCATATAGCTTGCTGTAAGTGTTAGCTAGCTACTGGCCACAAACCAGTTTTATTTAGCCTATCACAGTACCTGGTTAAAATGCTACTCTGCTAGACTTAGTTAAAACAACTTGAGTGCATTTGGCAGCTTCTATGATATGTTTGTATAATCAGGGGATGTCACTTACCTGTCAATGCAACACCTATAGTGCATTCAGAAAGTGTTCAGACCCCTTGACTTTTCTCACATTTTGTTACGTGTACCACCTTATTCTAAAATTTATACAATAATTTTTTCCCCCCCTCGCCAATCTACCCCATAATGACAAAACAAAAACAGGTTTAGAAATGTTTGCAAATTTATCAAAAATAAAAAATTTAATTACATTTTCATAAGTAGTCAGACCCTTTACTCAGTAATTTGTTGAAGCACCTTTGGCAGCGATTACAGCCTCACTGTCTTCTTGGTATGACGCTACAAGCTTGGCACACCTGTATTTGGGGAGTTTCTCCCATTCTTCTCTGCAGATCCTCTCAAATTCTGTCAGGTTTGATTGGGAGCGTCGCTACACAGCTATTTTAAGAGAGAGCTCCAGAGATCTCCAGAGATGTTCGATCGGTTTCAAGTCCTGTCTCTGGTTGGGCCATTTCAAGGACATTCAGAGACTTGTCCCAAAGCCACTTCTGTGTTTTGGCTGTGTGCTTAGGGTCATTGTCCTGTTGAAAGGTGAAACTCCGTCCCAGCCTGAGGTACTAAGTGCTCTGGAGCAGGTTTTCATCAAGGATCTCTGTACTTTGCTGTTCATCTTTCCCTCGATCCTGACTAGTCTCTCAGTCCCTGCCGCTGAAAAACATTCCCACAGCATGACGCTGCCACCACCATGCTTCAACGTGGGGATGGTGCCGTGTTTCCTCCAGACGTGACGCTTGGCAGTCAGGCCGACGAGTTCAATCTTGGTTTCATCAGACCAGAGAATTGTTTCTCATGGTCAGAGTCCTTTAGGTGCCTTTTGGCAAACTCCAAGCAGGCTGTCGTGCATTTTTACTAAGGAGTGGTTTCCGTCTGGCCACTCTACCATAAAGGCCTGATTGGTGGAGTGCTACATGCACTGTGAACTGTGGAACCTTGTATAGACAGGTGTGTGCCTTTTCAAATCATGTCCAATCAATTTAATTTACTACTGGTGGACTCCCAAGTTGTAGAAAAAGGATGATTAATGGAAACAGGATGCGCCTGAGCTCAATTTCGAGTCTCATAGCAAAGGGTCTGAATACTTGTGTAAATGAGGTATTTCCGATTTTAATTTATTTTATTTGCCAAAATGTCTAAACCTGTTTTCACATTTATTCATTTTTTAAAATTTAACTAGGCAAGTCAGTTAAGAACAAATTCTTATTTACAATGATGGCCAAACCCGGACGACGCTGGGCCAATTGTGCACTTCGCTATGGGACTCCCAATCACGGCCGGATGTGATACAGTATTGTGTGTGGATTGAGGATTTGAATGAATCAATTTTAGCATAAGGCCGTAATGTGGAAAAATGGAAGGGGTCTGAATACTTTCAGAATGCACTATTTTCTCATTTGATTTTCAATGCATTGAATGCTATTTGAATGTTCATCCACAGTGAAAGTGGGTCTGTGACTTTGCAGGCTTGCTTGTTAGTGTTTTGTGCAGTAAATGCCAATGTAACATTGTCAAACAGCTGAGCATGTTTGCATAATCCTGAGATTTTCTCCCAGTTGTGTGTGTGTGTGTGTGAGAGAGAGATGTCACTGAATAGCATGCCTGTGTGTTTGTGTTTAGGGTAAGGAGTTCTGTTTTGGAGTGAACAATGAGCAATACCGGTGTGAGATGGGGTACTGCTGCGGTGAGACGGAGTGCTGCACCTACTACTACGAGCTGTGGTGTATGTTCTGAGTGTCCTCTTCTATCCTTGCCTTTCTAGCACCACTGTCCTTCTTCCCGATATTTATTTTCCTCCGATTTTTACATGATTCATTATGGGAATCTCTGAATTTGTCACTTTCATTTGAGTCACTCCAATTTGACAAATAATTATGTAGTAATGCTGAAATCAATGGCGCTGAAACAAATTAGCATTGGCCAAAATGGGTTGATTGAATGTATCTACATTTTTTTTTTTTGCAGGGTTCTGGCTGGTGTGGACCCTCATCATAATGCTGAGTTGCTGCTGTGCCTACCGTCACCGCCGGGTCAAGATGCGGCTGCAGCAGGAGCAGCGCCAGCGTGAAATCAGCCTTATGGCCTACCAGGGTGCTTCTAGCGCCTTCATTTCCCCTCCACCCCTCAACCTGAGTGAGTCTCTCAGCCCCAACTGGCTACTTATTGCATGACCCCCCCCCCCCATGTGCACCTATTACATCCCTGAAATGACTTTACCACTTGTCCCTCTGAGTCAACTGTTTAGAGAAATTAGGCCTAGTGGCTTGGAGATGGTTCTTAGCAGATTCAGAACCATGCCTGACAATTAGTTATTTAGTTCAACACCAGATAACACTATCTAGACCGTGTTAACCCTTTACACTTGTGGGAATTGGCCTAAATGGTTAGGGCTAAATTTAAATGTTTCTTACAAAATAAATATTAAATGCATAAGCATGGTAGCATTTGAAAGGGAACAGTTTGGATATTACGGGGAAATGATTAGACCAAAGTTGAGGACACAACAGATCACCTGAAAACAGACTGAATCCAAATATGATACTGTTGATTTTATGTGCATTTTGATATTCACCGTTTTTTTGTTGTTGCTGCATTTGTTGATAATGAAATCTGAAAATACTCTGGATACATTCAGTAAAGTGATAAAAATATTCCTGGAAAATGTGGGGTGGCTGCAACAGACAAAAAAATGACAAGGATTTGAGTGAGAGGATTAACTGGTGTCTCCATGTGGCCACACCTCTCCAAAGTGTGAACAGTTCCTAGGTAATTTCAATGCGCTTTTTGACTCAAAGAAGAGCTTCAACTAAAGTTATATATTTTTTGCTCCTAGCTGTGCAGTTGAACTAGAGCAAGCACACTTCTAGTTGTTTAGAATACTGCATCCCTGCCATCACACAATTACTTTTTACGCAATCCAAAAATGGCCCATTTTTTATAAATCACAATCTGGTCAGGTGGGCATCATTTGAAAGCTTCTTCTGTTACCAACATGACAAGTTTATAGGGTTGTCCCGATATCAGAATTTTTACTTGGATATTAGGTTTAGTATCGCAATACTCGATAGCATCATAATTCCCAATACCAAAACGATACCACAGCAAAAAAAGGCATATTAGCCAAAGCCACGGAATGGCACTTGATCCAGACCGACAGCTACAGCTCTGTTCAATCGTTGTGCATCTTTTGAGTTTAAAATCATTGCAGTTGCACTTAATTATGTTGACATTTTTGAGACGTCTGTGTATGCCTTAATGAATCAATTATACAGGCAATTAGAATTTTGACCAATCTAACGACATAATGGGAATAATTTATTTGAATAGTTAATCTCTAGTGATAAACTAGGTACATCAAGATGTAGCCTAGGCCTATCCACAATACAGGTTAATTTCTATTCAATAGGAGTGTGCATGCATTGAGTTATTGAGCTTGTTTTGGCTGATTTCATGGGGCTACAGTTGAAAAGCTGTACTGATAAACAACATTTGCCTAGACGTGGCTTCTTTTATAAAACTGTGTGCTGCCTCTTTAGCTAGCAATGACGTAATTCGCGAGGCAAGAAGGGGGAGACCTGTCGGAGCACAGTCAGTTCTGAGGCAATAGGTCATCTTTGTGAGAGAGACCGAATAAGTGAATGAATGAAGTTTTTGGTGGCAATCAGCATGGTTTGCATATTATGACAAAGTACAATGGTAATGAATTGATTTTTAGCCGTCAGCTAGCAAGGAAAGTTAGCCTACAAAGCTGGAAACTACCGGTATCTTCGTCCATTGTAAAGGGTTGTAGCCTGTATGGACATTGTTTTGCGAACAGTAATTAAGTTTCTACATGCTGTGTCACATTATTCAAGCGTGTTAACTTCTGTGGAGCATGAGCAGGGAGCTAACATGATGCACTCCAGACTCCCAGTGCAGGCTAGCAATGAAGTGGAGCAGCCACGGTGCGCACTATAATAAGGGGTTGGCTGCGCTGATATAGGCTTGACACGTTTGACAGAAGTACCGGGAAAAAATAAATAAATCTAGTACCGAACCATTTTTCATGTTCTTACTATCGAAAAAGTACAGAAGTTTTGGTATACCGAAAACACTACAAGCTAAGTTATAAAATACGATCTCAGTGTCAGGCTTTGACAGGGCAATTCAGAGAAACGGATCGTAATTTTGTTACGCATAGAAATGAGTCGTGCATGTTCTGCTGCAAAGTTTCTTCACAATAGACAAACGGGCTCATTCTGTTCAGAACAATCCAGGGTATGACCCCATGTCATCTTGTACATCAAACATGGTGATCAGAGACGTTGACACGGTATATGATATGGAAATGTGAAGTTCGCATTTGGACTCATGGCTGTTTGGCTTGATTGTATGACTTCGAAACGGTATTTATTATAATCAACGTTTCATCTTTCAAAATAGAGTCCTTTTAATTTAGAGCCTGAGCTCTGACGTCATTTATAGCATATTATTGTACAGCCACTTCATTCCAATTCAGGCGGTATTGGTGCCCAAATCTGCAATTTTCAAACCGTATATGGGTATGAGTGTAAAGGGTTAAGATGGTTGACTCCTGTGTGTTTGTTTATTTACACCAAGGGTTCTGGACAGACTGCAAGCTTCCTGACTATGAAGAGGTGGTGGGTCATCCCCCGACTCCCCCTCCGCCTTACTCCGAGATTCCCCCAGAGACCACCACTGCCATCATGCTGCCCTCCATCCAATCAGAAGTGGTCTTGATGCTGGAGCCCTCAACAGAGGACGCGCCAAGAGAGGAGCAGACCGCCAATTCGCCATCAGACCAAGAAGCCGCGTCTGTTTCCAGCCAATCAGAGCGACCAGTGGAGGTGGACCCTGAATGCCCATTGGAGGAGCTGCTGACCCGGCGCAGGCACGTGACAGGCGACTCAGGGATTGAGGTGTGTGTTTGCCAACTAGATGAGGGCTCTGGGCCGGAGGAGGACGAGGAGCTGATGTGTCAGGGGGCCACGGGGGACTGCTGCTCTGCCTCTGATCACCACCATACCCTCAGACACAAAGCGAGAACCCCTGAGCCCCAACCTCAGGGTCAGACCACCAGCACCGGAGACCGCCTGGTCTGAGCTCCACCACCTACCATCCCAGAGGCTGCTGTTGCTGCCCAATCTGTGCTTTAGGGAGGGAGACCCAGGAGAGCTCTTGTCATTGTCATCATAACAATAACTCCGACACCACCAGCAAATGAAATGCCCCACAATAACTCACCAAATTAACCAGGTTGTCCTGTTTAACATCCTTCTCAGTTATGATCCATATAATGATGACAAAAAGAAAAGCTCTTATTTGAGAAATATGATTTTTTTTTAGTGGCTAATGGCTTAATTGTTTAATACACATGGTCCCTCTGCTTTGTTTAGTTCTTAACATGGGGATGATGAGGAAGAATGTTAAGTCTTCCTGGATGGGGGAGGGGCTAAAACCTCTAGAGACCACCAGGTGGTAAGAAGAGGTGTTGACGCTGGCACAGAATTGACTACATCTACCCACCCCCACTGTCTGGCCTGGACATTTTCTTCTGGTCCTTCTAACATTTCACCAACGTGGGGACAGGACAGTATACCGCAACAGTCACCAACCCACAGGCCTCTAGGCCCCAGCACATAAGGGTCAAAATAGGAAAATAATGCTTCAAGACACAATCCTGACCTGAGGGGACTGAACAAGGTGTACGGACTGTGACAAAAGGAACTTGTTTTGTTTTTGTAAGGGCGTGTACTGTGTAATCTAGGAGACAGCTGCAAAGTGATGTCACCCCTGAGTCATCTTAGGCTGTGCCTGGTTTCTTCGCGGAGTGACGGCAGGGCTATTTGCATCTAGAGAAGAGGCTGGGAAGGGGAAGTGAAGCTGTGCCTGTCTCTCTTATAGGCTCTCCATCTCTGGACTGTGTCCCAGTAACATCAGACTCCTCCCCCTGAATCCCACCGCTTCCCATCCCTCGTGACTCCACCAGTACTCCGGTCAACACTTGTCCAGACTGAAATGTATTGAATGGACTGGAACAGACGTTTTGATGTGCGACCAAGTTCTGTCTGTGGCCATGTGAACTCAAGACTGTAAGCTGTGACATTATCCCATCGCTGTGCCTGCAACTTGGTGTCTATAAAAAGCCTTGCGGTGGTCGACTGTGTCCCCCAGCCCGCCAGTGATATTACCAGGGATACTGAAGGTTCAGCTCTCTAGTACTTTGCTCCTTTATCATTATCTTGTCATTGTATTACTTCTCTCTAAAACCAGCTTTGGCTGAGGCCACTATTACCCACATTAATAGCAACACAGCTCTACCAAGGTGCTGCTGTGGGTGTATTGTGTGTTTTATAGGATGTGTAGAGGAGTAGTCTTATTTAGGGTAGCCACAAAGTGCCCTGGCCCCTGGTGTAATGCACTCAACTAACCAGGCTTTAGACCACTTTTATAAACAATGCACTAGGATATTGCATGGAAGGCATGAGTCATTTGTTTTTGTCTGTGTGTAGGTAGTGTGTTCTGATTCGTTGTGTCTGCAACATATAGCGACACACTCCTAGGCCATTGGCCCCAAGCTGGCACTGATGAATCGGCGGTTGCTGTTTTGATCCAGCAACAGCCAGAGCCTGAGTGACGCAGCTTCACCACGAGTCTCCTGTTCGTGTGGGGCTCAGACTGAGTGAACCAAGGTTTTAAGTATAAACACTCTGTACCTAGTTTCATCATGTTATGACTGCACTGGGCCTGCAGTGTGCTGTTGCTTACACCCTTGGCTTGCGGTGGTGTGAACCCTGTAGGAGCAATGCTAGAGATTTGTGGTGGTGTTTTCCATTCAGTGGGGGTGGCTTTGCTGTGTGTGTATTGTTAGCATAGCTGCACACAGATGAACTGCATGTACTGTTGTGCGTCGCTTGCCGACGCGGAGTTGTAGAATCGGGTGTGGAGTGCATGTGATCTTACTGTGCAGTTCCACCTTGAAGAAGAAGCACCACACAAGTCCAGCTGCTTTTTTGGGGGCGTTTAAATGGCAGTGATGTTTTATTATTTAGGGTATTGATTTGCCTTCATACAGCACTGATCAATTAGGTTATGGACTGATGCACTGTTAACATCTAATGAAAAAGGAAATTGACACAGATTTATTCTGAATATCTATCCATAAATATGTAGGATCTTAATTTGATCACTCTCTTGCAGGAGAACCTTCCTGCAATTCAGGAAATGTAAAACATTTGTTGCATTTGAGATTTTAACATTCAAAAGGCACTCAAACATGTGAGTTATCTTTGTTGCAGGTGCATGGTAACAGTTGAGGAAAAATAAGAAACCTGCACACTGCTCTGGCTAGTATCACTGCGCTGGCTAGTATCACTGCTCTTTGTTAAGCTTTATGCATCAGCCTTAAGGCCTTCTTTTGTACTATAAACTTTAATAGAATACTTATGAAATGCACATTGTTATATTTGGTGACACGTTTATTTTCCCTCGACTCCAACCCCATTCGATGCATCGTACTGGGTGGAGTGGAGCAATGTCTACAGAAGGGTGCAAATTAAAAATACAAAAGCTCTGGGGGGAAAAATGCCTTGAGGCAGATATGTAAAGCTTAGTAAAGAGCAGTGGTACTTTTTATTTTCCCCCCTCGTGTATTTGAGACTTAAAAAGGATTCTGCAGTTATGTCATTTTCACTTTGAAATTTCAGACATGATTGTATCAACCCCTACAAAAATGTCTATGAATTATATTTCCTGTTGCTGCATGATTATTTTCCTGCTGTAGCAAACTGGCTCAAATGTAAGTTCCTACATCTAAGTTGTCTGTCTTCAACAGTGTGAAGCCTTGATGCTGTAAAAGTAACGTTTTAAAAGTCGTAGAGCATAGTCATGCACACACACTCCTGTTCTCATTCTCACATTAGGACATGTTTGTGATAAGACACCTTAAGCTGCCTTGGTAGGTTGCTAGGGAACAGACATGAGGATCGAGCTGCAGAAGGCCTATGAAGAGACTCTGTTTAGAGGTCATTCTGAGGCATAGGGAAATGCCTTACTACGGTCAGTTGAAGTTGGGTACAGGTAGACTAGATGTGTTTTAGGCTTCTGTATTTGATGAGTAGGTGGTTATATTTCAGACCTATGCTTTTTGAAGATGGAAAAAAGGTTTGAGCATGTCTCCCCCCCCCCCGGTAGTCCAGAGTCGTCCTTTATACAAATGGAGTCTGAAGTGTAAGCGTCTGACATGTATTGGTCAGCTCAACTTGTTGTTCTAGGATGTGGTAAACTCAGAGTGAAACCACAAGACAAGATCATGACTCCTATATGTTGCAGAAACTGTGGCCTGTAGAATAGGCAACATTTATTAGTCAGAAAACGTATGAGAAAATCCGTTATCTGTGGTCATGTAGAATTTTCTTCTTAGGTACCCCTATTTTGCTTAGATTTAAAAAATAAAAATAAAAAGTTTATTAGTTTGATATTTTAACTGACCTGAAAGCATGTTGAATTAGTAAATGGGAGAAAAAAAATGTACATGAATACTTGTTTTGTTTTCTTGTGATTCATAGTTTTTTTTTGTAAAATGTAGAGGCTAAAGTGCATTCATTTTGATGCAGTATAGATGAAGGTAATGGACATTGAAAAGGTGTTTTCTTGTTTTTGAAATGAGGATAATGGGGACCCATGGATTCAGTCCCATTGCTTACTGGGCAAGATAATTGCCAAACAAACGTATTTGGCTTTCACGTGTTTACCTAGATAAAGGGCTATCAGTCAATCATGGACAAACATCCTTCCATTCATCTGTTCTGTAATTTTCCGCTTTGCCTACAGTTGTAATATCTGAACATAATTGTTTGGACATCTTTTCTGTAGTAAATAATAGGCTATTTGTAAAAAAAAATTATATTGATATTTTCTTTTGGTTTCAATGTTCAGAAGCTTGTATCTCTCTCTCTTTTCCTCTCAAGCTCCCCACCTGGTCCACATGGCCTCTCTGGTATACCAGCAAAGAGGGCACAAGCTAGGTCCAGTGGCAGGTTGGGTATATGGTCCCTGGTGAGGTAACTATCCCCAGGTGTGATGATTTGGGCGGGGGGGGGGCTTGAGTCATGGCTCATTGCATAAACCTCTGAATCATGAGGAACCCCTCCCCCTCCAGGGGGCCCAAACATGGTCACAGAGAGTGCGTGACAACCCTCACCAATGTTGGTCTTTTTTGAGGCAGGGTTCTTGCCCACGCATGTACTGCAGGCACAGTGCACAATTTATATTTTGAGATTGTTTGCCAGTACCAAACAATTACTGTACTCAAACCCACATGTGACGTCTCACTTGCATATGCATACTGTCCTATTGTCATGAATAGAAAACATGCTGTTTTTTATGGACATCTGTATTTGACACTGATCAGAAATCTACTATTGGCACCAGTGCCATCAGTTGTAATTTACCTTGCTCACTAGGCCAAAGCTCTGTCATTGTAGAATATCATCCTCCTTTCACCCGACGTGTTCCTCTTCATTTCAGCGACACACGCCTCTGTAATATACTGTACCTGACTAGGCTATGCAAAAACATAAACCCACTGATGTATGCTGCAATAACTCCTGTCTGTAGTTGCCAGTACAAGCAATATTTCTGTCACACTGTACCTCAGTTGGTATGTGTAATGTCTTTGTTTAAAAAAATATATATATATATAACAAAAATTCATGGTTATTATTGCTACTATGTCATTTGTGTGTATGCTTTAAAAGTAAATGTTTATCTACATGTTACCTCTTGGTGTGTGGGGAGTGGAGAAAATATGAAGCCATTCTAGTAAATTCTTTAGTGGATAGTGGATAGAATGTTTTGCTCTCATTCTAATTAGTTAAGTATATTACTCTTGCTTTTATCATTATGGGGGGGTACATCTGTTTTGGTTGTTAAAGTAGTGTTTTGAATGCTTTTTGTGGGATAAATGCCATTTAATCTTTCCTCAGACAAACATTTATTCTGTTTGCTCTGGGTACTTTTGCCACTGGTCCATCCCTTGTGTGTTGCCCTGTCATGGCGCATTGGGTGTCTTTGTAAACCGCAGCACGTCTGTCTGTTTTTAGTATTTGAGGCATTTTCAATGACTAAATAGTAATAAGGTCTTGTCTTTTTCTCCTTGATTGCCCAACCTTTTGATATAGATAGCGACCTGTATAAAGTATGGAAGCCAATATAACCCAATGCTAGATGGCAGAGTGACGACACCTCAGCTAGCCCAGAAGATTTTAAATTTTTACATGGTCTCACTTAGGGGTGGGTTGCACTTGAATTATACAACACTAAGGCAACAATGTACTCGCCCCATAATCAAGGATGCTCTGTTACCCACTTGTAACCCAGATGTTTCTTGCATTTCTCCCTCAACCATAGTTGGATAATGTCAAACGGATGTTGATTCGTGTGGGAAGACTTTTCCAAAACAGCACAAATACCCACGCTTGAAAAGGAAGCGGTTGTCCAGAAGCGCATACCCCTTTCATTATCACCTAGAACAAGCCAAACAAATAGGGGAATGCACTGAAATGTGTGGTACATTTGAATGCTTTGGTTTAGTGGGGGTCTGCTGTGTACTCTAGGGGTCATTTGTATTTTATTTTTTATAATAAAACAAACCTTGGCACTCAACTGAAGTTGTACTGTTTTTGCTTTGAACTTTCTAGTTTGCTGTTGTTTCTCAAGCCTATAGTGTTGGCGTTTTGACAGACTACCTGAGAGCATAACGTACTACCTGAGAGCATAACGTACTACCTGAGAGCATAACGTACTACCTGAGAGCATAACGTACTACCTGAGAGCATAACGTACTACCTGAGAGCATAACGTACTACCTGAGAGCATAACGTACTCCACAGTAAGCGGTTCCCCACCCAGGCATCTGAACCAGTTGAGCTATTGCTCGAGGAGCATCAGAAGGCAGAGTGAGATGGTGCCTGAGGCACGCGGAGGAGGAGTACCCAAGACATCCTCTAACATGCTCTTCTTTAGGGACAAAGTCACAAATGTAGTAGTCCCACATTGCCAGATATGCCTAAAAGGATGGGGGCAATACTTCCAAGTATAATATTAGTGCAGAACACAAACTTAACCATGTGTGGTTTCATGATATACAATCGTGTGACTTGAGTAGAATATTTCCTTCAACCTTCAGTGACGGTAATACAACATTACCTGCTATCATTCCTACTTTGACACCCATTTGGTTGAATCCAAAGATATGATGGGACTCATTCGTATCTACGGTACATCTTAATGATCATTATCCATTTTATTGACCTACTTTCCCATATCCTGAGCTGACGAGTGAGGAAACGACATCACTAAGGGTTGTAACTTAATGGCAAGAAAAACGAGTTTACCATCAATATAGTAAACAAGCTCCTGCATTTGACATATTGTGGAAAGATGAGGCACAGCCCGAGTGGCTTAACAGGAGTAAAAGGTTGTCATACAGTGGGGAAAAGGCAGCATGTGCAATGCACTGTCTTCAAACACTGCTCATGAGAAGACGAGACACAGTTTAGATGCAGTGTGAGGCGCAGTGGATTGTCTTGTTTTTCTCAGAACGTGGAATTAAAATGGATTGTATCTGCAGTATCCCATTTCCAAACTATCCCTTTCAGAGGGAAGCTATAATTCAATGTTCCCAACCTTTCTCGGTTACTGTACCACCAACTGAATTTTGTTCTGCCCGGAGTACCCCCTTGTGCATTTTACCAGTAGGCCTATGGTCTCATGAGTTAAGTACCCCCTAGGGGTCCTAGAACTCCTGATTTGGAACCACTGCTATCATTTATTGAAATTCCTTTTGACATTTTAATGGTTCAAATTCTGAGGTCAGGTGTGGGGAAAAACAGTAAAGTACACATTGGTTTCGGATCGAAACCACTGGCTAGGGAGCTCTGGTAATATGCCACAAAACCAAAACAGTTTTGGGTGGGTGCAGAAAAGCAAAGGGGCACACCCTAACTTGAAGTTAAGCCTGGATACTGTAAGATCAGGCAACTCAAATAAATGAATGCAACCAAAAGGAGAGGGATTGGTCACCTTTTCATTTCATATACAGAATAAAAAAGACCTAATCAATCTTAACATAAATAGTGGTAAAAGAATGACTAGTCTAGCACCTTCATGCATTCTACTGTAGATTCAGTTTGACAACAAAAGCATATTCTCTGCAACCATACATTTTTCAAACTAATAAAATTGAGTATGAGAATTCATTGAAACCGTCTGAATGAATTGAAATGCACAAAGACTTACACTGATTGCAAGCACCACAGAGGCAAATATGACATGCTGTTTCTAGAGCCAAGCAGAAAAGCGACGGATCAATTGCCAGATAGGCCATTGAAAACATCTTTGGTGTGACACGGATCAAGCGCTGATGGGACCTGATCGTGTGGACTTAGAACACATCAGTTACTTGGTCTCTGACATTCAAAACCCTAAAACGGAGTATAAATCCATCTCCCCAGACCCTTAAAAAGACAACCAAACTATTAACCAGCAATGGCACTGTCTGACAACACAGAGGTCATTTTCACACAGTAAGTATATAATAATAATAATATGCTCTCTATATTTGTGTAGAGTAAGGCCTGGTTGGTGAGAGTAGGGGTGGGGACAGACAAACCTTCTGTATGTCTACTCATGGCAGGGGTCAGTGTGGTTGGCTACTGTAGTTGAAATGCATCCACCGCTGCTCAGTCTTTCCCAGGATTCACTAGTGTTGTCCCAATGGTACCTCTGTCCATCAAGCATATTGGTCTACATTGGGAGGTCAGTTACATTGTCTCCATCTTGCCAGTCATTTCAGTGTCTCAGTGCAGTTGTCGTCAGACTACAGTAGTGGTTATGATGGGAGGCCTCCCTCCCGCTCTTTTTCCCCTCTCCGTCTCAGTAGAAGCGTTTGCGTCTGTTCTCGTTCCAGTGGCTGTAGACGATGAGGCCGACCACGATGAGCAGGAAACAGCCCAGCATGGAGAAGAGGATGGTGAAGAACATAGCAATACTACTCCACCCTTCTTCATTCTCACCCACTGACACAGAGAGATAGAGATGTTAGTATGGATAGAAAGTGAAAAATAGTGACAAGGAGCCATAATAAGCAGGCCTTAGACAAGTACGCCTTGTCTGAGCCAGACCAGCCCATAGGGGCAGTAGCCTATCCCCTGTTTCTGTAGCATGAGGCAGCTTGATGTACAAGTACACCCCCTGGACAGGAAGGTAGTTTATCACATGGCCTTACCCCCAATCCATCTCTTTAATGCTGAGTGACAAGCAGAAAGGCATCAGGTCCCATTTTTAGTGTCTTTTTGGTATGACCAGGGATCGAATCCCCAAACTTCTGCCAGTCTCAGGGCAGACACTACATGCCACTGAGTTGGTTAAAGAGCCCTAATACTATAACATAATTTGATAGTATATAGATTTGAGCTTTTTATCAAGAATAACTGTTATTTGAGTAGAGTAACGCCAATGAAGTGTATGTTTGTGAGAGGTAGTGAGCCTTACTCTTTAGTAGGTCCATGTTATCTACACTGGGTAGAGTGATCTCATCTTCCTCCTCCTTTTCCTCTGTCTCACTGCGTAACACAGTCAGCTGGTACAGTTTCAGGGAGACCACATCGTGATTGTCTGTGGAACAGACTGTTTCAGTCATTCAAAGAAAACTGCAGCAAGAACACATTCAAATGGACCAAAATGCAATATCTTAGTTCCCTATTAGACCACATGCCCTCAATTTGACTTACGTGTCACATTAATTTCATTCTGGGCATATCAAAATAAATTATAGTGATAATCTGGGATGGTCATATCTCACTTGAAATTAGAGACCTCAATGAAACACCAAGTAGATGAAGTAAATGAAAACTAGGCGCTAATTCATGGCAATAAAACAGCTGATTTCATTGACGCTACTATGTAAAACACAGTAGAGGGGAGTACTACCAGAGAGATCTCCAGTGACGGCCGAGGCTCCAAAGTAGTAGCCCTGGGGCAGCCGTACCCCCGGTATGTCCAGGCAGTCCCTCCATTCATGCTGCCCATCAATGTCAATCATAATCTAGTAGAGATAGAGATTAGGAGTATGGTTAACAGAGTCAGTCAGGTCACCCGTGACACAAGTCAGTATTCGACATCCATCTATGTCTGAGGACGCCGGGAGATGACGTGGAAACCGACCACTAGGTTCAAGTACAGTGTAGGTTTTGGTTTTGCTAGGGTGCTGTGGACAGGAATGTCATTCAAGCAAGCCAATACAGCAAGCCAGTAAGCATCTGCCTCTGGTGCCAAAGGTTGTATGTTCGAATCCAGCAATATAACGTTATTTATTTTTAATTTTTAAAGCCTATCCCAAACCTTAACCATTCGGACTTAATGCCCAAAGTTAACCCTAACCTCAAATGTTAGTTAATGCCTAAACTTAACCTTAAACACTTTGAAATGTGACATTTGGAACAACTTCAAAACTTTACATTTTGAGAAACATGGATGAACATCTAATTCTGACATGAGACTGTGAGAGCTAGTTGAACAGAGTATGCCCAGGCACTACCTAACACAGTCAAAGCATCATATCTCTGTCATTCTCTTGCAAAGTTGAGTTAACGGGTGTGAATGAAACAATTCACTTCAACACAACAGATTTCTGTTTGTACAGAAGTGACCCAATATGCATCTTGGATGAAATGAGGCATTACATTATTATTAAGTTAATACATCGTAGAGTCGTTCAAATGTATGTGTGTGTGTGCCTGCTCTCACCGTCAGCCTGCGACGGACATATCTGATGAAGATGAAGGTGTCGTGGTTGAGGTTGCGCACCATGGCGTTGCAGCCGCCCAGCTCAGTGGGACGCCCGTCTCGTTCGTGGTCGTAACTAATGCTTCCGTTCCCCACCATGGCCAACACAAAAGGGAAGATCCTCTGGTGGAAGGTGTGAAAAAAGAAAGCAGGTACCGAATAGTGAGAGATCAGAACAACAGGTAAAAGATGCAGCATCCACAACAGTACAATACTGCTGGTAATAGTTGCTTGAGTGACCTCATTCTCTACCTAATCCCCTACTCATCCAAATGCACATTTTTATTCAAGGTGCAACCAATTGTTAATAGGTAGTAAACAACAAGAATGTGGGGCAGCATGTTCATTAGGGGGTTGATGAGAGTAGCTAAGGAGAGGGGTATGGGGGGCATTTGGTATGGGTGGTCCAAACATGGGGTACCTGTGTGCGTGTGGTGTACCTCGTCTTCTGTGCCTGTCTCCGTAGGGATGCACAAAACAGAGAAGCACAACACAAGGCCCATTACACAGGTATGTGAGCCCTGCCCAAAACAAGCACTCCCAACAAAACCTCATAAATATTCCACTGTATTGGCTTGCTTGTATGACTAAGGTCTGTTTTGAGGTGGGAGGTGTTAGTTGTCAGTTAGCTAAGGCCCCTCTCAGAGCACAGGAAGATCAGGACATGTTGACCCAGATTTGACAGGATATGACACAAACACTGCTGCCAGACAGTACAATAAAATAAAAAGGAAGTGATTTGAGATAAAGTCCTATAATTGGTGACATAGCATGTAACAGTATTGTAGCAACTCCTTCCCTCCACAGAAACACATAGAAGAGGTTGACAGGTATATGCACATACTGTACCTCAAGGTGTTTTTCCTCATTGGGGTACGTGTCTACAAATACACCCAGCCCTGTGAAAAGGTCCTGATTCCCAAACACAGGACCTACACAATGACAGAAATGCATTTATACAGTTGCATTGCATTGTACCTACACTCTGGTATTTCTGTTGGAACTACATTGTGGGACAGTACCTTTCTGCATGCGCTCCTTGGTGTACCAAATTGCCAGTCCATCCCCGTTCAGATTCTTCTTGCCTTGGCCATGAATCTTAAAGTGCACTTGTAACTCCCAGTCCCTTAGGTGACAGGGCTGGCCACACAAACATACATAGATATGACCATTTTGGCAAAGCTGTGCAAAATGTGACATGCATAGAGAGCAGTGGAGGCTGGTGGGAGAAATGGCATCAATGGAACGGTATCAAACATATGGAAACCATGTTACACTCTGGTCCATTAATGCCATTACAATGAGCCCATCCTCCTATAGCTCCCCCCACCAGCCTCCTCTGATAGAGAGAATCAGTATCAGTGTTGTAGACTTAACAGTGTGCAATGTTCTGTACTCACAATGCGGCTCCACACTGCCCCCTGCTTGCTCTGCATGTCTGTTGTGAGGCGCACCTGCTCTGTGGTTACCATGGCATCGCCCATCAATTCCCAATGGGAGGAGCTGGACGACCCCACACCTAAGCACACATTATTTGTAACACACATAGAACAGAAAAGACTGAGGGACAGTTGTCATATTATATAAAACAAGTTGTACATAGCGTAGAGCCTTGATGTAGTGGGAGCAAAAAACGATCTTACGAGCATCAACACTCCACAGTCAGTATAACATTGTTGCAATGTCGAATATACAGCATTCATTTCAGCGTTCTCACATTATACTATAATAAAGGGTGATACAATGGCGCTAACGTTACCTTGATAGGGTTTTGACAATGAATGCTCCCTTTTCAGAAACTCCTCCATTTCATGATTATCATCGTCGGCAAAAGATCGACAAGTTGTAATAAGAATAATCACAAACGTCCAATATGTTTTTGGAGTCATGGTCTGACGAAGAAAAATATCGGAGAGAATATTCATTATCTGTCAGTTGTTGTTTGTGGCGGCGGCCATTTTAGATTACGACTCCTCCCATTCAACCATAAAACGCCCTATGGCTTGTGATTGGTTTGTAGGGCCGCATTGCGTCTTGTTATTTGTTCACTGGGCTGTCAATCACTTTACACTTTCCAAATCAAATACATTTTCATTTTATTTATCACACATATAAAAATACATATATATTTAATAACTAACACGAGGAATAAAATTAAATACACAAGAATGGCGCTATATACAGGGAGTACCAGATCAATGTATAGAGAGGTACAAGGTATTTGAGGTACACTCTTAAGAAAAAAATGGTTCCAAATGGTTTATTCGGCTGTCCCTAGGATAACACTTTTTGGTTCCAAGAAGGACCTTTTTGGGATCATGTAGAACCCTTTTGGGTTCCACGTAGAAACCTCTGTGGATAGGGCTCTACATGGAACCCATAAGGGTTCTACCTGGATCCAAGAACGGTTGTTCAAAGGGTTACCCTATGGGGACAGCCAAAGAACCCTTTTAGGTTTTAGATAACACTTTTTTTTCTAAGAGTTTAGATACAGTATGTACATGAAGGCAGGGTAAAGTGACATTGTGATAGATGATAATAAGATTAAAATAAACAGAGCAGCAGCAGCAAATGATGAGTGCAAAAGTGTATGTGAATGTACGTATGTAATGTGTATATGTGCTGTGTCAGTCTATGTGTGTGTGTATATAGTGTATGGGTTTTGTGTGGGAGTGTCAATGTAGAGTGTGTGAGTGAGTGTGTATATAGTTTGTACACTGAACAAAAACAAAGATTTTACTGAGTTACAGTTCATAAGGAAATCAGTCATTTGAAATACATTCATTAGGCCAAAAATCTATGTAATTCACATTACTGGGATTACAGATATGCATCTGTTGTCACATATACCTTAAAAAGAAGTAGGGCATGGATCAGAAAAACAGTCAGTATCTGGTGTGACACATCTCCTTTGCATAGAGTTGATCAGGCTGTTGATTGTGGCCTATGGAATGTTGTCTGACTCTTCAATGGCTGTGTGAAGTTTCTGGATATTGGCAGGAACTGTAACTCACTGTCATACATGTCGCTCCAGAGCATCCCAAACGGGCTCAATGGGTGACATGTCTGGTGAGTATGCAGGACATTTTTAGCTTCCAGGAATTGTGCACAGATCCTTAAGTATGCTTTTTTCACTTTCTGAATAGCACCCTACAGTTTTAGATACTCCCTCAGTGTGTCGCAATGCAAGACTTGATTCGCACAACTGCTAGTTGTGGGACTGTCCATCTACAGTCATGGCCAAAAGTTTTGAGAATGACACAAATATGAATTTTCACAGTCTGCTGCTTCAGTGTCTTTAGATATTTTTGTCAGATGTTACTATGGAATACTGAAGTATAATTACAAGCATTTCATAAGTGTCAAAGGCTTTTATTGACAATTACATGAAGTTGATTTCAAAGAGTCAATATTTACAGTGTTGATCCTTCTTTTTCAAGACCTCTGCAATCCGCCCTGGCATTCTGTCAATTAACTTCTGGGCCACACACACACTGATGGCAGCCCATTCTTGCATAATCAATGCTTGGAGTTTGTCAGAATTTGTGGGGTTTTGTTTGTCCACCCGCCTCTTGAGGATTGACCACAAGTTCTCAATGGGATTAAGGTCTGGGGAGTTTCCTGGCCATGGACCCAAAATATCAATGTTTTGTTCCCCAAGCCACTTAGTTATCACTTTTGCCTCATGGCAAGGTGCTCCATCATGCTGGAAAAGGCATTGTTCATCACCAAACTCTTCCAGGATGGTTGGGAGAAGTTGCTCTCAGAAGATGTGTTGGTACCGTTCTTTATTCATGGCTGTGCCCACTCCCTTGGCTGAGAAGCAACCCCACACATGAATGGTCTCAGGATGCTTTACTGTTGGCATGACACAGGACTGATGGTAGCGCTCACCTTGTCTTCTCCGGACAAGATTTTTACGGATGCCCCAAACAATCGTAAAGGGGATTCACCAGAGAAGATTACTTTACCCCAGTCCTCAGCAGTCCAATCCCTGTACCTTTTGCAGAATATCAGTCTGTCCCTGATGTTTTCCTGGAGAGAAGTGGCTTCTTTGCTGCCCTTGTTGACATCATGTCAGTGATTCTCTCGTTACCACAGATGTGAGTGTTGATGAGGGCAAGGCTGGAGATCCCTCTGTCATGCTGGTTGAGTTCGAATAACAAACTGGGAGCTTCAAAAGGAGGGTGGTGCTTGGAATCATTGTTCTTCCTCTGTCAACCATGGTTACCTGCAAGAAAACACGTGCCGTCATCATTGCTTTGCACAAAAAGGGCTTCACAGGCAAGGATATTGCTGCCAGTAAGATTGCACCTAAATCAACCATTTATCGGATCATCAAGAACTTTAAGGAGAGCGGTTCAATTGTTGTGAAGAAGGCTTCAGGGTGCCAGGACCGTCTCCTAAAGTTGATTCAGATGCGGGATCGGGGCACCGCCAGTACAGAGCTTGCTCAGGAATGGCAGCAGGCAGGTGTCAGTGCATCTGCACGGAGAGTGATGCGAAGACTTTTGGAGGATGGCCTAGTGTCAACTGGTCCTTTTGTGGCAGGGCTGAAATGCAGTGGAAATGTTTTCTTGGGATTCAGTTCATTTGCATAACATTCTGGAGTATATGTAAATTGCCATCATACAAACTGAGGCAGCAGACTGTGAAAATTAATATTTGTGTCATTCTCAAAACGTTTAGCCACGACAGTACAGTATCGTTATATATGTAAGAAAAAATTCTATACATTGTGTGAAGAAGCATGGATCCCATTCAAGAAAAACAGAGCAAGGAGGTTGTCATTTATCGTGACACATGGGTCCGCGATAGTAGTTGTTTATAGATGTCTTGAACGAGGGATTGTCCCCATCTCAACCCTCTCATCATTGTCAGACCAAGCGTAGGTAGCTAGGTAACTAATCGGAAAAAGATGTAGCTCGAGCTGGGTTGCTAGCTAGCCAGTTGGTCTAGTATGAATTTGATTCAGTTATAAATAGCTCCCCTGTACTATACGTGGTATTGCTTTGTTATTGTTGCATTAGGCCAATTCTGAACTTGGCAAAACCATCAAATAGTACTGTAGTCAACTAGCTAGCTAGTTTAGTGGGATTGGGATAAATTCCAAGGTACTTCTTACGTGACTCATTATTGAAAAAAAATGAAACGCCCATAACATCTGCACCAGTACCATTACAGAGGTAAAGACAGTTTCAAGTTGGATATTCGACGGATATATGCGCTTTCAAACCGCTTTCAAATCACTTGAGCCACAGACTACAAATAAGTGTCATTATGTTGGAAAAATTGCGAACAACATTACACTGGTCTTATTTTCACGATTTGGACATTAATTTGCTTTCCAAAGCGAATAAACATGTGGAAATGTGAGCATCATTTTGTATTCCTAGTTGAATTAGCTACGGAGCGGAGCGTAAACAAATTACTAACTTTTTTTATATTTGAATTTCAGCAGCTCCTTGGTCATGTGACCTACAAACAAGGTCCAGAATGTCCACTGACTACCCTTCTATATTTCACACCCTTTAGTTTGTCTATTTTCATCTCACACGTTTTTACATTAATTTTTCAAAATGTAAAATGTCAATAGCTCCTTGGTCATGTAACCTAATGACTTCAAACAAGGTTCAGAATGTCCACTGACTACCCTTCTATATTGCACATCCATTAGTGTGTCCATTTATCTCACAAGATTTTACATTACATTTTTCAAAATTTTACATTTCAATAGCTCCTTGATCATGTGACCTTCTGACTTCAAACATGGTGCAGAATGTACCCTTCTATATTGCACACTCTTGTTTGTGTACTGTAAAATCACGCGGTGTAACGTACATTTTTCATAGTTTTACATTTCAATAGCTCCTTGGTCATGTCAATTACACACCTAAGAAGTGTGCAGTGGATATACACCCATATTGCATAACCTCTAGTTATGTCTCTTCTATATTGTTGTACATTAATAGTAATTTGACAATCAGGGGGTTCGGTCCAGTGTTGGGTTTACACTTTTCTTTAATATTTATCTATAATAATTGGTAGTTCTTAAGTACTTATTTTCCATTATTTTTTCCCCACAGTATTTAACAGTGGTACACAATAGGAGAGAGACCGATAATATCTCCTTTCGTTGTTAATATCAACCATAAAGGAAAAGGGCAAAGTATGAGTCATGCTATTAATTGTCCAAAGCAGGGATGGAGAGTGAGCTGGTGAGGTAGGCTGCAGTGGGTTTGCTGGTCAATACATATACTGAACATGTAACCACAGTAATGGTGGCAAGTAAATAAAAATGTAATATTGACAAAAAAAAACTGAAATTGTAAACCTTTAATCTTTTAAAACATGTCAGACACTTAACTTCAAATAAGTATGAAACATTTCCGTGTTAACTTTCTCTTTATCCCTGGTTGATGGACATTTCAGAGCCTCTTCAGTGTGGATGGAGTATAGCATACATTTTCAACAACAAAGACTTCACTTCTAGTTTGTGTTCTTTACTCTGTTGAACTCTTTTGTCTTCATTCCTAGGCACAGCACATGGAACCACCGTTGGCATGCAAAACATTCAATCTAAAACAAAACAAAGCGTAACACGTTATAAATAATATCAAATATCAATGCAGTATGACGAATAACGAATTAGCCATGTTATATCACAAATTGTCTTTGCATGCAGTCACTGTTGTCAAAAGATTAGAAACATGTTAAATAAAGTTACTAACCCAGTCAGTCTTTGGGCCACATCCAGGTTCTTTATCAGTGGCCCACATGAAGCAGTTGTTGGCTTTGTTGAACTCTGAAATCATAGGCATGAACTGAACATACTACATAAAAATAAAGAATTTACATTTACTTTGAATTAAATGTCATTACATACTAGACATTCTTAGTACACTGCTCAAAAAAATAAAGGGAACACTTAAACAACACAATGTAACTCCAAGTCAATCACACTTCTGTGAAATCAAACTGTCCACTTAGGAAGCAACACTGATTGACAATAAATGTCACATGCTGTTGTGCAAATGGAATAGACAGTGGGTGGAAATGATAGGCAATTAGCAAGACATCCCCCAATAAAGGAGTGGTTCTGCAGGTGATAACCACAGACCACTTTTCAGTTCCTATGCTTCCTGGCTGATGTTTTGGTCACTTTTGAATGCTGGCGGTGCTTTCACTCTAGTGGTAGCATGAGACAGAGTCTACAACCCACACAAGTGGCTCAGGTAGTGCAGCTCATCCAGGATGGCACATCAATGCGAGCTGTGGCAAGAAGGTTTGCTGTGTCTGTCAGCATAGTGTCCAGAGCATGGGGGCGCTACCAGGAGAAAGGCCAGTACATCAGGAGACATGGAGGAGGCTGTAGGAGGGCAACAACCCAGCAGCAGGACCGCTACCTCTGCCTTTGTGCAAGGAGGAGCAGGAGGAGCACTGCCAGAGCCCTGCAAAATGACCTCCAGCAGGCCACAAATGTGCATGTGTCTGCTCAAACGGTCAGAAACAGACTCCATGAGGGTGGTATGAGGGCCCGACGTCCACAGGTGGGGGTTGTGCTTACAGCCCAACACCGTGCAGGACGTTTGGCATTTGCCAGAGAACACCAAGATTGGCAAATTCGCCACTGGCGCCCTGTGCTCTTCACAGATGAAAGCAGGTTCACACTGAGCACATGTGACAGACGTGACAGTCTGGAGACGCCGTGGAGAACGTTCTGCTGCCTGTAACATCCTCCAGCATGACCGGTTTGGCGGTGGGTCAGTCATGTTGTGGGGTGGCATTTCTTTGGGGGGCCGCACAGCTCTCCATGTGCTCGCCATAGGTAGCCTGACTGCCATTAGGTACCGAGATGAGATCCTCAGACCCCTTGTGAGACCATATGCTGGCCCTGGGTTCCTCCTAATGCAAGGCAATGCTAGACCTCATGTGGCTGGAGTGTGTCAGCAGTTCCTGAAAGAGGAAGGCATTGATGCTATGGACTGGCCCACCCGTTTCCCAGACCTGAATCCAATTGAGCACATCTGGGACATCATGTCTCGCTCCATCCACCAACGCCACGTTGCACCACAGACTGTACAGGAGTTGGCAGATGCTTTAGTCCAGGTCTGGGAGGAGATCCCTCAGGAGACCATCCACCACCTCATCAGGAGCATGCCCAGGCGTTGTAGGGAGGTCATACAGGCACATGGAGGCCACACACACTACTGAGCCTCATTAAGGACATTACATCAAAGTTGGATCAGCCTGTAGTGTGGTTTTCCACTTTAAATCCAGACCTCCATGGGTTGATAAATTTGATTTCCATTGATAATTTTTGTGTGATTTTGTTGTCAGCACATTCAACTATGTAAAAAAAAAGTATTTAATAAGAATATTTCATTCATTCAGATCTAGGAAGTGTTATTTTTTTGAGCAGTGTATATCCTCAGCCATTTCTTTTCGCAGTTGCTCCATGTGTTTTTGAAGGCTCCATATCAATTTGGGAGGGGATGTTGGGGAAGTTCTGTGCAACTTCCTTGACCATCTATGTAAGGTCCTGGGTGTCGTGAATGTGGAGTCAGGCGCAGGGAAACAGAGAGTTCAGTTTAGTGCTCTTTTAATGCACACACAGTGAAAACACGGCTACCCACTAAACACTGGGTGCTTAAAACAAAATGCCCCAGATACGGGGAACGAAAATATAACAGCACGTTCGTCTCTAACCAACACCAGGGTTACAATATTCAATCCCGCACAAAGAAACGTGCGGGCCGGCTGACTAATGTTGATGAATAGATACAACGAGACCAAGTTGAGACTCTGGACAAGGCGGATAAGGTATAGTAAAGGCCGTTTATTCAAGAGTAATGATATCTGGCAAAGCGTGCTGCACGGCCCCGTTCGTCTAGCTCTTAGGGAACTATCGGAAGAAGAGGCCTGAAACATGATGTGCAGTTCATTTTATACATTGAAATGACGTAGGTAGATTCTGGTAGTCCTGGCTTCTGGTAGGTTGCTTGTAGGTGATAGACAGTCCCCTCCAGCCTGGTGTCAGTATCCCATTGGTTCTCGACAGAGTTCTTTGTCTTTGGAGCCCATCCCGAAGGGGGTTTGAGTGTGTATGTGTTTAGGAGTTTCAGTGTGTATGTTATCTTATTACACTAATAAAATCCAACTAATTACAAACTTAAAACAGGTGCTATCAATAAACATATAAGGAGGGGGAGGAAAGAAATCAGTGGCAGCTAGTAGACCGGCGACGACGACCGCCGAGCGCCACCCGAACGGGAAGGGGAGCCACCTTCGGTCGGACTCGTGACAATCTTCACCAAAAAATAAAATAGAGTTTTTGACGTAATTGTCACATAACAGCTAACCATTTATTATTGAAAATATAACTATCAAACCTGCATTACAAAGACCCCACCGCTGAAGGTGTCCTGCTGCATGGTGGGAGTTATTTCCACTCCTTTCCACTTTATGTCCACCCAGTCGTCTTTTCCACGGCAGGATCTTCTCATTTTGAAGTACTCTTTTTTTATGCAAACATAATGGAATTCTGATTAGTTATAGGCAAATGAATACACAAGCCAAATGTGTATGCTGTTTTCCTTATCACTATAATCTAGTAGTAGTTTAGTAGTAGAGGTCATTTCCTTTATGCCCTATTCTCCACACAGCCTAAATTATAGGCACTGAACCATTTACAGGACAATAATAAACGTAGCATATAGGATCCAACCCTATCACAGAGTGAATACATGTTGAGCGTTTGTAGACTTTAAGAAAAAACTATTAAGTGACAGTTTCATCAGTACTAAAAGAAAGTCATATCACAAAGATCACAGATGACAGTGCCCACCAAATCTATGACAATAGAGAATGAATTGTAAGCACCAAAGTGTGTTTGTCAAAATAATATTTGAAAATGTCAGTTGTTGAACATAATACTTCTATTTGCAATAGCAATTTATGATATATGCAGTTGAGGAATATTCCATGTACCAACACTACATGTAGAACGGACATAAGACATTCCCACATACAGAATTTTTGTATTTATTATTTCAGCTTTATTCAACCAAGTAAGCCAGTTGAGAACAAGTTCTCATTTACAACTGAAACCTGGCCAAGATAAAGCAAAGCAGTGTGACACAAACAACACAGAGTTACACATGGAATAAACAAACATACAGTCAATAACACAATAGAAAAGTATATATACAGTGTGTGCAAATGAAGTAAGATTAGGGAGGTAAGGCAATAAATAGGCCATAGTGGCAAAATAATTACAGATGGGCTATGTACAGGTGCAATGATCTGTAAGCTGCTCTGATAGCTGATGCTTAAAGATAGTGAGGGAGATATGAGTCTCCAGCTTCAGTGTTTTTTGCAATTAGTTTCAGTCATTGGCAGCAGAGAACTGGAAGGAAAGGCGGTCAAAAGAGGAATTGGCTTTTGGGGTGACCAGTGAAATATACTTGCTGGAGCACGTGCTACGGGTGGGTGCTGCTATGGTGACCAGTGAGCTGAGATAAGGCGGGGCTTTACCTAGCAAGGACTTATAGATGACCTGGAGCCAGTGGGTTTGGCGACGAATATGAAGCGAGGGCCAGCAAACGAGAGCATACAGGTCGCAGTGGTGGGTAGTATATGGGGCTTTGGTGACAAAATGGATGGCACTGTGATAGACTGCATCCAATTTGCCAAGTCAAGGATCGGTAGGATAGTCAGTTTTACGAGGGTATGTTTGGCAGCATGAGTGAAGCATGCTTTGTGGCGAAATAGGAAGCTAATTCTAGGTTTAATTTTGGATTGGAGATGCTTAATATGAGTTTGGAAGGAGAGTTTACGGTCTAACCAGACACCTAGGTATTTGTAGTTGTCCACATATTCTACGTCAGAACCGTCCAGAGTAGTGATGCTAGGCGGACGGGCAGGTGCGGGCAGTGATCGGTTGAAGAGCCTGCAATTAGTTTTACTTGCATTTAAGAGCAGTTGGAGGCAACGGAAGGAGAGTTGCATGGTTAGTTAGCACAGTGTCCAAAGAAGGGTCAGAATTATACACAATGGTGTCGTCTGCGTAGAAGTGGATCAGAGAATCACCAGCAGCAAGAGCGACATCATTGATGTATACAGAGAAAAGAGTCGACCCGAGAATTGAACCTTGTGGCACCCCCATATAGACTGCCAGAGGTCCGGACAACAGGCCCTCCGATTTGACACACTGAACTCTATCTGAGAAGTAGTTGGTGAACCAGGTGAGGCAGTCATTTGAGAACCCAAGGCTGTTGAGTCTGCCGATAAGTTCCTAACTTCCCTGAAAAGTTGCATATCGTGGGGGCTATTCGATGCTAATGCAGTACGCCACAGGATGTTTTTGTGCTGGTTAAGGGCAGTCAGGTCTGGAGTGAACGAAGGGCTACATCTGTTCCTTGTTCATTATTTTTGAATGGGGCATGTTTATTTAAGATGGTGAGGAAAGCACTTTTAAATAATAACCAGGCATCCTCTACTGACGGAATGAGGTCAATATCTTTCCAGGATACCCGGGCCAGGTCGATTAGAAAGGCCTACTCGCTGAAGTGTTTTAGGGAGCGTTTGACTGTGATGAGGGGTGGTCGTTTGACCGCGGACTCATTACCGACGCAGGCAATGAGGCAGTGATTGCTGAGATCCTGGTTGAAAACAGCAGAGGTGTATTTAGAGGACAGGCTGGTCAGGATGATATTTATGAGGGTGCCGGAGTTTATGGATTTGGGGTTGTACCTGGTAGGTTCCATGATAATTTGGGTGAGATTGAGGGCATCTAGCTTAGATTGTAGGATGGCCGGGGTGTTAAGCATTTCACAGTTTAAGTCACCTAACAGTACAAACTCTGAAGATAAATGGGGGACAATTAATTCACATATGGTGTCCAGGGTGCATCTGGCGGCTGAGGGGGGTCTGTAAGAAGCGGCAACAGTGAGAGACTTATTTCTGGAAAGGTGGATTTTTAAAAGTAGAAGCTCAAACTGTTTGGGCACAGACCTGGATAGCATGACAGAACTCTCAGTAGATTGCAACACCACCTCCTTTGGCAGTTCTGTCTTGGGGGAAAATGTATACAAATACATAGAGGCATTTTTCAGCTATGATTTTACCACTCAGAATCCAGAATGGATATGACAATGTGGCCAGCACAGGACATAATACACCCTTCCAACAATCTACTTATTGATCTTCTTTACTCCTTATCTGGTAAACTGCTACTCTGTGTCAAGAAAAGTGCCCCAATTAGGGGTTAGTGTACTCCAGTAAAAAAGGGCTGGTTTAGATGAAAAACTATTGCCCTGTGTCCCCGTTCATAGGGGCATGAGAGACTCGTCACTGCTAGAATTGAGTTGGCACTTTATTGGCCCAAACACCCACAGACCAACAAGGTTGAGGTTACTCGCGACAGTAATTAGAATGTTTTTTGTTGTTGTATTGATGCATTGTGTTTTCTAACTATACAAGAATTGGATCCAAAGTGTTCGGAAATATTTGTTCCCATAAATACAAAGGAGGATGTCTCTCCTCATACCTCTGGCACTTTAGCACCACAGAGCCAATCAGGAGAGAATACATACTGGTCAACGGTGCCATTGAAAGTCGAGGGGTGTGTTTGTGCCTTTTGGATTACTCTCTCTTTACAGAAATCCCCTGTGGTTCAAGTCAAGAGCTACCCTTCTGCTTTCAGTCTGCTCTGCGCATGTCTGAAAGTGACAGAGCCAGCAGCGTAGAGTTTTTCACAGTATGTCATAAAAAATTATGACACTTATGAATGTAGGTAAAATGCTAATATGTATTAGATCCAGTACAATGGAATAACTAAGACCTGAATGCAGCATGTTCCGATTCCTCCTTCTCTTTCTGTCCAGCAGGGTCAACCAAAAACACTTGGCCTGATAGTTCATGCAGGTACTGGGGAAGCAATATAGAAATGTATTGATCCCTTAAAATATTTTACTATTAAATAACCCATATCACAACACTCATACCTCTTCACAAAAATTTACCTAAATCAATTTTGGTAAAATGATTTTACTCAAAAAAGACGTAGGAATTTATTTTCCCAGTTAGAAATAGTAGGCCATGCATTAAATAACTATTTTCATCAGAAAAACAAACCCTCAAATGCACTATTGCATTTTGTAAGTTGTCTAAAGGTGGCTTACTGTGAATGCACTCAAATTTCAAGTCATTATCAGGTTATGTAAACTGCATTCTAATACTCAACGTAGAAGGATTTGTCTTAATGTACAGTATATGAAAGGGATGCTATGAAAAGGATTCTTCCACCTTATCAAGCTCACTCTGACTGACAAATCCCTGCCTATTACTGTGATTAAAAAGAGCATATGAAACATTGTTTTTCATGAGGCCTACCTGTGCGCCTTCCTTTAAGCACCTCTGTTCAAACACCTCTCCTGTCCTTGATCCATACCACATACAGCCATTTGTGGATCTTATCAGTGTCCATGTGAAAGATAGTTATTGCGAGGATGGAACATTTGTTGACTTAAAAACATTTTTTTTTTTACACCCATGTGAAATGAAGGTCTGCAAAGCTTACAGATTTAAGTCTAACATCATGATATGAAAGTAGACAAACATCAGAGTGTGCAATATAGAAGGGTAGTCAGTGGACATTCTGAACCTTGTTTGAAGCCCCTAGGTCACATGACCAAGGAGCTATTGAAATGTTAAATTTAGAAAAATTCATGTAAAATTTTGTGAGATGAAAATGGACAAACTAAAGGGTGTGCAATGTGAGAGTCCAATTCTGCCATTTCCGGTAATCTGTATCTGGAACAGATTACTAAATTCTGAGCACAAATGACATATTCTGTAACACTGTATCTGTCATTTCCCTTTTTCAGCTACCACACAGGCTACTGAATGTGTTTTACAATACACTGATCGACAATTGATTGATGTTGTAATAATTTAGGCCCACGGAGTGGACATTCTGAACCTTGTTTGAAGTCCCTAGGTCACATGACCAATGAGCTATTGTCATTTTACATTTTGAAAAATAGATGAAAATGGACAAACTAAAGGGTGGGAAATATAGAAGAGTAGTCAGTGGACATTCTGAAACTTGTTTGAGTTCAGTAGGACCAATGAGCTATTGAAATTAAAAAACGTAAATAAATCATTAAAAATAGTGCGAGATATAAATTGACAAAAAATAAACGTGTGCAAAGTGTGTCTATGCCATCGGGTTAGCTAGAACCAGTTTTGAAAGTTTTACGAGTAATGGTTAAATAGCTATTGGAATTTGAAAATGTTGATTTGTCACTATATTGACGGTCCCTAACTGCTGTTGGTGGACGTAAGGAAGACTACAGTTGAATATCCAACCTGAAACTGTCTTTACCTCGGTCGTTCCATTGAAATGATACCATGTCTGGAATCGAATAATAACTACAATAGTATAGCTGTCCCTTCATTGCAATAACATTTATCCATACTGATCAATTTGTGAGCTGCACTTAATTTGATCAGTATAATAGTGGTGTTGCCCATGTGAATGAAGCTCCATAATGTTAATTGTTGACTGTGTAATCATTGAGAGGATAAACAGGGTTACATGTTGACCAGACCGTTCACTCGCGTTCGTCCGCGTATGTTGATTTTGTCGACCCACACCAGACACGATCAGGACACTGATCCACCTATATATTAATTTGAGAACAGGTCGAAAAGCATCAAACATTCATGGCAATTTATCTAGCTAGCTTGCTGTTGCTAGTTCATTTGTCCTGGGATATAAACATTGGGTTGTTATTTTACCTGAAATGCACAAAATCCTCTACTCTGACAATTAATCCACAGACAACAGGGTAAACCGAGTTTGTTTCTAGTAATCTCTCCTCATTCAGGCTTCTTCTTCTTTGGACTTTATATGGCGGTTGGCAACCAACTTTAAGGTGTATTACCACCACCAACAGGACTGGAGTGTGGACCTCAAATTAGCTAGCAACAGCAAGCTAGCTAGATAAATTGCCAGACGTGTTTAATGCTTTTTCTGACATGTCCCCAAATTAATATAGTTGGTTCAGAGTTCGTTTTGATATTTCAACCTGCTTGTCCTTATCTCGTATGGTGTGGGAGGACAAAATCAACATGGGGCGATGGCGGACACACACGCGAGCGGTCTGGACTGAATGTTAGTGTTCAGCTATTCTGACTCTGTCTTTAGTTCTACAACATCATGACCTGAAAGTGTACAGGTATTAGCAATGACTTCTTTCCTTCTCCTCATAAGATTTATTTCAAGCTAAATGGGCCTACTACATTATGGGATCAATAACACTAGCCATTGACACTGGCAGAGAGTACATTTGTCTGGTGTGTGCAATGCATTGACATTTTCTGCATGGTTCTTATTGGCCTAGGGTGACATTGAAATGTACTGTGTTACTAAAGTAAATGCCAGGGCCAGCTGCAGATCGATCGGTGACTGTTACGGCCTGCATGCACAGCCTTCTGTCTTTCTCTCTCATTCTCATATACCTGTCTCCAACCGCTTCTCTCCTTTCCCTCTCCCTGTCTTCAAATCAAATGTTTTGTCACATGCGACAAATACAACAGGTGCAGTAGACCTTACCGTGAAATGCTTACTTTTCAAACCCATAACCAACAATGGGGTTGAGAAAAACAAGAGTTAAGAAAAATATTTGCTAAATAAACGAAAGTAAAAATAAAAGATCAACAATAAAATAACAATAACGTGGCTATATACAGTGGGTACCGGTGCTGAGTCAATGTGCAGGGGTACAGGTTAGTCGAGGTAATATGTACATGTAGGTAGGGGTAAAGTGATTATGCATAGATAATAAATTGCCTGTAGCGGCAGTGTAAAAATAAAGGGGGGGGGGGGGGGGTCACTGCAAATAGTTTAGGTAGCCATTTGATTAGTTGTTCGGCAGTCTTATGGCTTGGGGGTAGAAGCTGTGACCTGGCACTCCAGTACCGCTTGCCATGCGGTAGAAAAGAGAACAGTCTATGTCTAGGGTGGCTGGAGTCTTTGGCAATTTTTAGGGCTTTCCTCTGACACTGCCTGGTATAGAGGTCCTGGGTGGCTGGACGCTTGGCCTCAGGGATGTACTGGGCCATACGCATTACCCTTTGTAGCGCCTTGCGGTTGGAGGCAGAGCAGTTGCCATACCAGGCGGTGATGCAACCAGTCAGGATACTCTCGATGGTGCAGCTGTAGAACTTTTTGAGGATCTGAGGACCCATGCCAAGTGTTTTCAGTCTTCTGAGGGGGAATAGGCATTGTCATTCCCTCTTCACGGCTGTCTTGGTGTGTTTGAACCATGATAGTGATGTGGAGACTAAGGAACTTGAAGCTCTCAACCGACTCCACTACAGCCCCGTTGATGAGAATGGGGATGGGGTCGGCCCTCCTTTTCAATGATCATCTCCTTTGATCACGTTGAGGGACAGGTTGTTGTCCTGGCACCACACTGTCGGGTCTCTGACCTCCTCCCTATATGCTGTCTCATCATTGTCGGTGATCAGGCCTACCACCATTGTGTTGTCGGCAAACTTGATAATGGTGTTGGAGTCGTGCTTGGCCACGCAGTCGTGGGTGAACAGGGAGTACAGGAGGGGACTAAGCACACACCCCTAAGGGGCCCCTGTGTTGAGGATCAGCGTGGCAGATGTGTTGTTCCCTACCCTTACCACCTGGGGGTGGCCCGTCAGGAAGTCCAGGATCCAGTTGCAGAGGGACGTGTTTAATCCCAGGGTCCTTAGCTTATTGATGAGTTTTGAGGGCACTATGGTGTTGAACGCTGAGCTGTAGTCAATGAACAGCATTCTCACATAGGTGTTCCTTTTGTACCAGGTGGGAAAGGGCAGTGTTGATTGCAATAGAGATGGTTTCATCTGTGGATCTGTTGGGGGGGGGGGGGGGGGGGGTATGCACATTTTAGTGGGTTTAGGGTTTCTGGAATGATGGTGTTGTGAGCCATGACCAGCCTTTCAAAGCACTTCATGGCTACAGACGTGAGTGCTTTAGGTCGGCAGTCTTCTTGAAAAATGTAGGTATTACAGACTCGGCCAGGGACAGGTTGAAAATGTCAGTGAAAACACTTGCCAGTTGGTCAACACATGCTCAGAGTACACGTCCTGCTAATCCGTCTGTTGACCAAATCAAATCAAAATATTTATATAGCCCTTCGTACATCAGCTGATATCTCAAAGTGCTGTACAGAAACCCAGCCTAAAACCCCAAACAGCAAGCAATGCAGGTGTAGAAGCACGGTGGCTAGGAAAAACTCCCTAGAAAGGCCAAAACCTAGGAAGAAACCTAGAGAGGAACCAGGCTATGTGGGGTGGCCAGTTCTCTTCTGGCTGTGCCGGGTGGAGATTATAACAGAACATGGCCAAGATGTTCAAATGTTCATAAATTACCAGCATGGTCCAATAATAATAAGGCAGAACAGTTGAAACTGGAGCAGCAGCACGGCCAGGTGGACTGGGGACAGCAAGGATTCATCATGTCAGGTAGTCCTGAGGCATGGTCCAAGGGCTCAGGTCCTCCGAGAGAGAGAAAGAAAGAGAGCACACTTAAATTCACACAGGACACAGGCCAACCCAGACAGGATGATCACATCAGTGACTCAACCCACTCAGGTGACGCACCCCTCCCAGGGACGGTATGAGCGAGCCCCAGTAAGCCAGTGACTCAGCCCCTGTAATAGGGTTAGAGGCAGAGAATCCCAGTGGAAAGAGAGGAACCGGCCAGGCAGAGACAGCAAGGGCGGTTTGTTGCTCCAGAGCCTTTCCGTTCACCTTAACCACTCCTGGGCCAGACAACACTCAATCATATGACCCACTGAAGAGATGAGTCTTCAGTAAAGACTTAAAGGTTGAGACCGAGTTTGCGTCTCTGACATGGGTAGGCAGACCGTTCCATAAAAATGGAGCTCTATAGGAGAAAGCCCTGCCTCCAGCTGTTTGCTTAGAAATTCTAGGGACAATTAGGAGGCCTGTGTCTTGTGACCGTAGCGTACGTGTAGGTATGTACGGCAGGACCAAATCAGAGAGATAAGTAGGAGCAAGCCCATGTAATGCTTTGTAGGTTAGCAGTAAAACCTTGAAATCAGCCCTTGCTTTGACAGGAAGCCAGTGTAGGGAGGCTAGCTCTGGAGTAATATGATCACATTTTTTGGTTCTAGTCAGGATTCTAGCAGCCGTATTTAGCACTAACTGAAGTTTATTTAGTGCTTTATCCAGGTAGCCAGAAAGTAGAGCATTGCAGTAGTCTAACCTAGAAGTGACAAAAGCATGGATAAATTTTTCTGCATCATTTTTGGACAGAAAGTTTCTGATTTTTGCAATGTTACGTAGATGGAAAAAAGCTGTCCTTGAAATGGTCTTGATATGTTCTTCAAAAGAGAGATCAGGGTCCAGAGTAACGCCGAGGTCCTTCACAGTTTTATTTGAGACGACTGTACAACCATTAAGATTAATTGTCAGATTCAACAGAAGATCTCTTTGTTTCTTGGGACCTAGAACAAGCATCTCTGTTTTGTCCGAGTTTAAAAGTAGAAAGTTTGCAGCCATCCACTTCTTTATGTCTGAAACACATGCTTCTAGCGAGGGCAATTTTGGGGCTTCACCATGTTTCATTGAAATGTACAACTGTGTCATCAGCATAGCAGTGAAAGGTAACATTATGTTTTCGAATGACATCCCCAAGAGGTAAAATATATAGTGAAAACAATAGTGGTCCTACAACGGAACCTTGAGGAACACCGAGGACAAACCATTCACAGAGACAAACTGATATCTTTCCGACAGATAAGATCTAAAGCAGGCCAGAACTTGTCAGTGTAGACCAATTTGGGTTTCCAATCTCTCTAAAAGAATGTGGTGATCGATGGTATCAAAAGCAGCACTAAGGTCTAGGAGCACAAGAACAGATGCAGAGCCTCGGTCTGATGCCATTAAAAGGTCATTTACCACCTTCACAAGTGCAGTCTCAGTGCTATGATGGGGTCTAAAAACCAGACTGAAGCATTTCGTATAGATTGTTTGTCTTCAGGAAGGCAGTGAGTTGCTGCGCAACAGCCTTTTCTAAAATTTTTGAGAGGAATGGAAGATTCGATATAGGCCGATAGTTTTTTATCTTTTCTGGGTCAAGGTTTGGCTTTTTCAAGAGAGGCTTTATTACTGCCACTTTTAGTGAGTTTGGTACACATCTGGTGGATAGAGAGCCGTGTATTATGTTCAACATAGGAGGGCCAAGCACAGGAAGCAGCTCTTTCAGTAGTTTAGTTGGAATAGGGTCCAGTATGCAGCTTGAAGGTTTAGAGGCCATGATTATTTTCATCATTGTGTCAAGAGATATAGTACTAAAACACTTGAGCGTCTCTCTTGATCCTAGGTCCTGGCAGAGTTGTGCAGACTCAGGACAACTGAGCTTTGAAGGAATACGCAGATTTAAAGAGGAGTCCGTATTTGCTTTCTAATAATCATGATCTTTTCCTCAAAGAAGTTCATGAATTTATCACTGCTAAAGTGAAAGCCATCCTCTCTTCGGGAATGCTGCTTTTTAGTTAGCTTTGCGACAGTATCAAAAAGGAATCTCGGGATTGTTCTTATTTTCCTCAATTAAGTTAGAAAAATAGGATGATCGAGCAGCAGTAAGGGCTCTTCGGTACTGCACGGTACTGTCTTTCCAAGCTAGTCAGAAGACTTCCAGTTTGGTGTGGCGCCATTTCCGTTCCAATTTTCTGGAAGCTTGCTACAGAGCTCGGGTATTTTCTGTGTACCAGGGAGCTAGTTTCTTATGAGAAATGTTTTTAGTTTTTAGGGGTGCAACTGCATCTAGGGTATTGCGCAAGGTTAAATTGAGTTCCTCAGTTAGGTGGTTAACTTATTTTTGTCCTCTGGCGTCCTTGGGTAGACAGAGGGAATCTGGAAGGACATCAAAGAATCTTTGTGTTGTCTGTGAATTTATAGCACGACTTTTGATGTTCCTTGGTTGGGGTCTGAGCAGATTTGTTGCAATTGCAATTGCAAACGTAATAAAATGGTGGTCCGATAGTCCAGGATTATGAGGAAAAACATTACGATCCACAACATTTATTCTATGGGACAAAACTAGGTCCAGAGTATGACTGTGACAGTGAGTGGGTCCAGAGACATGTTGGACAAAACCCACTGAGTCGATGATGGCTCCGAAAGCCTTTTGGAGTGGGTCTGTGGACTTTTCCATGTGAATATTAAAGTCACCAAAGATTCGAATATTATCTGCTATGACTACAAGGTCCGATAGGAATTCAGGGAACTCATATACAGGAACGCTGTATATGGCCCAGGAGGCCTGTAAACAGTAGCTATAAAAAGTGATTGAGTAGGCTGCATAGATTTCATGACTAGATTGCTCAAAAGACGAAAACTTCTTTTTTTTTTTGTAAATTGAAATTTGCTATCGTAAATGTTAGCAACACCTCCGCCTTTGCGGGATGCACGGGGGATATGGTCACTAGTGTAGCCAGGAGGTGAGGCCTCATTTAACACAGTAAATTCATCAGGCTTAAGCCATGTTTCAGTCAGGCCAATCACATCAAGATTATGATCAGTGATTAGTTAATTGACTATAATTGCCTTTGAAGTAAGGGATCTAACATTAAGTAGCCCAATTTTGAGATGTGAGGTATCATGATCTCTTTCAATAATGACAGGAATGGAGGAGGTCTTTATCCTAGTGAGATTGCTAAGGCGAACACCGCCATGTTTAGTTTTGCCCAACCTAGGTCGAGGCACAGACACGGTCTCAATGGTGATAGCTGAGCTGACCACACTGACTGTGCTAGTGGCAGACTCCACTATGCTGGCAGGCTGGCTAACAGCCTGCTGCCTGGCCTGCACCCTATTTCATTGTGGAGCTAGAGGAGTTAGAGCCCTGTCTATGTTGGTAGATAAGATGAGAGCACCCCTCCAGCTAGGATGGAGTCCGTCACTCCTCAACAGGTCATGTTTCGTCCTGTTTGTGGGTGAGTCCCAGAAAGAGGGCCATTTATCTACAAATTCTATCTTTTGGGAGGGGCAGAAAACAGTTTTCAACCAGCGATTGAGTTGTGAGACTCTGCTGTAGAGCTCATCCCTCCCCCTAACTGGGAGGGGGCCAGAGACAATTACTCGATGCCGACACATCTTTCTAGCTGATTTACACGCAGAAGCTATGTTGCGCTTAGTGATCTCTGACTGTTTCATCCTAACATCGTTGGTGCCGACGTGGATAACAATATCTCTATACTCTCTACACTCGCCAGTTTTAGCTTTAGCCAGCACCTTCTTCAGATTAGCCTTAACGTAGGTAGCCCTGCCCCCTGGTAAACAGTGTATGATCGCTGGATGATTCGTTTTAAGTCTAATACTGCGGGTAATGGAGTCGCCAATGACTAGAGTTTTCAATTTGTCAGAGCTAATGGTGGGAAGCTTCGGCGTCTCAGACCCCGTAACGGGAGGAGTAGAGACAAGAGAAGGCTCGGCCTCTGACTCCGACCCGCTGCTTAATGGGGAAAACCGGTTGAAATTTTCTGTCGGCTGAATGAGCGACACCGGTTGAGCATTCCTACAACATTTCCTTCCAGAAACCGTGAGAAAGTTGTCCGGCTGCGGGGACTGTGCCAGGGGATTTATACTACTATCTGTACTTACTGGTGGCACAGATGCTGTTTCATCCTTTCCTACACTGAAATTACCCTTGCCTAACGATTGCGTCTGAAGCTGGGCTTGTAGCATAGCTATCCTCGCCGTAAGGCGATCGTTCTCCTGTATATTATGAGTACAGCGACTGCAATTAGAAGGCATCATGTTAATGTTACTACTTAGCTTCGGCTGTTGGAGGTCCTGATGAACCATGTCCAGATAAAGCGTCCGGAGGGAAAAAACAAAAATATAAACGGTAATTAAAAAGTAAAAACCGTCAAGTTGTCAGGTAGCAAAATAGGTTGGCAACAAAACGCACAGCAACACGTAAACAAGTCTGCAAGTTGTGATCGGAAATGACGTAATCTCCAAAATGATCCGTTTTAAACCCGTTTGAAAGTTCTTGCTCACATCAGCTATGGCAAGCGTGATCCCACAGTCATCAGGAACAGCTGGTGCTCTCATATGCATGCTTCAGTATTGCTTACCTCGAAGTGTGCATATAAGTAATTTAGCTCGTCTTTTAGGCTTGTGTCACTGAGCAGCTTGCGGCTGGGCTTCCCTTTGTAGTCTGTAATAGCTTGCAAGCCCTGCCACATCCAATGAGCGTCGGAGCCGGTGGAGTAGGATTCAATCTTTGTCCAGTATAAACGCTTTGCCTGTTTGATGGTTCATCTGAGGTCATAGAGGGATTGGGATATGTACGTACGTACGGTCACTGTGGGGACAACGTCATCAATGCACTTATTGTTTAAGCCGGTGACTGATGCCATCGGATGAGTCCCGGAACATATTACAGTCTGTGCTAGCAAAAGGAAACACCTGAGCCTAAAGCAGACATTACCAGTCCCTAAAATCCACGCTTTCCTTGACACACATACATTTCATGAGCACTGTACACTCACACTATACCCCCCCCCCCTACTGGTCGGGTGCCAAGAGCAAAGGACTTTGCTGTGCACCAATGGGGCTCCTGCTCTGGCTAGAGCAGGGCCCGCCTCCAACTCTTCAGGACCAGTCAGAAGACCAACACGACGAGACCCCACCTACATTATTCTGTGTATACATTCTGTTGTAAACTCTGGCGAGGCAGCCTAATGATTCTGACTCCTCACAGAGTCGCATTGCTTAGGTCCGTGCACGATAACGGCAGGACAAAATATCTTTGACTCAATAAATTGCCTTTTGATACACCTGATTCCACTCTGTCCAGCATCGTTGTTTTGCATTCCCTCTCCAGTATGTAAACACTAACATAAGCAAGAATCAGGAAGATTAGAATTATGGTCAGATTTGACAAAAGGAAGGCGAGGGAGAGCTTTGTACGCGTCTCTGTGTGCAGTAAAGGTGGTCTAGAGTTTTTTTCCCCCCTCTTATTGCACATGTAACATGCTGTTAGAAATGAGGTCAAAAGGATTTAAGTTTCCCTGCATTAAAGTCCCCGGTCACTAGGAGTGCCCCCTATGGATGAGCATTTTCTTGTTTGCTTTTGGCTCTATACAGCTCGTTGAGTGTGGTCTTAGTGCCAGCATCAGTTTGTGGTGGTAAATAGACAGAATATCGATGAAAAGTTTATTGGTAAATAGTGTGGTCTATCATGAGATACTCTACCTTAAGGATAGAAGCGCCCATCGGCATAATTGTTCACAATGTTAGAAAAGATTTTCCAGTTGTGTCACGACTTCCGCAGAAGTTGGTCCCTCTCCTTGTTCAGGCGGCGTTCGGCGGTCAACGTCACCGGTTTTCTAGTCGCCACCGATCCACGTTTCATTTTCCATTTGTTTTGTCTTTATTGTACACACCTGGTTTCCATTCCATAATTATTGTTCCCTATTTAACCCTCTGGTTCCCCCATGGTTTTGTGCGTGTTTGTTCATGTTTAGTTGTCTTGACTTTGTGAGCTGGAATATTTTTCTCCTTCTTGGAATATTTTTTTTTTGTGTTTGAGTAAAGTTACGAATATTACTCATCTCTGTGTCCTGCGCCTGACTCAGCCTTACCTGCATCACCTAGACACTTGACAAGTTGTTTCATCATGTTAAGGAATGTATGATAATCCCTCCACCTAAAGCTAAAGACAGGCACAATATAGTTGACCTCCGTGCAGGCTTTTGAAAATACATACGAACTAACTGATTTGGTTGCATTGGAACTATTGAATTCAGCACAACCTAAAATTGCCACTTTGGAGTCGGGGCTATACGCCACTGAAGAGATTCTAATGGCTTTCAAATAATCTCGCCCACAGACTTCCTCTTCCAGTGCGTACCCTGGCAGAGTTGTCCCACTCAGGGCCTGTTTGATCTGGCATAGCGCAAGACGTATCTTAAGCCATTCTCTCATCCGCAACGCAGGAGAAAAACTCCCTGCTTTTATTTGAAAAAGGGTGCTGTGGCCGCTGTTTGTGAAAATCTTCACTGTTGAATCGTCCGGCTGGAAAATGTAACCCGAATGGCCGTCACTCATATCCCGCACTCCATTAAAACAATCAGGGGCATCCCAAAGAATGTCTTCAATGGTTTTGTCATTGTGTTCTTGACACGAGGAACACAGTACACATGTTTAATTTCTTATTTAGTGTTCTGGGTTGATTTTAATTTCTTATTTAGTGTTCTGGGTTTATTTTAATTTCTTCTTTAGTGTTCTGGGGTTTATTTTAATTTCTTATTTAGTGTTCTGGGGTTTATTTTAATGTCTTATTTAGTGTTCTGGGGGCTTATCGAGGTCGTTCATGGTGTTCACAGCTCTTACTTATAACCTCTTTGGGCTATGGGGCAGTATTTTAATGTCCGGATGAAAAACGTGCCCAAAGTAAACTGCCTGTTACTCAGGCACAGAAGCTAGGATATGCATATAATTGGTACATTTGGATAGGACACACTCTAAAGTTTCTAAACCTGTTAAAATAATGTGTGAGTATAACAGAACTGATATGGTAGGCGAAACCCCGAGGACAAACCATCGGGGGAAAAAATCAGTTTACCACTATTTCCAATGGCTATCATATTTATTACGAGTCGAAATCCTCCCAGATTTCAGTTCCTAAGGCTTCCACTAGATGTAACCAGTCTTTAGAAAGAGTTTCAGGCTTGTTTTTTGAAAAATGAGCTAGAATTTGTAGTTTTTCTATGTGGCTCCTATTTTGGCTGCATTCTTTGTTTATCTCAGGTAAAGACAATAACGATTCTCCATCTTAAATTGTATAATTTATTTACGTATTAGGGTACCTGAGGTTTTATTATAAATGTTGTTTGACTTGTTTGGAAAAGTGTATTATTTTTTGAAGGAGGGAAACCGGTGGATTACTGAATGAAGCGCGCCAGCTAAACTGAGTTTTTAGGGACATAAAGAAGGCCATTATCGAACAAAAGGACCATTTGAGATGTATCTGGGACCTTTTGGAGTGCCAACAGAAGAAGATCTTCAAAGGTAAATAATTTATTTTATCGCTATTTCTGACTTTCGTGGCGCACCTGCCTGGTTGAAAAATGTTTTTCATGCTTTCGTGTGCAGGCCGCTGTCCTCAGATAATCGCATGGTGTGCTTTCGCCGTAAAGCCTTTTTGAAATCTGACACACTGGATTAACAAGAATTTAAGCTTTATTTTGATGTATGACACTTGTATTTTCATAAATGTTAAATATTACTATTTCTGTAATTTGAATTTTGCGCTCTGCAATTTCACCAGATGTTGTCGAGGTGTGCCGCTAGCGGAACGCCTAGCCATAACAGGTTTTAAGTGAGCAAAACCTTGAGACTTCCTAAATATTTGATTTTGCGCACCAGCTGTTATTGACATATAGACAGACCCGCCACCCCTTGTCTGATCGGAGGCAGCTGTATTTTAAACCAGCCAACTGTATTTTATCCATGTCGTCGTTCACCCACGACTCTGTGAAACATAAGATATTACAGTTTTTAATTTCCCGTTGGTAAGATAGTCTTGAACGGAGCTCATCCAGTATATTTTCCAATGATTGCATGTTGACAAATATTATGGATGGTTGAGGCAGGTTACCCACTCGCTGACGAATTCTCACAAGGCACCACGACCTGAGTCCCCTATATCAGCGTCAACTCTTCGTGCGAATGATGTGGATTTGGGCCTGGTCGGATACCTGGAGTAAATCTTTCACGTCGTTAAAGAAAAAATCTTCATCCAGTTTGAAGTGAGTAATCACTGTTCTGATAACCAGAAGCTATTTTCAGGAATAAGAGATGGGGGCAGAAACATTATGTACAATAAAAAACATGAGCTGACTCACTCCCAGAACAATTATTTTGTGTGGAGGTGCTGACTAATGGCAAATAAGTTCTAAACTATAAAAATAGAGTCCCACACCCCATATATAAACTCCCAGTAATTTATTGGAGTGTTTGACTCTCTTTATTTTCATAGAAACTTTATGTACAAAATAAGTTACAAACCATACAAAAAACACGCATAAACAGCACAATTGGTTAGGACCTGTAAAACGGCATCCATCGCTTCCGTCGTCATTCTAATAAAACTGTGTCTTTCTCTCTCTCTGTCACTCACACTCTCACCTCCTCCCTTTGCTGAGCTGAAGTTGTGTGTTACAGCAGGGTATCTGAAACCTTTATCCTGTATATGTGCTGGAGCAGTACAAGTAGTAGTAGACAACTCTGTTTACTGTACCAAGGCACTGGCTGGCTGGCTGGCTGGCTGGCTGGCTGGCTGGCTGGCTGGCTGGCTGGCAGGCAGGCAGGCAGGCAGGCAGGCAGGCAGGCAGGCAGGCAGGCAGGCAGGCAGGCAGACAGACAGACAGACAGACAGACAGACAGACAGACAGACAGACAGACAGACAGACAGACAGACAGACAGACAGTAGATGATATCAAGAATGCAGCTCTGGGACATAGACTTGATCTTATCTTAGCTGTTTTCATGCAGGTTGTTTGATTATGCCAATAAAGCACTTTGATTTGATTGGCTTATTATCTCAGAAGCACAAACGGCTCTGGAGCCTCCTTAAGTAGCCACATAAACATCTAGCCTATAACTAGAGCTTCATGTTTAGCAAATGAAGCATCTTTAAAAAGTTATTACAACACCAATCAATTGTCGATCAGTGTATTGTAAAACACATTCAGTAGCCTGTGTGGTAGTTGAAAAAGGGAAATGACATACAGTGTTACAGAATATGTCATTTGTGCTCAAAATGTACTGTTCTGGCATAATGAGTACCATAACCTGTTCCAGATACAGATTAACTGAAGTGGCAGAATTGGACTCTGTTCACCTGATAAGAAAGATAGCGAAGGGCTGCTGTGTGCATTGAATGTTTTTTTTGTGCTGCCAGTGTGTTAGGAGAAGAAGGCTACAAGCTTGGCTCTAAATTATATTTTTCTTTGGTAGCACTGGTAGTCTGGTCCCAGTGGTCCCTGTCCCCTTACCAGGCTCAAACCAATAGTCCTCTGATCGCAAACAGCTGTGGCAGCTCTCCTTGACAACGTACAAACCAGTTTGCTAGCTCCATTGGCAAGATGTCAAGCTAGTGAGATACTTTCATGCCAACTCCTTTTGATATGACATTGGCATGACAAGGAGTGGCAAGTTCTAGAATGTTAGAAAAAACAGACTGGGGTACCCAGGCTATAGCTCTGGTGCTCCCAAGTTCTAGCACTGGTGCTCCAAATTTACTGGTACTCCCAGCACAAAACAGTATAGGAACACCAGAGAAGGAGATTAGGCCTATCCTATCTTTGAAGCACATCTCCTGGAGTAGCTATCCAGCTCCTTTCTTTTCTTCCAAAGCCATCTTAAACCATAGCCTATTGGCCATTGGTCACATCACCAGGTTGTTAGCCAGCTACATGACTGGACAAGGTACCAGGTCAACAAATAGTTAGTGGTCCACTAGGAGGCTAGTTTAACACGGCCCACGACATGGTTTATGAAATTACATAATGTGACCCACCAAAAATGTAGCTCCAGTAATATGAATCATAACTTTTGAACAGTTTGCCTAGCCTAGTTTTCTGCATTGCATCTAAGGTCTTCGAAAGCCAAGTTAACAAACAGATCACCGACCATTTCTAATCCCACCGTACCTTCTCCGCTATGCAATCTGGTTTCAGGGCTGGTCATGGGTGCACCTCAGCCATGCTCAAGGTCCTAAACGATATCATAACTGCCATCGATAAGAGACAATACCGTGCAGCCGTATTCATCAACCTGGCCAAGGCTTTCGACTCTGTCAATCACCACATTCTTATCGGCAGACTCTACAGCCTTGGTTTCTCAAAGGACTGCCTCGCCTGGTTCACCAACAACTTCTCTGATAGAGTTCAGTGTGTCAAATCGGAGGGCCTGTTGTCCGGACCTCTGGCAGTCTCTATGGGGGTGCCACAGGGTTCAATTCTCGGGCTAACTTTCTTCTCTGTATACATCAATGATGTCGCTCTTGCTGCTGGTGATTCTCTGATCCACCTCTATGTAGACGACACCATTCTATACTTCTGGCCCTTCTTTGGACACTGTGTTAACTAACCTCCAGACGAGCTTCAATGCAATACAACTCTCCTTCCGTGGCCTCCAAATGCAAGTAAAACTAAATGCATACACTTCAACCGATCGCTGGCCGCACCTGCCCGCCCGTACAGCATCACTACTCTGGACGGTTCTGACTTAGAATATGTGGACAACTACAAATACCTAGGTGTCTGGTTAGACTGTAAACTCTCCTTCCAGACTCACATTAAGCATCTCCAATCCAAAATTACATCTAGAATCGGCTTCCTATTTCACAACAAAGCATCCTTCACTCATGCTGCCAAACATACCCTCGTAAAACTGACTATCCTACCGATCCTCGACTTCAGTGATGTCATTTACAAAATAGCCTCTAACACTCTACTCACCAAATTGGATGCAGTCTATCACAGTGCCATCCGTTTTGTCACCAAAGCCCCATATACTACCCACCACTGTGACCTGTACTCTCTCGTTGGCTGGCCCTCACTTCATACTTATCACCAGACCCACTGGCTCCAGGTCATCTACAAGTCTTTGCTAGGTGAAGCCCCCCCGCCTTATCTCAGCTCACTGGTCACCATAGCAGCACCCACCCATAGCACGTGCTCCAGCAGGTATATTTCACTGGTCACCCCCAAAGCCAATTCCTCCTTTAGCTGCCTTTCCTTACAGTTTTCTGCTGCCAATGACTGTGAGGGAGATATGAGTCTCCAGCTTCAGTGATTCTTGTAACTAATTGCAAGAATCACTGAAGCTGGAGACTCATATCTCCCTCACTAACTTTAAGCACCAGCTGTCAGAGCAGCTCACAGGTCACTGCACCTGTACGTAGCCCATCCAACTACCTCATCCCCATACTGTATTTATTTATTTTGCTCCTTTGCACCCCAGTATCTCTACTTGCGCATTCATCTTCTGCACATCTATCACTCTAGTGTTTAATTGCTATATTGTAATTACTTTGCCACTATGGCCTATTTATTGCCTTACCTCCCTTATCTTACCTCATTTGCACACACTGTATATAGACTTTTTCTACTGTATTATTAACTGTATGTTTGTTTACTCCATGTGTAACTATGTGTTGCTGTTTGTGTCTAACTGCTTTGCTTTATCTTGGCCAGGTCGCAGTTCTCAACTAGCCTACTTGGATAAATAAAGTGTGTGAAATATAAATATATTTTTAAATTGTAAAGGTGCAACCATGACGGAAGTAGCCAAGTACCTCCACTCCACAAAGATTTAATCCACAGAGTTGAGTGCTGACTAGAGTTGAGTTGAACCTCAGACACCCTTGAGTTGCTATGCAGTCGATACTTAAAACCATTCAAATCTTAAACCATAACCGTGTATCTATGTTTGTTGCATGTATTTTTGGTTGTTGCTGAAATACAAACTCTAGTCTCAGCTCAACTCTATGGATGGAGTTGAGTCAGACTTGCCCGTTCTTATGGTTCTCACAGGTGAAGCGTAAAGGTAAGTGAACACTGCTGCTACTCCGCTCCCCCACCAAGGTGCATGAATGAGGAGAACAATTCAGCAACTCTTTGAGGACAGTGGAAGTTGATAAAAGTGATTGTTTTTAGTTAAAAAACAAAAACATTTTGCCCTTAAGGGCTTTCCAGACAGGAAACAGTGGCGGCGTTTCCCGTACATTTTCCGTCAGAAACATTTTATTCTACTGTCAAAATTGCAAATAGGATAATTGGTCATAAAGTCAATCTCGTCCAAAACAGAAGAGTTTTGTGAGACTTGTGGTCATGACTGTATCACAATGTGAATGAAGGTTGGGTTTGTAATCCTGCCCACAGCTGGCAGCACACAAGTAATAATCAATTCAGAGTGCAGCTGCATGTGACCCAATCGTAATGTCTATGGTCATTTTTGGTTAACTTTAGGGCTAGTTTGGGACCATCAGTAAATTACACAATGTACATGGGACAATATGTTAAAATTCCAATAGCTCCAAATGTCAATGACTTAAACCTCAAACCAACTATACATTGTAGAAAGGAATTCACAAATATTGAAAGCATTTAATGAGAAAATGTAAAAGGTTTGCAACATTAAAATATACTAATTTACATTGTCATTTATTTACACTCCCTAACCCTAGAGATAGGCTATCCAAAGGCAAACCAACATTTCCACGGTTGCACACCAGCTGGCTGAAGTTACAGTAATTGGCGAAATTATTTGGCTAACTCTTCCCACATGCGAACACACAACTGAAAACAACTGAGTCATGTGCAACAGCATTTTTAATCAAACAAATCAGGAAGTAAAAAAACCATCAGGAATTGCAGTCGCCCTTTAAAGAAGCAGTCTTATCACATTCCACTGTCCCCTGAGGGTTGTTGAATTTCCTGTAAACTCTCAAGTTATAGAACCATCTATCTCTCCAGCCAAATATGATACAAATGTAACAACAACTGGAGCGCGTCGGACACAAAACACAACAAATTGAACAACTGCTTGTTTCCAACACCACAACAAATATGTTGCCGTTCAATGTATTATGTGGGTAAATATTTTTCTAGGCACACTGATCAAATCAATATTCCAGGTCGTATACAGCGAAGTGTTTTTGAGCATATACGACCAAGAAGGTCGCAATTGGAGCCCAGAGTAGAACACTATTGATACCATTTATTTATTTTCCTTATCACAGCACTAGCATATATAGGCTGTGAACACAATGTGTCATGATGACTAGGGGTGTGTTCTTAAATTAAATCTGGAGTGCCAGAGTGCGCTCTTGGCGTTCGTAAATTCTGGAGCATTGTCAAGTGTAAATTCAGAGCGCACACTGGACGCTCAGGCGGAGGAATCAAGCACCACGCTAATTGGCTAGCTACTTCCAGACACAAATGAGAACATCTGTGTCCATTTTAGTCGTCCGAGCAGAGCTGTTCGGCTCTTTTCATGTTATCCAGAACGTTGGTGACCTTGACGCTTTTTTTTTGCCGATGTTTACTGACAACGGCCATATTCAGTCGGTGTTCAGGCTGAGGCGTTCGTAAATTCATCAATTCTGCTCCCTGCACACTCAGGCGAGAGTGCTCCGAAATTGGGAGTAGATAGCCAGAGAGAATTTACGAATGTTTGACTGATTCTTGCTCAAAATTAGCTATTTTTAAAAGTTTGCCCCTATCCCATTTAATGTAACTCCAGGTATATCACAAATTAACAGGTTGTTGAGACCTATCGAGTGACTACTAGAATCAACGACATCAGTAGTTTGCATCGCCTTATGTACCATGTGGCTATCGACCATTTAATCGGGGAGGGGTCTGTCCTTGTTCGTAAATTGGTAACGCGCGATATCTCAAGACGGCACTGGTCCGATTTTGACGAAACTTGGGTGCGTCTTGGCATAAGCGACCCGGCAAACTTGCATTGATTTCCGCCATTTTGAATTTCGTTTGAGGGGAAAACACTGATCTTCTGGCACCGAATTACCGATTTGTATGAATTTTCATATGTTATCTGGCAGACCACAGGTCTCTCAGTGCAATATTTTCCAGACTAGTACCTAATACACAGTTGTGTGGTCTGCCACATAAATGCATATAAATCAGTCAAGGATATTCGTATTGTAACTCAATTTGGTACACGTTGCAAACACTGTCAAGACTCAACATATGCGAGAACATTCATATCAACCACACGGTGGCGCTATAACGGGCACATGTTTATTTCTTGATCTGTTTGACTGGCAAGATTTGGACGAAACGTAGGTGAATTATGTCTTGCCATAGATATTCACGGGGGGCGCTGCGTCATTCGCGGGGATGACATTCTGCATGGTTTGCTGTTGTATTTCAAATCAAATTGTATATGTCAATTATATTTTGTGCCGAATACAACAGCAGGTGCTTACTTACAAGCCCTTAACCAATAATGCAGTTGTGCTGTTGCTAGTGTTTTATTTGATTTAACTAGGCAAGTCTGTTAAAGTCAAATTCTTATTTACAATGACAGCCTACCAAAAGTCTAAAATAAAATACAAATATAGTCGGGGCTGGGGTAGGCCGTCTTGTAATAATACGAATTTGTTCTTAACTGACTTGCCTAACTAAATAAATAAGGAGAGACCTAAGACAACATCATAGCATGGCAGCAACACAACATGGTACAAAATGTGTCTTCTGTCTGTGTTGTCTATTTTGTCTTACTATTTTATGTATTTTTAATTCCAGCCCCACCCATGAGACCTCTTGCCATCATCGTAAGTAAAAATGTGTACATAATTGGCTTACCTGGTTAAATAAATAAAAAGGCCTACGGATCTAACGTTAGCCTAATGTTTGCCCACAGGGTGGCAGTATAGGTTCAGCAGCAGCCAACAGCTGCGTACTAATGACAGACCAAGGGCATTATTAGTCATTCCAACCCTGTTGGAACAGACGGTGCATATTGCTCCAAAGGTCACCGCCCATTCTAGGGAAAGAGTTGTGTCAGGGGGGTTACTGCTAATAAGCAGAACACTGAACAAAAGTCTATATTAATGTACCCCCCTTTATATGGCAGAGGTCCAAGAGGGAAATTTGAATTATTATTCTAATACATTATGTTTTACCTCCCCAACTCTCCTCCGGTGAGGGTTGGCTATGATTTGTGTAGAGGCCTCTCACAACAGTGAGGCAGTTAAAGCCTTATTACACTCGTATCTTACCCTGGCATGTAATCTTGTGCTGACAGGCTATGCCAATGAGGTGGGGGAGGCCTTCCGTGCCCTGGCGCCAGTGAGCGCTGTATGGGCCACACGTGCGGTTGCCACCGAGTATGTTTCCGCTGATGCTTTGGACAAGGGGAAGAAGGCTGCTGTGGTAAGGAAGGACTTTTTTGTAAAAGCAAAGCTTTATGGTCTCTTGGAGCGGCAGGTAAACTAGCAGTTAAGAGCGTTGGGCCAGTAACCGAAGGGTTGCCGGTTCAAATCCCCAAGCCGGCAAGGTGGAAAAATATGCCGTTCTGCTCTTGAGCAAGGCAGTTAACCCCCAACGTTGACGTCAATTTAAGGCAGCCCCCTGCACCTCTCTGATTCCGAGGGGTTGGATTAAATGCAGAATACACATTTTGGTCGAATGCATCCGGTTGTGCAATTGTCTATCCCTGTTCTGTTGGAGCATGGTGACAACCCAGGGAAGAGAACCAAGGTAGCTGCAGCGGTGGTGGACACGTTTTGTATGTCAGGCCCTGGCTTCGGTCGCTATCCCATGCTTCACCATCAACTGTGTGTGTGCTGCCTCTCTCTACCTCCTAGGAAGAACCACACACCTGCCCCTCTCCGTACGCAAGTGGACCACAATGGCCATCGGCCTCTCCACCATTCCCTTCATCATCCACCCTATCGACAGGTCAGTGTGTGTGTTGGTGGGGGGTTAAGTGTGTGTGTACATGTGTGCCAGATATACACTGAGTGTACAAAACATAAAGAATCCAGGTGAAATGTACATGGATTGTGTATGTTTGCTATTCAGAGGGTGAATAGGTAAGACAAAAATATTTAAGTGCCTTTGAACGGGGTACGGTAGTAGGTGCCAGGCGCACCGGTTTGTGTCAAGAACTGCAACGCTGCTGTGTTTTTCACACTCAACAGTTTCACGTGTGTATCAAGAATGGTCCACCACCCAAAGGATATCTAGCCAACTTCACATAACTGTGGGAAGCATTGGCGACAACATGGGCCAGCATCTCTGTGGAATGCTTTCAACACCTTGTAAAGTCCATGACCAAACTCAATATTAGGAAGGTGTTGTTAATGTTTTGTACACTTTGTGTATGTTCGAGAGAGAGAGCATGATAAATGTGTGTGAGAAAGAAAGGAGGTAGAGCTAGAGAAACTCTGTGAGTGACAGGGGGGAAGAGTGTGTACTTAGGGACGTTTGCAATTCAATGTTTATGGCCCAAGTTTGTCAAGGTATTAGTTTGCAGTTAAATGTCTAAGCCTGCCTTTGTGTGTGTGTGTGTGTGTGTGTGTACCACACCAGCCCATTGAGATGAACAATTCCCACATTATCTTAGTTAACAACATGACATTTAAAAAAAAATGTATGCATCTATTTAAGTGTCACACATACCTTTGCTTCTGTCATATAATTTTTTAAGGCTTGCTAGCCTACTTTATGTAATGTTAGATGTGTAGCCACCATTCTTATTTATCTCAATCCATGAGGTCTCATTGAAGAGGTATATTCAGGGTTCAGTTTGTAGGGGGGTGGGAGGGATTCCCCCTCTCTGCTTCTGCCTTCCCTATGGACTTCCCCACCTCTGGTATGCATTACATTTATTTAGAAATTACAGGTCATTGGCTTCCTAAAAAAAAAAGTGCTGTTTTGTTTTATCACTTGAATGCAATTTGTTCTGTTGGGAAACCGGCAATTTGGGCAGCCCACAGCTTTTCTCAAACAGCTGATTGTGGAGTTGCTGTCACGAACAGCAGACAACATGCGATTGTGGGGAAAACACTGTTTTGAAAGCAAAAGGCCTCTGCTGAAAAGCAGAGAAATTCCAACTCCCTGTATTGGCTCCACTGTTTTACAACCAGAGTATCTTGCATGGCTTTGAGATACAGCCTACACAGTAAATGTTGCATTATCCACAGTTGAAGTCGGAAGTTTACATACACCTTAGCCAAATACATTTAAACTCAGTTTCACAATACCTGAAAATTCCCTGTCTTAGGTCAGTTAGGATCACCACTTTATTTTAAGAATGTGAAATGTCAGAATAAAAGTAGAGAATTAGTTATTTCAGCTTTGATTTCTTTCATCACATTCCCAGTGGGTCAGAAGTTTACATACACTCAATTAGTATTTGGTAGCATTGCCTTTAAATGGTTTAACTTGAGTCAAATGTTTCGGGTAGCCTTCCACAAGCTTCCCACAATAAGTTGGGTGAATTTTGGCCCATTCCTCCTGACAGAGCTGGTGTAACTGAGTCAGGTTTGTAGGCCTCCTTTCTTGCACACGCTTTTTCAGTTTTGCCCACAAATGTTCTATTGGATCGAGGTCAGGGCTTTGTGATGGCCAATCCAATGCATTGACTTTGTTGTCCTTAAGCCATTTTGCAACAACTTTGGAAGTATTCTTGGGGTTATTGTGTATTTAGAAGACCCATTTGCGACCAAGCTTTAACCTGACTGATGTCATGAGATGTTTCTTTAATACATCCACATAATTTTCCTGCCTCATGATTCCATCTATTTTGTGAAGTGCACCAGTCCCTCCTGCAGCAAAGCACCCCCACAACATGATGCTGCCACCCCCATGCTTCTTGGTTGGGATGGTGTTCTTTGGCTTGCAAGCCTCCCCCTTTATCCTCCAAACATAATGATGGTCATTATGGCCAAACAGTTATATTTTTGTTTCATCAGACCAGAGCACATTTCTCCAAAAAGTACAATCATTGTCCTCATGTGCAGTTGCAAACTGTAGTCTGGCTTTTTTTATGGTGGTTTTGGAGCAGTGGCTTCTTCCTTGCTGAGTGGCCTTTCAGGTTATGTCGATATAGGACTCGTTTTACTGTGGATATAGATACTTTTGTACCTGTTTCCTCCAGCATCTTCACAAGGTTCTTTGCTGTTGTTCTGGGATTTATTTGCACTTTTCACACCGAAGTACGTTTATCTCTAGGATCAGAACGCATCTTCTTCCTGAGCGGTATGACGGCTGCGTGGTCCCGTGGTATTTATACTTGCGTACTAATGTTTTTACAGATGAATGTGGTACCTTCAGGAGTTTGGAAATTGCTCTCAAGGATGAACCAGACTTGTTGAGGTCTACAATTTTTTTTATTAGTTCTTTGCTGATTTATTTTAGATTTTCCCATGATGCCATGAGGCACTGAGTTTGAAGGTAGGTCTTGAAATACATCCACAGGTACACCTCCATTTGACTCAAATTATGTCAATTAGCCTATCAGAAGCTTCTAAAGCCATGACATAATTTTCTGGAATTTTCCAAGCTGTTTAAAGGCACAGTCAACTTAGTGTATATACATTTCTGACCCACTGGAATTGTGATACAGTGAATTATAAGTGAAATAATCTGTCTGTAAACAATTATTGGAAAACTTACTTGTGTCATGCACAAAGTAGATGTCCTAACCGACTTGCCAAAACTATAGTTTGTTAACAAGACATTTGTGGAGTGGTTGAAAAACAAGTTTTAATGACTCCAACCTAAGTGTATGTAAACTTCTGATTTCAACTGTATATCATAAAGCCTTACTTCGATGGCCTAATTTTACCCTAGAGTTTTAGGAAATTCCTGGGTTACAGGCCACATCAGGCCTGCAAGTCACATTATGATGGTTTGCAACGTGATGTGTAATTCCTATTGGAGTCCATCCAGAGTTACGATATCCAACAGTTCTATCGGCCTATATGCACTTGGTAATGGCTGTAGGGAGCCAGGACACTTTATTAACAAATGTTCCCCCCTTTATTCTTTCAACATATGGAACTCTGGGTTCACGAGTGGCTTTGTAAATTGTCTTCATAGTGTATAAGGTAAGGTCCCATCCTTGCTAAACTCAAACCCTAAAGCCCTTCTCTGTCTCTATGCTCCACAGGGGAGTGGACTTCCTATTGGACTCCAGCCTGCGTACGGTCAGTCTATAGGAACGAAGCACGACTAAAAGGACCACATCCATCCTGTAGCCAGCTGTAGCCAGCTTGAAGCCTCTGCTGATCACTCTACTAATGTCACTGTGAAGCCAACACAGCAGGGTTACTCAACTCCAGTCCTCCAGAGTCCACAGTTGTCTATGCCCCTCTTTCAACCCTATTGTCATCTTTTTATTTTCAACTCCCACTTTAGGGGGACTTAGGACTCCTCGGCCCGTCAATTACATTGTATCAGGGAGAATAGAAATCCAGTAGACAGTGTTGCCCTCCAGGACTGGAGTTGAATACCCCAGGCTGCTACTGGCCTGCAGTGCCCACCTGTTCATGTTCAGACCTCCACTTGGCGTGTATCCAGGTAGCTCTTGCTGTTAGACATATTCAGGAAACATTCGGGTCAGTGTCATCATACCTGGCATTGAGGACCTATTTTCATTACAAGTAAACATTTATCTTAGTTTTTTTGTTTATTACAGAAAGAATGACAATGCACAGTTGTCTGTCACTTTGAATAAAGCTTGACAGATTATAGTGTGATGCACTTTTCAACGTTCAGTCTTGAGATTAACCTCAGAGCCCCTTGCCATTCAACACTGAGTTGAACAGAATATATGTTAAGTTTTTGTTAGTACTAAAGATTCAGTTCCTTTGGTGACATTTTAAGGTATAGAAAGTATTGTAATAATTGTGTAACATGGCCTATGCAGAAAGCGTATGAAAAGATTATGCATAAAATACATATCATTATTGCCAAGGCTACCCATCAGTATACATTGCTGTGCTGCACTATGCAACAAAACCAAGTCATTTTACACAAAAATGGGAATTGCGATTAGAATGTGTAAGTGAATGTGACATACTGGGAAATGTTGCCACTTGTTCATACACCCGAACTAACATTAAGCAATAATTGTTATTTAATTGTTGTTATAAGTCAATTTCTGTATTTGTTATATATTGTTTAATTCTTAGTGAATGTGAAAAAGCCAAAGGCACCAAAAGTCGACAGCTCTGTGATAGTTTGTGAACGTTTCCTCTTTCAGATCATTTGTCCACATAGTCACAAAATCAAATGTCATACTGTATTTCAATGTCTTTTTTTAACGTATTTGTTTTCATGCTGAATGTTTTATTTCCAATGTTTTAGCCTCAATATTCAAATACGTTTTCAAACCAGCTACTGAAAACATTTGACATTTTCTTTAGTATGAAAAAAGTCCAAACACATTTTATCATTGAAACTGAAAGATATACTGTAATGTGCCACTATCTAGTTATTCCCCTATTTTGCAACAGTTTTTAAATATACTCTAGAAAAACAACATATCCTATATTGTATAAATGAATGAATCAATAATGTTGCCTTATTTCTTTCCTCAAGCATTGGTATGTGCCAAACAATGTTCTACATATTTTAACAGTTTATAAGCGAGAATAAGAACCTTTGTTTTAATGAATGGGCAACCCTTCATACACAGCCAAAACATTATTGCAGAGAGTAATTTAACTTTCAAAAATCCATATCACAGTTTAACATTCCTTTTATGCTGCAGTGTCAGAAGAAAATGAGTAACTATGGATGTGTTATGACAACACACTTACTGGCAACAAGTAGCACAGAACTGTCACAGTAGCATTCCTCTGGGGAATTATGATTGATAACTCTTGCCAAGAGATATTGTTCAGTGTTTGAGGTTAGTCACTAAGGTCTAACATGTTGGACAAATGTCCGCATTCATTTGAAACGACTTTGGGTGGATTTAGAAAAATATGTGCGGTCAAATGGAGAATGAGTAGTGGCCAAAAGGCCATGCTAGCAGGGGCGTGCCATTGAGGGCTTCCTTGATGTTAATATAGTCAACTGGGTGGGACTTCCAATTTCATTGGATGATCCCACTTGGTGGCCCTGTTGGAGTCATGTCCAACCTGCTCATCAGGAGGGATCAGACAGTCTTGAAGAAGAAAATGTACTACTTCAAAATGGAGATAGCCTCAATGGAACATGTACAAAGATACAGAGTTCTCTATCTCTGTGGTGCAGTCACCTCTTTCATTCCCTGCAGATTGTACTGCAACAATGCAACACAACATAGATTAACCAATAAAATGCCTAGAGTGCCACCGTCAAAACCAATCAAATCAAAGAGCTCAATGAGTTCAACTAGCGTTAGTAATTCGTCCTGATTGAGTAAGCGTTCCACAGCTGACAGCACTTGTTTTAATTAACTGCATTAGCTACTCACATAAAAAGTCCAGGTGGCCTGAGTGCAGGAATATAGTCAGAATGATGTTCTTTATCAACAGTGCTCTGTTTTTGATGCTTGTGGCCACAACTGTGGCCCAAACAGGTATGCCAAACAATTTGATAACTGGCTTAATGTTTATTTAAGTCTGGTTCTACCATTTTTAAAGCTTGCATTCATTTTCCTTTTGCTAATCTGGAAACGTAAGTTTTTCCTGTTTCAGTTTTTTTTAAAACAAAAAGCAGTGAAGTTAGGTGTTCCTCTGACCTGTTTCAGCTCTGTTCTTCCCTCCACTACCTCCTAGGAGTTCCACAATTAAGGTACAGTGTAGACCAGTGGACCATCTCTGTGGAGATTCCACAAACTTATGACTCGGATGAGCTGCAGACCTATGACTCTGATGAGCTGCAGACCTATGACTCCGATGAGCTGCAGACCTATGACTCGGATGAGCTGCAGACAGATGACTCGGATGAGCTGCAGACCGATGACTCGGATGAGCTGCAGACCGATGACTCGGATGAGCTGCAGACCGATGACTCGGATGAGCTGCAGACCGATGACTCGGATGAGCTGCAGACCGATGACTCGGATGAGCTGCAGACCGATGACTCGGATGAGCTGCAGACCGATGACTCGGATGAGCTGCAGACCGATGACTCGGATGAGACTCCTGGTGTAGAGGAACAAGGTGAGCTGATGTCCTCCCACTCATTCAGTAATCACCTCTTTAGTGAGTTTGTGTAGACATCGTTTTGATCTGAGGACCAGAAGTACATTTCTGGTGTATTCATTCTGTTGTGAAATGCTGCTTAAATGGAAATGTATGTTTACAAGCCATATTTTGTGCTGCCCACATTATGGCTTAGCATTGTTTGTAAGGTCCAAGTAGGTCATCGACTAAGTTGAAATATATTGTGTTTTCCAGGTCAACTGAAGGTGTGTCCAGTCTGGCTCTTGTTACTGGTGGTCCCTCTAGTGTTGCTGACTGCTATGGGAGCTTTGTCTGTGGGCTACTACATGTGTGTGTGGCGGGGTGGTAGAATAGGCTACTGGCCCAGCAGAGACCTCTTAACAAAATGTTAACACATTTTGCTTTCTGTTCTGATTGGTTTGACAATAAATGATTACATAAATGTTTCCTCCTGCCTTTGTAAAGTCCTATACTGATTTGTAAATAGATTACATGAAATGTCCACAAGAGGGCCTCGCAATTCACTGACTTGTCATTCATCTGGACCTAGGAGATTCCAGGTGGTCAAAGGTGTTCCTTTGGGATGCGTTATGTTCATCTCCCATGTTAGGGTTGGTAGTGTCATTTAGGCTAAACTCATTGACCTTGTTTTGGTGATGGCCATGGGGTCACATTGTAGTGCTCCTGACTGCTTGCTACACCTTCAGAAACTAGAACTACTGCAATCAATGTTTCTTTCTGCTGTGGCTTCAGGACAACTTTAAGGATGCACTTGCATACCACCAGGGGTCACATTAACATGTGGTGTGCTAGAATCAATGAGACCATCACTACCCAGGCGCAAATCAGAGGAAAGAGGCAATTGGTGCGACGGATGAACAATGTCCCCCTTTTCCCAGCCCCTATGAATGCCCATCACATACAGGGAGATTAATTCAATTCCTCAGCTGTCTCCTTTGGGCTCCTAATGCCACCTGATATTGGTCAAGGGCGCCTCATGTGTTTGATCTAGGGCTGGTCTGCTCAACCCTGAATTAAAACCTTACTAACACTGTGTACATGCACTGCTCTCCAACCTGTCAGTCAGAACAGAGTTCTGATTATGCTAATTAAGGGGACTCTAGTCCACTAAAAAATGGGTTAGCGGAAGTTGAAATAAATCTAGACATGAGAACTGGCTGCTGGTTTGTTGGTGTATGATGCTTTCCCATGCAAATGGGACTATGCTGTTCTGGTGGCCGGACTGGGACAATTCAGCCCCCCTCGGCAGGCCACCAGCCATGCAAACACCCCATCCCTACACACAACCTGACCCTACCTAGACAGGCAGTAGTACTGACACATTGGCAGTACAGCATAGCGTCTTAACCATTTCTGGTGGTTAACCAGCTCGTTTAAAACAAATACAATTGTAAAACACCACTGTAGGTGACAAGGGGGGGGGGCAAGACTATGTACAAAAAGTGCCGTAATTTCTAAACTGTATACCCGATTTATGGATGACAATACCCTCAAATTAAAGCTCAGTCTGCAGTTTACCTTAGTTGTAGCATTTCAAATCCATAGTGCTGGAGTACAGACCCAAAACATTGTCATACTTTTGTAGCTCACTATTTTACTGAACCTATTCTAGTGCTTGACATTTCGGGTTGACAATTAGTCTATAATTGCTATACATTAAAATAGAGCTCTGGAATTTTCAGATTCGTTTTTTTGGTCAATAGAGATGAATTACATCCAGTAAATGTGTCCTAAAAAAAACATTTTAGGCTACTACCCTTGAGACCTACAGTATAGGCCTTTGCCCTCGCAGTGGCTGCTGTGCATTTTGCACCCCCCCCCCCCCCTCCCCCCCCCCATATCCAATGCAAGTGAGGGGGCAGCAGGGTAGCCTAGCGGTTAGAGCGTTGGACTAGTAACCGGAAGGTTGCAAGTTCAAACCCCCGAGCTGACAAGGTACAAATGTGTCGTTCTACCCCTGAACAGGCAGTTAACCCACTGTTCCTAGGCTGTCATTGAAAATAAGAATTTGATCTTAACTGACTTGCCTAGTTAAATATCTGTCAAAAAGCTTGTCTATATTACACCTACAGAAAGCTGAGACCATCGATTCATCAAGGACAAAGCTTCCAAAGCTGTTTTTCCCACAATTACATTTTGAAATGTAATATGACCAGAAGTAATTTTGCATGGGAGGAGAGTGGCTCGCTCATCACAGCAGCATGCCCCAGCGACGCAGACACTTCCATTGCATGAGGATAATGCACTTTACTGTTTGACCAAATCATGGTTTTAGCTGTCTAAAACAGGACGTTTTGAGTAAGGTGACAATGTAGAATGTGTCTTTCTACGTAAGCACTCTTTCTGTTTGGCTGTGTAACTGATGACAGAATCGGAGCAGGTCTCTTTGCTGATGCCGTGTTTGTATTTGAATGTGAGTTTGCCTGACAGCTCAGCCTATCAGAACTGGTCTGGTCCATCTTGGTAGGGGGGGTTGGCTGTTGCCCATTGATCAGGCTCATTATAGATTAGTATAACAGAGTTGCGTAATAATCTTTTTTTTTTTAAATGACCACACAATGTCAATTTTTTTTATGTGACAAATATATCTGTGTGTGTGTCAATTTCGAGCTGCCCACCCAACAAAAAACTGATTCAGCCCATCTGGCATTTTCCAGAATTGTCATCTGGCAATTCTGACCCTGTGGCCCAATGCACTATTTAGACACTATGTTGGTGTTACCTGTATACAAAAGCATAGCACCATTTTAATGGCAAAGCATCAGACACCAACCAACAATCAGTACCTGTTTCTCATTCCCTCTAATCCATTTTCACACCACGGTCTAGATTCCCCTCTTAATGATCATAATCAGAAGTATGTTCTGATTGGCAGGTTGGAGCGAGGTGTATCGGTACACAGTGTGATAGTAAGGTTTTAAATCAGGGCTGTGAGAGGACCGCCTCCAGATCAAATACACATACTGTACATGTTATGAGGCTGGCTCCCTTGAGCAATATCAGGTGTTATTTAGAGGCCGAAGGAAACAGAGCTGATGAATTGAAGTAATTTCCCCGTATGTGATGGATGGGGGTGTTCACAGGGTCTGGGAAAAGGGGAGTATTGTTCATCTGTCACTCCGATAGCCACATCCCTCTTTGATTTGTGCCTCGGTAGTGAAGGCCACAAGTGGCCAAGATAACCCCCCGGCCCCTTTAGCTCCCACCCCATCCCCACACCCCAGTCGTCCCACTCATAACAATGCATAAGAGAGGGAACTGTCAAAAACATGACAAGTCAACCCAATTATTCGGTACTTTGGCTATCATTTTATATACTTCATATTATTTCTTAAGTAGCCTAATATCTAAATGACTAAAACAGAATTTTGTACAAACTTGCGGTACTAAAATTGCACAGATTATTTTCTTCACTAAAGTTATGATTACTTAATGCTTATGTTAAAAATAGAAAATGGCATGTAGAATGAAAATGACTCTCAATCATGTTGACTGATGACCTGTAGTTACTACAGTTAACTGTCAAAATGATGGAAACACTGCTGTCAATGCAAACTATATTGACAGCAGGTGCTTCCACACAGGTGTGGTTCCTGAGTTAATTAAGTAATGAACATCCCTTGGGGTCATGTATAGAAATGCTGGGCAGGCCGGTATTTTGGCCACCATGGCTATGCCCCCATCCACAGGGCACGAGTGGTCACTGAATGGTTCGGTGAGCATGAAAACAACGTAAACCACACAGCGCCTTCAGAAAGTATGCATACCCCCTGACTTATTCCACATGTTGTGTTATAGCCGGAATAAATTAAAAATTAAAAAACACCCACCCACACAAAATTCCCCCATAAAGAAAAAGGAAAACATGTTTTAGAAATGTTTGCAAATAAAGAAATACCTAATTTACGTAAGTATTCACCCCCCTGAGTGAACACTTTGTAGAGAAGCACCTTTGGTGGCAATTACAGATTTTTGGGATAAGTCTCTAAGAGCTTTGCACACCTGGATTGTACAATATTTAGCCATCTTTTAAAAAGGTCATGTTTATCGTTAATCATTGCTAGATAGCCATTTTCAAGTCTTGCCATAGATTCTCAAGCCGATTTAAGTCAACACTGTAACTAGGCCACTCAGGAGCATTCAATCTTGTCTGGTATAACTCCAATGTAGATTTTAGGTTATTGTCCTGCTGGAAGGAGAATCTGTTGAGAGTCTGAGATTCTGTTGGAAAGCAGACTAAACCAGGTTTTCTTATAGGATTTTGCCTGTGCTGACAGATGTATCCCGTTTTTTTTTCTTTCAGAAAAACTAGTCTTTGCCAGTGACAAGCATACCCATAACACAACGCAGCACCACCATGCTTGATAATATGACAGTGGTACTCAGTGATGTGTTGGATTTCCCCCAAACATAATGCTTTTTATACAAGACAAAAAGTTAATTTCTTTGCAACATTCTTTGCAGTATTACTTTAGTGCCTTGTTGCAAACAGGATGCATGGTTTGGAATATTTTGGTTTTGTACAAGCTTCCTTCTTTTCACTCTGTCATTTAGGTTATTATTGTGGAGTAACTACAAAGTTGTTGGTCCATCCTCAGTTTTCTCATATCACATCCATTAAACTCTGGAACTGTTTTAAAATCACCATTGGCCTCATTGTGAAATCCCTGAACAGATTCCTTCCTCTCCGGCAACGGAGTTGGGGAGGACGCATGTATCTTGTAGTGACTGTGTGTATTGATACACCATCTAAAATGTAAATAATAACCTCACCATGCTCAAAGGGATATTCAGCATCTGCTTTTTTTCTTTCTTTTACACATCTACCAATCGGTTACTTCTTTGTGAGGCATTGAAACCCTCCCAGGTCTTTGTGGTTGAATCTGTGCTTGACATTTCAAATCAATTCAAATTGTATTAGTCACGTTGCGCCGAATACAACAGTGAAATGCTTTACTTACGAGCCCCTAACCAACAATGCAGTTAAAAAAATATATGGATAAGAAATAAAAGTAACAAGTAATTAATTAGCAGCAGTAAAATAGCAATAGCGAGACTATATACAGGGGGGTACTGGTACAGAGTCAATGTGCGGGGGCACCGTTTAGTCAAGGTAATTGAGGTAATATGTACATGTAGGTAGAGTTATTAAAGTGACTATTCATAGATGACAACAACAGAGTAGCAGCAGCAGTGTAAAAGAGGGGGGAGGGGGGGGGGGCAATGCAAATAGTCTGGGAAGCCATTTGATTAGATGTTCAGGAGTCTTATGGTTTGGGGGTAGAAGCTCTTTGGAAGCCTCTTGGACCAAGACATGGCAATCCGGTACCGCTTGCCGTGTGGTAGCAGAGAAAACAGTCTATGACTAGGGTTGCTGGAGTCTCTGACAATTTTTAGGCCCTTCCTCTGACACTGCCTGGTATAGAGGTCCTGGATGGCAGGAAGCTTGGCCGCAGTGATGTACTGGGCCGTACGCATTACCCTCTGTAGTGCCCTGCGGTCGGAGGCCGAGCAGTTGCCGTACCAGGCAGTGATGCAACCAGTCAGGATGCAGCTGTAGAACCTTTTGTGGATCTGAGGACCCATGCCAAATCTTTTCAGTCTGCTGAGAGGGAATAGGTTTTGTCATGCCCTCTTCACAACTGTCTTGGTGTGCTTGGACCATGTTAGTTTGTTGGTGATGTGGACATCAAGGAACTTGAAACTCTCAACCTGCTCCACTCCAGCCCAGTCGATGAGAATGGGGGTGTGCTCGGTCCTCTTTTTCCTGTGGTCCACAATAATCTCCTTTGTATTGATCACATTGAGGGAGAGGTTGTTGTCCTGGCACCACAAGGCCAGGTCTCTGACCTCCTCCCGAGAGGCTGTCTCGTCATTTACATTTTTATTTTATTTTTTTAAACCTTTATTTTACTAGGCAAGTCAGTTAAGAACAAATTCTTATTTTCAATGACGGCCTAGGAACAGTGGGTTAACTGCCTGTTCAGGGGCAGAACGACAGATTTGTACCTTGTCAGCTCAGGGATTCGAACTTGCAACCTTTCGGTTACTAGGCCAACGCTCTAACCACTAGGCTACCCCATTGTCGGTGATTGTCACGACTTCTGCCGAAGTCATTGCCTCTCCTTGTTCGGGCGGTGCTCGGCGTTCGACGTCACCGGTCTTCTAGCCATCATTGATCCTTTTTTCATTTTCCATTGGTTTTGTCTTGTCTTCCCACACACCTGTTTTCAATCCCATTCATTACCTGTTGTGTATTTAACCCTCTGTTTCCCCTCATGTCTTTGTCAGAGGTTGTTTTATTGTCAGTGTAGTGTGATTGTTGTATAGGTGCGCGTCGGGTCCTCGTACCCATGTTTGTTTGTTTATGTACATTTAGTGTTATGGAGCATACTCCGTGGACTTTATTAAAAGACTCAATTTTTCACTCCATTTGACTCTCCTGCGCCTGACTTCCCTGCCACCTATTACACCTATGCATGACAGTGATCAAGCTATGCATAAATGAGAACCACAGAGTAGCAGCACTGTTGTGTCATTGGCAAACTTGATGGTGCTGGAGTCGTGCCTGGCCGTGCAGTCATGAGTGAACAGGGAGTACAGGAGGGGACTAAGCACGCACCCCTGGGGGGCCCCTGTGTTGAGGATCAGCGTGGCAGATGTGTTGTTACCTACTCTTACCACCTGGTGGTGGCCCGTCAGGTAGTCCAGGATCCAGTTGCAAAGGGAGGTGTTTAGTCCCAGGGTCCTTAGCTTATTGATGAGCTTTGAGGGCACTAAGGTGTTGAACGCTGAGCTGAAGTCAATGAATAGCATTCTCACATAGGTGTTCCTTTTGTCCAGCTGTGAAAGGGCAGTGTGGACTGTGGATCTGTTAGGGTGGTATGCCAATTGGTGTAGGTCTACGGTTTCTGGGATAATGGTGTTGATGTGAGCCATGACCAGCCTTTCAAAGCACTTCATGGCTATAGATGTGAGTGCTACGGGCCGTTAGTCCTTTAGGCAGGTTACCTTAGTGTTCTTTTTTACTACCTTACAGATAGTTATATGTGTGGGGTACAAAGACAGGGTAGTTATTAAAAAATAATATTAAACACTATTATTGAACACTGTATGAGTCCATGCAACTTACTATGTGATTTGCTAAGCTCATTTTTACTCCTAAACTTATTTAAGCAACCACAAGAAAGGGGTTTGATATATTGATATTTCAGGTTTACATATTTTTATCATTTTTGAAAATGTTCTTCTAACAAAATTCCACTTTGGCATTATGGGGCATTGTGTTTAGATCAGTGACACAACATCTAAATGTAATCCATTTCATATTCAGGCTGTAACACAACAAAATGTGGAAAAGGGAAAGGGGTGTGAATACTTTCTGAAGGCTCTGTAGGCCATGGCCATCTTAGTTACCATATCTCAACCTAATTGAACACTTTTATTATGGGAGATTCTGGAACGGCGTCTGAGACAGTGTTTTCCACTATCAACAAAACATCAAATTATGGAATTTCTTGTGGAAGAATGGTGTGGCATCCCTTCAATAGACTTCCAGACGTCTGGTAGAATCTATGCCAAGGTGTATTGAAGATGTTCTGGCTTCTGGCCCAATTCCCTATTAAGACACTTTATGTTGGTATTTATTTTATTTTGGCAGTTACTTGTACATTAATTACCCAAAGTGTAATTCTGTTGTTCGTAGGGAAAATGAAGGTCCCTCCTGATCCCATGAGTAGACCAGGAATCAACAACCGTACCTAAAACGACTGAAGAATATACACAGAGCAGAGATGCTGGCATTTCATATTTTTACAGAATGTTACGTAAGTAAGTACCACATAGGCCTACCCTGACACAAGATACTAAATAATTCTATGGAGTGGAGTAGGTTAGAAAACATTTTGGTCACGGTAGATTTATAAATGGTTAAGCTCATTGACGGGTCACATTAAGGGCAATAGTTCAAGTGTTTTATCCACACTGGTGGATTTATTGAGGTCAGCTGAAGTCTACATTTGGTTAGCAGTGGCAGTGTATGTGTAGATTGATTTTCATTAATGATTCTACCTTAGACCAAAAGTGAAAACAAAACCGAGCATATCAATTAAACCATAAAATAAATAGGGGAAGGAAATTAGAAAAATGATGCCAGAACTCTAAATTAATATACTTTCAGTTACATCTTTGAAATGGTGACCGAACAAGAATCATCAACTGGATAAGGCTGCTTTGAGGGTACATTGCTTATTCAAGCGGACAATTTTTTTTATAATTATATATACAGTGTATTTGGAAAGTATTCAAGACCCCTTGACTTTTTCCACATTTTGTTAGGTTACAGTCTTATTCGAAAATGTATTAAATAATTTCCCCCCTCATCAATCTACACAGAAATGTTTGCAAATTGATTCAAAAATACAACACTGAAATATCCCTTTGGCAGTGATTACAGCCTCGAGTCTGATTGGGTATGAAGCTACAAGCTTGACACACCTGTATTTGAAGAGTTTCTCCCATTCTTCTCTGCAGATCTTCTCATGCTTCACCGGAGGGATGGTGCCATGTTTACTCCAGACGTGACGCTTGGCATTCAGGCCAAAGAGATCAATATTGGTTCCATCAGACCTGAGAATCTGGTTTCTCATGGTCTGAGAGTCTTTAGGTGCCTTTTGGCAAACTCCAAGCTGGCTGTCATGTGCCTTTTACTGAGAAGTGGCTTCCGTCTGGCCATTCTACCATAAAGGCCTGATTGGTGGAGTGCTGCAGAGATGGTTGTGCTTCTGGAAGGTTCTCCCATCTCCACAGAGGAACTCTGGAGCTCTGTCAGAGTGACTATTGGGTTCCTGGTCACCTCCCTGACCAAGGCTCTTCTTCCCCAATTAATCAGTTTGTCCGGACGGCCAGTTCTAGGAAGAGTCTTGGTGGTTCCAAACTTCTTCCATTTAAGAATGATGGAGGCCACTGTGTTCTTGGGGACCATTAAAGCTACAGAAAGGTTTTGCTTCCCTTCCCCAGATCTGTGCCTCGACACAATCCTCTCTCAGAGCTCTACGAACACTTCCTTTGACCTCATGGCTTGGTTTTTGCAATGTCAACATGCAATGTCAACTGTGGGAACTTATATAGACAGGTGTGTGCCTTTAAAAATCATGTCCAATCAATTGAATTTACCACAGGTAGACTCCAATCAAGTTGTAGAAACTTCTCAAGGATGATCAATGGAAACAGGATGTACCTGAGCACTATTTCGAGTCTCATAGCAAAGGGTCTGAATACTTATGTAAATAAAATATTTCTGTTTTTGCTTTGTCATGATGGGCCATTGTGTGTGGATTGATGAGGAAAAACATGAATTTAATCCATTTTAGAATACGGCTGTAATGTAATAAAATGTTGAAAAATTCAAGGGGTCTGAATACTTTCCGAATGCACGGTATATGTACATGTATATAGAAATTGCTGTCATTGTGAGCATACAGTCATTTGTTGCAATTGGAAATTACTGGACATGTACACATACAGTACATCAACAACAATGGTCTTGAACAGAATGTCCAATACCGTACATTTAATTTGAAAATATGTTTGTATCAATAACCAAGAATATAACCAATAACTGCTTAGTAGAGAATCTAAAAATAGACAAAGTGCTAGGAGTAATACTTCAAACACAGGTGGATCACTATGTGTTAGCTTAATAAATGCCCTCAGAGGTTAGAGCAAAAACAACACAAAGGGTCAAATGTCAAACTGGCTTGGGCTGATAGGGTTAACCATATTGCCTCCATCACAGAACCATTTTGCCTTCATTCCAAGGTGGGAAAAGTGTAACAGATTGATATTGAGTTGTGTGATACTATAGTGATAGTTGATGTTATGCTGTAAGGTATGATGTGCCTGGAATGCTCTGTAGGTCTCAGTGTTGCTCTCTTTTTTAAAATGTGTCTGGAGAAGTTAAAAAGTGAGCTGGCCATAAAGCGTTACATTATGTATGAGGGACTCCTGCTGGATTTAGTTCAGGTGGCATCATAAGGGGCAGCGAGGTGGAAATTCTGCCCGTTCACTTAAGGCCCACTATCTGTGGTAATCTCTCTACATAAAAGCAGCACAACCATGGTTATCATTGTACCTACTCTTTGAGATGGGGATTCAGCCGTTTTCATGTTGCACTATGTCTGATGTGGTTATACAGTACGACTACAAACAGTGGTGTAGTAGAGGGTAAATGCAGTTAAATGCAGTTTACCCACTTTTTATGCTTGACAGGTTACCCATCTTTTATAGAAAAATCCATTGAAGAAAAATGCATTGTTAGTTTTTTCACCGATACCAGCGATCAAAGTTAACCCACCATTTTTTTTGTTACCACTACATCACTGACTACAAAACATACATTGGTTATCCCATCTCATCTCTCTGTTAAATAGGAGAATTATCATTACAGATACAGCGTTGCCAAAATACACTGCCAGTCAAAAGTTTGGACACACCTACTCATTCAAGGTTTTTTAAAATATTTTTTAAAATATTTTCTGCATTTGTAATAATAAAAAAAATAAAAAATAAAAAAAATGAACTAGGCAAGTCAGTCAAGAATAAATTCTTATTTACAATGACAACTTACCCTGGCCAAACCCTAACTCAGATGGCACTGGTCCAATTGTGTGCTGAATAGGGACTCCCAATCACAGCCGGCTGTGATATAGCCTGGAATTGAACCAGGGTCTGTAGTGATGCCTCTAGCACTGAGATGCAATGCCTTAGACCGCTGTGCCACTCGGGAGCCCCAAACATTGTAGAATAATAGTGAAGACATCAAAACTATGAAATAACACATATGGAATCATGTAGTAACCCAGTAGCCACCATTTGCCTTGATGACAGCTTTGCACACTCTTGGCATTCTCTAAACCAGCTTCATGAGGCAGTCGCCTGGAATGCATTTCAATTAACAGGTGTGCCTTGTTAACAGTTCATTTGTTGAATTTCTTTCCTTCTTAATGTGTTTGAGCCAATCAGTTGTGTTGTGAGAAGGTAGGGGTGGTATACAGAAAATAGCCCTATTTGGTAAAAGACCAAGTCCATATTATGGCAAGAACAGCTGAAATAAGCAAAGAGAAATTACTGTCCATCATTACTTTAAGACATGAAGGTCAGTCAATCTGGAACATTTCAAGAACTTTGAAAGTTTCTTCAAGTGCAGTTGAAAAAACCATCAGGCACTATGATGAAACTGGCTCTCATGAAGACCGCCACAGGAAAGGAAGACCCAGAGTTACCTCTGCTGCAGAGGATAAGTTCATTAGAGTTAATTGCACCTCAGATTACAGCCCCAATGAATTAATCACAGAGTTCAAGTAACAGACACATCTCAACAACAACTGTTCAGAGGAGACTGTGTGAATTAGGCCTTCAATGGTCGAATTGCTGCAAAGAAACCACTATTAAAAAAGACACCAATAAGAAGAAGAGACTTGAGAAACATGAGTAGTGGACATTAGACCAGTAGAAATCTGTCCTTTGGTCTGATGAGTCCAAATTTGAGATTTTTGGTTCCAACTGCTGTGTCTTTGTGAGACGCAGAGTAGATGAACGGATGAACTCTGCATGTGTGGTTCCCACCATGAAGCATGGAAGAGGAGGTGTGATGGTGTGGGAGTGCTTTGCTGGTGACACTGTCAGTGATTTATTTAGAATTCAAGGTACACTTAACCAGCATGGCTACCATAGCATTCTGCAGAGATACGCCATCCCATCTGGTTTGCACTTAGTGGGACTATCATTTGTTTTTCAACAGGACAATGACCCAAAACACACCTCTAGGCTGTGTAAGGGCTATTTGGCCAAGAATGGAGAGTGATGGAGTGCAGCATCAGATGACCTGGCCTCCACAATCACCCGACCTCAACCCAGTTGAGATGGTTTGGGATGAGTTGGACCGCAGAGTGAAAGGAAAAGAAGCCAACAAGTGCTCAGCTTATGTGGGAACTCCTTAAAGACAGTTGGAAAATAATTTCTCGTGAAGCTGGTTGAGAGAATGCCAAGAGTGTGCAAAGCTGTCATCAAGGCAAAGGGTGGCTACATTGAATAATCTAAAATCTGAAATATGTAACACTTTTTTGGTTACTACGTGATTCTGTATGTGTTATTTCATAGTTTTGATATCCTCACTATTATTCTACAATGTAGAAAACCCCTTGAATGAGTAGGTGTGTCCAAACTTTTCACTGGTACTGTACATGTATATACTTCGGGGTTATTTGGTTGTTTTTGAAAACAAATGTCCTAGTCAATGGAGAAAGTATGCTTGACATAAACAACCAAATCACATTTAATTTTGAAGTCAATATTCTGTTTGGGGGTTTATGGAACAGCTCTTAATTTCAGTTGGAGTCTTAAATACTTTTAACTAGCCTGGAGAAAGAAATTAAGCCATTTTCATAACATATTTCACTACTTTGCTTCGTTTCTGCCAAATAGGGATTACATGAATAATTAAGGGCTTCAGGGAAAAACATTGATGAAGTTGTCAATTTCTTTGTGAATATGAAATATGCATGTCTAGTTAAAATATGAAGAAATAAAGCGAGACAGTCAGCCTGAAACTATGACAGTATGTTAGTAAGTCAATGAAAAACACCTAACAAAGGTAACTGATTTCTGCCTCAAATAATCAAGGGTCAAATATGACAGAGCCTTCAAGCCATGTGTATGCAGTTCTCTTTGTTGGAATATATCTAACATCCAGTTTGATTAACATAGTTGTTGTCCTTGAAATTGACATGTAATAATGCTTGATACTGTTTTGAATGAACTATCACATGACAGAGCCTACAAAGCCCTTTGAGCTTATCCCTCCAAATCACAGAGAAGCACATCGACACCACAGCCTAGTACCCTTTCTGATGCAGTATGTTGGTACAAGCAGAACGCAAGGGGGACCAAACCCTAACGCTAAAATAAGGCCAAAATATATTCTTCTAAAGCAGTGAATGAGTTATTAATTTGTGTTTCAGTGCCCAAAGACAACACTTTACAGAGGCATGTGTAAAGCACATAAAATCCTGGAAGCGCCATATGCCGGAAAATAATGCCAGATTAGGGAGAATTACAGTATATTTGGCACAGTAGACTCACGCAGGGGGAGATAGGACCTTGGCGAGGGGGCTACATTCTTCTCACTAACACAGACATGCATCATATTAATTAGTAGCAGTGCCACATAAACCAGGAAGGGTAACGGGATACAACAAAAGGAGAACAGTCACAACACAACTATTCTGGAACAAATACTGAAACAACTACAAACATAATTGTATGATGAACATGAAAATATATTACACCGTAATAAATTGACACGGCCAAACAATCAGGCAGGTCCTTGTAGGTAATATACGAGAAAACAACAAGGTGACGACAGCCTGCAGAGATATCAGGAGACCTGTAGCCACAGCAGTGCTTGGGGAAGTGGCTCGAATTGTCTATCGCTCTCTCGCTCTCTTTCTCTCTCTTTCTCTCTCTTGCTGGACTGCTATAATTTTCTTGGGTGGAATGATGGATGAGCTGGTGTCAGCCTGTGTTCATTATAATGCAGACCATCTATTCTTCTGTGAGACACCCTGTACTCCAGGAAATGCCAGAGAGGTATTGGGCTCGGGAGGGAAAAGAAACTCACGTCTGCTCATAGAGGAATCTGCTGAGGCTTTTGTTGATTTACCACCTTGTGATGATCAATCAATCAGTAATGAAGATAGTGTTCTTCTGTATTCTTTTAGGGCACTGAAAGCACAGTCACTATGCCATGATTACAACCCTTTTCAGGGCCTGCTTTGCACACTGTGTTACCTTCCAACTAACACAGCCATTACGCTGTTGTGTTTGTCTGCGAGATTTATGTAGGTCATGCCTATCAAACTATTGAAACGATAAATGATTCATGATGGTTTCTCCACCTAAAGCAAAGCTTTTCCAAGAGGTAACGCTTGCAAGGACTTTAGTGAAACACAAAGTTCCATGTCTTTATTTGTAGACACAGGTGGCTTAATGTCCTACATTTATCAAAACACAACAAAACGAAAAGCACTTCCGTTCCAATTATTAGAGTAGTTGTTGATAGCAGTGAGTCCAAGGATTTATGTCCACTGTCTCTGCAGGTGTTTTGGGTTGTGAGGAGTGAACACATAAACACACCTTAACAAGACTAACCAGAGTCTAGACACAGGCATTAGATGCAATCATTACAGTAATGCATGTTTCCATTCTAATCTAGCTCACGCCACTGAGATACGCTGGCTGTGATTAGGAATGTGTTGTACTGAAATAGATTAAACTAAGTGGATAGCACTTCACTGTATGAGCCGTCGAAGCTAGTAAACACAAATGTGTAGTGTAACGCTACATGGGAGAGTCCTTTGGAGGCCTGGAGGAGGTATTGAACGAGGAGGGGAAAAAAGTACAAATGAATTCTGGCTTGTTCCCTGAGCAGGGGATCAATAACGACGAGGAGGCTGAGCTCTCACCCATCTGATTCATATCTTAGTTTTTTTCTGCTCTTCAGCTCGAAACACAAGGCAAGACGCCAAAGTGGTATATTTGCTGGCCAGATATGTCAGGTGTTTCCTCAACACATGCAGCATGAATAACAGCATGACTAGGCTATTAAATGCAATAGCTATCACCATCTCATGATGTAAAATCTCCTACGTATTTATTTGGACAGTGAAGCTACAACTTTTAATTTGGCTCTATACTCAAGCATTTTAGGTTTGAGATCAAATGTTTTACATGAGGCGACAGTAGACTAAACAATGTCCCCTTTTATTTTAGGGTAGTGTTCATATCTATTTTAACATTTAGAAATGAATGCACTTCATGTACAGTATCTAGTCCCCCGATGTGAAGGTGTCAAAAGGATTTGGACAAATTCACTTATATTCATAATCATGGTAGCATCCACATTAATGTAGAAGTATTCTGAAACATATGATATTCTTATTTACAATAAAAGCCATTCAAAAATGACACAAACCTTTATTTACTGATAATTTCTATTGGGCACAACATAATCCAAAACACAACCAAAAGGAACAGCAAATGCCCCCAAAATGTTTGTAAAGCTTGATGTAGTTATTGTGTGCTAGGAATATGAGACCAAA